>NW_027206324.1:5892500-6592500 GCF_024711535.1 Dipodomys merriami | reverse complement strand
AACATATCCTATTTAAAGGTTCTGTTCTGAGAAGAAAAGCCATGCACCTTTCTTTTACCTTTTTCTGAAACTCTATGGTATTTCTCCCCTCCTACATAACTACCGTCCCACCTGAGTTGTGGAAAGGACAAGCGCTCAAAGCTAGCTTGGCTGTGGAAGAAGTCAAACATATTCTTTTCCTGCAAGCATCTTGCAGCCTGTTTCACTCCTCCTATTTTGCTTCCTGAAGCCCAGAGGACCCTCCTGTGAAGATATATTCTGTATTTTCAGGTGAGTGAGATAAATGACTTCCTTAGAAGACAATGTGACTTTGAAGATTGAAATTGAAAAAGGAAATCAAACTCTTCCATCTTTTTTTACTAAGGGCCAGAAAAAAATGATAGGTTCTTACCTGCTGAGAGTAAGCAACTTTTGCAGCCTGTGCTAATGAATTTAATCTTGATGCTGATGTGAAATGTGTTTGAAATGTTTCCTTAGCCCTAATTCCTTACTTTCTGAGAACACCACCCCTTTAGAAACTCGATTTATGATGTGAATATTTACTTCCTGTAAAAAGTAGTTGCTTTGATATTTTGATTTTATGAAGGGTGAGTGAATTTGATATTGTTCTCTCAGTTAAATTATAAGCATGTGGGGCTGGGAAGGTGGCTCAGTGGTAGAACGCTTGCCTTGCATGCATGAGGCCCTGGGTTCGATTCCTCAGCACCACATAAACAAAAAAAGCCAGAAGTGGTGCTGTGGCTCAAGTTGTAGAGCGCTAGCCTTGAGCTGAAGAGCTGAGGGACAGCGCCCCAGCCCAGAGTTCAGGCCCCACGACCGGACCCAAAAAAATAAAATAAAATAAATTATAAACATGTAAAAATGAATTGAACCTGATTATCTGAAGTTCTTTCTGCCCATTTTCTCTGGTACAGATTTCTATGATGTGGAGAGTCTATATTTTAAGTCATTTTGGATTCCTAACTAGGTCTGTGAATGTGGGTGAGTCCGTAAGAAATGCAGAATTTGCCCCATTGACTTTGGAGAAAAGACTGACAGATGGAAACTGGGCAATGATTCAGAAGACAGCTGAGGCTGCAGCCATGAGCCTTCCTGCCTGTGTTCAGCTCCCAATCTCTTCTAAAACAACCCTCACTTCCCATGCGGTGGTTTATTTTTCTATCCAAAGGGTTTTCTGGAGCTTCATCTTATTCTGGTTTCATAGTATGCCAACATGAGAAGAGTGAAAGCAAGCAAGGGAGATGTGGCAGAGGGATTTTATCTGAGGCTCCATCACATTTGGGAGCTTCTGGCTGAAAACTCCAGAAAGAAAAAAGTGAAGAAACAGCTAAGAGAAAATGTAAGAAAGGAAGCCACAATGCTTAAGCCTGAAAAGTGTTTCTAGGATAAGGAGACTCAGGATTTGGTGTCACCTGAGGAGAAGCTGGTAGAAGAGAGAATATTTAGGAAAAATGAGAAGGGAACAGGAGGGAATGGAGACAAAAAAGGCCTAGATTACCTAGAGCTGGGGCCTCAATGTGAACTTAATTTTACGGTGGGATAACAACTCCAATGATGCAATAGCTTACAACTTTGATTACTATCTCATGCTACAAGCCTAATCCATGTCCACTGCCACTCAGCATGCTGTCCATTCTGGGATTCAGACTGCCTGCTGGAGGATCCCAAGGGAAGAGAACAGTGTGAAAACCACATGACTAAAACTCAGAAAAGATACATGTCATCACTTCTCATATGTCATTTGTCAAAGTACGTTATATAACCAAGCCTGGTAGCAATGGGGATGGGAATACATATTGTGAGCATTATAATAATATCTATTATTATTGTCATATAATAATCAAACATCTATTGTTTTCACCAAAGGAAAAGAGATGGCATTTCTCCCCTTTTTTGGAGTATTGGACAGGGCATTCTGTAGAATATTCTTCAGTTGTGGGCTCTCAATCTTTTCTCTTAAGATTGTGGCTATGAGGTTTTGGGGAGGAGAATTACAGAGAAAAAGTGTGTTCTCACGCTGGACACTGGTCGCTCACACCTATAATCCAAGCCTGAGATCTGAGGATTATGATTGGAAGCCAGCCTGGGCTGAGAAAATCCATGAGACTCATCTCCATTTAACGAAAAGAGCCAGAATTGGAGCTATGGCTCAAGTGTAAAAGCACTAGCTTTGTGTGTTTGGGGTGAGCGGTAGGGAGGAGAAAGTTCAGGGACAGAATCTAGGCCCTGAGTTCCCAATCCTGGGGGAGTTAGGGGAAAATGTGTTCTCTGTGCATGAAATCAAGGATGTATGTCAGCATCACTATTGATGTTAACTTCGTGGTAGAGTTGATCACTTGTATTCTGGAAATGATTTGTTCCACTCTTCTCTGTCCTATATTCTTTAAAAGAGGCAGCTATGCACAATCTAGACCTCAGAGTTATGGATTGCACTGATGCACTGGTTTCATTTTTTTTCTACTTAAAAAATTATACCTAAGTACTTGTACAAAGGAGTTCTAATTTAACATGTCAGTTTGTGAGTACAGTACATCTTGATCAATGTCACCACTTAGATCGTTCTTCTCCATTTCTCTCAACCCCACCCCCAATTTACCTGGTGATATTTTCACACATGTACATTGAACACTAAGACTGGATTCACCCACTGCACGAATTTTGCAAAGAAATGTCTTCATTCCACAGGCAAGGAAGATGACGCTGAGGACAATAAGCCCAATACAGCATAGATATTAATTGACATCAAGATTATTTGACTTACAAAATCTTCACCAAAAGAAGCATAAGAAAAAAGAAAGTGGCCAGGAAAACGTGAAGCATCTATCTATCTTTGTGTGTGTGTGTGTGTGTGTGTGTGTGTTGGTTCTGGAGCCTGAGTGCCTGAGTGCTGTCCCTGAGCTGCTTTGCTCAAGGCTAGCACTCTACCACTTGAGCCACAGCACCATTTCCAGCTTTTTGGTAGTCGATTGGAGATAAGAATCTCATGGACTTTCTAGCCTGGGTTGGCTTTGAACTACAATCTTCAGACCTCAGTCTCCTGAGTAGCTTGATTGCTGGTATGAGCCACTGGCAGCTAGCAAAACATCTATTAATTGCCTCACTTAAGCATGTGGTGTAGTAGGTCAATTGATAGTTGTGACACTCAGATAATGATTCTTCTGCTTGTTCCTCTCTGGTGTTATGACTAGTATGATAATGCTCGCTCAGGTTTATATCACTGTCCAATCATTGTTCCATTTTATTCAGTAAGCAGTTTTTCAGGACAGGATTACTGTGAGGGGAGAGTATGGGATGAAAATTTCATCTGTACTTCTTGTGGCCTGGCGAAAGCTTCTCAGAATGTTTGCAAGAGGAGTTAGGACTCCAAATCTGCCAAATAAAGGAAAAGACACATTCCTTCCACAGTAGCTGTGCCACAGAAAGACAAATGGGAAAACTCATCCAGGCTCAGAGGCAAAGCAACAGGATGGGTTGTTCAGGTGGGTGAAAATTTGTGAAGTTTCTCTTTCTTACCATGGGGATATCATTCAATGCTGGCATTTACAATATGTGCCAGGACTCATATCTTTGTAGGTCTCTTTTCTCTGAAACATCTTTGACAATGACAGAAAGAAGAATGTAACAATGGCCCTCAGTTATGTTTTTTGAACAAGGATCTCATCTCCCAACAAAAGCTAGAGTTATAATGAATGGGTAATAAAGAAACAATTTGGGGACATTGTCATTCATGTGGAGAATAATCTTTTTCTCAATCCATTTTTATGAATAAAATAGAAACTACCATACCCAAGTAACATGTGCATGCTACATACTTAGTTGTAATCATTTCATGCCCTTAAACATTTGCTTACATATTCTGATGTTAAGTGATTTTAAATAGATAGATCTCCTGGCTGGAAACCAGGAAGACAAGTTCCTCAGGCTTATTCTTCATACTAAAGAGACTTTTATATTTTCAGAAATGATTTTTCCTTCAGTTGCTAAAATGATCCAGACTTTCAAACTTTATTATGTACATAATACATAAGGCGGGTGGAACTTTTAGGGCATTCTGGGCTCCCAACACTCAGTGTATCCTGCAACACTGCACAGTAAATGTTTGCTGAAGGAATATTCAGGGACTGTTTTCAAGAAAAAAAAGCATCATGAAAATTTATGACAGAAATAGAACACACACATTTCAAATGAAGGGCCATGTCTCAAGGCCATGATCATTAATTTCCTTCATTGAAAGTAGAGCTATTATATTTTTTATGAGACCAAGTACAATAAAGCTGTGTTGATTAACTTTGATTGTATAGATGTTCTTCAGAAACCCTGATTGAAGGCAAAAGTTTTGAAGTTGGAAATGATGACAGACATCTAGGAGTGTCTTCGGGAGCTCACAACATTTGCCAACCATCAGACTGTTTGGAGGAATACAAATTAATTTTCCCTAGGAAAATTGATAAAGGCACTCTACCACTTGAACCACAGTGCCACTTCCAGTTTTCTTTTAGTTTATTGGAGATAAGAGTCTCATGGACTTTCCCTCCCATGCTGGCTTTGAACCGTGATCCTCAGATCTCAGCCTCCTTAGTAGCTAAGCTTACAGGGGTGAGCCACGGGTGTCAAGCAACAGTTGGCTTTTTGAGGTATGTGAAGAAGTAAAGAATTTTGAAAGTCAGGGTAAAGGAAAGCAGTCAATGTCTATGTGGATTTTAATTCCTCTGCCTTTGACTCTTATAGTAAATTCACTGATGTCTTTCATTTGAAAAGACTTACTAGTCCCTCTCCAACTATGTTCCCAGGGACCTGCTGAGGAGGCCTGGGAGAGTAGAGGTAGAAAGAGGCCCCTCCCTGTGCAGGACAGAAATACAGGTCTGGGGCATAGGAGTTTTCAGATTTTCACTCAATTGTATTTTCCCATTTCTTATATTGTTCTTGTATTCTTGATGCTGGTTTGCACACATATTTTAAAAAAGACGTCCATTTCTGTTCTATTGAAGGTGAGGAGGTGCCAAAGGGAACAGAAAAATAAATGTATATATGGGGGGGGCAGGTGTAGTATGTGAGCATGCCGTTCCTAACCAGTGCCTCGTGCTTAAGTTTTTGAGGTTCTGTCCTCCTATGTAAAATGAAGGCAGTGACACACATTTTAGAGAGGGTTGATATAACAATTAAAATGTATTTAATGAAATAAATGAACATTAAATAGTTGGAATGATGCCTTGTACAGAACAAGATAGTCATTATCAATGCACATTATCATGGTATCTTAAAGGAACATACTCAATTAGCTTAAGTTCAAAATGTATTTGAAGGGAAGATAGAAGTCTATTTGGGGAAAAACAGTAAAATCTCCTTGCAATTGGAAATGCTCCAAGAATGCAATCTCTCTGTGTGTGTGTATGTGTGTGTGTGTGTGTGTGTGTGTGTGTGTGTGTGTGTGTGTGTGTGAGTCTGTGTGTGTGCGTGCGTGTGTGTGTGTGTCTGTCTGTCTGTCTGTGTGTCTCATTTTTCCTCTCTCTCCTTCCCCTCTGTCTTTCCCTTCCTCTCCCTCTCTCTTCCCACCCCCAGACACAAGCTTACATAGTTTCTCCTTCTCTTGATTTTTCCTCCAGGCTTGATTGCTCCACTCATTGAATGAACTGTGGCTGAAAATAGAATTAAGCTCCATCACAGACTCCTATCTGCTGCCTCATTTTCAGGTCCTCAATTCTATTTTCTGAGGCAAGATTGGCATATTAGACTTGGTTGGCAGAGTTCTTCTCTCTTGTCATGTTGTCCTGGTGCCGACCTTTCCAGCTTCAGGGTTAGAGTGTCATGAAGTGATTGAGACTGATCCTAATCTCTTCCAAACAGAAAAGAACAAGAGTTGAGGGAAGGGAGAGAAAGAGAATATTGAGTAGATATGTGTATACACGCACACACTGTTGAGGGAGTATTGAGTTAAATGAATAATGTGTATATTCAGCACCTAGATTGGTGGTGCACATCTGTTACTTGCAGGAAGATCAAATCATAGATTTCAGTCCCGTTTGGACAAAGGAAGTGAGATAGTATCTCAAAAACAAAATAAAAGTGAAAGGCTGGAGTGTGATAGAACTCTTGCCTAAAGTACATACATTTAGGTTTAATCCTCAGTATCTAAATAAAAGAGAGTATTTAGCATAGACTCTGCCCCTAGAAAATTCCATAAATATTTTAGTGAAATAAACAGAAAAATGCTAGAGGAAATTCATTAAGACAATAACTGTTCGGGCTGTTTACAGATGATTTTTTTCTCATTGTTCTCAAGATTGTCTACTTAAAATAATTTTTTACAATAAATATGCATTTCTTACTCATTAATACAGGAAAGAAATATATAAATTAAAGAGTGACAGTTCATTTGAATTTATATTCAACTACTGAATCCCGTATATATTCAACTGCATGAACATCTTTTTTAGATATCACACTACTTTTTTTAAATTTAATTTTATTTTATTTGAGAACATACTGTACAGAGGGGTTACAATTACATTGGCAGGATAATGCATACATTTCTTACCAAGCATTGCAGCCTCCTCTTTTGTTTACACTTCACCTCCCTTCCCAGGCTCCACCCTCCCCCACACCCAATCATACCCCCCTAACCCCCCCCACACCGACATTGTAAAGCTTGCTTTGACATGACATTTTGTAATTCTCCTTGTTGCAACAGGTCCACCTGAATCCTTAAACGACTTGTTTGTCCCCATCTCCTCCACATCTTATACTGACATCAAATAAAGTGAAAGCGGGGGTTACACTGTGGGGGAGGGACATACAAAGCAACAAAGAAATAATCTTATAAATGCGTTACAAACACATGCATGAAAGAAACGAAAACATTAAAATACATATTTAAGGGTTCGTTTTCCTAACATCACATTATCTGACCTTTTCCGCTTGACTCATACCTATACTAGATATTGCAAATAAGGGAAACCATGGGACCTATGTTTCTTTGGGCCTGGCTTACTTCACTTAATATAATTTTTTCCAAGCCTTTCCATTTCCTAACAAATGGGGAAATGTCATTCTTTCTGATGGAGGCATAGAATTCCATTGTGTATATATACAACATTTTCTTGATCCATTCATCTACTGAGGGGCATCTGGGTTGGTTCCATATCTTAGATATGGTAAATAATGCTGCAATAAACACAGTTGTGCTGGTAGCTTTAGTGTGGTCTTGTTTGTATACATTTGGGTAAATGCCCAAAAGTGGGATTGCTGGATCATAGGGGAGATCTATGTGAATTCTTTTGAGGAACCTCCATACTGCTTTCCAAAGTGGTTGAACAAGTTTACATTCCCACCAACAATGAAGTAAGGTTCCTTTCTGTCCACATCCCCTCCAGCATCTGTTGTTGTTAGAGTTCTTGATTTTTGCTGTTCTAACTGGAGTGAGGTGATAGCTCAATGTTGTTTTGATTTGCATTTCTTTTATGGCTAGGGATGTTGAACATTTCTTCATGTGTCTATTGGCCATCCTTGTTTCTTCTTCAGAGAAGCTTCTCTTTAAGTCTTTCGCCCACTTATTTATTGGGCAGTTGTTTCTTTGAGGATTTGTTGTTGGGTGGTTTAATTTTTTGAGTTCCAAGTATATTTTAGATATGAGACCCTTGTCCATTGTATGGCTAGTAAAGATCTTCTCCCAATCGGTGGGCTTTCTATTGATCTTGCTAGCTATGTCATTTGCCCTGCAGAAGCTCTGCAACCTTATGCAATCCCATTTGTCCAATCTTTCTTTGATTTGTTGTGTTTCCGGGTCTCTATTCAGAAAATTTCGGGCTGAGCCAAGGAGACCTAGGGTTTCTCCTATTCCATCCTGTAATGTTTTCAGAGTGTCTGCTTTGAATTCAAGGTCTTTGATCCATTTGGAGTTGATTCTGGTGCACGGTGATATATAAGGATCTAGCTTTAGTTTTCTACATGTAGTTAACCAATTTTGCCAGCACCACTTACTGAAGAGGCTGTCTTTCTTCCATTCTATTGTTTTAGCTTCCTTATCGAAGATTAGATGGCTATAGGTCTGTAGGTTCATTTCTGGGTTTTCAATTATATTCTATTGGTCCTGAGGTCTGTTCTTATGCCAATACCAAGCTGTTTTGATTACTATGGCTTTAAAGTAGAGTTTGAAATTTGGTATTGATATTCCTCCAGCAGTGTTCTTTCCGTTGAGAAGTGTTTTTGCTATTCGGGGTCTTTTTTTGTTCCATATGAATTTTTGGATTGCCTCTTCTATTTCCTTGAAGAATGAGGGTGGAATTTTGATAGGTATTGCGTTGAATATGTAGATAGCCTTGGGAAGTATTGCCATTTTCACGATGTTAATCTTGCCAATCCAGGAGCATGGGATGTTTTGCCATTTTTTAAGTTCTGTGTTGATTTCCTTTTTCAAGATTTTAAAGTTTTCATCATAGAGGTCCTTCACTTCTTTAGTTAAGTTAATTCCTAGGTATTTGATTTTTTGTGGGGCTATTACAAATGGAGTTGCTTTCCTAATTTCAGCCACACTTTTCTCATTGTTGGCATACAGAAAAGCCATTGATTTTTGGGGGTTAATTTTATAACCTGCTACTTTGCCAAAGTTTTGAATGAGCTTGAGTAATTTGGGAGTGGAGTCTATGGGATTCTTTAAATACAAGATCATGTCATCTGCAAAGAGGGAGAGTTTTATTTCTTCTTTCCCTATTTGGATCCCCTTTATGTCTGCATCTTGTCTTATTGCTGTAGCTAGGCATTCTAATACTAGATTGAAGAGAAGTGGAGAGAGTGGGCATCCTTGTCTTGTTCCTGAGTTAAGAGGAAATGGCTTTAGTTTTTCACCATTGAGTATAATGCTGGCTGTAGGTTTGTCATATACAGCCTTTATTGTATTGAGGAATGTTCCATGGAATCCTAATTTTTCCAGAACCTTCATCATAAAGGGGTGTTGGATCGTGTCGAATGCTTTTTCTGCTCCTGTTGATGTGATGAATAATATTAATTGATTTGCGTATATTGAACCAGCTTTGCATCCCTGAAATGAATCCTGTTTGATTGTGGTTTATGATTTTTTGGATGAATTGTTGAAGTCGATTTGCCAAAATTTTGTTGAGAAGTTTTGCATCAATGTTCATCAAAGAAATGGGTCTATAGTTCTCTTTCTTTGATGAGTCCCTGCCTGGTTTTGGGATGAGGGTTATGATGGCTTCGTAGAATGTGTTCGGTAGTGAGCTTTCTTTTTCAATTTCATTGAACAGTTGGAGGAAAATTGGTGTGAGCTCTGTTTTGAAGGCCTTGTAAAATTCCACTGTAAAACCATCTGGTCCTGGACTTTTCTTAGCTGGGAGGTCTCTTATTGCTCTTTCTATTTCAATGCTTGATATGGGCCTGGTAAGATAGTTTAACTCATCTTGGTTTAGTTTTGGCATGTCAATATTTGCTAGGAAGAGGTCCATTTCTGTCAAGTTGTCGAACTTATTAGCATAAAGTTTTGAGAAGTATTCCCTTATAATATTCTGAATCTTGGTTGTTTCCGTGGTGATGTTTCCATTCTCATCTCTGAGTTTATTAATTTGGGTGTGTTCTCTTCTTTTTCTGATAAGATTTGCTAAGGGTGTGTTAATTTTGTTAATTTTTTCATAGAACCAACTCTTTGTTTTGTTGATTCTTTCTATAGTTTTTTTGGATTCTAGTTCATTTAATTCTGATTTAATTTTGATTATTTCTTTCCGTCTACTGGATTGGGGTTTATCTTGCTGCTCTTTTTCAAGGAGGTTTAGATGTGTCATTAAATTGCTAGTTTCAGATCTCTCCAATTTGATGATGTAGGAGCTCAGAGCTATAAACTTGCCTCTGAGTACTGCCTTTGCTGTGTCCCAGAGGAGCTGGTAATTTGTGTGTTCATTTTTGTTGAATAGCATGAACATTTGAATTTCCTTTCTAATCTCTTCCATGACCCACTCATGATTCAGCAGTGTGTTGTTTAGCCTCCATGTGATACCGGACTTTCTGTGGTGGCTTTTGGTGTTGAGTTCTAATTTTATTCCCTTGTGGTCAGAGAGAATGCAGGGTATAACTTCAATGTTTCTGAATTTAGACAAGTTTGCTTTGTGGCCTAGAATGTGGTCTATTTTAGAAAACGTTCCATGTGCTGCTGAGAAGAACGTGTATTCTGAGGCTGCTGGGTGAAATGTTCGGTAAATGTCTGTTAAGTCTAGTTGATCTGTGCAGCTGTTTAGATCTGGGGATTCTCTGTTGAGTTTTTGCCGAGTTGATCTGTCTAGTGCGGAGAGTGGTGTGTTAAAATCCCCAACAATTAATGTCTTTGGATCTATATGGCATTTGAGGGAAAGTTGTGTTTCTTTGATAAATTTGGGTGCTCCGTTGTTTGGCGAATAGATATTTAGAATTGTAATATCCTCCTGAAGGAGAGATCCTTTAATTAGTATGTAGAGACCTTCTTTATCTCTTCTCACGATTTTTAATTTGAAGTCTATTTTATCTGATATTAGGATTGCAACTCCCGCCTGTTTATGAGGGCCATTTGCTTGGTAGATTTTGTTCCAGCCTTTAACATTGAAAATGTGTTTGTTTTTACGGGCAAGATGTGACTCCTGCAGGCAGCAGATAGAAGGGTCTTGTTTTTTAATCCAACTAGACAGTCTATGTCGCTTAATTGGAGAGTTCAGTCCATTAACGTTAAGAGATAGGACTGAGAGGTATTTGGGAGTTCCTGCCATGTTATCTACTTTCTTGGGGGCTGCAAAAACTGGGTTCTTCCTATGGTTCTTGGATTCTCAGTTTGGGTGCAGTTTGTTGGCATTTATTGTGGTCTTGTTGGTTTTCTATGTGTAGGACATCTTTAAGAATCTTTTGTAGGGCTGGTTTGGTGGAGATGTATTGTTTCAATTTTTCTTTGCTGTGGAAGGTTTTTATTTGGCCTTCAGTTATGAAGGAGAGTTTAGCTGGGTACAGTATTCTTGGTTGATAGTTCTTTGTTGTTAGGGCCTGGCATAAGTCATTCCAGGCTCTTCTTGCTTTGATTGTCTCTGCTGAGAAATCTGAGGTGATTCTAATTGTTTTCCCTTTGTAGGTGATTACCCTTTTCTCCCTGACAGCTTTAAGGATCTTTTCCTTGTTCTGAGTTGATCCTGTGTGGATTATAATGTGACGGTGGGATGTCCTTCTGGTCTGGTCTATTTGGGTTTCTAAAGAATTCTTGTATCTGAATAGGCCTATCTTTTTGCATGTTTGGGAAGTTCTCTGCTAGGATCCTGTTAAACAAATTTCCTAGACCATTAACTTCTGTTTCTAGGTGCTCCTCTACACCCATTATCCTTAAGTTAGGCCTTCTGATGGTGTCTTCCAGGTGTTGGATAGATCTATCATATTTCTTGGACTTGTCTTGGATGGTTGTATGTTCTTTCTCTATAATATCTAGGCTGTCTTCAATCCCTGAGATTCGATCTTCTGCATGGTCTAACCTGCTGTCAAGACTCTCTACTTTGTTTTTAATCTCTTCTAATTTGTCATCTTCTAATTGGTCAGCTTTGATGGCTTCAAGTTCTTTGTTGAAGCTCTGTTTTAGGTCTTGTATGAATCTCTTTACTTCCTTAATTTGGTGTTCAGTGTTTGTCTTCAAATCACTTAGTTGATTGGATATGGTTTCTTTGGACTCCCATTCCTTCTGTTGGGTTCCATTCAGCATTCCGTTTGTGGTCTGCCTGACTTCCTTCAGCTCTTTGTTAATGGATTTTATGGATGCCTTTAGTGATCTTTGTGTGTTCTCTACCTGGTCTCTCAATTCCTGTATTAGTCTTTTTTTTTAGCTTCCTCACGTTCGTGGGATTCCTGCAGTTCTCTTTGCATGTTCTCAGCCGCTCACGCCGTTCCTCCCTTTCTATTTGTGTATTCTCAAGTTGTTCACGCAAATCCTGTATCAGTTTTTGAGTAGCTTCCTCACGCTTATGATATTCCTGTATAAACTTCTGGGATGCCTCCTCTCTCTCCCTATCACGCTCATAGAGAGTCCTTTGTAAATTGTCAAACTTCTCATTTATCATGTTTGCCACCAGTGTTTTTAGAGCTATTTGGGAACTCTCCTCTGGATTGTTCATTATCTGATCTGACCCCTGATTATCAAGATTGGGTATTGAGATACCCGAATTTGCCATTTTTCTTTTGTTTTTCCGGCTTACTCTGCCCATTTGAGATGAAGATAGCACCAGTTTTGTGCTAGAACACTATCTTAAGGCAACCATCAACCAAAGTTTGCATTTGTACAGTCAATAGTCTACAGATACAATCTAGTTCAACAGATACATCTATTCAACATCAAACAACTATATTTTAAAGGACTTCGAACCGCAGAAAAGAATTTGGAAAACCAGAAATTATTAGGATTAGGGAGAGATGTGGGTGAAAAATAGGAATAGATTGGTGTGGGGAGGCACAGGGAGAGTTAACTATGTCCTAATCACAATGCAGGAAATGAGTTGGGTAGGATGCAAGTAGAGAGAGAGAGAAAAAGAAGAGAGGGATAGGGGAATGAAAAGAAACCAGAAAAAAAATAGAAACGTAAAAATTAATGTTATTGTAGAGATTAAAAGACCATCTATTTAGAGAGGAATGTGAATATGTTGTGAGAAAGGGAGGGACATAGAGGAGATGTGAAAAACTTTAAGGATGGGAAAGGAAGAAGAAAAGATCAGAAGTTCAGTAGAGCTAGACAAAAAACAAAAAGATAATTATGAAAGAAAGAAAAAGAGAAAGAAGATAAGAAAAGAAAGGAAAACGCTCATTTACATATTCCTAAAATAAAAATTTTAAGAGGAGAAAAAAAAAGTTACTGGAAATCAATTATTTTTTCAGAAGAAGCAAAAATTAAAGATTAATAAAAGTTTTAAAAGAGAAAAAAAATTATATATATATAAGGTAACAAAAAACAAAAAACAAACAAAAAAAGAAAAGAAGAAGAAAAAAAAGGAAAAAAAGAAAAAAAAAGTCCTTTGATTTTTTTTTTTTTGGGGGGGAGGGGTGGAAAAATCCTGTATCTGTATCTCCCTTTTGTCTGTAACCAGCCTTTTGTTGGAGTCTCTGGTCAGCTTGCGTTCCTGTGGCTTGATTGGTTTCTTAAGTCGGTTTGTTGGAAGAGGCAGAAAAATGCTCTGCTTTACCCAAGATTTTGAGATCCCCCTCCCAGGTAGTTTTCTAGGAGGGTGATCTGCTTTGAGAACCATAAAAGAGGGGGATGCAGTGGTGAGGCTAGGTTCTGGGTAGAGTTGAGGCCTTTCAACAATCGGTAGCTTTTTCCTGGGGCTGTTTTGTGCAAAAAAAATCTCCCAGATCCCAGCCTGGAGCCGTTCTCAGGGATTCTGTTTTTCAATTGATTGTTGAGGCTGCTAGAGGGAGGGGCAGCCTCTGGCTCTGGTTACCCAGTGAGGGAAGCCACTCCAATGGCTGGCGCCTGAGCTAGGTGACTTTTCCCTGGATGGAGCCGAGTCTGGCAGGTCACTTTGCCGTTAAGTTCTTGTGACCTGCTAAATGACTCGTTTTATTCCAAGGCCTGGGTTGGAGCTGGCAGCCCCTCCGAGCTTTGTCGGTATCCAAGATGGAGATCACCGGTGCTGTGGGGGGAGGGGTGGCCTTCCCTCCTCTGCTCCCTGAGAAGGAGTGAGGACGTCGGGCTTCTACTCATGCCAAGTCTTGGATCCTGGGTCGTCTCTGGTCTGCAAGCTGCAGGATGAAGACGTCCACCCTTTGTTGGTTCTTGCTGGTATTGAGTTGAATCTGCTCGCCCGCTGCGTCTGGCTCCTTCATCCTGGACTCTATGTGTGAGCGCTCAGGTATGGCCCCCGGCTGCTGTCTCCGCAGCTTGCGACCCTCCCGCTGCCGCGGCTGCTGGCGAGCACTCAGGTGTTACTTTTTGCCTTGTCTTCCCTCTCTTGTCTAAGTCTCTGTCCTGTGATGGCACACTTGGTGTGATTCTCTGGCTTAGGACTGTTCACTGGAACTCTAAAACTGCTTTCTATGTGAGAGCTTGTTCAGATTACAGCTTCTCCTCCGCCATCTTCCCAGAACTCCCTCACACTACTTTTAATATTCTTATTTCATCACTTTTTTCTTTTGCAGGGTAAGGGGAGAAGTGAAGTGTGGAGAGGCACCTAACTGCATGTGCTTTGTGATATGTGATGGTTTCAGCAGTTGAAATTTTGTGGTTTGTGTACTGGATAGTTTCCAAGTTGGTAAAGTCTAGAGAAAGCATTCAAGAAGTAAAAACATGCAATG
The DNA here is from genome assembly GCF_024711535.1 of Dipodomys merriami. Taxonomy (NCBI): domain Eukaryota; kingdom Metazoa; phylum Chordata; class Mammalia; order Rodentia; family Heteromyidae; genus Dipodomys; species Dipodomys merriami. The sequence continues at coordinate 6,578,214 of NW_027206324.1, read as the reverse complement.
TAGGAAAAACTACACTTAAAATATTCACACCAAAATTAGTTATTTAGTCACAAGTTCAACATGTTGCTGCCTTTGATGATTGATTGGTATCCATCAATAGCACCCAGATAACTCTCTATCCTCTTAAAAGTTGTTTTCCTTTTTACAGATATCCTGCCTTGTTCATCTGATTCCTGAGCATAATTGCTTTGTCTTTGATTTCAAAATCAGAACTTTTCAGAGAAAAAGAAAACATAAACTTGAAAATTTTTCTTGTCTTGGATAATAAAAGTAGGAATAAGCAATGGTATAATACAGAAAGAAATAGTTTCATATTTTTAACTTGATGCCTTATCTGCTGTGGGAATTTAGTACTTCTTGATATTTTGTTAATCATAGTTAACTTTCCAGATTGTTACTTGGGTTGCACTTAGAAAGTGCAATCTCTCCCATGTGGCACCTTCAAATTTCCAAGGTTGATTCTCAGTCTGAAGGCTCATAACCATTCAAGTCTCAACATTTTAATGAAGAAAGGAGAAGATGTGCTTAGACTGTCCAAGTTGTATCTACTTGAGCAAATTTGTGTCTTTTCTTGGGAAACAAAGCAAATTCTTTGCCCCTGTGAAATTGCTACTGAGTCATTATTCATGTTTCCCTTTGTTCTGGGCCTCCCAAGAAGCTCAGAAACAAATCATAATCAATTTGTGACAATGATCCCTCAGAATTTTTTTGTGTAAAAACATTCCCTTATACTTTCTTTTCTTTTGTTTTTTCTTGTAAATCTATTTCATTAACTATATCATTTTTACTGAGATTGCTCCATAAACTAACTCAAAACTTCACTGGAATAAAAAATTGCTTACATAAAAAGGGAAATTCATATGCCTTCTCTCAATGTAGCTGCTGGTATAGACCCAGGACACTTTAAAAAGCCTGTTACACTTTTTAAAGAAGGGAATTCATTCCTATGCCTTAGTCAGTGTCCAGCACAAAAAAGCTCTGTAGCACCACTGTGAACTTGTGACAAATTAAAGAATTACTTTCAAGATTTAGAAAGTTTCTTTGCTGCATACATCAGCACTGTCCTTAAATCTCTTTTTCAGTTCAATTTTATCCATAAAGTATTTCTATCTATGGGATTTTTAACAGATATTTATAATTCAGAATAAAACTTATATGCATATTGTTTCATGGTCCTTGAGGGTATCTCTATATAATTGTAAGTAATCCTCAAAAGCCCTGCAATAGCTTCATAATGGCGGCTCTATTTCAAAAGTGTGGAGACATAAGACCACATCCCAGTAAGCGGCAGGGATGGGACTGCAAGGCAGGTTCTTTTACTTCTAGGCCAGTCTGTTCTGAACTCTGAACCATGCCAGTATTCAAGCGTCTAAAAGTTAATGGTCCTCTCCCCAGAGGACATGGAGGTTCTCAGGAAGCCGACCTCATCGTACTCTGCCTTGTTACCGCTGAATATCAGAGGCTGAGTGGACCGAGGGAGCTCATGGCCCAAACTCTAACACTGTCTGCCTTTATGGCTCTCTTTTCAGATTTCAAATCTAAATGAGCTTGGAATTTTTTCAGCCTTGTATATTTTAAATAATGCATAGATACTTACTATAAACACAAGCTTTTCAGCAAAACTCCCTTTGCAAATCAATTACAAAATGGTTTTGTGTGTGAGGATAAAGATCAGAAATTTTGGGGAGGGAAGGGAAGGTATATTTAAAGTAAAATAATTCATACAAAGTCCTTGCATTCAGAAAAGAAAAAAAAAGCACAATGTTAATAGAATTATCATTGTTTGAATTGATACATTTAAAACAGAGATAAAGCATCTTTTTATTATTTGAATTTTATATTTGTAAGTCTAGCATGTCAAACACAAATAAGAGCTCTTTTTCTTTCTTTTAAGTGAACATATAGCTTAAAAATATATTGCCTTTAAGTAGTTATACAAATAGGTTTTCTTTCAAGGTGTCATTTTCTGACACAAGACATCTTGATTACTGTATCCCCTTTAAGCATTCTCTGTTCTCCTCCCCTGCCCCCAAGCCCCCAATACTACGATTTGAACTGAAGGCCTTGTGCTTATTAGGCAAGCACAAACCTCTAGCCCTTTTTCGCTGTTAAGCTTATTTTCTCAGATAGGGTTTCTCTCTTTTTTATCTCTGTTTCACAGTGTCTGTTTCTGTTTCTGTCTCTGTCTCTGTCTCTGTCTCTCTCTCTCTCTTGAACTTTAGGCCTATTTTATTTCCATTACAGCATTTGAAGAAGTCTTGTGAGGAATAAATGATGATGCTCCCTATGTTTTATACCACAACTCAGATAGCTTTTTAGCATTTAAAAGACTTTTTAAATCTATAGATTTATCCAGAGTGAATTAATGAGGCATAGGCCTAATGGAGGACGAAATGTTATTCATTAACTTTTGGCTCAGGGAAACCCCAGACTGCAATCTTCCTACCTAGCTGAGATCACAAGTGGGAACTATCATGCCCAGCTTACTGAATGAGATAGGATTGCACTAGCTTTTAGTTAGGACTAGCCTTGCATCCCAAACCTCTTGATCTCCACCTCCCATGAAACTATGATTACAGGTACACGCCACCTTGACGAGCTCTATTCAGAACTCCTGAATTTCTTTTCCACCCACCATACAAAGTAGTTATGTGCACCCATCCCCAAGCTTCCAAAAATCATTATTGACATCTCCATTCTCCTTTTGCATTAAGCACAGGAATCATTTTTACCTCCTTGTTTTCCTTCACATATTACAGCAAAATATCCCTGTAATCACATTACGGACACACTACTGAGTTATACAGAGGTCTTGCTCTAGTGGTCACCTACCTGCATACTACATTTCCACTGTTTCTTCTTGCCCACTACATACCGTAGCAATAGCTGGAATTTTTGTTTAGTGTGTAATTCATTTGGTTCTTCCTATCCATTGCCTTCTTGAATTTTTGAGATCAGACAATAACCACCTCTTTCTCTTTCTTTCTTCTTTCCTTCTTTCTTTCTCCCCTCTCTCTCCCTCCCTTTCTCTTTCTTTCCCTCTTCCTTCCTTCCCCTTCCTTCCTTCCTTCCTTCTTTTCTTCCTTCCTTCCTTTCTTTTTTTCTTTTTGTTTGTTTCTTTCTTTTCTTTCTTTTTCTCTCTCTCCTTCCTTCCTTCTTTCCTTCCTTCCTTCCTTCCTTCCTTCCTTCCTTCCTTCCTTCCTTCCTTCCTTCCTTCTCTTTCTTTCTTTTCTTCCTTCCTTCTTTCCTTGTTTCTTTCTTTCTTTCCTTCCTTCTGTCCTTCTTCTTTCTTTCTTTCTTTCTTTCTTTCTTTCTTTCTTTCTTTCTTTCTTTCTTTTTTTCTTTCTTTCTTTCTTTCTCTTCCTTTTTCTTTCTTCTTTCCTAACATCCCCCTTCCTTCCTCCCTTTATTCCTCCTTCCTCTCCTCCTCTTCTCTCTATATATGAGGGTGTGTGTGTGTGTGTGTGTGTGTGTGTGTGTGTGTGTGTGTGTGTGTGTGTTTGTGTATACATGTGTGTATGCATGCGTACACATGCATGCCAGTATTTGGACTTGAACACATGGCCTTGTACTCTCTCAGCATTTATGTCTCAAAACCCTACCATTTGAGCCACATCTTTGCCTCTTTTTGCTGGCTAATTGGAGACAGAGTTTTTCTACCCAGGCTGGCTGAGAACCATGATCCTCAGATCAGATCTCAGCCTCCACTTCCAGCCTTCCACCCTTGGATTACCCTTGGGATTCCTTGAACTCCAGTCTGCAAGAGGGGTGGCCTTCTTGTTTGTCTTTGAAATGTCCTGGCTTGGCCTTCACCTCAGGCTTTATGTTTCTCACATCTTTCTGCCTTAAGCCATTTCTTCCTGGACTCTGTGTTGTCTAGTCCTTCAATTCAGTGTCCAGTCTTCAGAGCAGCTCTTCACTCTACCAAAGTGTGGCTCCTTCATCTCTCCTGCTGTTTCCTCCCCCTGCTGCTTTTTCTTCATAGCAAGTTCACTACCTGGTTGCTGCCGAATGCACATTCATTTCTAATCTGCCTCTCCTCTGGGAGCATTGGCAACAGAGGCCCCTGTCCACTCCAGCCCTCATGCTTACAGCTGTTTGTATATGAACGATGCTTTGCTATAACTTATAATCTATAATCAGAAATAAAGTACGTGCTTTCTCCAAAGCATGCGCTAAAACCCCATTTATACACTGAGAATATTCTTCAAAATGCAGCCTTAACAAAGAAAAAATGAATGCTCAGGAAAATTGAGAAGCTCAATGAAGAAAGTGAAAGGTGAGCTGAGCATGACCTGAAATGTGGCATTACAGAGACTGAGAATGGTAGTAATGGAAGAATGAAACTGAGACTGAAATTAAAAATAGGAAAGTCAATGAAAGCCAGTTTCTGGGTCATGGATGATGGAGCAGCAGAGGGAATCAAAATCTGTAATGCACTATGGAGAAGGATGTGCCCTGGGAAAAGAGCTGCCAAGGCCTACACTCTGTTTCAAAGCTTGGGTAACCCTTTAATGAAGATGACAGGCACAGTGGTGTAAGACTAGTTGCAGAGGGCATCTGAGATGGCAAGAGTGAGATCACATAGCTCATATAAAGTAATTGTACTACAAGAATATAGAAATGTTGCTCATACAGAAACCACACACAGAACAGGCCATGTGCAGGAGGAGTACAAACTGTTGTCAAGATCAGGTTTCCTAGAATCATGTCTAATACTATACATGGCTAATTCCACAAACTATCCACATGCAAAAAAGAAAAAAATTCTAATATACTAGATGAAAAAGAGGAAGACAGTGGTTCAAAACAGCAGTTAAACATGGATGTGATGTAGAATTGAGCATCCCATAGAAATAGTGCTGAAGAAATCTGGAGAGTCTAAATCATTGCACACATGTACAAACATGAACACGCTTATGCTTTCCATACAGAATAACATAGGAGAATATTTCTGCATGTAATTGATTAAAGATATGTCCTGGTAATAATTTGACAACATTGTTCAGAGCCAGAATCCCTGGGATTCGAGAACAGATCAGATTGCAAATTAGTTCAGCCATCTTCTCAGTTATTCACTCTTTGAAGCCTCCCTTTTTCTCATGGGTAAAGGAAGATTTCTAACAATTTATGTGCTATAATATTTGTGACTAATTTGTGCTAGAAGTATTACAAGTGGATCATAGCTCATGAAGAATAGACCCATTCCTATGAATGGCTTGAAGTCAACTATCCTTTATTCACCATTTATCTGCCCTTCATGCAGCAAATATATAATTAATAATTACTGTATGCCAAGCATCACTTTAAGAGAATCAACAGGCATAGAATATATTCTTTCCCTTAGAGAATTCAACAAGAAGCCATGTGCTGGTGGCTAATGCCTATAATCCTAGCTACTGAGGATCTGAGAATTGTGGTTCAAGGCCAACCCAGTCAAGAAAGTCCATGAGATTCTTATTTCCAATTAATCACAGAAAAAGCCAGACATGGCATTATGGCTCAACTCAAGTGTTATTCTCAGAAACAGTGCCCAGGCCCAGAGTTCAAGATTTATGACCAACAACAACAAAAATTTAACAAGGTCAGTTGCAGTAGCTTAAGTTTATAATCCCAGTTATTGAAGAGGCAGAGTCAGAGACCAGTTTGGTTAGAAAATTGGAAAGATCACCTCTGAATCAATAGCTGACTGGTACTGTGTGCCATCCCAACTATATTAGAAGTATAAATAGGAGAATCATGGTTCAGGCCACCTGGGAATAACCATGAGGTGAGATCTTATCTGAAAAATAAAGCAAAAATGGCTGGAAACATGGCTCAGGTGGTAGAATGCCTGCCTAACAAGCTAAAACACCACTAACTTAAGGAGGAAGAGGAAGAGGGGGAAGAAGAAGAGGAGGAGATTAATTAAGAAGGAGGTTAATTAAAGGTTAATTTGACTTCAGGATTTGACTAAGATTTCAGTTACTGATAGACATGAATTTATTTAGCAACATGCAGATTTTATACCCATGTTTGTATCTGTATTTTCTTGTAAATCATATTAGAATTTTTCCTACAAAGGTTACAGATAGCCATATACACATATGAACACTTCCATGTTCTGCATTCTGTCAGTCTAAATAGTGCTAAGCATAGTTTTGTGTAGTTCAGTTCTCCAAGTTGGTTCACAGGACTATCCTCAATAGATTCCACACTTGGGTTTGGCCAAAGGGATTCTACTGCTTGTACAGCAACTATGGGAACAAGTGCCATGTCTACCTTGAGTCCACTAGATGTTGCAATGCAGCAGTGTGTTCCACAAGGGCGTTCAGTGGTCTCACTTCATCATCTGTCTCATTCTCCTTTCCATGTCCATTTCCTGGAGAATGAAGTCATTTATTTATCTTTCCTTTTTCCACTTCAGGATGGTCATTGGCATTTTTTTCTTATTTTGACTTGCCACCCATTCCTAGCATCCCTGCAATTTTGCCAGAACTAGGGTTGATATTCACTTTGAAACTTTTATTAAAATAAAATGCGTAAGCAAGATTACCTTGGTTATGAATTTGTGCCTCCATGTTGTGTGTGTGTGTGTTTGTGTGTTTGTGTGTGTGTGTGTGTGTGTTGGAGCTGGGGCTTGAACTCAGGGCTTACAGTACTGTCCCTGAGCTTTATTTGCTCAAAGATAGCACTCTATCACCTGAGCCACAGCCACTTCCAGCTTTTGGATGGCTAATTGAAGATAAAAATGTCATGCACTTTCTTGTCCAGGCTGGCTTAAAACTATTGGCTATACATGTTTAGAAAAGTGAAGTTAGATACTTACATATCACCCTGCACCAGACTCAAATCGAAATAGATCACAGACCTTGAAGTAAGAGCAGATCCTCTGAAAATATTACAGGAAGGGGTAGGAGATACACTAGGACTCCTTGGCACAGGTTGAAACTATCTAAATAAAGATCAAGAAACACAACAAATACAAGAAAAGCTGGATAAAATGGGATTGCATTAAACTGTGGAGCTTCTGCATGTCAAAGGACATAGCTAGCATGATAAAGAGAAAGCCCACAGATTGGGAGAAGATCTTTACTAGCTATACAACAAACAAGGATCTCATATCAAAAATATACTTAGCATTCAAAAATTAAACCCTCTAATAAAAAATCCTCAAAGAAAGAACCACCCCATTAATAAGTGGGCTAAAGAATTAAGAAGAGACTTCTCTGGAGGTGAAACAAAAATAGTCAATAGACACATGAAGAAAAGTTTAACATCTCTGGTCATAAAAGAGATGCAAATCAAAACCACATTGAGATTACCTCACCAGAGTTAGAATGGTCATTATCAAGAGCACAAATAATAACAGATGCTGGTAAGATGCTGCTAAAAAGGAAGGTTACTACATTGTTGGTGGGAATGTAAACTTGTTCAACATTCTGGAAAACAGTATGGCAATTCCTCAAAGGACTAAACCTAGAGCTTCCCTATGATCCGGCAATCTTACTCCTGGGCATTTACCCAAATGATAACACACAAGACCACATTAAAGCTACCAGCACAACTATGTTCACTGCACTATTATTTATCATAGCTAAGATATGGAACCAATCCAGATGCCCTCAGTAGGTGAATAGATCAAGAAAATGTGGTATATATACACAATGGAATGCTATGCTTCCATCAGAAAGAATGATATCATCCCATTCGTAAGGAAATGGAAAGACTTGGAAAAAATCATATTAAGTGATGTAAACTAGACCCAAAGAAACATAGGTTCCATGAGATCCCTCGTTTGTAATAATTAGTATATGTCTAGGATAATCCAAACAGAAGATTACAATAGCTCAATAGCTCTGTACATATGACCATATAAAATATTGCTAATAGAAATGAACTCCAAGATATGCAAACAAGAGGTTTTGTTGTTGTTGTTGTCGTTTTTAATTTTTAATTTTTAATTTTAATTTTTTGTTGGTTGTGGGGCCTGAACTCTGGGTCTAGGCACTATCCCCCAGCTCTTCAGCTCAAGGCAAGCGCCCTACCACTTGAGCCACAGTGCCACTTCCAATGTTGCTGCAGTTTTTAATATGCTGTGTGAAGTTATTTCTTTTTTCTTCTATTTATTTCCTCCCTTTGGTTTATACTCCGTTGTCACTGTTTCTGATTTTGGTACCCTATGTCTTGTATAAAATTTTAACTGATTTGGGGAAGGGAAGGGGAATAACAAAATGGTGAAACAATGGAAAAAGGGTGGACCATGCAAGAGCAATATTCACAAGACACTATGTTGGAAACGAACTTTACAGCTTTCGGAAGGAATTGGGGTAGAGGGAAAGTGAGAGAAAATGAGGGAGTGGGCAGCAATGTTCGACAAGAAATGTACTCATTACCTTACTTATGTAACTGTAACCCCTCTGTATATCACCTTTACAATAAATTAAATTAAATTTAAATTTAAAAAGTTTCTTTTACCATTATCAAAAATTGTCTTTTTCTACTTAGCCTTCTCTTCAAATTCGAGAGGCACCCCGCTTTCCAACCCTCTTACCCCTCACTCACATCCCAGTTTCTGGCTTTTACTTCCTTTTAATAAAGTTTGGCTCTGTCCTCTTTTACTTGATATATAGAATTCTAGAGACTGGCTTTGAGTGATGGCCTCACCCTAGGACCAGGGCAATGTGGAGGGAGGCCAAGCTAGCTGGTTCTGGTACTTTGGCAGTGATGCTGAGAGCCACCTGCACAGAGCAATGTATCTCCAGGCTTTTCCAGTGGTTCACAAGCATCCCAGAGATGACTGAAGAAGCTGTTCTCTCTCCCTTTCTGTCTGACCCATACAAGGACATGCCTGAGTATAGCTTTGCTGTGAAGTTTAGGTAACATGGCAAAAGCAAGAGGGTCCAGCACACCATGAGCAAAAAAATAGTTTATTTGTGTTTACATCAGGAATATATGAAGATATAGAAATGTTCATATAAGTATCCATTTGCTTGTTACAGCTAGCTAGCAGGGTAAGAAGATGAAGTCCTTCCTTATGGACTGAAGCTGCTTGACCTTCCTCGCCCCATTTGCAACTGCTTCTCTCCCCAGGGACTCCAAACTCTGTCAGAATTCTCCAAGGCGCTCCTCGCAAGATAAAAAAATACTTAAGTAGCCCTCTCTGACTTCTTGTAAGTGAAAAAAGCCCAAACACACAAAACCTTCAATAGCCTTTGAGAGTTTGGATGGTACTTACCCCATAGTCAAATTCACAAAAGGATCTGCCATTGGTTTGCAAAATTTAATAATATTTTTTATCTTTATTCACCATTGATCATTTACTTTGGACCATGGATCATATATTCATTTACTTCCCCAGCATATGACCTGTGAGAAATATAAGGGGTATTTATAGATATAGTGTGACTAACCAACGTCAAAAATGAATCCACATGAATTACCAGGACATCATGTAGCTTGGTCTCCAGCTCCTTCACTTGCATAATGGAATCTCTCAAGGCTCTGTAGCAGGTCCTAGAGTTGCTAGGCTGGTGACTCACACCTGTAATCCTACATACCTAGAAGGTTGAGGATCATGATTCAAAACCAGCCAAGGCAGACAAATCCAAGAGATTCTTATTGCCAGTTAACCAGAAAGAAAAAAGGATCTGGGGTGGCTCGGGTTTGGGGGGGTGTTGAAGTGTAAATATGGCTCAAGTTATGGAGCTCCAGCCATGAATGAAAAAGTTAAATGAGAGAATGAGGCCCCCTGAGTTAAGCTCTGGTACCAGCACACACACACACACACACACACACACACACAAACACACACATCCTAGAATTATGGTCATATGTTTCTCCTAGCTTTGCAAAAGTAAGATAGTTCAATCGAAATCAGTCCAACTTTTGTCATCATTTTCCTCTCGTGACAGTGGAGAGAATAGTAGCAAGTGATGACACATTTTGGGGGGTAGTAGTGACATACCTATGGTTAGCCATTGACAGTGATCACAAAGTAGGACATATCTGTAACAACACAGCCACATCATGACACATAATACAGGACCAGAGGTTGTGTCACAGCATCAACCTGACACTTTCTTCACTCCTAATTTTATTTTTATATTTACTATTTTTCCTAAAAGAAGGCCTCCAAAATTTGATTTATTCCTGAAAGGAATGAGGTGTAATCAAAATTTAAATTCACGTCTGTTTGATTTCATAACCAGCCCTTATTATGGTTTAGATTTAAACAATTAGTTAAAAATTAATCATTAATTTCTATTATATTTTTATTTTCTTTAGGTAGTTACAATGCAACACAGCACTTTAGAAATACAGTGCCATTCCCTGCCCTCCGCCCCCGCTTTTTTGTTGGTCGTACAGCTTGAACTCTGGGCCTGGGCGCTGTCCCTCAGCTCTTTAGCTCAAGGCTAGCACTCTACCACATGAGCCACAGTGCCACTTCTGATTTTCTGGTGGTTTATTGAAGATAAGAGTCTCACTGACTTTCGTGCCTGAACCACGATCCTCAGATCTCAGCCTCCCGACTAGTTAGGCTTACAGGTGTGAGCCACCAGCGCCTGCAAGTGAAGCATCATTTACTCATAATGACTATGAGCCAGTGACTGCAAGCGGACTCATTAATACCCCCCCTCAAAAAAAACTTGCAGTCCCTAATGCAGCTAGCACAAAGTTTATGAAGGCAAAAGCCACATCGAGGCAGATGTCACATGGATATGGGACTAGCAAAGTGTGTTTTCAGAAGCAAATCAAGTTATCCAGGGGTAACAATCAGGATCGATCAAAGGCCAGTTATCTAGGGGGAACAATAAAGGATGAGCAAGGACAAGTATTCTCTGGAACACATTTTTTTTCTGAAGCTAAGCAACCTATAACACATCTACAATTTAACAACCCACAACACAGCTGTAGTTCAAAGAGAGTCCTATGTCACCTCTACAGTTCTCGATGAAAATGTCCTAACACCTATTAACACATCAAGATGGTGGTGAGGAAAAGATAGTATTATTTTGACAAAGTATCCATATTTCACCAGCTGAAGCTGTTTTTCATTTTTCTCTGATTATTCTTGAATTATGGATAGTGGTTCTAACTGGCAACATCTTTGACATCTTGGTGGATGAGAGACTTTCTAAAAACTCTTACAGTGAATTCTGACCCCTATCCCTAAGTGATAGGCATGCCTGAATTCCTAGAGGCAGGGACACGGACTTGGACAATCGGTTACTAGACCTGCCAGACCTGTACCACGAACTCATGAGACTCTTTGAACTCTCAAGTTCCCCATGACCCTGTCCCTGACCATGAACTTATTTAGGTCCCAGCACCTCAGCCATCATTTTGTGCCATGCCTCATGTCTCTTTGCCCTCCTCAAGTCACCATGGCATCCCTCTCAACTCTGCATTATAGTTGATCTGGTTTTTTAAAATTGTTATTCTGCTCTTTCTTTACTACCTACATGCCTCAGTGTTTTAAAACAGTACTAAGTATATTTGAGGCTGTGAATTTCTTGGGAACATGTGTCTCTCACAGTTGCTTGCTTTTTAATACAGACTCCTGATTGGACCTTTCAGACTGTGACTTCTCTCTATCTTGTGATCAAATTCCTGTATAACATTCTAAGGCTACTATTTACTTTCCTAAGGAAGGGATTTAAGTTGGTTCCTTTTGTTCCTAAGTGGGTTTTGGTTATCTCAAATGTATTAAATTTTAAACCTATTTGGCATTTAAAACTTCACTCACATTTGTTATTTTCTTTTTTAAAAAATACAGATTTTTATTGTAAAGATACTGTACAGAGGGGTTACAGTTACATGAGTAAGGTAATGAGTACATTTCTTATCGAGCATTGTTCCCTCGTCCTTTGTTTTTTCCTTACTGTCCCTCCCCTCCCCAAGTCCCCAACTCTCTCCCCACCATAGTTATAAAGTTCATTTTCAACATAGTGTCTTTTACATCTCATTGTTACAGTTGGTCAACCTGTATCATTTCAGCTTTTTGTTATTTTCCTTCCCATCCCCAAATTTAAAAAATGTATATACAAGATGCAGGGCACCAGAATCAAATACAGTAAAAACAGGGGTTATACCATGGAGGAAGAAAATTCAAGAGAAATAAAAAAATCACATAGTGTATTATAAGTACATTAAAAACAACAGCAAGAAAGATAAAACCTCTTGTATCCCTATCTTGGGATTCATTTTGCTTAGTGTCATCTTATATGGTCATATGCACATAGCTTTTGACATTTGTCGTTTTCTGCAGAACATTTTCTCAATGTTTTGTCCCTGTTCAGAAATTATCTTAATATTACTCACTTCCTGGATGAAACTCTAGTTCCTACTATGGAGAAAAAATAAGGGCAACTGCCATCTAATCTTCTCTCCTCCTCAACAGTTTGACTTCACAAGTTCTCATTTGTCTTCTCTATTTAAAAAAAAAAGAAAGATAACTTTCCAAGGCATCCCTGATGCCATCTCTCCCTTTCTGACACATTACTATTTAATTTAGTATTTTCCATTGCTCCTACTTCTTGAATTTCTCTCCTCTGCCTAGATTGTACTATATAACACTCACTTGAAATAATTAAGCAACTGTCAATGACATCCACTAGAATGGAAGGTATAACATGGACATGAAAGATGTCTATCTTTCCATTTCTAAATAGAGATTGAGGATTATATGGAGAACTTCAAAAAATGTTCCAAGTACAAAATTTCAGGTAACCTCCCAGAAATATGTTTTAGTATGCAATGGAAATTTCTTCAAGGTAAGAGTGGTTATCCCTGCCTTTTTTAAGTTTACATTTAAATAACATAAGCTAAATAATTAGAGGAGGATTGGAGCTGGTGTGCAGCTTCTTTGAGGGAGATTGTTGATGACTATTCAGCTAAAGCACAGAAAGCCTTTAGGGGAAGATAGTAGGGGTGACAACGGGAGCAGCACTATCAGATATCCCATTCTTCAAAGGATAAGTTTGTGTCTACATCATTTTTGAGGGAGTTAATAACTGCAAGACTATTCAAGATTCATTTGGTCTAGGGGTGACAACTTGGGCTTGTTTTCTGCTAACACTGATAAGTTTTCTTTGGCTACATCATGGTCTTCATAAAAATTATACCAGCACATAAAAATTCTGAAGATCTATACTAATGCAAGCTGTGAGTCTTAAGAACCATTAGGAGATTTGACAATTCAAATTTCATTATGGAAAATGTTGGCTCAATCTGATAATTTATATTTGTTTGTTTGTTATGCCAGTACTAAGGTTTGAACTCAGAACTTGAGTTTTTTGCTCAAGGCTGGTGCTCTACCATTTGAGCCACAGCTTCACTTCTGTTTTTTTGTGGTTAATTAGAGATAAGAATCTGTGGAGGAGCCGGGCGCTGGTGGCTCACGCCTGTAATCCTAGCTACTCAGGAGGCTGAGATCTGAGGAACGCGGTTCAAAGCCAGCCTGGGCAGGAGAGACCGTGAGACTCCTATCTCCAATAAACCACCAGAAAACCGGAAGTGGCGCTGTAGCACAAGTAGTAGAGCGCTCGCCTTGAGCTGAAGAGCTGAGGGACAGCGCCCAGACCCAGAGTTCAAGGCCCATGACCGACAAAAAAAAAAAAAAAAAAAAAAGAATCTGTGGAGGGGAAGAGGAAAATCAAGTCGTTTAAATAAGGATACACGTGGACCCATTGCAACAATGAGAAGTACAAGTTATGTCGAAAACGAACTTTACAACTTTGGTGGGGGGGGGCGGGGAGGATTGGGTGGGGGGCGGGGGGAGGATGGGAAGGGATTGGAAGGGGAAACAAAGGAAGAGGCTAAATGCTTGATAAGAAATGTACTCATTATCTTGCCCATGTAATTGTAACCCCTCTGTACAGTATTTTCACAATAAAAAAATTTAAAAATTTAAAAAATCGTAAAAAAATTAAAATAAAAAGAATCTCACAGACTTTCCTACTTGGGCTAGATCTTAGACTCTTTATTTTTTTTAATTAATTTACTTTAGTGTTATAGAGTTCAAGTACAGAGGGATTACAATTTCTTAAGTCAGCTATTCAGTACATTTCCTTTTTTTCTATTTTTTTTAAAATTTAATTTTATTGTCAAGGTGATATACAGAGGGGCTATAGTTACATACAAAAGATAGTGAGTACATTTCTTGTGGAGCATTGTTACCCCTCCCTCATTTATCTCCCACTTTCCCTCCTCTGAAAGGTTCCTCCCCACCCAAGTTGTAAAGTTCATTTCCAACATACTGTCTTGTGAGTATCACTGTTGCATTGGCTCGCATTTTGAGTAGCTAGGAATACAGCTGTGATATACCAACACCTAAATGGAGGTATTCAATAGATACTGATATCTAAACTTACAATTTCTCATTTACTTTTTTTTATTAAAATTGTGATCTCCTAACCTCACAAGTGTTGAAATTGATACTCCAAATTCATGTAGATAGGCATGACATATTTTCATTTCTAGAGCTCTGTCTACATCACACATTATTTCCAAACACTACTTGAATCTAATCATTTGTAATATGCAGAAGCAATAACCTGAATACTATTAGAGACATAAAATTCAGGTAACACTTTACTATTATTACCTTTTAGCACCTCCCTTTTAGTACAATGCAGTTTGCTCAGGAATTCTTGTCATTGGGCCAATCAACAACTCTAACCTACTTGATTACCTAACTTGCAGTTGTGTCCCTACTATAAAACTCATTGTCTATTGCAGCAAGCCCAAAATCTTCATTAGTATTTCTTAGAATCTTGCTCAAACCACATATGCTGAGCGTCAGGCCTTCTTCCTAGAGTTGTAATAACTTTTCTTTTAGTTTTTAATCAGCTAGGGGAAAATAAAAAGCTAAAACTGATTCTATAGTTTATTGTCATACTAAAAATCCCTTTTCTCTGTATCTTTAAACATTTATTGGTTGCACACTCCTTACTATCATTACAGAAGAAAATTCCAAGTGAACAGAGATTGCAAAAGTTCAAAGGCAGATGAATAAGCACATCAATGAGGACACTTACAGTGAGCCACACACACAGAAGTCACTGCCATTGTTCCATCTCTATTCTCTATAGCAGGCTGATTGTCAAAGGAAGCACTGGAATCTTTGTTGGGTTGCCTTCAGCCTTGAAAACTCACTTTGTCTATGAACACTACAAGCAAAATTATATGGTTTGTTAAAGAGTACAGGTACAAGTACAGGAATATACCATAGCTAGTGACTAGTGCAGAAATAACCCATAACCAATAGCTAATCAGTAGAGGGATATAAAAGTGTGATTTCATTGGCCTGGGTAATCCTGACAAGTAAGTTTCCACATAGTTTTCCAGAGTTTGGCTGTATCATAGCAGTGATCAATTATCTACGACAATAGTTGACTTGATAACAAATCACTTGTCAGTGGCCCTCCCTCTTCTGAGTGCTTTCTTCCTTACCTACCCATGTTCTTTGCATCTGTCAGAAGTCTATTTGACTCAGAGGTCTTTGGCTCAGAGTTTGATTTGAAGGGTACTTCGACTAAGATAGAATAACTTAAGACTTTCAGAATGTCTCTTCTAATAGAAAACAGATATGAAAATAGTTACAAGAGTAAAGTCACAGAGGAACTTGAGGGAAAACAATTCCATCTGATCAAATTAGACATGGTGTCAAATTACAATGTGTCATTTGAAGTAAGTGGAGAATATTCCTGATTAGATAAAATAGTAGTAGCAGCTCAACTATTTCTGAATTTGATTCTCATGAAAGTTTTATAAGTGCTTTGAAAAATTTTATACGGTGCTTTCTTATATTCTAATTTTTATAAATGAAAAAATGGGCATTTGGAGAAATAATTCAATCTGTATGAAGTTGTTCTGCCTCCAAATGGAAGGTTTAAGATTTAACCCCAGTAAATACCTCCTGACAATCAAAGTTCTTTATGGCATTAAAAGAAAATAGCCTTTTAAGGCAGAGAGAGGTAAGCTTGAATTTTCTCATGAATTAGCTGAACAGAATTTAAAATCTAAGTCTATTATCTCAACTGAAATTGAAAGAATTATTCTGAAGGTCTTGGTATAAGGTTTTTATTGAAATGTAACCTGTAATATATTTTGTTCAATGCTTGTCATTAAGTATGCATTAAAAATGAGCAACTCTTTTGTGACAATAACAATGATCATTGGGGGCATGTGAAAACCTCATGTGTTACATCTAAAAACGTCTTCTCAGCCCCTGATGGGATAGTTTAGTTCTTGAGTATAATTTTAAATGATGGAAAATGAGGTTGCAATAGAAATTTAGAAACCAGTATTTAGACATGTATGTCTGTTTCAAGTGGTTGACTACGTTCTGCAGAAACAAACCATCAAGGATTTTAAGCAAGAATGAAGGCATGTTAGGCATGCATTTTGGGATTAATAGAATGGGGTTGACATAAGATGGCAAACTAGAATCACTAAGAGGCCGGCAGAATTTTCAGGAAGCCTTTGGGTTCTGATGTAGAATTTTACCCAAACTTATTATATTCTAACACTTGCAATTATCCACAAAATTATTAAATGTGAGAGAGAGGGGGAGGTAAAGAGGAAGAAAGGCAGAAAGAGAGAGAAAAGGGAATGAAGGAGGGAGAAAGAAAGAAAGAAAGAAAGAAAGAAAGAAAGAAAGAAAGAAAGAAAGAAAGAAAGAAAGAAAGAAAGAAAGAAAGAAAGAAAGAAAGAAAGAGAACGTGAGAGGGAGGGAAGGAGGGAGAAAGGGAGAGAGAATGGGAGGGAGGCAGGAAGGAAGGAAGGAAGGAAGGAAGGAAGGAAGGAAAGAAGGAAACTGGAAAAAGAGAGGAAGAAAGAAGGAAAGAAAGAAAGACTTGGAAAAAATTATAATCAGTGAAGTAAGCCAGGCCCAAAGAAACTTACGTCCCATGGTTTCCTTTATTTGCAATAACTAGTATATGTCTGAGTCAAGCAGAAAAGGACAGATAAGTTGATGTTAGGGAAGTGAACCCTAAGATATGTATTCAAATGTTTTTTTTCTTTCAGGTGATTGTTTCTAACACATTTATAAGATTATTTCTCTGTTGCTTTGTATGTCGCTCCCCCATGGTATAACCCCTGCTTTCACTTTATTTGAGGTTGGTATAATTTGTGGAGGGGAAGGGAAAAGAACAAATCGTTTAAATAAGGATACAGATGGATCCATTGGAACAATGAGATGTACAAGTTGTTATGTGGAAAAACGAACTTTACAACTTTGGTGGGGGGCATATTGAGTGGGGGAGTGGGGGAGGACGAGAAGGGATGGGAAGAGGAAACAAAGGAGGAGGGTAAAATGCTTGACAAGAAATGTACTCATCTTGCCCAAGTAATTGTAACCCCTCTGTACAGTATTTTCATAATAAAAAAGAAAGAAAGCGGGAACAGAAGGAAGAAACCAAAACAGGAAATAATTGGGCTGAATTATCATAAAAAGGAGTACATTATCACCAAAAACTTTGAAAGCATTCCAGGAATTCTAGTCAAGTCACATTATTTCCTCTGAGGGAATCAGTGCTATGACAGCCAGTCTCCAAGGTGCAATCTGATGATCTACATCTCCTTGAACTCATAATCTTAGGTAGCCAACCTGCCTCCCACATCAAATCAGTACTGTAGATATCGGACTAAAAAAAATACCAATGGATAAGGTAGTCTGTGAATAGCTTTCATCTTGATTTCCTAAATCACTCAACCGTGTGTACACCCAAACAGCTCCATGCAAAAGTCATTATAGAGAGAAAGAGAGGCTTCAAGTAGACAATCAAAGCCAGATTGTCCTTCCTTCAGATGACTAGTCCAGGTTGACTTCAGACTGCACTGCATGAGAGACTGAGCAAGGACAGACCAACCTAGCCCTTTGGACTACTTGATCCACAGAAACTATGAGAAGGAATAAGGTAACTATTGTTGTTTTAAGCTATAAAGTTTGGGCATAAATTATATGCAGCAAAAACTAAAGCACTCATATTTTTCGAGTCTTTCCTATATGCTAGGAATTCTATAGGTAATTTTATACTGTCCTAGAATTCTAAGATTTTCAATTCTAGATATTGAAATGTTACTCATTTCTATGCCTACTTTTTTGAGAGAGAAAGAAAGAGAGGGAGAAAGAGAGAGATGACCACTTGACAGAATTTTGAAACGTTAAAGACAATCCATTATAAGTGGCAATGGTCTTTAAGCCATCTGATTCTAGTCTACTGTTTCTTTAAGCTTTGATTAAAGAAACAGATTGGGGAGAATCTGGAATGCAGAAATGATGGATAAAATGCAATAGCAAAGATGCCACAAAATACTATCCTCTTAGAGTGCGAGCTAGGATAAAAAGAATGGGCTAAGTCTAGGAGAAGAGGAAAAAATTGAGCAAAAAGAAAGAAAGAAAGAAAAGGAGAAATAAGAATTAATGAGAAATGTGAAGCAAAATGGATTTTCGCTGAAAGGCAGTTGAGACAGTGCCAACTAGTAATTCATTACTGATAGTACTCAAATGTCCAGCTCCATTTTGTAAAGCTTTGAAATACTCAGAAGTCACTGCTGTGGTGGGTACATTAATCAGGAAAGAAAACAAGATACCAATGAATTAGTTAATACCTTGACAAAAACTAAATTTTATGTCTGTTCCAAAGTAAGTTTATCACATTTAGGAGCTGAGCTTTTATTCAAACTTTAGGTAAAAAGATCTTCCCAGCCTTTCTTTACCAAAAATTCTTATTCATGTTACTTATAAACCTCCAGGGATTCATAAATATTCACATATACAAATTGAGTGCTGATAGAGTGATAGAATTACATGCATGAGTCAACACCTTGGAATTTATTTCCATAACCTTCATTTAGTAAACCCAAGAACAGTTTGTTTTCTCATTTTCATAGTCTGACTTTGTAACTGTGATTGATTAATTCCTTATATGAGAATCTTTGTTTACAACCAGTAACAAAAGTATTTGTAGCATTAAAATGGAAATTATAGGATTGAAAAATAAAATTTTCTTATATAGAGAATTATACGGTGACCTATGATTGTGTCTCTGAATAGAAACTTTGTTTAAAAGTGGGGAGACTGTCTGTCTTTAGTCAGTAAATATATAAGATAAAGGTATCTTCTGTCAATATGGTAATAAGAGGACACCAAGGTGAGGAGATATTTTGTCTTTTTTTGAAGACTGGTCATTATTCATTTTTCAAAAAGCTATCTTTATGCCAACAGAATAAAAATGATAATTTGTGTCCTGATTTCCAAACAATTTATTTGAGAGGTGGTTATTTTGGGATACCTTTGGAAAAAATGATTGTGAACCTTGGAATTAACATAATGAATCTACTTTATCTTCGTTTCCCTTTAAATATATGCCCACAGTTCTAAATTTCATTGTTAACTAACTTAAAAAAGTTATCATTACGAAATTCCTGGCTTTGAGAAAACATTCAGTCAGGAAAGTTATGTAAGACATAATACCAGTGGAAGCAAAATTTTCCCAATGGGGACTTATTGTTGAAACTACATATACAGTGAGAAAAATATAAAAATATGAATTTTTAAATTCTTAGCACAATGAAAAGTTGGTAACAGAACTAATAGAAACTTAATTTCTAATTAGTCTAATCTGCATTTGGTAAGATGATGTAGTAAATAAAAGAAACTCCCAGATCTGGGAATGTGGCTTAGAGGTAGGATGCTTGCCTTGCATGCATAAAGCCCTGGGTTTGATTCCTCAGTATCACATAAACAGAAAAATTCAGAAGTGGCACTGTGGCTCAAGTGCTCACTAGCCTTGAGCAGAAGGAGCTCAGATACAGTGCCCAGACCCTAAGTTCAAGCCCAGGTCTGGCAAAAAGTAAAAATTAAAATAAAATAAAAATAAATTCCCATATCTCAGAGGCTCCATTTGAGAGAAATTTTCCTTCACTGATGTCAAAGCCTGATTGAAAAATAACTTCCTACCATTCATATTTTTTATCCTGTGGCTTTAACAATTTCATTAAGTTGTTTTCAAAAACATTGTTTTCTTTGTAAACATTTGGGTAAATGCCCAAAAGTGGGATTGCTGACCACACTAAAGCTACCAGCACAACTATGTTTATTGCAGCATTATTTACCATAGCTAAGATATGGAACCAACCCAGATGCCCCTCAGTAGATGAATGGATCAAGAAAATGTGTTATATATATACACAATGGAATTCTATGCCTCCATCAGAAAGAATGACATTGCACCATTTGTTAGGAAATGGAAAAACTTGGAAAAAATTATATTAAGTGAAGTAAGCCAGGCACAAAGAAACATAAGTCCCATGGTTTCCCTTATTTGTAATATCTAGTATATGTGTGAGTCAAGCGGAAAAGGTCAGATAATGTGATGTCAAGAAAATGAACCCTTAGATATGTATTTTAATGATTTTTTCTTTCATGCATGTGTTTCTAACGCATTTATAAGATTATCTCTTTGTTGCTTTGTATGTCCCTCCCCCACAGTATAACCCCTGCTTTCACTATATTTGATGTCAGTATAACTTGTGGAGGAGATGGGGAAAAACCAGTTGTTTAAGGATACAGGTGGGCCTGTTGCAACAATGAGAAGTACAAGTTTCATTTCCAAAACGAGCTTTACAACGTCGGTGCGGGGGGGGGGGGAAGGGGAGGGAAGGAGAAGGATTGGGATTGGGGGGGAGGGGGGAGGCTGGGAAGGGATGTGAAGGGTAATCAAAGGAGGAGGCTGCAATGCTTGGTAAGAAATGTATGCATTATCCTGCCCATGTAATTGTAACTCCTCTGTACAGTATGTTCACAAATAAAATTAAATTAAATTAAAAAAACAACAACATTGTTTTCATTTTTGTCAAACCTGAAGGGAAAGGGACAGAGACAACTACACAAGGTACCTGTTATGGACTGGCCCTAAAGGACTATGCATTTTCTTTGCTCTCATTCTATTGACTGGAGTCACTTTGCAGTAACTTTAAGATACTGTCAGCAATAAATACGGTCTAGCTGGATGCCTAGAAAGAACAGAAAAATTTGATGTCAACAGCTAGAATTTTCTACCATCATAGCCAAATATTTTGTACGTTTTTATGTCAATCTGATATCAAAAAGAAAATGGCAATTTTCAATATTTTGTAAGAATAAACAAAAAATATAATTTTTCATTTCTTTTTTTTCAGTACTGCAATTTGAGCTCATGGTTTTGCCCTGCAAGTGTTGTACCATTTGAGCCATTCCCCAAGTTGTTTTTGTTTCAGTTATTTTTCTAAAGAGGTCCTCTGATCTATGCCTGGACTATTCTAGACCACAGCCCTCTTGTTTATCTTTCCCACTTAAACTTGGAATGAGTCATTACACCCAGTTTTTAATTGATTGAGATGGAGTGTCTCCAACTTTTTACTCAGGCTGACCTTGAACCACAGCCCTCCCAATATTTCCTCCTCAGTAGATTGGATTACAGGCATGAGACACCAGGCTTCTCCTCCATCATTAATTTTTCAAATATGTCAAATTTGTCCTTTTACACTTCAGGGAAACAAACATAACAATGTTGCTAGGCTTTTTGCTATATAAGCAATTCAAAATATATGTGTATTTTTGTTTAAGTTTGGCATTGACATATGAACCTGAAATCTTTACCTTTAAAAAGTTCACATATTCTATTTTGTCATTATTGACCTAAGTAGAAATAAAAAAGAGGTTTATGTTGCCAAATTATCACACCATGTGGCCTAAAGCTCTCCCCTCAATCATGACAGTGCCAAACTTGACAGGATCATTCTCTTGTCCCTGTCCTTAAAAATATTCTTGTAGCTTCTCTTCCCCTTATATATCTCAAAATAAATCTCTGTGCTATAATTAAAAGGAGCAGTATACTCTGGTAATGGAAATCATGGGAGTGTTCTTGAGACAATTTGTTTCTCAGCTCAAGTTTACCATAAGAGCTGTTTTTAGTACAGGGATTCTCAAGGGAAATCAAGAGAACTTGCTAAGAATTTCCAGGACAAGTGCAAGGTGCAGGTATGACATGGATATGACAACTGCAATTTCCAGAGCAACTTTCGGCCCCTAAACCAGAAACATCTGTCAATTACACCCCCACCCCTTTCATCTAATTTCAACTCAGTCATCAAAGTAGTTAAACTGGGAATGCTCTATTTCATGAAGGTGTCAGTATTGTGGTAATTTATTGAGAGATGAAAGAATATTCAATATATATTATGTTAAATGGTTCTTTGTCTACTAAGTGATTTGAATAACAGAAGGTGGTCTTTGAATTCACCATTGTTATTTGATTTTTTTCCCTTAAGTTTGCTGCTGGGCATTTTATCCCAGCAAACATATAGCAATTTGCTTTACCTTAGGAAATTTTCGTATTTCTTTAACTATCCTGCATTTTATTAGCAATAAAGGAATTTTTTAAATTGAAAACAGAGGAAACTCTTTATTGAATATTTAGCAACCTCCACAAGAAAGAATGTTCTCACCACCAAAAATAGGATCAATGTATGAAGTCATAGATATCCTAAAGATTGTATTCCTACTTTCTTCAGAGCGTTTTTTAATCATAAGAGTACACTAAATTTTGTCAAAGGCTTTTTTTCTGTAACAACTGAAATGATCATGGGATTTGAGCTTTGATTCTGTTTAGATGGTAAATTACAATTAAAATTACAGATGATAAATTACAATTGAAACCACGCTTGCACTCCTGGAATGAAGCCAACTTGATCCAAAAGTGAGAGAATTTTTGTTTTTTTTTTGTATATTTTTTGTTTGCGTTTTGTTTTTGTTTTTTTATTTTTCCAGCACTAGAACTTGAACTCGCCTTTTGCTCTCACTCAGCTTTTTCGTTCATGGATGACCTTCCACCACTGGAATCACACTGCTAGTTCAGCTTGGTTGCTGGTTAATTGGAGGTAAAATCTTACTCTTCTGCCTAGCTTTAAACTATGATCCTTAGATCTCAGCTTCCTGAGTGGCAGGGTTATAGGTGTGAGCCACTGATACTCAACTGATCTATTAATATGTTGATGAGTTCTGTTTGTAAGTATTTGTTTAGAATATTTGGACCTATCTTCAGTACAGAAAGTGGTCTATAAGTTCATTTCTTCTAGTCACCCTATCTGGCTTTGGAATTAGTATAATATGGGTTCCATAGAATGAGTTTGGTAGTTTTTCTTTTTTCATCTATTTCACCAATAGGTACAGGAGTACTAATGGTAATTCTTCTTTAGAAGTCTGGTAGATTTTGGCAGTAAATCCATCAGTTCTTGGGCTTTTCTTTGTTAGACTGCTTATTAAGGCTTTAATCTAATCATTTGTTTTAAGTCTATTTAAGTGGTTACTTCCTATTGGCTCAATTTTGGTAGGTCAATGTATCTAGAAATGTACCCATATTTTAGGTTTTCCAATTTGCTTGAATATCGATTTTTCAAAGAATTTCTTCATGATTGTATTGATTTCATTGGTATTTTTGTGCTGCGTATGTTTTTATCACTACTTTTATTTATTTGGATTTATCTTTCCTTTTAGTCAAATTAGGTAAGGATTAATCTTTTATAGCTTTTCAAACAATTATTTTTTTAAGTTGTGAACATACTGTACAGAGGGGTTACAATTACATGGGGAAGATAATGAGTACATTTCTTATCAAGCATTGCAGCCTCCTTCTTTGTTTACCCTTCACATCCCTTTCCAGCCTCACCCCGCCCCTCCACCCAATTCTCCCCACCACCAACAAAGTTGTTAAGTTCGTTTTATACATGACAACTTGTACTTCTCATTGTTGCAACGGGTCCATCTGTATCCTTAAACAACTTTTTTTTCCCCTTCTCCTCCACAAATTATACCGACATCAAATATAGTGAAAGCAGGGGTGATACTGTGGGGGAGGGACATACAAAGCAACAAAGAGATAATCTTATAAATGCGTGAGAAACAAACCCATGAAATAAAAACAAAATTGAAATACATATCTAATGGTTCGTTTTCCTAAGATCACATTACCTGACCTTTTTTGCTTGACTCATACATATACTAGATATTTCAAATAAGGGAAACCATGGGACCTATGTTTCTTTGGGCTTGGCTTACTTTACTAAGTATAATGTTTTCCAAGCCTTTCCATTTCTTAACAAATGAGGCAATGTCATTCTTTTTGATGGAGGCATAGAATTC
Source organism: Dipodomys merriami (assembly GCF_024711535.1). Taxonomy (NCBI): domain Eukaryota; kingdom Metazoa; phylum Chordata; class Mammalia; order Rodentia; family Heteromyidae; genus Dipodomys; species Dipodomys merriami. The sequence continues at coordinate 6,554,042 of NW_027206324.1, read as the reverse complement.
CATTGTGTATATATACCACATTTTCTTGATTCATTCATCTACTGAGGGACATCTGGGTTGGTTCCATATCTTAGCTATGGTAAATAATGCTGAAATAAACATAGTTGTGCTGGTAGCTTTAGTGTGGTCTTGTTTGTAAACATTTGGGCAAAGGCCCAAAAGTGGAATTGATGGATCATAGGGGAGCTCTATATGAAGTCTTTTCAGGAACCTCCTTACTGCTTTCCAATGTGGTTGAAAAAGTTGACACTCCCACCAACAATGAAGTAAGGTTCCCATCTGTCAACATCCCATCCAGCATCTGTTGTTATTATAGTTCTTGATTTTTGCCATTCTAACTGGGGTGAGGTGGTATCTCAATGTTGTTTTGATTTGCATTTCTTTTATGGCTAGGGAGGTTGAGCATTTCTTCATGTGTCTATTGGCCATCCTTCTTTCTTCTTCAGAGAAGTTTCTCTTCAAGTCATTAGCCCACTTATTTATTGGGCAGTTGTTTCTTTGAGGATTTGTTGTTGGGGGATTTAATTTATTGAGTTTCAAGTATATTTTAGATATGAGACTCTTGTCCCTTGTATGGCTAGTGAAGATCTTCTGCCAATCCATGGGCTTTCTATTGATCTTGCTAGCTGTCCTTTGCCATGCATAAGCGCTGCAACTTCATGCAATCCCACTTGTCCAACCATTCTTTGATTTGTTGTGTGTCCGGGTCTCTATTAAGAAAATATTGGCCTACCCCAAGGAGACCTATGGTTTCTCCTATTCCATCCTGTAATGGTTTCATTGTGTCTGCTTTGACTCCGAGGTCTTTGATCCATTTGGAGTTGATTGTGGTGCAGGGTGATATATAAGGTTCTAGATTTAGTTTTCTACAAGTAGTTAACTAATTTTGCCAGCATCATTTACTGAAGAGGCTGTCTTTCTTCCATTCTATATTTTAGCTCCCTTATCAAAGATCAGATGGCTATAGGTCTGTAGGTTCATTTCTGGGTTTTCAATTCTATTCCATTGGTCCTGAGGTCTGTTCTTATGCCAATACCAAGCTGTTTTGATTACTATGGTTTTATAGTAGAGTTTGAAATTTGGTATTGATATTCCTCCAGCAGAGTTCTTTCCATTGAAGAGTGTTTTTGCTATTCGGGGTCTTTTATTGTTCCTTATGAATTGTTGGATTGCCTCTTCTATTTCCTTGAAGAATGAGGTTGGAATTTTGATAGGTATCACATTAATTTGTAGATAGCCTTGGGAAGTATTGCCATTTTCACGATGTTAATCTTTCCAATCCAGGAGCATGGGAGATTTTGTCGTTTTCTAAGTTCTGTTTGATTTCCTTTTTCAAATTTTAATAGTTTTCATCTTAGAAGTCCTTCATTTCTTTCGTTAAGCTAATTCGTAGGTATTTTATTTTTTGTGGGGCTATTACTAATGGAGTTGCATTTCTAATTTCAGCCACACTTTTCTCATTGTGTGCATACAGAAAAGCCATTGATTTTGGGGGTTAATTTTATATCCTGCTAAATTGCCAACGTTTTGAATCAGCTCGAGAAATTTGGGAGTAAAGTCTATGGGATCCTTTAAATACAAGATCATGCCATCTGCAAAGAGGGAGAGTTTTACTTCTTCTTTCCCTATTTGGATCTCCTTTATGTTTCCATCTTGTCTTATTGCTGTAGCTAGGCATTCTAATACTAGATTGAAGAGAAGTGGAGAGAGTGGACATCCTTGTCTTTTTCCTGAGTTAAGAGGAAATGACTTTAGTTTTTCACCATTAAGTATAATGCCGGCTGTACGTTTTTCATATACAGACTTTATTGTATTGAGGAATGTTCTATGGATTCCTAATTTTTCCAAAACCTTCATCATAAAGGGGTGTTGGATCTTGTTGAATGCTTTTTGTGCATCTATTGAGATAACCATGTGGTTCTTATCCTTGCTCCTCTTGATGTGATGAATAATATACATTGATTTGTGTATATTGAACCAGCTTTGCATCCCTGATTATCATCCCTGTTTGATCATGGTGTATGATTTTTTGGATGAATTGTTGAAATCGATTGGCCAAATTTCGTTGAGAAGTTTTACATCAATGTTCATCAAAGAAATAGGTATATAGTGCTCTGTCTTTGATGAGTCCCTACCTGGTTTTGGGATGAGGGTTATGATGGCTTCATAGAATGTGTTCGGTAGTGATCTTTCTTTTGTGATTTCATTGAAGAGTTGGAGGAATATTGGCGTGAGCTCTGCTTTGAAGGCCTTGTAGAATTGCGCTGTAAAACCATCTGGTTCTGGACATTTCTTAGATGGAAGGGCTCTTATTGCTCTTTCTATTTCAGTGCTTGATATGGGCCTATTAAGATGGTTTAACTCATCCTAGTTTGGTTTTGGCATGTCAATATTTCCTAGAAAAAGGCCCAATTCTGCCAAGTTCTCAAACTTATTAGCATAAAGTTTTGAGAAGTATTCCCTTATAATGTTCTGAATCTTGGTTGTTTCTGTGGTGATGTTTCCATTCTCATATCTGAGTTTATTTATTTGTGTGTGTTCTCTTCTTTTTTTGATAAGATTTGCTAAGGGTCTGTCAATTTTGTTAATTTTTTCGAACAACCAACTCTTTGTTTAGTTAATTCATTCTATAGTTTTTTGGAAACTAATTCATTTAATTCTGATTTAATTTTAATTATTTCTTTCCCTCTACTGGATTTGGGTTTATCTTGCTGCTCTTTTTCAAGTCGGTTTAGATGTGCCATTAAATTGTTGGTTTCAAATCTCTCCAATTTGTTGATGTAGGAGCTCAGAGCTCTAAACTTGCCTCTGAGTACTGCCTTTGCTGTGTCCCAGAGGAGCTGGTAATTTGTGTGTTCATTTTTGTTGAATAGCATGAACATTTGAATTTCCTTTCTAATCTCTTCCATGACTCACTTGTGATTCAGCAGTGTGTTGTTCAGCCTCCATGTGTTACCGGACTTTCTTTGGTGGCTTTTGATGTTGAGTTCTAATTTTATTCCCTTGTGGTAAGAGAGAATGCAAGGTATAACTTCAACATTTCTGTATTTGGACAACCTTCTTTGTGGCCTGAAATGTGGTCTATTTTAGAAAATGTTCCATGTGCTGCTGAGAAGAACGTGCATTCTGATGCTATTGGGTCAAATATTTGGTAGATGTCTCTTAAATCTAGTTGATCTATGCAGCTGTTTAGATCTGCGGTTTCTCTGTTGAGGTTTTGCCAAGTTGATCTATCTAGTGGGGAGAGTGGTGTGTTAAAATCCCCAACAATTAATGTCTTTGGATCTGTGAGGGATTTGAAGGAAAGTAATGTTTCTTGGATAAATTTTTGTGCTCCGTTGTTTGGCGAATAGATATTTAGAATTGTAATATCCTCCTGAAGGAGAGATCCCTTCATTAGTATGTAAAGACCTTCTTTATCTCCTCTCACAAATTTTAATTTGAAGTCTATTTTATATGTTATTAGGATTGCAACTCCTGCCTGTTTATGGGGGCCCTTTGCTTGGTAGATTTTGTTCCAGACTTTCACCTTGAAAATGTGTTTGTTTTTACGGGCAAGATGTGACTCCTGAAGGCAGCAGATAGAAGGATCTTGTTTTTTAATCCAACTAGACAGTCTATGTCGCTTAATTGGAGAGTTAAGTCCGTTAATGTTAAGAGATGGGACTAAGAGGTATTTGGGAGTTTCTGCCATGTTATACCTTCTTAAGGGCTGTGATAACTGGGTTCTTCCTATGGTTCTTGGATTCACAGTTTGAGTGCAATTTCTTGGCCTACATTGTGGTCTTGTTGGTTTTCTATGTGTAGGACATCTTTAAGAATCTTTTGTAGGGCTGGTTTCGTGGAGATGTATTATTTCAATTTTTCTTTGCTATGGAAGATTTTATTTAGCCTCCAGTTATGAAGGAGAGTTTAGCTGGGTACAGTATTCTTGGTTCAGAGTTCTTTGTTTTTAAGGCATGGCATATATCATTCCAGGCTCTTCTTGCTTTGATTGTCTCTGCTGAGAAATCTGAGGTGATTCTAATTGGTTTCCCTTTATAGGTGATTAATCTTTTCTCCTTGACAGCTTTAAGGATCTTTTCCTTGGTCTGAGTTGTTCCTGTGTGGATTATAATGTGATGGTGGGATGTCCTGTTCTGGTCTCGTCTATCTGGAGTTCTAAAACCTTCTTGTATCTGAACAGGCCTATCTTTTTGCATATTTGGGACATTCTCTGATAGGATGCTGTTACACAAATTTTCTAGACCATTAACTTCTGTTTCTAGGTGTTCCTCTACACGATTATCCTTAGATTAGGCCTTCTGAGTCTTCCAAGTTTTGGATAGATCTATCATATTAATTGAACTAGTTTTGGAAGGTTGTATGTTCTTTCTCTATAATATCTAAAGTGTCTTCAATCCCCGAGATTCTATCTTCTGCATGGATTAACCTGCTGTCAAGACTCTCTACTTTGTTTTTTGTTCTTTTCCTTCTAATTGGTCAGCTTTGATGGCTTCAAATTCTTTGTTGAAGCTTTGTTTTAGATCTTGTATGAACTTCTTTACTTCCTTAATTTGTTGCTCAGTGTTTATTCTCAAGTCACTTAGTTGATTGTTTATGTTTTCCTTGGACTCCCATTCCTTCTCTTGGGTTCCATTCAGCATTCCCTTTGTGGTATCCCTGACTTCCTTCAGCTCTTTGTTAATGGATCCCATGAATGCCTTTAGTGATATTTGTGCATTCTCATCCTGCTCTCTCAATTCCTGTATTACTCTTTCCTTAGCTTCCTCCCATTCACGCCATTCCTGTAGTTCTCTTTGAGTGTTCTCAGCCTGTTCATGCCATTCTTGCCTTTCTCTTTGAGTATTCTCAAGCTGCTCATGCAAATCCTGTATCAGTTTTTGAGTAGCTTCCTCTCACTCATGATATTCCTGTATATTCCTGTGGATTGCCTCTTCTCTCTCCCTATCATGCTCATACAGAGTCCTATTTAGGTTTTCAATCTTTTCCTGCATTGACCTTTTGTTTGCCTCCTCTCTCTCCCTATCACGCTCATACAGAGTCCTTTGTATGTTTTCAATCTTTTTATTTATCATGTTTTCCAACAGTGTTTGTAGAGCTATTTGGAAACTCTCCTCTGGATTATTCATTATGTGTTCTGTCCCCTGATAATCATGAGTGGGAATTGTGACACCTGCAGTTGCCATTTTTCTTGTGGTTTTCCGGCTTACTCTGCCCATTTGGGATGAAAATAACACCAGTTTTTTGCTGGACCACTAACTTAAGGCAAGCATCAACCAAAGTCTGAATTTGCACACTCAATAGTCTGCAGATACAGTCTAGTTCAACAGATACATCTATTCAACATTAAACAACTATATATTAATTAATGGGCTCCGAACCGTAAAGAATTTGGAAAACCATAAATTATTAGGGTTAGGGAGAGATGTGGGTAAAAAATAGGAAGAGAATGATGTGGGAAGGCACAGGGAGAGTTAACTAAGTCCTAATCTCAAAGCAGGAAATAGGTTGGATAGGATGAAAGCAGACAGAGAGAAAAGAAGAAGAAAGAGAAAGGGAAAAAAAGAGACCAGAAAAAATAGAAAAGTAAAAATTAAAAATATTATGCAGAACGAATGCAAACTATTCAGAGAAGAACGTGAATATAATGAGAGAAGGGAGGGGGATATAAAGGAGATGTGAAAAATTTAAAAATAAAAATCCTTAATATATTATATCGGTATAAAGAGGTAGTACTGCTATTAAGGAATTTGAGTCTCAGAGGTTTTGATTAAGTGTGTACACCATGGTGGATAGGGTCTCATAGTCAACTATGGGTTTATCTGAGGATGTGCGGAACAACAATTAAGTCACATAAAGAAGAATGAAAGAGAAGAAAAGGTGAAAAGGGTAAGAAAGAAAGAAAAAAAGATCAGAAGTTAAGTAGAGCTGAACAAAAAACAAAAAGAATTTTTTTTTAAAAAAAGAAAGAAAAAAAGGAAAGAAAAACGCACACACATATGTACTCCTAAAATAACAATTATAATAAGAAAAAAGGTTGCTAGAATTTTTTTTCAAAAATGGTAAAAATTTAAAATTAAAAAAAGTTTTAGAAAGGAAAAAAATTTTTTTTATAAAAGGTACAAAAAAAAAAGAAGAAAAAAAAAGTTCTTTGATTTTTTTGGGAAGATTGGGAAAAGTCCTGTATCTTCCTTGTGGCTGTAAGCACCCTCTTGTTGGAGTCTCTGGTCTGCTTATGGTCCTGTGGCTTGGTTGGTTTCTTAAGTCAGTTTGTTGGAACAGGCAGAAACATGCTCTGCTTTACCCAGGATTTTGCGATCCTCCTTCCAGGTTAGTTCAATGTGAGGGAGATATGCTTTGAGTATCATAAAAGAGGAAGATGGCTTTTTCCTCAAGTTTGGAGATGCTGTGTGAGGTTAGGTTCTGGGTAGAGTTGAGGCCTTTCAGCAAACAGTAGCTTTTCCCGGGGGCTGGTTTGTGAGAAACTCACAGATCCATTCTCAGGGTTTCTGTTTACTGAATTTCAATTGATTGTCAAGGCTGCTAAAGGGAGGGGCAGCCTCTGGCTCTGATTACCCAGTGAAGAAAGCCAGTCCTAGGGCTGGCACTCGAGCTGGGTGAGTTTTTCCTGGGTGGAGCTGAGTCTGGCAGGTCAGTTTAGGTTCTTGTGACCTGCTAAATGACTCTACTTTTCTTCCAAGGCCTGAGTTGGAGCTAGCAGCTCCGCTGAGCTTTGTCGGTATCCAAGATGGAGATCTCTGGTACTGGGGGGGGGGAGTGGTGGCCTTCTCTCCTTTGCTCCCTGAGAAAGAGTAAGGATGTCAGGCTTCTACTCTTGCCGAGTCTTGGTTCATGGGTCATCTCTGGTCTGTGAATTGCAGGATGAAGATGTCTGCTCCTTGTCGGTTGTTGCTGGTGTTGAGTAGAATCTGCTCACCCTCTGTGTCTGGCTCCTTGCTCCGGGACTCTGTGTGATTCAGGTATGGCGGGTTCGGCCACCACTGCCACTGCTGCCGCCGGGTGGCAGCGGCTTCTGGCAAGAGCTCAGATCTGTCTCCTTGCCTAGATTTTCCCTCTGTGGCCTAAATCTCTGTCCTGTGATGGCACATTTGGTGTGACTGTCTGGCTTAGGACTGTTCACTGGAACTCTAAAACTGCTTTCTATGTGAGAGCTTGTTTAGCCTCCAGCTTCTCCTCCACCATCTTGACCGCAAACCCAATAAAGGAATTTTCAAAAAAGGAGAAGGTGGAACTATCATTTTAATCAGTTTTCTAATTCTCCAGGTTAATTTCCTATTCTTACCTATAAAAGATAATTGATGTTTTCCTATTGATATTGATATTACATGAGCAAGGTAATGAGAGTATATTTCTTGTCAAGCATTGTTGCCTCCTCCTTTGTTTCCCCTTAAAATTCCTGTCATCCTATCCCTCCAAAAATTGTAAAGTACGTTTTTGATATAACGTCTTGTACATCTCATTGAGTGCTCATTTTAAACCGTAATCAATAAATATTTATTAACAAATATTTATTGAGGTGCTGGTATATGCTAACTTTGGTCTTAAGATCTAGATGACAATCAAAAGAAGCCATAAATTCTATGTTAAGAAGCTTACATTCTAAGATGGAGAAAGGCAGTAAGATGTAAAAATACAGAGAAGGAGATAATTGTGGGAAATTAAAACTTTGAATTATGGCTGGGCACTTGTGGTTAATGCCTGTAATCCTAGCTATTCAAAAGGCTGAGATCTGAGGATCATGGTTTGAAGCCAACCTAGGCAAGAAAGTCCATGGAACGCCTATCTCCAATTGAACACCAAAAAACTGGAAGTGGCACTGTAGCTCAAGTGGTAGCATGGTAGTTTGGAGTACAAATGCTCCCAGGCCATGAGTTCTAACCCAAAGACCCATAAAAAATAAGATAAACTACTGTAAATTTACAGCTTGGTGAAGACCCAGAGAAAGAGTGGTCCAAGCAGGAAAACTACAATTGCAAAGACTGAGGGTTTTGTTTGTTGGTAGTATGTCACAGAGGTGAATATGACCAAAACAAGGTGAGGGAATGGACAGGTGAAACAATAATGTTAGACAAGTCAATAGAGAACACAGAAAGATAACATAAAAAGTCCTAGTTGTAAGCATATTGCTCACCTTTCGTCCTCAGCTCCACCCAGACCTGAGCTCCTCTCAGCCCCGGAGTTCCCGCCTTACAGCTGGCCCCTCCCTTTCTCTCTCTTCCAGGTCCCACGTGATCTCCCACCTACCTCACTTCCTGCCCCAGAACCTCCTGCTACCTGCATTTGGACAGGTGCCATGTGCTCCCTCTTGGGGGAAATATGGCTCATCTAATAAACTTTGTAATAACGTGTCTGCTGTGCCTGCTTGCCTCCACGTGGTCCCCTGCAGCAGATGAGAAGATCTTTCATTGGTGGCCTTTCAATAGTGAGACTAATAAATGCTTTGGCACCTTAAAAGTCAAGAGGAACAAAGTCTAGGTGGACAGATGAGGGGTGGTGTTAAAAGCCACTTGGAATCAAGGTATATTTGAAGGTAGAAGTTAAAGGGTAGAGGTTAAAATGTGAAATCTAGGGCAACTCCAAAGCAGCCAGAGTAGTATGGTATCATTTGCTGTATTAGAAATGATTTGATGATATTTATTCATTCAAACATTTATTAAGTGATTATTTTGTATCAGATACTATAACCCTCCAAAGCATTCTAATATAAGCAAGGCATTCTGAGGGCTAGCATTAGGCAGAAAAAGAAGGATGTAGAGGATATGACAATTTTAAGAAGTATGTGAGAGTCAGAGTTGGTAGGATGTGGTGCCTCATGTTGAAAGTGAGAACGATTCTGGTAGCATTTTAAAATTTCTGATGCAAGTGATAGATGGAATTGCTATTAACAAAGACTTGGAATGTGTAAGAGGAAATTAGTTTGTGGGGAGATGTTAGTATAGACCTGTAGATTTGGGTGATGTCAGTGCCATCATTTTACCAACTTTAAAGTTTCCTCATAAACCTCTCTCTTAATGGCATATGCAAATCTCAAAGACGGTGACCAGAGACATTATTTCATTTGGGATTAATAAATAGTGAGTTTCTAATTTTTAAAAAGTAAGAAAAGAAATTGGTTTGTGTCATCAGCATTGACAGATCCTGAGTGAGTATTTACTGCTTCCAGTGTAACAGGCACGCCTCTTACTGCTTAACATAAACAACCTCATTTCATAATTAAAACATTTATATTGATGTCATTGTTATTGTCCCTGTTCTTGCATGAGCATTGCCTGGAACTTGGAGAAGTAATTTATTCAATGTCAACATATTCATGGATTAGGAGTGCTAGGACTTGGATGTTTTCCTTATGCCAATGTTTGTAGCAGTTGGGTTTCAGAAGTTTTGTGAATTTGGACTCTGAAGCTGAGATACAAGCTGGAGACAAATAGTTGAAAATCATCAGCATCAGCTTTGACCGCATACCCTCAATGGCTGCCTTCTTCCTATCTCACTGTTGTGCCTCTCCTGTTGTATGACCCAGGATCATTTTCCATGTAAGCTATTTGCATTTGAATCCATGTCCCAGAGTCTGCTTCTGAGGAGCCAGACCGCAGATAGAGACTGATGAAGAATTAATAGAGAACAAGGAATATAGGACACGAAATGTTTTCTTAGGGACTTAGTTAAGAAAGTAGGGAAATAAACAGGAAAATAATATCCCAAGAGAATTCAGGACAACTTTTTAAGAAGGGAAAGAATTAACAGAAAGGAAAACACTGAAGAGGTCCTGGAAAAGAATTTTCTCAATAGTTAAACAAACCAAAAGCAGCAGCAGAAAAAAAAATAGCACTAACATAGAGGAGGAAAATCTAAGAGTCCAGGAAAGGAAAATAGTGACCAGAAAGGCATGAACAGGTCAGACAGTCTTAATTCCTCTAAGGTTTTGCTGACTTGATCAAAGATCACTTGAATAAGATCAGACTTCCTAACTATCTCTGCTTTACCTTTTCAAATTCTCTACACTTAATTTAATCCACCACTGCTTTAATCTTGAGACTTCACCAATAACCTTTTTGTATTCCTTTTCATTAAAATTAAGGAAATTGTGGAGTTCCTCACTTGAAGAATCTTTACAAGTAGAAATGTTTTTTATACAAAGAAACTGAGTCCCTGATAAGATCTCACTTTTCGTGTTTGTGAAATCAAGTGGTAGGAAACCAAGAGACGATCTTTTCTACTACGTTAGGAACAAGAAAAAGCAAAGAAGTTATGTGTAAAAAGAAAGTGTGTGGAGTTTTCCAGTAAGCAATTTGCATTTCTAATATCATGTAGGTCTGAATTCTTCTCTGCTGATTACATCCTTGTAACCTAGCTATTCAGGAGGCTGAGATCTGAGGATCATGACTCAAAGCCAGCATAGGTAGGAAAGTCCATGAGATTGGTATCTACAGTTAACCACCAAAGAGCCACAAATGGAGCTGTGAATTGCATGGCAAAGCATTATTCTTGAACAAAAACACTAAGGTACAGTGTTCAGGAACTAAGTTCAAACCCCAGTACTGGTACAAAAAATAAAGATTAAAGGGCAGAAAAGTGCTTGAAGCAGAGAAAACGTAAGAAAAACCGAGAAGAGACTCCTATGAGCTGGGATTTTCTTTTATTGGGCCCTCCACTGGGATCATGACTGGGAATGGGTCCTTCCATGACCATGGATGGGGAGACAGGTGCTCCACTCCAGCACATGTCAGGGGAGTGCGCTAAGACATCTGAGACCAGTTACTGATGGAACAATAGGGACATTCTGCACAGTATCATAGTTCTTGTCGTGTTGTCATTCATTCCAGCTGCCTTTTTATGTCCCTAACTACCTAGCCAGGGCAATTAGGTCTCCCTTATTACTTTTGTCTTCCTTTTTGCAAAGTATTTTATTTTCATATTTTCCTATTTTGCTTTCCATCAGCAACCAAGTATAATTATCTAACCTTCTCTTGGGACCATAATCTCTTTGTCTTTCTTTTTTTTTTTTTTGTCGGTCGTGGGGCTTGAACTCTGGGCCTGGGCGCTGTCCCTCAGCTCTTCAGCTCAAGGCGAGCACTCTACCACTTGAGCCACAGCGCCACTTCCGGTTTTCTGGTGGTTTTATTGGAGATAGGAGTCTCACGGTCTTTCCTGCCCCGGCTGGCTTTGAACCGCGATCCTCAGATCTCAGCCTCCTGAGTAGCTAGGATTACAGGCATGAGCCACCAGCGCCCGGCTTCTCCTTGTCTTTCAAAGAATGTCCTTCCCTCAGTTTCAACAAGAAGAGAGGAGGTAGATGAGATCATGGGGTCAGATGAAGAGTGTGGCCTCCACAACAGGAGGACCCCTGCCTGCCCCTCAAGGAAGCACCTCTGCATCCAGCTCTTCCCCAAAAGAGGCAGAAGTAAAGAGGTCTGCCAGGCCAATTAACTATGATCTCTCCCTTTGGCCATAAAATTCATTAATCATGAAGGCTCCACATGGTCACTGATCTTTTAATGATGATGATAATTTGCACACTAAGCAAGCAGTCTCAAGAATGTTGCTTTTAGTAGAATTTGAGAGCCATGCTTAGGCAGGTTATTCCAAAGTCAATTACATTTTAATACTTTGTTTGAAAAGTTGCTCTTTTCATCTTGACAACTTTATTTTATGAATATCATTATTTGGGGTGTTATTTTCATGGTGCTGGGGAAGTTAATCACAGCCAAGTATTTATTAACTTAATAAAAGAAAAAAAACCCTAGAAAACACACTTTTAAAGTAATTGCTGGGTATTAGTCGCTCCCACCTGTAATCCTAACTACTCAAGAGGCTGATTACATTACAAAGCAATCCCAGACAGAAAAGTCTGTGAGACTCTGATCTGCAGTTAACCACTAAAAAGCAAGAAGTGGAGCTAAGGCTCAAGTTGTAGAGGCCAGTGCCTAGGCCTTGAGTTAAAGACCTAGAATCAGCATACAGAACAATTATAATAATTTAAAATAGTCTAGATTTTAAAACTATAATGAAACTTAAATGTTTAAATAATATTTATTCTGAGTGATTCGCAAATAAAATTAAACCCAAAGACATTATGTGACTTTCCAGCAGTCATAAATATCAGAAGTTGTTGAGCTGGATCAAAAGTCTGGTATTTTCCCCTCATCTTCTTTATGAAATTAAATACATTAAGGTAACATAGCATTCCAAAATGAAGTTCTTCCATAATCAATTAAATCATACATAGTTGAATGTTCCTGCACTCCAAATTATACAGATTGCCTCACAAGTGTTTGTCATGTCTAGATAATTTTCTTAATTTAAAAAACAAAATCCTTTTATTTGTTTTTCTTAAAGTAATAATACTTTTCATGAGGTGATATGGCCACCAAAAACTGGAATCATGATTACAAAAAAAATTAATTACATGCAGAATGATGTTTAATGAAACAGTCAAATCTCCATGATGTTAGAGGATAACATATAGGAAATAAAGAGTCTGTCTTCATAATAAAAGGCAAGACATTACAAGTGATTAAAGTTTACCATGCGATTTCACATTTGTCTTCATATCATCCTTATTCAGTGATTGTCACTGTCTGGACTCTGTTATTCAGTACTGAAATCAAGTTCGGGGTCTCAGACAAGATAGGTCAGTGCTCGGCCACTGAACTACAACCCAAGCTCTGTTACTGTCTTTGATTACTTTAGATAGAGGGTTGATATAAGAGTTATAGTACTAGTGTTAAGCAGGAATCATTCCTCAACTCTCCATCTCTTGGCTGTAAATTCTGGATTTCTTCCACATGACATGTTTGTTATGGAGCATGTGTGATATGGTCATTCTGTGCTAGTATTAAGTTTTTAAATGAATGGCTTCTCAAGTGGTGAGAGTAGAGGAGAGCCTAAACTAGGACTGGGTCAGGATGCATTGTCTTCTTCTCATGGATCCTCTGCAGTGTGCATGTACCCTGTGCAGATTCTGGCTTACTCAACCTCCTGGCCTGCCTGCCACAGGACCACATCCAGTAGACAATACGACATCATCTTTAAAAGTGTCCTTCCTTCACATACTGGATAAAATTTTCATAGTTGAGAACATGGGTGCTTTAGAGGTGTGGAAGGAGGAATAAACCATTCTGAAAATAGCTACCTAACATTAAAAGATGAGAGAGGGAAAGGAACCACAAAGATGTGCAGACCATGAAAGCCACAACTTGAGAATTTCTTGACTAAGGAAGGAGTGAAGCAAAGCAAGGGTTTACACTCTAGAAGTGGCACAGGCCTGTGGTTTGGGACATTTCCTATCAAACTCCTGTATATCACAGCAGGCAACGTCTTCAACATCTGCTCGGATTCTCCATCCCAAGCACTCAGTAGAAGGGAGCTTACTTCAAATCTTTGATGCTCTGGTCAACTGAGGCTAATTCTAACTATCTCACACTGTGCCACCTACCCTGTAGATCTCTACTCTCTCTATATACTAAAAAAATTATCTAACTTAACCTTTTCACTCAAAGGGCTGCTTCTGTTATAGCAAAACCAAATCAGCTAATTCAATTAGGGTAATCTTTGCAATACTGAGCTCTATTTTTGTGGAGTTTGCTTCCTCTCAGCCATATACTTCATTGTTTTCCCTTACAATTATCAGGAAAATCCTCTCTCACCTTCACAGTGTTTCTCTTTGAAACAACAAAATTGTGTGGTTATACTTCGTAAAGTATATTTGCAATGTATGGAGATCTTCCTACCTATAAAAAATATTGTAGAAACTATAAGGTCTGTTAAAGTAAACAAAATCTCATTTCAATTTTGTCAGAATGAAAATAAACAGTGAAAAGAATAAATATATGGCACATGGAAATATCACTTATAAGAGAAATTTCAATACTGTGCTATGGTACATGAGGAAGAGAGATAATCTGGGAAGTTTTAATGAAGGCTAAGATTTGAGTAAGCATTATAATTAGTAAGATAAAATAATAACTGTGACAATAAAATTAGAAGCCAGATGTTGCTGGTGGCTTAAACCTGTAATTCTAGCTACTCAGGAGGTTGAGATCTAATACTCACAGTTTGAAGCCAGTCCAGGCAGACAAGTCTATGAGATGCTTATCTCCAATTAACCAACAAAAAGCTGAAATGGAGCTCTGGCATAAGTGGTAAAGCACAGCCGTAAGCAAAAAGCAATGGGACATTTCTGTGGCACTGAATTCAAAGCCCAGAACACACACACACACACACACACACACACACACACACACACACACACACACACACACACAGAGGCACACATACATCTAGTAGAAGGTAGAGTGCATTAATGAATCTTTCAGAAACTACACAAGATGCTGTCAATTCATATACCTAACAAATTTAATTGAATTTATATTTGTATTAAGTCAGCTAGATGACTGATGTTAGAATCAAGAAAAGCATATATCTGAAAAGATTTTAAGGTATCTTACTATGAAGATCCAGGAAATGTAGGTAAGTGGTTAAGATTAAGATTTCAATCTTCAGGCAAAAAAATAAGACTTTAAGCTAAGGATAGATGATAACAAGGAGATAGGGACCTGTTCAGTGGCTATTGTAATGGTCCAGCTGAAACAAGGAATTGAAGCAAAGAAAAAATGTGAGACCAATAAAGTGCCCAATCAAATTAGCCTAACCTATCCATTTGATAATGGATGCCATTCTGTCTGACAAGAAAGCTGTTTTGTAGAAAGTCTCCTGAAAACAAGCAGAGCCCTAAATGTCTCATCAGAGGAAATGTGCACACAGAGAAATACTGAAGCCCAGATGAAATGCAGTGATGATCAAGTGCATGAAATAGTACAGATAAGATGCAGATATAAAAATCCCCCTCTCAAGCTGTTCCCCATGTCCAAAATTTGAACCATGGTCCAAGAAAGAGCCAGCCAGTCAATAGGAATACAAATAAGGACCTAGCCATTCAAAGATAACCTAGCCAAAAATACAAACTTCACTTCCAAGATTTATAAAATTTGATTTCAAACTATTGTCTATGTTTAAGAGCTGAAGTTTATGTAAAATTTGTGAAGTTTAGAATCAGAAGCCAACAAGAGGCAAACATTTGCCTTTCAGAAGTTTGTAAGGACAAACCGTGGAAAATATATATACCCTCCTCCTCTACAACCCCAAACATTGCTCACTTTCCTATGAACAAACAAAAAGTATGATTTCAATTTTATATTTATTATAATCTCCAGCCAATTTATTTAATTCTTAATATATAATGGGGTTGCAATGTATATTTTATGTAAGTTATATAATTTTTTCTCACTATAGGCATTTTTATTTTCCAAATTTATTGACTTGCTAAAGTAAGAAAAGTTTGTTCATTAAAGGAATTTTTTATACATTTCTTCACCCAAAAAACGTAGAATATGAGCTGGGTGCAGGTAGCTCACACCTAGCTACTTAGGAGGCTGGGATCTGGTTCAAGGTCAACCCACGCAGGACCGTCCTTGAGACACTTATCTCTAATTAATCACCAAAAAGCAGAAGTGGAGCTTTGGCTCAAGTGATAGAGCACTATCCTTGAGCAAAACAGCTCAGAGACAACTTCTAAGCCCTGAGTTCAAGCCCTGAGTCTGAACACAAAACCTGGTAAGATGGTAAGTGCCTTAGGTCAGGCCTAAGCAAAGTCAAAGACAATGGAAAGGGAAAAGGTGGTGTTGTGATTCACTTTTACGCAAACCTGTGAAGAAAATGTTTCTTCTTTACCAGAGAAGACAGGTGACCGACCTGATAAAACAGCTTGAGTACTTGAATTATTTTTGTAAAAGGCTGCACTCCAGCCAGGAACACATACAATGGATGAGTATATAATATTTCATAAACTACTAAGCTTTCAAATTTTGGAATTTATTTGTTAAAGTGCTAGAGTTACCTAACTAGGTATTCATTTGGAAAGAAAAATTAGGAAAAATAACCATGCAAACAACACCCAATGAATTTCTTAAATCTGTGAAAGTACATAAGAAAAATAATTTGATTCAAAACTTAGTGCCTTTTTGGTTTGATCTCAAGTTCTTAAGTTTGCTAAGACTAGCACTCTACCACTTGAGCAGCACCTTCAGTTCTCAAAGTTATGTGTATATTGATCAGTAAGAATGTTACCTCTGCACAGATCTGTACTGTTTGTGAAAGATAATGGTAGACAGGGCATGAATATGTTATTTATTTTTTTTATTGTGAGAATACCGTACAGAGGAGCTACAATTTCATGGGCAAGATAACGAGTACATTTCTTATCAAGCATTGTTGTCTCCTCTGTTTCCCCTTCCCATCGCTTCCGCTTCCCATACTCCTCCCTCCCCCCACCCGATCCTCCCCTCCACCAAAGTTGTAAAGTTCATTTTTTGACATAACGACTTGTATATCTTATTGTTTCAATGGGTCCACCAGTAGTTTTTGTCAAAAAGTATTTGCTGTACATCTTTAGGGACATAGATTCAAATTTTAACTTTTAAAAGGCTTGTACTTTAGTCTGATCTCAAGTATCAAGTGCAGATTATTTATTATTTTGATACATGCTAATTAACATACACTATTATGGTGTTGAAATAGTTTTAATTATTTATTTTCCCATCAAGAGTAATTCATTTTTATATTATTTTCTTGCTAGGAAAACTTCAGGACTCTATTGTGAAGCTATGATGTATTACAAAAATCTTCCATGGTGCTTCTTCAAAGACCCAATCACATCCACGTGACAGATGCACAGATACACAGAGACATGATAAATTATACAGGACTGTAGGCATTCACACAGACACCAAAGACAGAAATTCAAAGGCACAGTAGCTGTGTTGGGGTGTTTTTATACATTTCCATAGCTTGTGGCACTCCTCAGCATTTGTCTTTTCTTCTGTTTCTCATACACTCTTTGGTCTGTGAGGTAAGGGATCCCATATTATTATTTATTGAGATTATTAATTATTAAGGGATCCCCTTCTACAGAAATATCAAATGCGTACTCTAAGCCATATTTTAAATATACAATACTCAAAATGTATTTATTGATTGACAAATGATAACACGAAAGGAATTCTGGAAAAACATTTTACAGGTATTTTTTTCTCCCTGAAGTTGTGGGGCTTGAACACAGGGCCTGGGTGCTGTCCCTGAGCATTTTTGCTCAAGGCTAGTGCTTTGAGTGCTTTGAGCCACAGCTCCATTTCTGTGTTTTAAGTGGTTACTTAGAGATAAGAGATTCACTGGGACTTTCCTACCAGGGCTGGCTTTGAACCACAACCCTCAGATGTCAGCTTCCTGAGAAGCTAGGATTATAAGTGTGAGCCATGGACCATTCCTAGGTAAATGTGTGTGTGTGTGTGTGTATGTGTGTGTGTGTGTGTGTGTGTCTGTGTGTGTGTCTGTGTGTGTGTATGTGTGTGTGTGTGGACTTAGGGTTTGAACTCAGGGACTGGGCACTGTCCATGAGCATTTTTGCTCGGGAATAGTTTTCTACCATTTTTGCCACAGCCCCAGTTCTGACATTTTTGGTAGTGAATTGTAGATACGTAAGTTTCGTAGGTCTGGGCTCTGATGGCTTAAAACTGTTATCCTAGCTATTCAAGAGGCTGAGATCTGAGAATTGTGATTCAAAGCCAGCGAGGTGAGGAAAGGCCATTAGACTTGTATCTCCATTTAACTACCTGAAAATGACAAATGGAACTATGTCTCAAAGTGGTAGAGCACTAGCCTTGTGCAAGAAAGCTCAGGGACAGCCCCCAGGTCCTGAATTCCAGACTTATAATCTACAAAAAATGTCTCATAGGCTTTCCTGTCTAGGCTGGCTTCAAATTGTGATCCTCAGATCTAAGACTCCTGAGTTGCTTGGATTACAGGTATAATCCACTAACAACTGGTAAATTTTAAATTCTTTGTAAAGGATAATTTTAATTTTAATGATTTAAAATATCCTCCTTAACATTCTACCCAAACTTCTCTGAAAACACCCTAATAGAAAAGTGACTGAGTTTTATTTTACCATTTTTAGTAGATGAAAGCACATTAAATTCTTTTCCACTAATTTCTAATTTTGTGAAAATTTAGACAAGGACTGAACTTGTTTGGCAAATATGTCTTCAAAATTCTTACAATTTAACTTTTAGATGAATATGTTTAAATTTTCAGGGACTAATAATCTCAGTAAAATTATATAGTAATTATCATTCAACTTAATATATACATTAATTTATAAACATAAATAGATAGAATAAAGCCTTCTGTTAATACTTTTTTCAGTTCTTAAGTGGTATCTTTGGAAATAATAGGGCTATTTCAGAATGTTTTATAACATCTCAGACAAGATCACATAACATGGCAATGAATATAACACAAAGAAAGTTCTGCTACTACTTTGCTAAATGACTTAAAAAAAACTTACCCTCTAAGTCTCAATATATTCATTTGAAAATGTAATTGACCTGAAGACTTATTTTAAGAATGCAATTAATGTTATTCCTGGCCAATCATTCAGTGTTGACTAGATATTACTATTATTATTATAATCTGATCTAGAATCATGAGGGCCTTTTATATCTTGTAAGTATCCCTAGTAGTTCGTGATATGATTAAAATTATATTATTTTTAAGGTAAAGAAATACAAATATAGTTTTCTATTTTTAAGTGTTGGATTCCATTAAGTACAAACTTGCCTTTTGAACAGATTTCTGTTTGTGTACTACTATGTTTTTATCAATAGGTAAGTGCCCTTTCCTTTGGGAAATTTCTCCCTTTCCTTTGGTTTATATGGGCTCAACTAATTTTTATTCATTGGTTTAGGTGGGCTCAACTTTATTTTTATTCATTGGCATCATGTCAAGATCCAAATTCACTCAAGAAGAATAAAATATTTCCATATTTATTGGTTTGGTGATTGATTCTGAGCTAATCCAGACAGATCCAATCAGATTCTTTCCTTTTATGTGCTACAGGGATATTAAGAATAGAAGTCTTTTCTTCTTGGGTCCAGATGTATGAGGATACCATGAATTAGAGCTGTTAATGGATGGAAAGATTCATCTGAAGAAGGATAAAATGAAGTCAAAACACATATAAGACAGAGATAAGAGACAGATGCATAGAGATAAACCCTGTTTCCATTTATGTGGGTAATATTTTTTAAACTTTTACTGTAAAATGATGTATAGAGGGTTTACAGTTACATGTCTGTCTCAACCACCTCGACCAGCAAGGAAGACAGGACTCGGGATTCTTCTCAAAGCAGTTTATTCAGGAACCTCATCTGCAAGCTTCTCCCTCCCCCCGCAACCGTGCTCCGGTTATAAGCCTCCTGGATGGCCAATCCCGAAGTGCCATGTGGCATATACTAATAGGGTCGCAAACACGGAAGCAAGCCAGTAGCCAAGCCATAGCCATATAAGGAGTTGTTTTTCACAGAGAGCACTCGCCATCGGGAAGGCCGAAGGCGGAAGCCAGCGCCATCTTTGGTCGCGGCCCCTGCAGCTCTCCATAGCTCCCCCTTTTTGTTTTATTAAGCAACAGGTAAGAGTAGAGGTTGGGCCTCTGTCTAAAACATTAATGAGAGGACCCTGCACTGGTCTTCGCCTGAGGGGCGCCTTCCCCAGTGACGACCAGGCCCGTCCGATGCCTTTTTTGCAGAGGTGGGATCTTGGGCATCAACCCACTTGCAACCCAACATGCTCTCCTTGGGCTCACGCTGGGAAGTGATTCCCAAGTGCAGTGCGTTTGCCTTACACCCTGTGCTATTCCTTTAACGTGGCAAGCCACGTGTAGGGGGACTGTCCGGCCTCAATGGCAGTGAAGGCCTGGACCACCATAGCCATACTCCTGCACTGCGAGCTCCTAATCCGGCATATGCACCACAGGCACAGCAAGATCACCAATGCCAGGATACCGATAAGAGAGCCCATTCCCGCCCCCTCCTTCAAATGATCCACAGCTGTCAAAATCCAGGAGGAAACATCTTGTAACAGGGCATCATCCATCCGGCTGGAGTTTACCGCGACAATGGCTGATTGTAGCTGTAACATCAATTGGTCGAATTCCCCTGTCCAGTTGCCTAAAAGATAACTTGACAGTTGTTTAGACAAATTTGCTGCCTGGGTATAGTTATAATACTGAACAGTGGTAATACAAACCCTTCATATTTTTGAACACATCCCAGCTGAGCCAACTGCCACAGGATATCAACCTGCTCCTGCACAAGGTTAACCCTTTGATTTAACAGCATCAGTCCTCCTTTTAATTGTGCATTGGCCACTTGTTGTAAATCCAGAGCTCTGGCTGTAGTAGCCGACAAGTTATTTAAAGTCTGAGCCGTCTGCACAGTATGTGACATGGAGACAGCGGTAGCCGTTGCACTCGCAGCAGCCACAGCTATAGCAGTTACAATGGCCGCAGTGATGCCAAAATCTCTCTTATGCCTAAACAAGGTTACAGCTTGAGAAGCATCTACTGGCAAAGGCACCCAATGCAGAATGCGTGCAACTATAGCTAACGGATACTGAGAACTCCAGCAGGTAGCAAAATAGCAGGTTTCATTAGTACAAGCACACACATCATCTGAGCATACAGATGTGTTGTTAATTACCAAAAGCACGAAAGGGGAAACCACACACACGGGGGTAGGCTGATAACTAAATACCGTATAATTCTTACTAAAATGACAATTGGCACCCACAGTATGGGCAGTACTAGTCAAATTGCAAGTCATGTTTGCTATAAAAAAGTGACCCCCTTTTTTATACGGCTCCTTTTCATCTGTTGAATAAGTGCTCTCACTTCTTCCTCCTCTAACTCGCTGAAACTTCCTCTTTCCGATTTTAGCTCAGACAGATCTGGGTAAAGTCGCCCCCTTTTGCCCTGTTCATTGTCTCTCTTTTCACTGATCGCCTTCTCTGACCTCTCCTCCTGTAATTGTTCCAGTGCTGACTGTCCATTTTCTATAACCTCACAGCAGTGCTGGTCCTCCAGGCAGCCCCTAATCAATTTCCAAATGGGGCGGACTCCTGCCTTTAATGTGCCCTGTTCATAGGCAAAGTCCAAATCCTTCCCTAATTTGTCCCATGAGGCTACTGTAAGGCTCCCGGCTATAAACCAAGGAGCCACAATGTTGCATTCATCAAGGAACCTCTGTAAGGTACCCTTCTTTAACTTTAGTCCTTTTGAGCGTAGTAGCTCTTCCAGGGCCAGAAAAATTGGATGTGACGTCGCGGCACCCATCTCAGTTATTAAAAATTTTATTTTCTTTTACTTTCATTTTAGGCCTGTATTTCATTTCTTCCCGGATTCCCGCTCTCTCTTTATCTACAGAGAAGAGCCCCGTATTATGCCCGCTTTAATCTCGGATTCCCACTTACCTGGGAACTTACCGGTGCACCACCCTGACTGCCAGGAGTTCTGAATCCCTTGTGGAGTTAGATCCCTGTACGGGCCACCATTTGTCGTGACCGCCTCGACCAGCAAGGAAGACAGGACCCGGGATTCTTCTCAAAGCAGTTTATCCAGGAACCTCATCTGCAAGCTTCTCCCTCCCCCCGCACCCGCGCTCCGGTTATAAGCCTCCTGGATGGCCAATCCCGAGATGCCACGCAGCATATATAGGGTCGCAAACACGGAAGCAAGCCAGTAGCCAAGCCATAGCCATATAAGGAGTTGTTTTTCACAGAGAGCACTCGCCATCGGCAAGGTGGAAGGCGGAAGCCAGTGCCATCTTTGGTCGTGGCCCCTGCAGCTCTCCACACATGTCAGGTAACAAGTACATTTCCTTTTCAACAATATTACCCCTTCTCTCCCTCTCTTCCAGTTTTTCCCTCCTGTCCCCACTTGCAAGTTATATACTTCATTTTCTAAATAATCTCTAGTGTGAAGAGATGACATTGATCATGATTCATCGTACTCATAGTCTGACTTTTGTACTGAAATCCCTTTGTACAACTACTTAAAAATAAAGGAATGACCAGGTAAGTTTTGATGAATGAAACCAGGAAGGATAAATATAACCAGAAGTTGATCATGTTATCAGAAATTTAGGGTAGCTAAATTGACCTTGGGTCTTTGTATCTGGCAAGAAAAGAGGTCAGGCAAAAGTTGAACTTAAGCAAAATTGAGAACATATACAATAGCTATGCTAGGAGAAGACAGTACTTCAGCTCATCTTCACCCATCTTCAGGGATAGAGATATTAGCATCAGGGAGAATAGGGAGAACTACAGACCTCAATATTAGTGAGGTTCCTTCTTTTCTCTGTAAAGTTATGGCACCAATGATTTAATATCCTAGCTTTAGTTTTTCATTCTTTTTTTTCTTACTTAACAAACGTCTTCCTTCCTTATTCTTCTGTAACCCTTGTCCTCAGGCAAGTTATCATTAGACAAGTTTTGGTTTATCAGCTTATTCTGTCATCTGCAAGTTGTATCAGCTTCAATTTCCTGACCAGTTTTCTACTAACTCCTGTCAATAGATGGAATGGAGTTATAATGTTTCTAAGCACAAGTGGAAGCAGCAACTTCAGTCAACACATTGAGACTGGAAAAGCACATCAAGGAGGAGTGGAGGGGCAAGAGGTACTTAGATGTTTAGAAAGAGTTCGGTATAATTAAGGATGGAATGTATTGGAGAGATAAATGGTATTTATGAAAGAGAAGCATTTGTGTTCTATTTTGCCACTTGCCAATAGAAGATTTTGTTGTCCAAAAATGTAGTTAACAGCATGACACTTGGATCAAGAGTCAGAATTCCAAGAACAATTAAAGTCCATAGAAAGAGGGAGACGAGTTATGTGAGAAGGTGGCAAAAGGTTGTACTTGAAGACAGGAAATGACTGAAAAGTAAGTGAAGAATGCTATATTAATGTAATAGTTAAGTATTCTGGCCAATAATTCTAAATAGTTCTTTGACAAATTCTTCTTTGGTAAAAAAAAATATATCAGGCTCATATAGCCTCTTTTAATTGGTAAAAGGCATGCAGGATGTACATACTTGATCACCAATATGAAGAATGACTCCCAAAGACAATCAGATTGGCTTATAGCATCACATTTCCATCAGAGGAATTCTGTAGAAATGCAGAATTATGTTAAACTCTGGCCTATTGTTCCAATACCCTTAAAAGGCCATTAATAACAATCTCCAGAGAAGAAAGGAAGAATTTTATGTTTCTTCACTATATTTAGGGGAACACAGCGGGAATGCTCTCTTAATATAAATACAACTTTCAAAAATAATCTTTATTGCTTATGGGAGATTTTCAGAGAGCTGTAATTCTTTAAAATTATGGTCATACTTCATAATGAGCAGATTTGATCTTATGAGAATTAGATTGATATAGGAGTGTCTAACATTAAAAAAAGGAAGAAAATACATGGAAAGGGTCTGAAATGCAAGCATTTCTAGATATGTTTCAATTCCATTCAGGTGACTTTCTCTGAAACATTGAAGCCCAACCATAGGTCATCAAGACCACCTGTTCTGGGATTGGCCAAGATTATCTTGTAGTTCTTCACCAAATTTCCTAATTTTTCAACTCAAAGCTGTCTTTCTCTGTGACACAAGTAGATGTGCACTCCTCCCTGGAAGTACTTGTCTTTTGGGGGTGAGATTTTGGCAAATATCTGACCTTTACCAATGCTGGCAAAAGGGTAAAAGGTAAATGAATTATTTATCATCCCTCCTCCTCCTCCTCTTCCTCCTTTTCCTCCTTATCCACCTCTCCCTCCTCCCCTTCTCCCTCCTCCACCTTCTTCTTCTTTCTTCTCCTCCTTCTTGCCTTCTCCTTTCCTTATTGTTGTTGTTGTTGTTCTTTTTCTCTTCCGTCTCCTCCAGCCCCTCCTCCTCCAGCCCATTCTCCTCCTCCTCCTCCTCCTCCTCCTCCTCCTCCTCTTCCTCCTCCTCCTCCTCCTCCTCCTCCTCCTCCTTCTTCTTCTTCTTCTTCTTCTTCTTCTTCTTCTTCTTCTTCTTCTTCTTCTTCTTCTTCTTCTTCTTCTTCTTCTTCTACTGTGTGTGTGCATGTGTATATGCGCATGCACACGCATGTGCTGGAACTGGAGCTTGAAATCTTGCTTAGTGTTTTCACTCAAAGCTGCATGCTGGAATTGGTGCTTTTACTCTTGCTTAGTGTTTTCACTCAAACTGATGATCTACCATTTGAGCCACACCTCTATTTCTTGCTTTTTATTAGTTAACTGGAGATAAGAATCTCTCCAATTTTTCTATCCTAGGCTGGCTTCAAACCTCAATCCTCAGATCTGTGCCTCCTGAGAGCTAGAATTACAGGTATAAGCCACAAGGGCCTGGTGAATGATACTTTCTTAATAAGCCACCCTCCTTTTCTGTACCGTTCTTCCTCAAGAGAAAGATTATACAATCTATATGGACCAAAAGTCCTGACTTTCCCATAATGCAGATTGAGAATAAGCCTCATCAGGCAAATGACAGCATAGAATCCCTAGCTCTGAAAAAGATCCAACTCAGAAAAGTTATACCTTAATCCATCTGAGCATGTGCAGTCCCGAGTGTCTCAGTACCCTCAAAGTGCTTTCTCCATGTTAATTTTCCTATTGGATGCAAAGAAATTAAGTAAACTTTCTGAATAAAAGCAATTTTGTTCAGCATTGCCTTTCCATGGCTAGAAGGAGAAAATAGGTCTAGCCAAGGACAATAAAGGGGAGGATTAACACAAATAGAGATTAAGCAGGTGACATTAATACTAAGTGGCTGTTAATCAAATGAAGTAAGTAAAAAAGACAAACACAGCTAGGGATATAGTTTAATGGCAGAACACTTTTCTCACATACATGATACTTTGAAGAGACAAAATCATGTTGAAAAAATACTTATAAACATTTTATTAGGAATGTAATAGTACCCAAAATATAGGAAATACTTTCAAAAATTAAATAAGTAAAAAATGAGTAAATAAAAACTTGGCTTAGCTGGGTGCCCATGGTTCACACCGGTAATCCTAACTACTCAGGAGGCTGAGATCTGGGGGTTGCAGTTCAAAGCCAGCCCAGGAAGGAAAGTCTATGAGACTCTTATCTGCAATAAACCACCAGAAAACTGGAAGTGGCACTGTGGCTCAATTGGTAGAGTGCTTGCCTTGAGCTGAATAGTTGAGAGCCAGCACCCAGGCCCAGAGATCAAGGCCCATGACCTACAACAACAAAAACAAAAACAACCTCGGTTAGAGACTAGTGTCTATCAGAATAGACACTTTACTAAAAATGTGCATAGAGTCAATAAAGTATGAATGATTCTTCACTTAATTAGGATCAGAAAACTGTAAGTTAAAACCAAGTGCTGACCTGAGGAATAATGGAATAGAATTCAAACCCAGAAATGATCCGACAGATCTCTCCTTGATAAGGGAGTCAAAATTCTAAGATGGAAGAAAGACAGCCTCTTTAACAAATGGTGCTGGCAGAATTCGCTACATGTGCAGAAAACTGAAGTTAGATCCTTATGTATCACTCTGTACCAGAATCAACTCCAAATAGATCAAAGACCTCAATGAAAGACCAAATACCCTGAAAATATTGCAGGATGGGATAGGGGATATTCCAGGGATCATTGGCACAGGTAGAAACTTCATAAAGATCCAGAAACACAACAAATCAGAAAAAGACTGGATTGATGGGACTACATTTAACTGTAAAGCTTCTGCATGGCAAAGGACATATCTAGGAAGATACATAAAAAGCCCATAGATTGGGAGATCTTCACTAGCTATACAACAGACAAGGGCCTCGTATCAAAAATATACCTAAAGCTCAGGGGCTGGGAATTTTGGCCTAGTGGTAGAGTGCTTGCCTAGCATGTGTGAAGCCTTGACTTCAATTCCTCAGTACCACATACACAGAAAAAGCCTGAAGCAGTGATGTGGCTCAAGTAGTAGAGTTCTAGCCTTGAGCAAATGAATCTCAGGGACAGTGTCAAGGCCTAAAGTTCCAGCCATAGGGTTGGCAAAAAATACTTCAAAATAAAAATTTAGCCCTCCCCCAAACAAATCCTCAAAAAAAAACCCATCTCACAGCCAAAGATGAAAACAAACTCCAAGTGAAGGGATAGAGGAAGATCCACCATGCAAATGCTCCCTGCAAGAAGGTAGGAGTTGCCATCCTGATATCTGACAAAATAAACTTTTCATTAAAATCAACACAAAAAGACAAAGAAGTACACTTTATATTAATACAGAGAACAATCCAAGAAGAGGATATCACCATTATCAGTTTAAACTCTCCAAACATTGATGCATCCATATGTTAAGTAAATATTCTCAAAATAGATACTAATACTCCGCTCTTACCAAAGGACAGGTCTACCAACCAGAGGATTAGTAAAGAAGCCTCTGAATTCAATGATACAATATCTCAGTTTTCAACCCAACAACAACCCAGTACACATTCTTTTCAGTAGCCCATGGAACTTTCTCCAAAGTAGCATCATAGTTTGTACAAAGAATTTAAGCAAATACAAGAAGATCGACTAATTCCTTGTATTCTATTCGACCACAGTGAAATCAAGCTAGTTCTCAGTAACAAGGCATACCATAGAAATTACTAAATACATGGAAATTGGACAACACACTTCTGAGAAACACCTGGGTCACAGAAGAAATTAAATAAGAAATTTTAAAGTTCCTACAATTTAATGAATTTAAAGAAATATATGGGTCACTACAAAAGCAGTCCTTAGGGGCAATTTTATCACTGTCAGTGAACACATCAAGAAAATAGAGACAGGGGTTGGGAAGGTGGCTCAGTGGTAAAGCACTTGCCTTGCATGAGGCCCTGGGTTTGATTCCTCAGCACCACATAAGCAAAAGGGAAAAAGCCAGAAATGGCGCTGTGGCTCAAGTGATAGAGTGCTAGCCTTGATCTGAAGGGCTGAGGGACAGCGCCCAAGCCCAGAGTTCAGGCACCACGATCGGACCCCCCCTCAAAAAAAGAAAGAAAGACAATAGAGAAAGACCAAGTAAGTAATCTCATGATGCAAGTAAAACTGCTAGAAAAGCAAGAAAAAATTCAACCTAAAAATAATACATGGAGCAAGTTAACCAAAATAAGAGCTGATATCAATGAGGTAGAGATTAAGAAAACTATAAATAAAATTAACAAGAAACTTTTTTCAATACATTAATAAAATTGCTGGACCTCTGTCCAGCTTAAGGAAAAAGAGAGGAGACCCAAATCAATAAGATCAGGGATGTCACAGGAAAAATTACAACAAACATCCAAGACATCCAAACACTCAGAAAGAACTATTTCCAGAATCTATACTCTCTAAGGTAGGGAAACCTAGCAGAAATGGATGAAGTTTTAGAGTAATACAAGTTGCCCAAACTGAACCAAGAAGAAATCAATCAAATAAGCCAAGATCTTACAATGAGAAAGAGGAAGCAATCAGAAGTCTTCAAATAAGGAAAAGTCCAGGTATAGTTTGATTCACTATGGAATTCTATAAGACCTTCAGAAAGGAACTAATACCCATACTCCTCAAGCTCTTCCATGAAATAGAAGCAGAGGGAGAGAACCAAAACTCATTCTAGGAAGCCAATATCACAATTAACCCCAAACCAGGCAAAGATACAGCAAAAAATAGAACTACAGACCAATTTGTTTGATGAACACAGATGCATAGGTCCTCAATAAAATATTAGCAAACAGAATCCATCAACATATCAAAAAATGAAACACTATGATCAAGTAGGCTTCATCCTAGAGATGCAGGGATAGATTAACATATATAAATCAATAAATACAATCCATTACATCAACAGATACAAAGTAAGAACTACATGATTATCTCCATTGATGCAGAAAAGGCCTTGGATAAGATACAACATTCATTCATGCTAAAAGCTATGGAGAAAATAGGAACAGAAGGAACATTCCTTAAAACAATAAAAGCCATATACAACAGAACAATGGCCAATATTATACTCAATGGAGAAAACCTACAACCAATTCTCCAAAAATCAGGAACAAGGCAAGGATGCCCACTCTCACCACTCCTCTTCAATATAGTTCTGAAATCCTTAGCCAGAGCAATAAGGCAAGAAAAGAACATTAAAGGGTTCTCCATAGGGATGGAAAAAGTTAAACTATCCCTTTCTGCAGATGATATGATATTATACCGTAGCAACACCAAAAATTCCACTCCCAAACTCCTAGAACTTATGAATCATTTCAGCAAAGTAGCAGGATACAAAATTAACCCAAAAAATCAGTTACCTTTCTGTACACCAACAATGTACTAGCAGAAAGGGAAATCAGGGAAACAACTCCATTCACAATAATCACATAAAATAAAATATTTAGGAATTAATCTAACCAAAGATGTAAAGTACCTATTTAGTGAAAAGTATAAAAGCCTAAAGAAAGAAATCAAAGAGAGCACCAAGAAATGGAAAAACCTTCCGTGTTCTTGGATAGGCAGAATCAATATTGTGAAAATGACCATACTGCCAAAGTTGATATACAAATTCAATGCAGTTACCATCAAAATCCCAATGATGTTCTTTACTGAAAATAGAAAAAAAAAATCCAAAACTTCATATGAAACAACAAACGACCTAGAATAACCAAAACAATTCTAGGCAAAAGAGACAACACGGGAGGGACCTCGATGCCAGACTTCAAACTGTACTATAGAGCCGTAATAACAAAAGTAGCTTGCTCTTGGCACAAAACGGACCTGAAGACCAATGAAATAGATTAGAAGATCCCGAAATAAAATCACATACCTATAGTCAGCTGATAATTGAAAAAGGACCCAAAGACACACAGTGATAGGAACATAGTCTCTTCAACTATTGGTGCTGGGAAAACTGGGTGATCACATGCAGAAAACTGAAAATGGATCCCTGCCTGTCACTGTGCACTAACACCAACTCAAAATGGATTAAAGACCTAAACATCAAATCTGAGAAGAGAGATGCATGAACTTATAGGCACAGGCAGGAACTTCCTGAACAAAGTCCCAGGGGCACAATAAAATGGAGAAAGACTCAACAAATTGGAATCCCTTAAAATAAAAAGTTTCTGCACAGCTAAAGACATAGCTACCAAACTAGAAAGACAGCCAACTAATTGGGAAAAGATATTTATTAGCACTATATCAGACAAAGACCTAATATCCAAAATAAAAAAAGTAATTCAATAAACAAATCCATCTCAAATCCAACAAACCAATCATTAAATGGGCAAGAGAACTAAAGAGACACTTCTCAGGAGAGATAAAAATGTCAAAGAAGGGCTGGGAAGTAGCTCAGTGGTAGAGTGCTTGCCTTGGATGCATGAGCTCCTGGATTTGATTCCTCAGAACCACATAAGCAGAAAAACCTGGAAGTGGAGTTGTGGCTAAAGTGGTAGAGTGCTAGACTTGAGCTGCAGAGCTGAGGGACAGTGCCCAGGCCTAGAGTTCAGGCCCCACAACTGACAAATAAGAAAAAAGTGGCAAAGAAACACATGAGGAAATGTTCACCATCCCTGTCCATAAAGGAGATGTAAATAGAAACAATCATGAGATACCACCTTACCTCTGTCAGAATGGCCTATATCCTAAATTCAGCCAACAACAAATGCTGGTGGGGATGCAGAGGAAGAGAAACCCTACTTCATTGCTGATGGGAATGTATACTAATACAACCATTCTGCAAAGCAGTCTGGAGGCACCTCAGAAAGCTAAATATACACCTCCCCTATGACCCAGCCATACCACTCCCAACACATCTACCCTGAGCAACAGGAACTAGGATACAAGGACACATGCACCTCCATGTTCATTGCTGCGCTATTCACAATAGCCAAGATATGAAAACAACCAAGATGCTCCACTACAAATGAATGGATCCAGAAATTGTGGTATCTGTATACAATGGAATATTATGCAGCCATTAGAAAGGACAAAATAATGACATTCACAGGGAAATGGATGGAACTAGAACAAATCATGTTAAGCGAGGTAAACCAAGATCAGAGAGACAAATGACACATGATCTCCCTGATATGTGTATGTTAATCCAAAATGAAAGGAGATATGACAATGTAAACACGACACAAGAATCAAAGGACCACTACTGCATTTGTCATATCATTTCTAAATGACTTCATGTTCTTGACCTCATATATGGTATATACATGTGCACATCTGAGGGAAGCTAGGAGGAGGACATAGAATTAGTGGAAAATATACAACAGAGGGGCCCATCAGCTGCACTGGACATTGATGAAAATGAGCTAAGCAACTCAAGGGCAGTGATGGGAGGGAGGGAATGAGAGGGAAAGAGGGAACAACTGACACTAAGAAAAAGTAAAGAAATGTACATATCACCCGATTTGGAAGACATAGTTTTATTGCCAAAGCTTATAAAATTCACAAACTTTATAGACCATGATAAAGGCAAGTTGCCTTGTGAAGGTTAAAATGTGTTTGTGATTATAACTATGTATCACAATTCCACAGTACTGTGAAATTTTTGTAATCACAACTTCAATAAAAATTATTTTTAAAAAAAGAAACAACCACCCCATTAAAAATGGGCTAAGGAATAAAAAGGAGATTTCTCTGGAGAGGAAATAAGAATGGCCAATAGACACATGAAGAAATGTTCAACATCTCTGGCCATAAAAGAAATGCAAATCAAAACAACATTGAGATTCCACCTCACCCAGTGAGAATGGCTATAATCAAGTAGTCTAATAACAACAGATGCTGGAGTGGATGTGGCCAAAGGGAACCCTACTGCACTGTTGGTGGAAATGTAAACTTGTTCAACCACTTTGGAAAGCATTATGGAGGTTCCTCAAAAGAAACCACATAGATCCCCTAAGGATCCAGTAATCCCACTCCAGGGCATTTACCCAAACAATTGCAAACAAAGCCACATTAAAGCTACCAGCACAACTATGTTCTTTGTAGCAACCAAACCAGATGCCCTTCAGTAGATGAATGGATGAAGAAAATGTGGCATATATACACAATAGAATTCTATGCTTCCATCAGGAAGAATGCCATCACCTCATTCATAAGGAAATAGAAAGATTGGGAAAAATCATATCAAATGAAGTAAGCCAGGATTAAAGAAATATAGGCTCCATGGTTTCCCTTATTTGTAATAATTAGCATGTGTCTATGATAGTCCTAGCAGAGGATCGCAGTAGCTCAATGTACATATGACCAAACATACATATGACCATATAAGATGATGCTAATTGAAATGAACTCCATGGAAATGAGGGGTTTTGTTTGTTTTTAATTTTTATGTTCTGTGTGAAATTCTTTTTTCTTTCATTTTCCCTCTTGTAGTTTATCCCCTATTGTCACTGTTCTTCATTTTGGTACCCCATGTCTTGTGTATGTATTTATGTGATTTGGGGAATGGAAAGGGGCTAACAAAATGGTGAGACAAAGGACAAAGGACCAATGCAACAGCAATACTCACAAGACACAATGGTGGAAATGAACTTTACAACTTGGTCGGGGAGGGAAAGTGAGAGAGGAGGTAACAATGTTCGACAAGCAATGTACTCATAGCCTTACTTGTGTAATTGTAACCCCTCTGTACATCACTCTTACAATTAAATTAAATTAAAAAAAAACAACCAAGTGCTGTACCAGTGTACTTTGAAGAAGGCCAAGAATGGAAAGAAATGTGAATGTGAGCAGAATGCACTGCAGCTGCAGACACTGAAGGTTAAATCCAATTGTGGAACACTACCTTGTAACATTGATGCTTAAGGGTAACTATTAATTCATTATAGGGTCTGGTATCTCACTCGTAGAAATGCTTGTGTGTGTGTGCATGTATGTGTATGTGTCCAACTGAAATACATATGTATACATAAAAAGAAACCATGAAGAAAATAAGTAGCATCATTATTATATAATAGACTAAATCTGAAAACACTGTGGTATGTTGGGTTAGTATGTTGGACTAATTCTACATTGTGGTACATTTACAAAACATCTACATTGTGATGTATTTGCATTACAAAAGAAATAAATTAAACTTGTGTTGTCTGGTATTTTTGAAGATTGGCATTCCATATGATATTTTAGAATGTAGAGAATATTTTTAAACAATCAATGATTATTACTAAGAGACACCAAAGAAACATCCAGACTCCCTTTCCCAGACAACATATACACCAGAGGGGTGCTTAGCTTGAGATTTTGGGGGACAAAAGAAAATATATGTCTTATTCTCAGACAAACCTGCCTCTGGGGACTTGAAGGCTAAATTGTTTGGATGACAATTCCAAGAATATATGAGGTGTTGAAGAAGGAATATTCGTTGTTGTCATTCAATATATTGATAGGGTTTTTTCTTTGACCTTCAAGTTGTAAGTAAAGACCGAAGATTTCCACAGAGTGCAAGTTAATGGTGGGGGGTGGGGCTTGTCATCAGTAGTGTTTACAAGCATTTTCAATTTCCCCTCACTCTGGATACATGGAGTAAGTGGGCTTCTTATGACCCAAAAACTATTAAGTAGTTCAGGCCAGTGAACTTAGAGTGGAAATAGTATGTTACTACTGGAAGGTACCTAATGGCCGGTGGGGGGAAAAATAGACAAATCGGTTGAGAAGCACCAGACATCAAACAATATTATAATTATCCAGAATGGATACAAAGAAGGTAATCTATGGTGATAAAAGTTAGGATAAGGCTGGGAAGATGGCTCAGTGGTAGAGCGCTTGCCTTGCATGCATGAGGCCCTGGGTTCGATTCCTCAGTACCACATAAGCAAAAAAAGAAAAAAGCTGGAAGTTGCGCTGTGGCTCAAATAGTAGAGCACTAGCCTTGAGCTGAAGAGCTGAGGGACAGTGCCCAGTCCCAGAGTTCAGGCCCCATGACCGGACACCCTCCAAAAAAAAGTTAGGATAGAAATTGGGGTCAAGGGGCAGATATAAGCGGGTAACTTTTATTTCCAATTTAATTTTGTGACCTGAAAGTTGGGTATAAGGGAAGCTTCATTTGTGATAATTCTTCTAGCTATTTAGTTATTTATATGCTATGTATCATATAAAGGTTTATTTTTTTTAAAAATCATAGAAATAACTAGATGTCAGTTGTTATTTAAATTAGTCTATGCCATCCAAATCTCCTATACCAAATATAGCTCCAGTTTTTACTGGGACAGAACCAATACAAGAGAGGTATATTTATATAGTTTAGCCTGAGGCTCTTTGGGACTCCTTAACCTCCAAGGGACAAGGTGATGAAATGAGTATCTATAATGGAAATATGGTTTAATTCCATCCCAAATCTAATGATATGCAATGGCTGGATAAAGACATGGATGTTGTATCTATGTAGGATGAAAACTGATTTGACTGGGACATAAAACAATATCACTGTGTTCCAGAACTAAGTAGATAAATGATGTGTGTGATGCTGGGGAAATAAAATTGGGTCCTACTGGGATTAAGTTATGGATAAGGCAATTATTCTTCTTCCTAAAATAATGCCCGTGTCTCTAAGATAACTAGCACATAATCAGTATTGAGTTTCTTTGAGAATGCCAAATTATTAAATGCCAATTATTAAACAGAGGATTCTGGCCTACAGATGAGACATTCAAAAAACTCAAATTGCCATCTACTTATTTAGCTATGTGGTCATAAATTAGACTTCAGGGGCTACGTATCTCCTTCAGGATCAAGTCAGTGAAGTGTACTACGTCCATCACCATTCAGTCCTTTTAAGTTCCATTTTTCCACCTTCATGTCTTCTAATTCCATCTCCTCTTAACCTATTTTATAGTTCAGCAGTTGCTAGCTTTTGTAAATTTCTGTATATTTGTTCTTCCAGGCTTCCAGCCTTTGCTCATATATAGTATTCACTTTCTGCTCTGAAAAACTTCTGTTGATTATCTCCCTGGAAAATTCCTACTCATTCTTCAAAAGATTGTCACTCTCAAAGATGAATAACTTTTCTTCAGCCTACCTAGAAGCCATTCCAGGTTCCCATTGCTGATCCTGTGACACTGTACTCTTCTCTTTATATTTAGAGCTACTTGAATACAGAATTCATATTTTATGCATCTCTACATATCAAACTTCTTTTCCAATGAATACATCATAAATTATGTTCAAGAAATATTTTCAGGTACTCAGGAGGCAGGAGGATCATGAGTTGAAAGCCAGCTTGGACAAAGATGGAAGTGGGACCCTGTTTCCAAAACAACAGAACTTGAGGAAAGAAAAAGAAAAAAAAACAGGACTAAAGGCATATGTAGACTCCAGTAGTAAAATATGCTGGGCTAGTATAGCAACTCTAGGTTCAATCCCAGAAAATAAAAGAAAGATTCTTTTCTCCTTCACAAATAGTTTGTCAAAGAAGAAACTCATATTCAAATGGCTACCAAGCCTATTTTTAAAACTCCTTAATCTCACAACACTATGATATTGACTATTCAGGAGGCTGAGACCAGCAGGATTGCAGCTTTAAACCAGTCAGGTAGAAAAATCAATATGAATCCATTAATATAACTAGCAAATTATGTGTTGGTGGCATGACCCAAGTGGTAGAACACCAGCCAAGAAAGCTGAGTACGGTCAACTGCCTTGAGTTCAAATTCCAATACCAGCAAAAACAAAACAAAACAAAACAAAAAAACCTTCAACACTGGTAAAAATAAATAAAAGCTGATATAATACACATTATTTTATTGATTAGAGATAAATATTTTTAAAGGCTTATATTTTATGCATTTAATTTTGATGCTTAGTGTATAAGGAAACAACCAAGCAGTATAAGCAAATATGAATACACCAAGATAGCTATATTGTTATTTATTGTAAAACGAATGCTATTTTTATCAAAGGGCCCAACAGTGAAGCAATATTTCTATAATTAAGAAATATTATAACATTATGAGCATTGCACCTCTGCATGTTTACTGACATAAGAAAATCCTTAATATACAAAATTAACCAAAAGGCATGATAGTAATATGCATAGTAAACATAGTACAAATTTAATCTTTATAAATAGCCCATTAACTGTCTAAAGGAAGCCAGATATTGGTGGTCCATGCTTTTAATCCTCACAACTTGGGAGGCTGAGATTTTTGGGATCGTGGCTCAAGGCCAGCACAGATAGAAAGAAATTAATGAAACCTCTTTTTAATGGAGCCCTGGATGTCGTGACATAGATATGCTACACTCACTACCAGCAAGCCTCATGTAAGTGGGTCATGCCCAGGGATGAACACAGGCAGAAAGTGAGAGCCTAACTCAAAAGTAATGATCAAACATAAAGACTCAATGCACAGCTCCACAGTTAAAGAGGGTCTACTCAGCCTCCAGCACAACTTTTATTTCCCGAAAGAGAAAAAAATAAGCACAGAAAAAATATGCCAATAATGTTGCAGTGGTACTATTCAGGAATGAAGCTAAGAAAAATAATTTCTGCTTCCTTACAATATTCTCATAATAATCTGGTCATCAGGAGAAAACAATCTCATTCCATCTGCCGCCCCATTGTGATTTTGGAGATAAATATAAGAAACACAAGAAAAATTCCTTTCTAATTCAAGTAAACTCACAACAGGTAACAGAGCATAGTTTGTTAAACATAATTTTGTAGGGCTGAGGGCATAGATCAAGTAGCAGTCTACTTGTCTAGTAAGCACAGGTCCTGAGTTCAAACCCCAATATTGAAAAAAAGTACTGTCATCAAATAATTTTTTTATTGTGAAAATATTGTACAGAGGGGTTACAATTACCTGGGCAAAATAATGAGTACATTTCTTTTCAAGCATTGTAGCCTCCTCTTTTGTTTCCCCTTCCCATCCCCTCTGCTCCCCACTCCCTCAGCCAACCCTCCTCCCCACCCCACCCCCACCAAAGTTGTAAAGTTCGTTTTCGACATAACGATTTGTACG
This sequence comes from Dipodomys merriami, assembly GCF_024711535.1. NCBI lineage: Eukaryota > Metazoa > Chordata > Mammalia > Rodentia > Heteromyidae > Dipodomys > Dipodomys merriami. The sequence goes on along the minus strand of NW_027206324.1, from coordinate 6,518,126 downwards.
TCTCATTGTTGCAATGGATCCACCTGTATTCCTATTTAAACGATTTGTTCTTTTCCCTTCCCCTCCACAAATTATAACAACAACAAATAGAGTGAAAGCAGGGGTTATACCATGGAGGAGGGACATACAAAACAACAAAGAAATAATCTTATAAATGTGTTAGAAACAATCGCATGAAAGAAAAAAGAAACATTTGAATACATGTCTTAGGGTTCATTTCCCTAACATCAACTTATCTGTCCTTTTCTGCTTGACTCAGACATATATTAGTTATTGCAAATAAAGGAAACCATGGGACGTAAGTTTCTTTGGGCCTGGCTTACTTCACTGATTATAATTTTTTCCAAGTCTTTCCATTTCCTAACAAATGGAGCAATGTCATTCTTTCTGATGGAGGCATAGAATTTCATTGTGTGTATATACCACATTTTCTTGATCCATTTATCTACTGAGGGGCATCTGGGTTGGTTCCATATGTTAGCTTTGGTAAATAATGCTGCAATAATCATAGTTGTGCTGGTAGCTTTAGTGTGCCAAAAATTCATATGGAACAATAAAAGACCCCGAATAGCAAAAACGATCCTCAACAGAAAGAACAGTGCTGGAGGAATATCAATACCAATTTTCAAACTCTATTATAAAGCCATAGTAATCAAAAGAGCTTGGTACTGGCACAAGAACCGACCTCAGGACAAATGGAATAGAATTGAAAATCCAGAAATGAACCCACAGACCTATAACCATCTAATCTTTGATAAGGGAGCTAAAAAATAGAATGGAAGAAAGACAGCCTCTTCAGTAAATGGTGCTGGCAAAATTGGTTAACTACTTATAGATAACGAACCTAGTTCTTTATATATCACCCTATGCCAGAATCAATTCCAAGTGGAAAAAAGACCTCGGAGTCAAATCAGACACTCTCAAAACATTACAGGATGGAATAGAAGAAACCCTAGGCCTCCTTGGTGCAGGCCGAAATTTTCTTAATAGAGACCCAGAAACACAACAAATCAAAGAAAAGTTGGACAAATGGGATTGCATGAAGTTGCAGAGCTTTTGCATGGCAAAGGACATAGCTAATTAGATCAATAGAAAGCCTACGGAATGGGATAAGATCTTCACTAGCCACACAACAGACAAGGGTCTCATATCTAAAATATACTTGGAACTCAAAAAATTAAATCCCCCTAAAACAAATCCTCAAAGAAACAACTGCCCAATAAACAAGTGGGCTAAAGACTTAATGAGAACCTTCTCTGAAGAGGAAAGAAGGATGGCCAATAGATACATGAAGAAATGTTCAACCTCTCTAGCCATAAAAGAAATGCAAATCAAAACAACATTGAGATACCACGTCACCCCAGTTAGAATAGCTATAATCTAGAACTCTAATAACAACAGCTGCTGGAGAGGGTGTGGACAGAAGGGAACCTTATTGCATTGTTGGTTGGAGTGTAAACTTGTTCAACCACTTTGGAAAGCAGTACGGACTTTCCTCAAAAGACTCCACATAGAGCTCCCCTATGATCCAGCAATCCCACTTTTGGGCATTTACCTAAATGTTCGTCAAATAATTTTGAAGTGCAGAAAACTTAGAGTAACATTTATTACTCTCCAATAATTGTAACAATAATTTGATGCTCCGAGATGGAGTATGTCCACATGAATTAGTCTCATGTTACTTGTGAATGTAGAACCAGGCAGCAGACCAAACCCTCTTAGGTGATCCTTAGGTACTCACTATGGAAATACAAGAGTCAATATTATTGTCCACAAGCTGGTGATTTTCCCCAAACCATTACGCTAGTAAATGACAAAGTCCTATATTGTTCCAGAACAAGCTGTTGAAAATCCTCATTATTTCCATTAAAATTAAATGTCTCTTTAAACAAAGTAAGAGTTTTATGCAGCTAGCTTTAATCAAGTGATATATATATGTATATATATATGTATATATATATATATATATATATATATATAATGTTACATATATAGATATAGATTGAAGTCAGTTGCCAGTGGCTCATCCTGGCCAGGAATTAAGATTAAGGATCACTATTCAAAGTCAGCCTAGGCAGGAAAGATCATGAGATTCTTATCTCCAGTTAAACACCAAGAAAACTGTTAATAGAGCTCTGGATCAAGTGGTAGAGCACTAGACTTGAGCATAATAGCTCAGGGACAGTGCTCAAGGTTCTGAGTTCAAGCCCCAGGACCAGCACACACAGAAAAGAATTACAGTGATCCATAAAATTTGCCTATTATTTATTTATTTATTTATTATCAAATAGATTTGTTTCATTTGCTCCCTAAATCACAATTTGCACAAAGAACAAGAAACAAAGTCCTTGAAAGTAGAGACAGTATGAGAGATATGATGAATTTTCACCCTGGGCTCAGCTCTAGGTCATGTGCAGCTGTAGGTGGTGGGCACGAACTGGCTGAGTTTAATTAATTAGATCCTCTTGCAGGAACCTAAATCTTTCCCAGACCAAGTTTTCCTCCTAAAGTCAAATTAGGTCAAACTAACTAAGTAACTAAAGTTATATTACCTTTTCTCAGATATATTTTTTCTGAGAACTCTTTTAACCTTGAAAGCAGATTTTACTGTTAAGAAACATGCCTCTCCGAAAACTTTGGTGCAGCCACTAAAGGCTCTCTATTTGTAGATTTATGAAAACTTATGTTTCTATCTTACCAGCTGCTACTGACTTGTCTTTCATAACACTTTTCCATTGATCTTTGTGAGCATATTTATAAGCAGTACCTTATCAGGGACCTCTAGCACAAATGTGAGCTTTAAGTAGTTGCTTCTTTGAGGAAGTTTTAGGTTCTGCTGATGTTTTTGATCAAATAACCAAAATGAAAGCATTGCCAAAAAAGATTTTGTGGAGAAGTCCACTTTAGAATGATTAGCCGCTTCAACTCTCTAGGAAAACCAATGCTTATAAAGGAATAGATCTATGTCTAGACACTATGCCTATATATTATTGCATTTAGAATTATTAAAACCCTATGGAGTAAATGTCCCGTTTTTGCATTATAGATGAAAAAGCAGACTCTGTCAGTGCAGTATTTCAAGTATTGTTGATAAGAATTTGAATACGGTGTCTTGAGTGTGTCTTTGCTCTCAGATGTATCCTCTGCCCTCTTCTTGCCCACCCCTTGTCCTGCACACTTTGGCAGGAGCTCTTGCACCCAGCTACTTTTGAATGGCTTCCATGGAGTGGGATGGTTAGGACCAGTAGATACTGGGAGACAAGAGGACTCAAGATTGAATACCTCCCCTGTTTTGCTTTGCTTGAAATAACCTTTCTAGAAGCAGCTCCAGCTCAAAAACTGTAACTAGACCCACTGGACCTGAAAGTAAGGTATGAATTCCCATGGAACCTTAGTTCCACTGGGGGAATCTAACTAAAGTTTTAACTTCAGTACATGGCCTCCTCTTTGAAGCTCTGGTATCTCAACTGCCACCCTGAGTTGTAGCCTAGTAGTTGTCATTGCTGCTGTGCACACTAATCTTTGAATTGCCCACCCTACCTTTTCCTGTCAACTATGTAAGCAATTCCTTGCTCCATAGAACTGCAAATACATAAATAGACAAATAGATAAATGAATAAATAATATTTCTCTGCTGCTGACTGCTCTTGACTAATAAAAAGTCAAATATAAGTCTGAACCAGGCCCTGATAGCTCTCAACTGTAATCCTCACTATTCAGGAGGCTGAGATCTGAGGATTGTGGTTTGAAGCCAGCCTGGGGAGGAAAATCCGAGAGACTCTTATCTATAGTACACTGTTCAGAAAAGGCCAGAAGTGGCACTGTGGCTCAAGTGTTAGAGTGCTAGCCTTGAGCCAAAGAAGCTCAAGCACAGCGCCCAGGCCCTGAGTTCAACCATAGAACTGGAGTAATATATCTATACCTGTAGCTCTATATCTATAGATATAAGTACCTATATCTATAGATATAGAAATATATATTAATATATGTGTATATATAAAAACATACATAAACAGACATATAAACACACACAAATATGTGTATGTGTATGTCTCTCTTTGATACATCTCTTTTTTGCAATTTTTAAATTGTGATTAAGTGATTGCATAAATTTCACAAATTTCACTGTATTGTGGGATAGTTAAGTCACAAACACATTCTAAGATTTATGGGGGCAATTGTCTTTATCATGGTATATAAAGTTTATGAGTTCTATGAGGTTTGACAACACAGTTATTTCTTTCATATCAGGTGATCTGTATATTTCTTTCCTTTTGCTTAGTGTCAGCTGTTCCCTCTTTCCCACTCATTCCTTCCCTCCCATCACTGCCATTGAGTTGCTTATTTCGTTTTGATTAATATCCAGTGCAGCTGATGGGTCCCATTGTTATATGTTTTCCCCTCTTTTCCTCTATTTCTGTGTCCTCCTCCACTGTGCACATATATGCCATATATGTGGTCAGAAGCATGGGGTCATTTAGTAATGATTTGACCAGATGAGTGGAGGTCCTTTGTTTCTCAAGTCTTATTTACTTTGTCTTTTCTCTTTACATTTTGTATTTAACATCCACCTATCAGGGATACCATGTGCCATTTGTCCCTTTGCTCTTGGTTTACCTAACTCAACATGGTTTCTTCTAGTTCCATCCATTTCCCTGTGAATGCCATTATTTTGTCCTTTCTAATGGCTGCATAATATTCCATTGTATATTGGTACCAGAATTTCTGGATCCATTCATCTGTAGTGGAGCATCTGGGTTGTTTGCATTTTCTGGCTATTGTAAACAGTGGTGCAATAAACATGGAGATGCATGTGTCCTTGAATCCTGGTTCCTCTTGCTCAGGATAGATGCCTAGGAATGGTATGGCTAGGTCATAGGGGAGGTTTATATTTAGCTTTCTGAGATGCCTCCAGATGCTTTCCAGAGTGGTTGTATAAGTGTACATTCCCACCAGCAGTGTAATAGGGCTCCTCTTTCTCTGCATCCACATCAGCATTTGTCACTGGCTGAATTTAGATTGTGGGCCATTCTGACTGGGATAAGGTGGTGTCTCTGGGTTGTCTTTATTTGCATTTCCTTTACAAACAGAAAAGGTGAACATTTCCTCATGGTTTTTTTTTTTGCCATTTTTATCTCTTCTTCTGAGAAGTCTCTCTTTAGTTCCCTTGCCCATTTGTAATTGGTTTGTTGGGTTTGGGAGGGATTATTTTCTTGAGTTCCCTGCATATACTGGATATTAGCTCCTTGTCTGATATATTGCTGGAAAGTATTTTTTCCCAGTTGTTGGCTGTCTTTCTAGGGTGATTGCTATGCCTTTAGCTGTGTAGAAGCTTGTTATTTTAAGGTAGTCCCATTTGTCGAGTCTCTCTCCAATTTGTTGGACCTCTGCTCAGGAAGTTCTTGCCTGTGCCTATTATAAGTTCAAGTGTCTCTCCTACTCTGTTCTGCAATAGTTTCAGTTTCAGGTTTGATGTTATGGTCTTCAGTCCATTTTGAGTTTACGTTACTGCATGGAGACAGGCTGTGGTCCACTTTTAGTTTTCTTCAGGTGGCCACCCAGTTTTCCCAGCACCAGTAGTTGAAGAGACTGTGCTTCTTCCACTGTGTGACTTTGGCCACTTTGTCAAATATCAGCTGATGTATGTGTGTGGTTTTATATCTGTATCTTCTATTCTATTCCATTGGTCTTTGGGTCTGTTTTTGTGCCAATACCAAGCTGTCTTTGTTATTATGGCTCTATAGTAGAGTTTGAAGTCTGGCATCAAGATCCCTCCAGTGTTGTCTGTTTTGCCTAGAATTATTTTGGGTATTCTAGTTCCTTTTTTGTTCCAGATGAATTTTTGTATTTGTTTTCTATATTTCAGTAATGAACGGTCATTGGGATTTAAATGGGAACTGCACTAAATTTGTATATCAATTTTGGCAGTATGGTCATTTTCACTATATTAAGTCTACCTATCCAAGAACATGGAAAGTCTTTCGATTTCTTAGTATCCTCTATAATCTCTTTAAGTTTTTATAGGTTTCATTAAATAGTTCTTTTACATCTTTGGTTAAGTTAATTTCTAAATTTTTTTGAGGTTATTGTGAATGGGGTTGTTTCCCTGATTTCCCTTTCTGCTTGTATATTGTTGGTGTACAGAAAGGCAACTGATTTTTGTGAGTTAATTTTGTATCCTGCTACTTTGTAGAAGTGACTTATAAGTTCTAGGAGTTTGGGGTTGGATTTTTTTGGATCATGTAGGTATAGTACCATGTCATCTGCAGAAAGAGGTAATTTAACTACTTCCTTCCCGATGGAGATCCCTTTAATGCCTTTTCCTGCCTTATTGCTCTGGATAAGGATTCCAGAACTATATTGAGGAGGAGTGGTGAAAGTGGGCATCCTTGCCTTGTTCCTGATTTTTGGAGAATCGGTTGTAGGTTTTCCCAATTGAGTATAATATTGGCTATTGTTCTGTTGTATATGGCTTTTATTGTTTTAAGGAATGTTCCTTCTATTCCTATTTTCTCCATAGCTTTTAGCATGAATGAATGTTGTATGTTATCCAAGGCCTTTTCTGCATCAATGGAGATAATCATGTAGTTCTTGACCTTGGATTTGTTGATGCGATGGATTGCATTTATTGATTTATGCATGTTAAACCATCTCTGCATCTCTGGAATGAAGCCTACTTGGTCGTAATGTACGATTTTTTAAAATGTGTTTCTGGATTCTGTTGGCTAGAATTCGGTTAAGATCTGTGTTTATCAAGGAGATTGGTCTGTAGTTCTCTTTTTTTGTTGGGTCTTTGCCTGGTTTGGGGATGAGTATGATATTGGAATCATAGAATGAGTTTGGGATATCTCCCTCTGTTTCTCTTTCTCGGAAGCATATGAGGAGTATGAGTATTAGTTCATCTTTAAAGGTCTTATAGAGTTCTGTAGTGAATCCATCTGGTCCTGGGGTTTTCCTTCTTAGGAGACTTCTGATTGATTCCTATTTCTCATTGTAAGATCTTGGCTTATTTAATTGTTCGGTTTGGGCAATTTGTACTTCTCTAAAACTTCATCGATTTCTGCTAGGTTTTCTTTCCTTAGTATAGTTTCTGGAAATACTTCTTTATAATTGTTTGGGTGTCTTTGGTATTTGTTGTAACTTTTACCGTGGCATCCCTGATCTTATTGATTTGGGTTTCTTCTCTTTATTTGTGTTTATCTTGCTAAAGTTCTATCAATTTTATTATTTTTTTAAAACAGCCTTTTGTTTTATTAATTTTATTTATGGTTTTCTTAGTTTCTCTCTCATTGATCTCAGCTCTTATTTTAATTATCTTGCTCCATCTAGTAACCTTAGGTTCATTTATTTTGCCATGATTTTCCAGCAGTTTCAGCCACAACATGAAATTATTTTCTTGGTCTGTGTCTATTTTCTTCATGTGTGCACTGAAAGCTATAAATTTACCCCTCAGGATTGCTTTTGTCCTGTCCCACAGGTTTCTTTGTGATGTGTATTCCTTGTCATTAGATTGTGGAACTTTTAAATTTCTTCTTTAATTTCTTGTTACCCAGGTATTGCTCAAAAGTGTGCTGTTCAATTTCCATGTATTTGAGCAATTTCTACAGTGTCTTTTGTTATTGAGAACTAGCTTGGTTCCATTGTGGTCAGACAGGATTCAAAGGATTATGTCAGTCTCCTTGTATTTGTTTAAATTCCTTGTATGAACTATGATATGATCTATTTTCGAGAAAGTTCCATGAGATGCTTAGAAGAATAGGCACTGTGTCATTTTAGGGTTGCAAACTCAGTAAATGTCAATTAATTCCACTTGAAATATGGCCTCACTTAACTCTGTGGCTTCTCTGCCAATCCTCTGGTTGGTAGACCTGTCTTTTGGTGAGATTGGGGAACTAAACTCTCCTAGTATTGAAAGGTTATGAGGCAGTGACCATTTGTTTCTTGTTTCACCTAGCGGAGCAACACATGGTAGTACACCTGGTTGTGAGACTTTATACGCCCTGCAAATCCTTAGCTCGGGGCTCTCCTCCAAGGCTCTGCTGTGTCAGAGTGTAGGAAGAGGCCTGAGCTACAGTCCACCTAAATAAAACCTTAAAACAGCTGTAATGTCTGACTCTCAGTGGTCTTCTTGGTGGGGGTCCTGCGACCTGGACACAACATATTAGTGGGGACTCATTCAAGATCCCCCCAAAGACCCCTGAGACCTCAGACTCCAAAGGTAAAACAGCGCTGTCTTTGTTAATTTGTCTTGTCCTGTTGTTGTCTGTTTGCACTTTCATTTTCCTTTGTGAGGACAAACGCTCCGATTCATATTGTGTAAAGGGTTGTTGAAATAGACACGCTGGTACGACAAACCTGGAGGAACTGGGAGAAGTCCCAGATCCTCTTGTGGGGGGGGTTCTTGGAACCCCGCCGTGAGAATTGTGGGGTATGGGTTTGTTTGGTGTTGGGCCGGAACTGATCAAGAGGGCCTCCTAACCAAGGCCCAACTCACTCACTCTGGATCTGCTACTGCTGCTGTGGGGCGTGGGGTGTTGTGGAACCCTGCCGTGACAGGAGTCAGCGGACCAATTTGGGAGATCTCCACTTCGTAACTGTCAGGCCTGCATGTGTTTTGTTTGTATTATTTATTGTTTTTTTTTGGACTGTACGACTGACGGGACTGGAAACCATGGGCAACCCTCCATCTAGCCCCCTAGACTTACAAAAAGAAACTAAGAAAGAGGAAAAGAAATTGTACCCCCCGCTTTTTCAGGGAGATGATTTGGAAGAAGAAATATTCCTCCCCCATACTCCCCTTCCCAGGTTCCTTCTGTGGAGCCTGAGAATATTCAAGAGGAGAAGGCAGCTATAGAACCAGCAGCCAAACACTCGGCACCTGCCCTTAAAGTTTCTGAGGGGCCAGTCACTCGACGATGCCATCTAATGCAGCTGTTTTTCTCTTATGCACTGTAGATCCTGTGGATGTGGATGGTAGACAGAAATCCCAAAAATGGCCATTTTCTACCAGATATATACAATTGGTTTGCCCAAAATGCCCCCTTTTCTGAGAAACCCCAGAATTTAATTCGTTTATTTGAAACTATTCTCTTTACTCATCAGCCCACTTGGGATGATTGTAGTCAGCTTTTGCAGGTACTTTTTACCACTGAAGAGAGAGACCATATCTGAGAGGCATCCTGGAAACATATCCCTGGGCCCACAGGAGTGCCCATCACAGATCCTGCCTTGATCGCTGCCTATTTTCCTGAGATCTGACCAACATGGTACTACAATACTGTTGAAGTTAGGAAGTGACTCCTCCTCTATCGCCAGGCTCTGTTGGCAGGTCTCGAGTTGGCAGCTCACTGACCTATTAACATGGCCAAAGTTTATGATGTTAGACAGGGAGGAAGTGAACGTCTGGCAGCATATCTTGAGAGGCTCATGGAAGTTTTAGTCAAAACCTTGAGACCCAGGAGTCGACTCAGATGATTATGTTTGCCTATATAAATCAAGCTGCACCAGACATAAAGCCAAAGTTGCTGGCTCTACACAGACTTGGTGAGAAGTTTATTAGGGATCTAGTAGCCATGGCAGAAAAGGTTTACAATAAGAGAGAGACAGAGGAGCAAAGACAGGAAAGGAAGGATAGAGAACATGAAATTGAGCGTGAAAAGAGAGACTTGGCCAAAGAAAAGAGGCCAGACTTGTTGGACTTGCCACTATGGCATACCGAACATACCTGGTTCACAGACGGCAGCAGTTTCATTCAAGATGGAAAAAGGTACGCGGGTGCAGCAGTCACCATAGACACTGAAATAGTGTGAGCAGAAGCACTCCCTAAGGGAATGTCTGCACAAAGAGCAGAACTAGTGGTGCTAACAAAATCCCTAGAGATGGGAAAAGAGCAGAGACTAAACATTTACACAGACAGTCAGTATGTTTTTGCCACCATGCATGTGCATGGAGCCATTTACCAAGAGAGGGGGCTGCTGACAGCTGAGGGAAAGGCTATTAAAAACAAACAAGAAATTTGAAGCCTCATCCCTGCCTTATGGGAACCAGCAAATATTGCCATTATGCACTGCCGAGACATCAAAAGGGAACTGATTCTTTTTTTTTTTTTTTTTTGGTCGGCTTGAACTCTGGGCCTGGGCACTGTCCTTCAGCTCTTCACCTCAATGCTCTACCACTTGAGCTACAGCACCTCTTCTGGTTTTCTGGTGGTTTATTGGAGATAGGAATCTCACGGTCTCTCCTGCCCGGGCTGGCTTTGAACCGTGATCCTCAGATCTCAGCCTCCTGAGTAGCTAGGATTACAGGCGTGAGCCACTAGCGCCCGGCAAAAGGGAACTGATTCTATAACCAAAGGACATAACTTGGCCGATCAGGCAGCTAAGGAGGCGGCCCTCCAGCCCAGAGCAGAAGTACTGACTCTAGTAGATCCAGGGCCATGAGCTTTGCCTCATGAGCCTCAGTACTCCCAAGAAGATTGGAGTGGATAAAGAAAATTCCCATGGTCTATAAAACCCGGGCTGGTGAAAAACTGGGGAGCGGAAACTTATCTTGCCACAAAGGTTAGGAAAGGGGATACTTAAGAAAATCCATTGGACCTCTCACATGGGAACCCGAAGAATGCAGGACTTGCTCCGACTCAGAAGTAAAAATTAGGCAAGGAAATCAACTCATTGAGGACATTGTTAAAAATTGTAAAGCCTGTCAGCTCACCAATGCCCCCACTCAACCGGTTACAAAAGAAGCTTGCCTCCATGGAGATAGGCCAGGTGTGTATTGGAAAGTAGACTTCACAGAAAATAAAACTGGAAAATTTGGATATAAATATTTGCTAGTTTTTGTTGGGTTGAAGCTTACCCAACAAAGCATGAGACCGTGAACGTCATGGCTAAGAAGATCCTGGAAGAAATCCTACCCAGGTATGGCTTTCCATCCACCATCGGGTAGGATAATAGACTGGCCTTCATCTCAAAAGTAAGTCAGGGAATAGCCGCAGCACTGGAGATGGATTGGAAATCGCACTGTGCTTATAGACCCCAGAGTTCAGGGCAGGTAGAAAGAATGAATCAGACTCTAAAAGAGACCTTAACTAAATTGGCTTTGGAGACTGGCGCAGACTGGGTATCGCTCCTTCCTTTTGCCCTGTTTAGAGTAAGAAATTCACCCTATCAGCTTGGCTTTACTCCTTTTGAAATAATGTATGGACACCCTCCACCCATTATCCCTAGCCTTCAGACTGAATTGCTTGCTGATTTGAGTGATACTGAATTTCAATGTAAACTTGACTATCTACAGCTTGTCCACAAAAATGTGTGGCCCCAGTTTAGAGCATTATATGATTCTGCCTCTATTCTTACCCCCCCCCCATTTGTTTAAACCAGGGGACTGGGTGCTTGTTCAAAGACACAACCTGAGATCTCTGGAACCACGGTGGAAGGAACCTTACATGGTGCTACTGGCTACTCCTCCTGCCCTTAAGGTAGATGGCATTGCTGCTTGGGTCCACTGCTCCCATTCCAGACCAGCTGACCCCTTTGCCCTGGACGACCAGGGGAAACATGGGAAGTCTCCAAGCATCCTAACCAACCATTTTGCATATGCCTCAAGAAAAGAAAAATGGACTGATTGTTATTGTTATTGTTGTTTATGGCTACTGTCAGAGAGGGACTAGAAATATAAGAACTCATTCAAGATCGAGTGCTGTTGGAGTTAATTTTGGGCAGGAGCCACAAGATTGTGTCTCAGGACCATAAGTCAAGCGGGGTGGGGCGGGGCGGGGAATGAATGGTTATGAGGCAGTGACCATTTGTTGCTTGTTTCAGGTAGCAGAGCAACACGTGGTGGTACATAGGGTTGTGAGCCTTTATAAGCCCTGCAAATCCTTATCTCAGGGCTCTCCTCCTAGTCTCCGCTGTGTCGGAGTGTAGGAAGAGGCCTGAGCTGCAGCCCATCTAAATAAAAACTTAAAACAGTTGTAAAGTCTGACCCTTGTGTTCTTTTTGGTGGGGGTCCTGCGATCTGGGCACAACAGTATTATAGTATTTGGATCTATTTTATTCTTTAAGTTTGAGAGTATTTGCTTAACATATTTGTGTGCACCAGTATTTGGGTAATATAAGCTAATAATGGTTATATATTCTTCTTGGATTGTTCCCTGTATAAGTATGTAGTATCCTTCTTTTTCTATTTGTATTGATTTTAATGAAAAATTTATTTTGCCAGATATCATGATAGCTACTCCTGCTTTCTTGCTGGGAATATTTGCATGGTAGATCTTACTCCAACCCTTCACTTGGAGTTTGTTTTTATGTTTGGCTGTGAGGTGGGTCTCCTGAAGTCAACAGGTGGATAGGTCTTGTTTTCTGATCCAATCTGCAGTTCTTTTTCTTTTTATTGATGAATTGAGCCCATTAATATTTATGATTATTATAGAGAGATGCATTGTGTTTCCTGTCAATTTCCTGCTTTCCAAAGTTTTTCTTCTTTCCTTTCTTCCTGAGCTTATTAAGTCAGACTTCTAGTGATATCTGCTGATGTGAATTTCTGTTCATGATTGCTTTCTTCAGGTTGTGTTCCCCATATTAATATTCTTTGTAATGATAGCTTATTGTTTATGAATCCATTTATTTTTTCTTTAGTTTTACAAATTTTAGTTTCTCCATTGGATGTGATTGCTAGCTTTCCTGGTTAAATCAGTCTGCGCTGGCAGTTATTGGTTCTCAAGGCTCGGATCATACTTTCCCAGGCCTTTGTTGCATTCAGTGTAGAGAGATCTGTACTGATTCTGATTTTTTTCCCATTATAGTATAGTGGTACTCTACACAATCAGCAGAGTTTCTCTAGTAACAAACTATAAATATGATCGCTGAAAGTAGTCTTAATGCCATCTCTTTATTTACCTGGAATAGCACACTTCCAACAAATATAATCGTTTTTTTAACTTAAATTAATAATCACATTTTAGTGCATAACAATTCCTTTTGTATATTTTTATCAGCATCAATTAGTTGCAGAGGAACAATTTGACATGTCCATACTTATACCATGCACTTTCATTAGACTCAATCCCTCCTCTCTCCCTCTTTTCCCTTCCACCTTTCCCAAACCAATCACAACAAGCTTCATTATCCATTATACACACGTGAGCATAGAGTAGTTTGATCTTATTTACTCTCCTTTTCCTTCTCCCTTCCCCTTGCCACTAGTACCTATACCCTGGATAAGACCTGTTTTTCCTGATTGTCATTCGCTTGTTTCAGTGTATGGTTATTATTCAAACGGGTTTCACCATGCCCTTTTACATGTGTGTAATTTACTCTATTGCTATCCTCTTTTGCTCTAATTTTCTCCTATCTCCAGTACTATCTATTACTCAAATGCTTTCACTGAATTTCATTCTGCTCTCTTCACAGGTGCACTGTATTTCTATATTGTTCATCAGCTAACATTTGTTTTTCCTTTCCTCTATATCATTCCTCAACAATCCCCTAAATTACGAACATTTTTATGTGTTTATGTATATGTTAACTTTTTAGGTCTAGCATGAACATATGAGAGAAAACATTTGACCTTTGTCCTTCTGAACATGGCTTACTTCAATTAATGTGTTCCCAGTTCCAACCATTTCTTCTTTCTTCTATTTAGAAATAAAATACATTTTCTTTCTTAAAAACTCTATTGTAAAGGTGATGTCCACAGGGGTAGTATGATTCAGGTAATGAGTACATTTTCTTTCGAACGGGGTCACCCCATCCGTCATTCTCTCCCAGTTTTCCACCTTCTGACTTCTCTCCCCCCAAAAGTTGTATAGTTCATATCCAACTGCAGATTGGTTTTCCTATTGTCCCACTATTTCTGTGTTCCCCCTTCCCAAATCAGATGAGCTTATATAAAAGATGAAGGTTGCAGAAATCTTATACAACAACGGAAGGGAATGAAAGAAAGAAGATTGGCATCAATATTCATCAAAGAAATGTGTCTATAGTTCTCTTTCTTTGATGAGTCCCCAACTGGTTTTGGGATGAAGGTTATGATGGCTTGACAGAATGTGTTCGGTAGTGAACTTTCTCTTTCAATTTCATTGAAGAGTTGGAGGAGTATTGGTGTGGGCTCTGCAATGAAGGACTTGTAGAATTCTGCTGTAAAACCATCTGGTCCTGGACTTTTCTTAGATGGGAGGGCTCTTATTGCTGTTTCTATTCCAATGCTTAATATGGGCCTGTTGAGATGGTTTAACTCATCTTGGTTTAGTTTTGGCATGTCAATATTTGCTAGGAAAAGGGCCATTTTTGCCAAATTCTGAAACTTATTAGCATAAAGTTTTGAGAAGTATTCCCTTAAAATGTTCTGAATCTTGGTTGTTTCTGTGGTGATGTTTCCATTCTCATCTCTGAGTTTATTTATTTAGGTGTGTTCTCTTCTTTTTCTGATAAGTTTGCTAAGGGTGTGTCAATTTTGTTAATTTTTTCAAAGAACCAACTCTTTGTTTTGTTGATTCTTTCTATAGTTTTTGTGGATTCTAATTCATTTAATTCTAATTTAATTTTAATTATTTCTTTCCATCTACTCGATTGGGGTTTATATTCCTGCTCTTTTTCAAGGAGGTTCAGATGTCTCATTAAATTGTTGGTTTCAGATCTCTCCAATTTGTTGATGTAGGAACTCAGAGCTATAAACTTGCCTCTGAGTACTGCCTTTACTGTGTCACAGAGGAGCTGGTAATTTGTGTGCTCATTTTTGTTAAATAACATGAACATTTGAATTTCCTTTCTAATCTCTTCCATGAATCACTCGTGATTCAGCAGTGTGTTGTTCAGCCTCCATGTGTTACCGGACTTTATTTGGTGGCTTTTGGTGTTGAGTTCTAACTTTATTCCCTTGTGGTCTGAGAGAATGCAAAGTATAACTTCCTTTGTGGCCTAAAATGTGGTCTATTTTAGAAAATGTTCCATGTGCTGCTGAGAAAAACGTGTATTGTGATGCTGCTGGGTGAAATATTCGGTAGATGTCTGTTAAAACTAGTTGATCTATGCAGTTGTTTAGACCTGTGGGTTCTCTTTTGAGATTTTGCCGAGTTGATCTATCTAGTGGGGAGAGTGGTGTGTTAAAATCCCCAACAATTAATGTCTTTGGATCTATGTGGGATTTGAGGGAAAGTAGTGTTTCTTGGATAAATTTGTGTGCTCCTTTGTTTGGCGAAAAGATACTTAGAATTGTAATATCCTCCTGAAGGAGAGATCCATTAATTAATCTGTAGAGACCTTCTTTATCTCTTCTCACAAATTTTAAGTTGAAGTCTATTTTATCTGGTATTAGGATTGCAAATCCCGCCTGATTATGGAGGCCGTTTGCTTGGTAGATTTTGTTCCAGCCTTTCACATTGAAAATGTGTTTGTTTTTAGGGGCAAGATGTGACTCCTGAAGGCAGCATATACAAGGATCTTGTTTTTTAATCCAACTAGACAGTCTATATCGCTTAATTGGAAAGTTAAGTCCGTTACTGTTGATAGAAAGGACTGAGAGGTATTTGGGAGTTCCTGCCATGTTATCCACCTTCTTGGGGGCTGCAAAAACTGGGTTCTTCCTATGGTTCTTGGATTCTCAGTTTGTGTGCAGTTTCTTGGCCTTTATTGTGGTCTCCCTGGTTTTCTTTTTTTTTAATATTATTTTATTTTATTTGAGAACATACTGTACAGAAGGGCTACAATTACATGGGCAGGATAATGCATACATTTCTTACCAAGCATTGCAGCCTCCTCCTTTGTTTACCCTTCACCTCCCTTCCCAGCCTCCCCCCTCCCCCCACCCAATTATACCCCCCTCCCCCCCCACCGACATTGTAAAGCTGGTTTTGACATGACATTTTGTACTTCTCATTGTTGCAACAGGTCCACCTGAATCCTTAAACGACTTGTTTGCCCCCATCACCTCCACATGTTATACTGACATCAAATATAGTGAAAGCGTCTCCCTGGTTTTCTATGTGTAGGACATTTTTAAGAATCTTTTGTAGGACTGGTTTGGTGGAGATATATTGTTTCTTTTTTTTTTTTCTGTGCTATGGAAGGTTTTTATTTGGCCTTCAGTTATGAAGGAGAGTTTAGCTGGGTACAGTATTCTTGGTTGATAGTTGTTTGTTTTTAGGGCATGGCATACATCATTTCAGGCTCTTCTTGCTCTCATTCTCTCTGCTGAGAAATCTGAGGTGATTTTAATTGGTTGCCCTTTATAGGTGATTAATCTTTTCTCCTTGATAGCTTTAAGGATCTTTTCCTTGGTCTGAGTTGATCCTGTGTGGATTATAATGTTGCAGTGGGGTGTCCTATTCTCGTCTTGTCTATTTGGGGTTCTAAAAGTTTCTTGTATCTGAATAGACCTATCTTTTTGCATGTTTGGGAACTTCTTTGCTAGGATCCTGTTAAACAAATTTCCTAGACCATTAACTTCTATTTCTAGGTGCTCCTCTACACACATTATCCTCAGATTATTCCTTTTGCTTGTGTTTTCCAAGTGTTGGATAGATCTATCATATTTCTTGGACTTGTCTTGGATGGTTGTATGTTCTTTCTCTATAATATCTGGGCTGTCTTCAATCCCCGAGATTCGATCTTCTGTGTGGTCTAACCTGCTGTCAAGACTTTCTACTTTGTTTTTTATTTCTTTTCCTTCTAATTGGTCAGCTTTGATGGCTTCAAATTCTTTGTTGAAGCTTTGTTTTAGATCTTGTATGAACTTCTTTACTTCCTTAATTTGGTGCTCAGTGTTTATTCTCAAATCACTTAGTTGATTGGTTATGGTTTCCTTGGACTTCCATTCCTTGTGTTGGTTTCCATTCAGCATTCCGTTTGTGGTCTCCCGACTTCCTTCAGCTCTTTGTTAATGGATTCCATGAATGCCTTTAGTGATCTTTGTTTATTCTCATCCTGCTCTCTAAATTCCTGTATTACACTTTGTTTAGCTTCCTCACGTTCACACCATTCCTGTAGTTCTCTTTGAGTGTTCTTAGACTTCCTATGCCATTCCTACCTTTCTCTTTGAGAATTCTCAAGCTGCTCATGCAAGTCGTGTATTAGTTTTTGAGTATCTTCCTCACACTCATGCTATTCGTGTATAAATCTTGGTTTGCCTCCTCTCTCTCACTATCACGCTCATACAGAGTCCTTTGTAGGTTTTCAATCTTTTCATTTATCATGTTGGCCAGCAGTGTTTATAGAGCTATTTGGGAACACTACTCTGGATTATTCATTATCTATTTTGTCCCTGATTATCATGAGTGGGAGTGAGATACCCGGACTTGCTATTTTTCTTGTGTTTATTTTTCCGGCTTACTCTGCCCATTTGGGATGAAAATAACACCAGTTTTGTGCTAAGAACACTATCTTAAGGCAACCATCAACCAAAGTCTGTATTTGCCCAGTCAATAGTCTGCAGATACAATCTAGTTCAACAGATACATCAACAATTCTTAAAAAATCATACACTCTTATAAAACAGGATTCATTTCAGGGATGCAAAGCTTGTTCAATATACGCAAATCAATTAATATAATTAATCACATCAACAGGAGCAAGGATAAGAACCACATGGTTATCTCAATAGATGTAGAAAAAGCATTTGACAAGATCAAGCGCCCCTTTATGATGAAGGTTTTTGAAAAATTAGGAATCCATGCAACATTCCTCAATAAAATAAAAGCTGTATATGACAAACCTACAGCCAGCATTATATTAATGGTGAAAACTAAAGCCATTTCGTCTTAACTCAGGAAAAGGACAAGGATGTCCAGTCTTTCCACTTCTCTTCAATCTATTATTACAATGCCTAGCTACAGCAATAAGACAAGATGCAAACATAAAGAGGATCCAAATAAGAAAAGAAGTAAAACTCTCTCTATTTGCAGATGACAGGAAATTGTATTTAAAGAAACCCATAGACTCCACTCCCAAATCACTCAAGCTGATTCAAAACTTTGGCAAAGTATCAGGGTATAAAATTAAACCCCCAAAATCAATGACTTTTCTGTATGCCAACAAAGAGAAAAGTGTGGCTGTAATTAAGAAAGCAACTCCATTTGTAATAACCCCACAAAAAATAAAATACCTAGAAATAAGCTTAACGAAAGAAGTGAAGGGCTCTATGATGAAAATTTTAAAAACCTGAAGAAAGGATATCAAAGCAGAACTTAGAAAATGGCAAAACCTCCCATGCTCCTGGATTGAAAAGATCAACATCGTCAAAATGGCAATAATTCCCAAGGCTATCTATAAATTCAATGTGATACCTAGCAAAATTCGAACCTCATTCTTCAAGGAAATAGAAGAGGCAATCCAAATATTCATATGGAATAATGAAATATCCCGAATAGCTAAAAGGCTTCTCAACAGAAAGAACAATGCTGGAGAAATATCAATACCAAATTTCAAACTCTACTATAAAGCCATAGTAATCAAAACAGCTTGGTACTGGCACAAGAACAGACCTCAGGACCAATGGAATAGAATTGAAAACCCAGAAATGAACCTACAGACATAAAGCCATCTAATGTTCCATAAGGGAGCTAAAAAAAATAGAATGGAAGAAAGACAGCCTCTTCAGTAAATGGTGCTGGCAAAACTGGTTAACTACTCTTAGAAAACTAACGCTTGATCCTTATATATCACCCTGCACCAGAATCAACTCCAAATGGATCAAAGACCTCGGATTCAAAGCAGACACTCTGAAAACATTACAGGATGGAATAGGAGAAATCCTAGTTCTCCTTGATGCAGGCCGAAATTTTCTTAATAGAGACCCAGAAACACAACAAATCAAAGAAAGGTTGGACAAATGGGATTGTATGAAGTTGCAGAGCTTCTGCATGGCAAAAGATATAGCAAGCAAGATCAATAGAAAGCCCTCAGATTGGGACAAGATCTTCAGTAGCCATACAACGGACAATGGTCTCATATCTAAAATATACCTGGAACTCAAAAAATTAAATCCCCCTACAACAAATCCTCAAAGAAAAAAACTGTCCAATAAATAAGGGGGCTAAAGACTTAAAGAGACACTCCTCTGAAGAACAAAGAAGGATTTCCAATAGACACAGGAAGAAATGCTCAAACTCTCTAGCCATAAAAGAAATGCAAATCAAAACAACATTGAGATACCACCTCACCCCAGTTAGAATGTCTATAACCAAGCACTCTAATAACAACAGATGCTGGAGGGGATTTGGACAGAAGGGAATCTTACTGCATTGTTGGTGGGAGTGTAAACTTGTTTAACCACTTTGGGAAGTAGTATGGAGGTTACTTAAATGTATCCACATAGAGCTCCCCTATGACCCAGCAATTCCACTTTGGGCATTTATCCAAATATTTACAATCAAGACCACACTAAAGCTACCAGCACAACTATGTTTATTGCAGCATTACTTACCATAGTAAGATCTGGAACCAACCCAATGACCCTCAGTTGATGAATGGATCAAGAAAATGTGGTACGTATACACAATGGAATTCTATGCCTCCATCAGAAAGAATGACATTGCCCCATTTGTTAGGAAATGGAAAGACTCGGAAAAAATTATATTAAGTGAAGTAAGCCAAGCCCAAAGAAACATAGATCCCAAGGTTTCCCTGATTTGCAATATCTAGTATATGTATGAGTCAAGCAAAAAAGTTCAGATAAGGTGATGTTAGCAAATGAACCCTAAGATATGTATTCAGTTTTTTTTCTTTCATGCGATTGTTTCCAACACATTTATAAGATAATTTCTTTGTTGCTTTGTATGTCCCTCCCCCACAGTATAACCCCTGCTTTCACTGTATTTGATGTCGGTTTAATTTGTGGAGAGTAATGGGAAAAACAAGTCGTTTAAATAAAGATACAGGTGGACCCATTGCAACAATGAGGTGTACAAGTCGTTATGTCGAAAACGAAATTCACAGCTTTGGTGGGGGGGGCTTGAAGGCTGGGGGGGGGAGGAGGTTGGGAAGGGACGGGAAGGAGAAACAAAGGAGGAGGCTACAATGCTTGATAATAAATGTACTCATTTTCTTGTCCATGTAATTGTAACCCCTCTGTACAGTATATTCACAGTAAAAAATAAATAAAAATTAAAAAAATAAAAGAAAAAGAAAGAAGAGAAGAGAAGAAAGATTTTAAAAAACTGAAACAGTACAATAAAAAACTTTTTACTTCCATTTTTTGGAGTTCATTTCTATAAATATCATTTTATATGCTCATATGTACATACCTATTGAGCCCTCTATTAAGGATATCCTCCTTTGGTCTCACTGTATGAATGTTTAGATTTCTGTTTAATTCATTATGTCCAAGTGTAGTTATTTGTCTTTTACTATCCATTGGAATTTTTTGTAGATTTATAGGCACATTTTAATTATTACAAATGAGGGAAATTATGCAGCTTGTATTTCTTTGGGTCTGTCTTACTTCACTTACTACAATTTTTTTTCCAAGTTTTTCGTTTCCTTATGAACAAGGGAATGTCATGCTCTCCAATGGAAGCATAGAATTACACTGTGTATACATATCACATTTTCTTTCTTTTGGAAAAACAGTTTTGTTCTATTCTAAAGATGCTATACAGAGTGGTTACAGTTACATGAGTAAGGCAATGAGTATATTTCTTGTTGAGCATTGTTACATACAATATTTTCTTTTTCTTTTCTCATCGTGGGGCTTGAACTCTGGGCTTGGGCCCTGTCCTGGTGCTCTTCAGCTCAAGGCGAATGCACTACAGCTTGAGCCACAACACCACTTCCATTTTTTCCTAGTGGTTTATTGGACTTGCCTGCCCAGGCTGGCTTTGAACCACGATCCTCAGATCTCAGCCTCCTGAGTAGCTAGGATTACAGGCATGAGCCACCAGTTCCTGGCCACATTTTCTTGATCCATTCATTCATTGAGGGACATCTGAACTGATTCCATGTCTTGTGTATGGTAATCAATGATGCATTGAACATGGTCATGCTGGTGGCATTTTGTATAGCCTGATTTTAGACAATTAGATACATACCCAGGAGTGAAATTGCTGGGTCATAGGGAAGTTATATGTTTAGTCTATTAAAGAACCTCCATATTGCTTTCCAGAGTAGTTAAACCAGTTTGCATTCCTAACCACAGTGTAGTAATGTTCCCTTTTGGCCACATCCCCACCAGCAATTGTTAAAGCATGTCTTTTGCCAGGCAGAAACTCTTCAGTTGTATGCAATCCCATTTACCTAGTCTTTGATTTGTTCTGATTCTGGATCATTACTTAGTAAGTTTTGAACTGTACTACCCCCTAACGTGTCCCCTATATCTTCCTGTAATATTATCACGGTATCTGATCTTACATTAAAGTCTTTCATCCATTTGGAGTTGATTCTGGTGCAGGTTGATATATAAGGATCTAAATTCAGTTTTCTGCACAAGTACTGGGTAGCCAATTCTGCCAGCATCAATTTTGAAGAGGCTGTCCTTTTTGCCATCCTTTGGCTCCCTTATCAAATATAAGGTGGCTATGGGTCTGTAAATTCATTTCTGGTTCTTCTATTTTAGTCCATTGGTCCTCTGTCCTATTTTGTGCCTGTACCAAGTTGTTTTGGTTTGTTTTAATTTCTATAGCTTTTTAATTGAGATTAAAGCTTGGTACTGATATTCCTCCTGGTACTGATATTCCTCCAGCACTGATCTTCCTACTAAGGATTGGTTGTGCTATTCAGGGTCTTCCAATATTCCAGATTAGTTTGTGGATTGTTTGTTCTATATCACTGAAGAATTTTGTTGGATATTGATGGGTATTGAATTGAATTTGTAGATAGCTTTGGGCAATATTGCTATTTTCATGGTTAAACCTTCCAATCCAGGAGCATGGGAGGTTTTTCTACTTCCTTAAACCTGTTTCTAACGTTTTAATCACAGAGGTGCTTCATCTCTTTGGTAATTCCAAAGTGTTTTTTGAGGCTATTACAAAAGGACTTTCTTTCCTGATTTCAGATTCACTCTTCTCCTTATTGGCATACAGAAAAGCTACTGATTTTTGGGGGTTTCTTTCTTCCTTCCTTCCTTTCTCTTTTTCTTCCTTTCTCTCTCCCTTCCTTCCTTTCTCTCTTCCTTCCTTTCTCTCTTTCTTTCTTTCTCTCTTTCTTTCTTTCTTTCTTTCTTTCTTTCTTTCTTTCTTTCTCTCTCTTTCTCTCTTTCTCTCTTTCTCTCTCTTTCTTTCTTTCTTTCTTTCTTTCTTTCTTTCTTTCTTTCTTTCTTTCTTTCTTTCTTTCTTTCTTTCTTTTTTCTTTCTTTCTTTCTTTCTTTCTTTCTTTCTTTCTTTCTTTCTTTCTTTCTTTCTTTCTTTCTTTCTTTCTTTCTTTCTTTCTTTCTTTCTTTCTTTCTTCCTTTCTTCCTTTCTTCCTTTCTTCCTTTGTTGGCAATGTGGCTTGAACTCTGGGCTTGGGCTCTGTCCCAGCACTCTTCAGCTCAAGGTAAGTGCTCTAACTTTTGAGCAACAATGACACTTTGGGTTTTCTGGTGCTTAATTGGAGATAAGAGCCTTACGGACTTTCCTGCCTATGCTGGCTTTGAACCACAATCCTCAGATCTCAGCCTTCTGAGTGGTTAGGATGCCGGGCATAAGCCACCAGTGCCCAGCTTGGGGTTAATTTTATACCCTGCTATCTCAGCCAAAGTAACTTAGGAAAGGAATCCATGGGGCTCTTTAAATACAGGATCATGTTATCTGCAAAATGGGAGAGTTTTATTTCTTCTTTCCCTATATGGATCCCCTTTATGTTTGTCTCCTGCCTTATTGCTCTAACTAGAAATTCCAGTACTATATTGCAGAGGAGTGGAGAGAGTGAACATCCTTCTCTCATTCTTGATTTTAGAGGGAATGGTTTTAACTTTTCACCATTAAATACATGCTGGCTGTAGGTCTGTCTATATTATATATGCCTATATTATATTGACGAATGTCCCATATATTCCTGGACTCTCCAGAGCTTTCATCATAAAGCGGTGTTGGATCTTGTCAAATGTTTTCCCCCATATATTGTGATGACCATGTGGTTCTTTTCCTTGCCTATTGTATATATAGAGCACATATTTGGAGTCACTCATCAGTTATAGGGCATCTGGGTTTTTCTCAGGTTTGGCTATTAAGAAAAGTATTGTAATGAACATGGATATATAAGTACATTTATTGTTTTATGACTTTCATTCCTTCAGATAGATGCCTAAGTGTGAGCCAAATGATGATAACTTATACATGTAATCT
This sequence comes from Dipodomys merriami, assembly GCF_024711535.1. Lineage (NCBI taxonomy): Eukaryota > Metazoa > Chordata > Mammalia > Rodentia > Heteromyidae > Dipodomys > Dipodomys merriami. The sequence continues at coordinate 6,494,875 of NW_027206324.1, read as the reverse complement.
TACTCAGGAGGCTAAGATATGGAGGATCACAGTTCAAAGACAACCTGCCTAAGAAAGTTTGCTAGACTCCATCTTGAAAATGACCAGCATAAAGCAGAGCTGGAGGTGTGGCCCAGCATAAAGCAGAGCTGGAGGTGTGGCTCCAGTGGGAGAGCACCAGCCTAGCAAGTTCAAGGCTCTAAATTCAATACCTACTCCCACTAACAATATTCAATAAATAAAATACCCAATCATGACATGGTTGCAGCATACAGTACTATTTTTTTTTGAGGAAATCAATTTAGGCTTATTTACATAGTAGTTGCACTAATTTGCATTCCTACAAACAGGACTCTTTTCTCTTGGCATCCTCATATGCTATGTGATGTTGTTTCTGCTCTAGCCATATTGGCTGGAGTGGGATGAAATCTCTGTCATTTTGATTTGCATTTCTTTATGGCCAGGGACGTTATGCATTTCTTTATGTATTTATTGGTCGTTTGTTCTTCTTACCCCAAGAATGATCTGTTCAGCACTTTTGCCCATTTTTGTTCTTGAAGAGTTCAGTGTTTTGAGTTTTATGTATATACTGTATATTCTGTATTATGTATATTCTTCGTCAGATGAATAATTGCTTTAGATTTTCTCCCATACAGTAGGTTGTCCCTTTAGCCTTTAGAGACATTGTTGTGTAAAAGCTTTTTAGTTTAATATAATTTTATTTGTCAATACTTGCCCTTATTTGTTGAGCTATTGAATTTCTAATCAGGAAGTCACTACCTATGCCAATGCATTCCAGTATTTTGACTACGACTAGTAGTTTCAAAGTTTCAGGTCTTACATTAAAATTCTTGATTCACTTTTAATTGACGTTAGGAGAGAGAGAGAAAGAGAGAGAGGAGGGGAGAGAGAGAGGGAAAGAGATCTGGTTTCAGTCTGCTGCATGAAGAAAGCTAGTTTTTCCAGCACCATTTCTTGAAAAGTCTGTCTTTTCTCTGATACATGCTTTGAGATCCTTTGTCAGAAATCAGATTGTGGTAGCAGCATTTCTGGGCATTCTATTCAGTAATCTTCATGTCTATTTTGGGGCCAGTTGCTTGCTATTTTTGTTCCTATGTCTTTGTAATATAATTTGAAGTGAGGTATCATGATACCTTCAACTTTGTTTTAGTTTTGTTCAGGATTGCATTGGATATTTGCTATATTTGTAGTATTGATTTTTTTTCTGTTTCTGTGAGTAATGATATTGAGATTTTGGTAGGAATTTCATTATCTGCAAACATTGCTTTCCTTAATATAGCCATTTTCTTTATATTAATTCTGTATATTCAGCAACAAGGGATGCCTTTCTATCTTCTAGTGTCTTTTAAAAATTTCTTCTTCAATGTTTCATGCTTTTAAGTATAGAAATCTTTCACCTTTGTTAAATTTATTCATAGAAAAAATTGAAACTATTGGGAAATGGAATTATTCTCCTATTTTTCTGTTGATGTACAGAATAGTTATTGGTTTTTTAATGCTGACTTTATATTCTGCTATATTACAAAAGAGGTGGAACTTTAAGGTGCTTTAAGTATAGAATCGTATCATCTGAAAATAACAATACTTTATTTCTTCCTTCCCTATTTGAATCCCTTTTGTTTCTTCTTGTGCATTGTTGCTCTGGCTAGGATTCCAGTGCTATTGTGAATAGAAATAAAGGGAATAGACTGAATGTCTTGTATTGTTCTTGAGTTTAGAAAAAAATATTTCAGTTCTGCCTTCATTTACTATGACGTTGACAATATAGGCTTGTCAAATATAGCATTTATTATATTGAGGAACATTGCCTAAACTCATAGTTTCTCCAGAGCTTTTGTCATGAAAAGAAGTTGAATTTTTGTCAAAGGATATTTCTGCCTGAATTAAGATGATAATAGGATTCCTTGAGTCTGTTCATATGTGATATTGCATTTATTGATGTAAGTATGTTGATCCACTAACCTTGAGTATCTAGAATATAGCAATTTGGTCATAGGATATAATCTTTTTGATGTATTGCATTTGGCATGCAAATTTTTTTGGGAATTTCTACATCTATGTTCATCATAGAGATTGGGTCTATAAATCTCTTTTTGTTGTATCCTGTCTAGTTTTAGAATAAGTGGAATACTGGCTTCATATGATGAGTTTGTGCCACGGACTGGCTCTGTCGGGACGACAGAGGATACCTAGTGGAGGTAACTGGAACAGGTGGGGAGATGGCAAACACAACTCACACACAAGAGGAGTGAATGCTGAGTGCGATTTATTGCAGAGGATAACAAGCTTTTATAGCAAAAGTCTCCATGAGAAAGGGCAAAAGGTTACACAATCTTGCTGCAAGGCTTCATTCTTGGGTGGTCACCAGCTGGTCACCTGATCTTGTTTTTTGGATGAGGAGCTATGACGATAGGCACTTGTTTTCGGCTTTAGCTCTACTTTTAAGAAATACAATTGGTTTCGATGTTTATCATCTATTAACCATTAACCAGAGCATATGGGCAAGGTGCTGGACAGAAAGGCATGAACTCTAGTACTTTATTGTTACTTTTGTTTAGTTTTGTACTTTATGCGTTTCAAATCTTTTCTAAGCAATTGTGATCCTTTGTCATTCTTTAGAGGGTCCCCAATTTGTGGCCAAAATCATGATATTCAGTATACTTAGTTAAATCTGGCCATATATCAAATTTAAGTTCATAGTGTCTTTTCTGTAACCCTTTCACATAATCATTTACTCTTTTCCATAGTGGCCTTAACTGTCTCATAAGATCTTTCTTATTCCTTCTTTGATAGTAAGCACCAAGGAGGTCTAGATCTAACAAGTCTCTCAGTAAATGAAAGAGAGTAATAGGAATTTCTTTCTCCTAAGTAGTTTTCCCAACGGTTGCCATCCTTATCATACACACCTGTAAAAGGCTATGGATCTGGGGGAAGTCTTTGGGGTCCTCTACATAATGGAGGATCCCACCATTTTCCTCTGATAAGCCATTGTCACCTTTCATCTATCAACCTTTTAGGGATCTTTTTTAGCTTTTGGTCCAAATATCCCTCTGCATCTTTTTTATCTACAGGGTATCTATATGAGTCTATTGTATATGCTTTAAGATTAAAAGGAAGTCTCCAATAGCCATACATTCTTTTTGCTCTAGCCGTGCCTACAGCTTCTTGTAAATTTCTTACAAACAATTCCTTCTGCTGAAGTGACGTGATGAAACCCCCAATACTTTTATATTTACTTATGACTTGTCTAATACCCTCCATAAGAGGGGTTTTTAGGGTAGCACTTAAGTCTGGTGAGTTAGTCATAATCTCAGGACACTCATCAGATGTTGGAATCATCAACACTTCCAAGAAAGAGCCTTGAATAAGGGAACGTTGAACATGAGTAAGTAGAACAAGCAGCAAGAACAGTAAAAGATTAATAGGCACTCCTATACAGCGAAGAAAAGAAAAACAGAAACAGAAAGACATCTTTCCCAGGGGCTTGCCAGCCTTTCCAGGAGGTAGGCCTCTTTGAAGCCCCATTCTTTGATGTAGACTTCAGTGAAGTCCCATTCTCAGAGATAGGCCTCTTTGAAGCCCCATTCTCTGAGGTAGACTTCGGTGAAGTCCCATTCTCAGAGGTAGACCTCTTTGAAGCCCCATTCTCTGAGGTAGACTTTGGTGAAGTCCCATTCTCAGAGGTAGGCTTCTGTGAAGCCCCATTCTCAGGTCTGAAAGCAGGTGTTCCATGCTAAGCAGACTCCACCGGAGTAGGCGTGGCAAGTTTGAAAGTATTTTTTCCCCTCTACTCATGGAAAATTTTGAGTATTTATGCTTGTTTTTCTTTAAAGGTCTGGTCAAATTCAGCACTGAATTATATGATCCTAGACGTTTTGTGGTCAGGAGAATTTTATTACTGCTTCATTCTCATTCCTTATAGATCTATTTAAGTGATTTATATTTTCTTGTTTGAATTTTGGTAGTTCAAGTACCTCTAGAAATGTGTGTCTTCCTTTGGGATTGTCCAGTTTACTTGAATATAAGCTTTCAAATATTCCCTCACTATCCTCATTATTTCTTTTCTTTATTATTTTTGGTTTTTTTTGGGTCCAGTCATGAGGCCTGAACTCTAGGCCTGGGCACTGTCCTTCAGCTCTTCAGCTCAAGGCTAGAGCCCTACCACTTGAGCCACAGTGCCACTTCCGGCTTTTTTCCTTTTGCTTATGTGGTGCTAAGGAATCGAACCCAGGATCTCAGGTATGCAAGGCAAGACGCTCTACCACTGAGCCACCTTCCCAGCCCATTATGCTCATTATTTCATTGATGTGTGTGTTATCCCTTTTTGTTTTTTTGTTCTTTTTTATTGTGAAAATACTGTTGAGAGGGGTTACAATTACATGGGCAAGATAATGAGAACATTTCTTTTTTCTTTCTTTTTTTTTTGGGGGGGGGGTCCGGTCATGGGGCCTGAACTCTGGGCCTGGGCGCTGTCCCTCAGCTCTTCAGCTCAAGGCTAACGCTCTACCACTTGAGCCACAGCGCCACTTCCAGATTTTTTCTTTTTGTTTATGTGGTGCTGAGGAATCAAATCCAGGGCCTCAGGCATGCAAGGCAAGTGCTCTACCACTGAGCCACCTTCCCAGCCCCAATGAGTACATTTCTTATCAAGCATCGTAGCCTTCTCCTTTGTTTCCCCTTCCCATCCTTTCCCATCCTTCCCTCACCCCCCTCACCCAATCCTCCCCACTCTCCCCGCTCCCACCCACCAAAGTTGTAAAGTTCATTTTCGACATAACAATTTGTATGTCTCATTGTTGCAATGGGTCCTCCTGTATCCCTATTTAAATGATTTGTTTTTTCCCTTCCCCTCCACAAATTATAACAATATCAAATACAGTGAAAGCAGATGTTATACCGTGGGGAAGGGACGTACAAAACAACAAAGAAATCATCTTATAAATGTGTTAGAAACAATTGCATGAAAGAAAAAAATACATTTGAATACCTATCTTAGAGTTCATTTCCCTAACAGCAACCTATCTGATCTTTTCTGTTTGACTCAGACATACACTAGGAATTGAAAATAGAGAAAACCATGGGACCTATGTTTCTTTGGGTCTGGCTTACTTCACTTAATATAATTTTTTCCAAGTCTTTCTATTTCCTAACAAATGAGACAATGTCATTCTTTCTTATGGAGGCATAGTATTCCATTGTGTATACATACCACATTTTCTGGATCCATTCATCTACTGAGGGGCATAGGGTTGGTTCCATATCTTAGCTATGGTAAATAAGGCTGCAATAAACATAGTCGTGCTGGTAGATTTAGTGTGGTCTGGTTTGTGAGCATTTGGGTAAATGCCCAAAAGTAGGATTGCTGGGTCATAGGGGAGCTCTATGTGGAGTCTTTTGAGGAACGTGCATATTACTTTCCAAAGTGGTTGAACAAGTTTACACTCCCACCAACAATTTTATTCATTTGAGCCTGTTCCCGCCTTCCTTTAGTCAGCTTAGCTGAAGGTTTATGTATCGTTTTTTATCTTTTAAATCTCCAACTTCTTGTATAAATTGTTCTATTTTTATTCAAGTAGCCATGTGTGGGTGTGGTGGCATGTGTGCACACAATCGTACATGTGTGCACATGTACTAGTCCCAAAGGTTGAACTCAGGACCTGGGTGTTGTCCTTTACCTTTTTCATTCAAGGCTTGTGTTCTACCACTTGATCCACAGCTTCAATTCTGGCTTTTGGTGGTTAACTGGATATAAAAATCTCACAGATTTTCCTGCCTAGGCTGGCTTTGAACCATGATTCTCAGATCTCAGCCTCCTGAGTAGCTAAGATTACAGATGTGAGCTACAGGTACCCAGTTCATAGGCTTATATAAATTTCTTTAAGACATGAGAAAAAGAAAATTACCTCCCAAAGTTTTCAGTTCCTCACTTCCAGATCATGACCATGGTTTGCATTTCTTTTATTTTTTTGGGTCCGGTCGTGGGCCTTTAACTCTGGGCCTGGGTGCTGTCCCTCAGTTCTTCAGCTCAAGGCTAGCACTCTACCACTTGAGCCACAGCACCACTTCAGGCTTTTTTCTTTTTGCTTATGTGGTGCTGAGGAATCGAACCCAGGGCCTTATGCATGCAAAGCAAGTGCTATACCACTGAGCTACCTTCATTTCTCAGTGAGAATTGCATCAACAGGAAGAAAACTTCACAAGCTCTCATCACATCTCATCTGTCCACATCTGAGCTATGCACTCGGCCTCCTCTTCTGTGCATTCAGGAAATCTCCATGATCTTAGATAAATCCAGTCCTTCCACTCATGTATCAGATCCAATCCCCTCTTGCTTATTCAAGAACATTACTCTGCTCCCTCTCTTCTTCCTTTCCTGTGCCATCAATTTTCTCTTGCTCAGTAGCATGAAACACCTCTCATTTCAAAAACCCTTTTAGAGTGTACTTCTCTTTTTAGAAAACCATCCCAATTCTCTGCTCACTTATATACTCTTCCTTATACACCTCACTTATACTCTTCCTTCTCAATGTATTATCTAATTCTTTTTAGACACTGTTCATAGTTGATTTTTGCCCCAATGTTTTAGTAGAATTGGAAAGTCACCAATAAGCTTCAAGTTGCTAATAGTTCTCATCTATTTCCCCTTCACCATCAGTTCACAGAGCCTATCACTTGGTTTCCAACACCACACATCTCTGGAAGCTCCTGCTTAATCACCTCAATTATTCTTTTTTTAATAATTTTTTATTGTGAAAATATTGTACAGAGGGGTTACAGTTACATGAGCCAGGTAATGAATACATTTCTTATCAAGCATTGTTGCCTCCTCCTTTGTTTTTCCCCTACCATCCCTTCCCTCCCACATCTACAACTACACTTCCCTGTAGCTGACCTTCACCTACATTATACTTCCCTTGTCCCCTTTATCTCATCCCCTAAATAATTGGAAATTTCTACTTATTATTCTACAGACAGCTACCTTTTCTACTTAGACTCAGTTCCTTTTGACCTTATCCAACCTTTTGGCTTTTTGATACCACTACTAACCAGGTGACTTCCAAAATCTGTATCCTTAAATCCAATTTATGGGTCAGTCATCAATTCAACATCTCCACCCAGGTGCTCAGCCTAACATATCAATAGAACTCCAGTTCTATAGCTCCAGTTCCTTTTCCTCAATAGAAGACTCCTCTAGGATTAGCAGCATAGGGAAACAAGATTTACCTTGACCTTTTTATGTCTCTTGCTCTATACTCTAAGCATCTGTTACAACATTTCATGATATATTTTCAAAATGAAAAATACAAAATAAGAAACAGGAATCAGACAAGAATAGTTGCCTAAACTAATGCTGCTGTTTATATATAGGAAAACAGGAAAAAATGAGCATAGCATAATGAAGTTTCTGGCAGTAAATTATCTGGAACATGGTGGCTAAATGGACTTATGAAGAAGTGGGAAAAGTCATAATGATTGCAGATTCTGACTTAAAAATCACCATGGACACTGATGACATTGAGATAGGAAATATATGAAAGAATATAATTTTAAGGAAAAGGAAATAAATAAGAGGTCTAATTTGAGTGTATTGCAAGCTCATGTCTACTAAATAGTAAGAAGCAAATGGAATAAATGTTCACATAATATAAATACAGATGATACGTTCATAAATGTGAAAGATAGCCTATAGTTGTGAGAAAATTAGTACTACAGTATGGCCAAAACACCTGAATTTTGAAGTGAATCAAATTAAGGAGCATCAAGTATAGATTGCCTTTATTTTCCACATTTGACAGAAGAAACACAAACAAACAATACAAACTAAAATCAGTGTTGGGGTTAGTTTTAGTGTTAGGGTTAGGATAAGTGTTAGGGTCTGGGTTTGGGTTAGAGTGAGGATTATGGTTAGGTTGAGGGTTAAGATTAATGTTAGGGTTATTGTTAGGGTTAGGTTTAGGGTTAAGGTTATGGTGAGGGTGAGGGTGAGGGTTACGGTGAGGGTTAGGGTGAGGTTTAGTGTTTGCATTAGGGTTATAGTTAGGTTTTGGGTGAGGGTGAGGTTTAGCATTAGTTAGGGTTAGGGTGAGGGTTAAGTTGAGGGTTAGATTTAGGGTTAAGTTTAGGTTTAGGATTACGGTTAGGGTGAGGGTGAGTGTGTGTGTTAGGGTTAGGTTTAGGCTTAGGCTTAGGGTTAGGCTGAGGGTGAGCTTGAGGGTGAGGGTTTGCGTTAGGGTGAGGGTTAGGGTAAGGGTTAGGGGGAGGGTTAGGATAAGTGTTAGGGTTAGGATTAAGGTTAGGGTGAGGGCTAGGGTGAGGGTGAGTTTTAGGGTTAGGGTTAGGGTGAGAGTTAGGTTTAGGGTTAGGGTGAGAGTTAGAGTTCGAGTTAAGTTTAGTGTTAGGTTGAGGGTTAGGTTAAGGGTTATGTTGAGGGTGAGGGTTAGGGTTAGGTTGAGGGTTAGGGTTAGGGGAAGGGTTAGGGTGACGGTGAGGGTGAGGGTGAGGGTGAGGGTTAGTGTTAAGGTGAGGAATAGGATGAGGGTTCCGGTTAGGATTAGGGTTAGGGTGAGGGCCAGGGTGAGGTTGAGGTTTAGAGTTAGGGTTAGGGTTAGGATTCGGGTTAGGGTTAGGGTTAGAGTGAGTGTGAGGGTTAGGGTTAGGGTTAGGGTTAGGCTAAGGTTTATGCTGAAGGTGATAGTGAGGGTTACGGTTAGGGTTAGGGTAAGTGTTAGGGGTAGGGTTAGGGTAAAAGTTAGGGTTCAAGTTATGTTTAGGGTTAGGTTGAGGGTTGAGGGTGAGGGTTATGGTTACATTGAGTGTGAGGGTTATGGTTAGGTTGAGGGTTAGGCTTAGGCTTAGGTTTAGGATTAAGGTGAGGGTTAGGGTTAGGGTGAGGATTAGGATGAGGATTAGGGTTAGGGTTAGGATTAGGTTTAGGGTGAGGACTAGACTGAGGGTGAGGTTTAGGGTTAGTTTTTGGGTGAGGTTTAGGGTTCGCGTTAGGGTTAGGATGAGGGTTAGGGTTACGGTGAGGGTGAGGGTTAGTGTTAGGGTGAGGGTTAGGGTTAGGATTTGGGTTAGGGTTAGGGTGAGTTTTAGGGTTACATTTAGGGTTAGGTCGAGGGTTAGATTTAGGGTTAGTGTTAGGGTTAAGTTTAGGGTGAGGGTTAGCTTGAGGTTTAGGGTTAGTTTTAGGATTACGGTTAGCATGAGGGTGAGTGTGAGGGTTAGGGTTAGGCTTAGGCTTAGGCTTAAGGTTAGGCTGAGGGTGAGGGTGGGGGTGAGGATTAGGGTTAGGGTGATGGTTAGGTTTAGGGTTAGGGTGAGGGTTAGGATGAGCATTAGGTTTAGGATTAGGGTTAGGCTGAGGGCTAGGGTAAGGGTGAGGTTTAGGATTAGGGTTAGGGTGAGGGTTAGGCTGAGTGTGAGATTGAGGGTGAGAGTTAGGGTTAGGGTGATGGTTAGGATTAAGGTTAGGGTGAGGGTTAGGATGAGTTTTAGGGCTAGGGTGAGGATGATGGTAAGGGTAAAGGTGAGGTTTAGGCTGAGGGTGAGGGTTAAGATAAAGGTGAGTGCTAGGGTTAGGTTTAGGGTTAGGGTTAGGGTTAGGGTAAGGGTTAGATTGAGGATTAATGTTAGGGTTAGGGTTAGTGTGAGATTTAGGGTGAGGATGAGGGTTAGGGTTAGGGTGAGCGTGAGGGTTAGACTTAGTGTTAGGTTTAGGGTGAGGTTTAGGATTAGGCTGAGGGTTAGGGTTAGTGTGAGTGTTATTGTTAGGGTTAGGGTAAGTGTTAGGGTGAGGGTAAGTGTTAGGGTGAGGGTTTTGGTTAGGGTGAGGGTTAGGGTTAGCGTTATTGTTAGGGTTAGGTTTAGGGTTAAGGTTACGGTGAGGGTGATGGTGAGGGTTAGGTTTAGTGTTAGGGTGAGTTTTACTGTTAGGGTTAGTGTTAGAGTTAGGGTTAGGGTGAGGGTGAGGTTTAGGGTTAGAATTAGGGTTAGGGTGAGGGTTAGGGTGAGGGTTAGGGTTAGGGTGATGTTAAGGGTGGGGGTGACGGTAAGGGTAAAGATGAGGGATAGGCTGAGTGTGAGCGTTAACGTAAAGATGAGGTTTAGGTTTAGGGTGAGGGTTAGGTTTAGGGTTAGGGTGAGTGTGAAGGTTAGATTGAGGATTAGTGTTAGGGTTAGTGTGAGGTTCAGTGTGAGGATGAGGGATAGGCTTAAGGTGAGAGCTAGGGTGAGGCTGAGGTTTAGGGTTAGTGTTAGGGTGAGGTTTAGGGTTAGGGTGATGGTTAGCGTTAGTGTGAGCGATAGTGTTAGCGTAAGGGTTAGTGTTCGAGTGAGGGTAAGTGTTAGGGTGAGTGTTAGGGTTAGGCAGAGGGTTATGGTTAGGGTGAGGGTTAGGGTTATTTTTAGGGTTAGGGTTAGGGTTAGAGTTAGGGTTCGCATGAGGGTGAGATTTAGGGTTAGATTTAGGGTTAGGGTTAGGGTTAGAGAGGGTTAGGCTTAGGCTTAGGCTTAGGCTTAGGCTTAGGCTGAGCATGAGTGTGAGGATTAGGTTTTGGTTTAGGCTGAGGGTTAGGTTTAGGTTTAGGGTCAGGGTTAGGATGAAGTTTAGGGTTAGGATTAGGGTTTGGGTGAAGTCTAGGGTGAGGGTTAGGGTTAGGGATAGGGTTAGGTTTACGATTAGGGTTAGGGTTGGAGTGAGTGTGAGGGTTAGGGTTAAGGTTAGGGTTAAACTTAGAGCTCGGGTGAGGGTTAGGGTTTGGGTTAGGTTGAGGGTGAGGCTGAGGATTAGTTTTAGGTTTATGGTAAGATTTAGGGCTAGGTTTAGGGTTAGTGTTTGTGTTAGGGTTAGGGTTACGGTGAGGGTTAGGATTAGGGTTAGGCTTAGAGTTAGGCTTAGGGTTAGGCTGAGAGTGAGGGTGGGGGGTAGGATTAGGGTTAAGTTTAGGGTTAGGCTTAGGGTTAGGGTTATTGTTAGTGTTATGGTTAGAGTAAAGTTTGTGGTGAGGGTGAGGCTGAGGGTGAGGTTTGGGGTTAGGGTTAGTGTTATTGTTAGTGTTAGGGTTAGAGTTACTGTGAGGTTGAGGGTGAAGGTGAAGTTTAGGATTAAGGTGGGTTTTAGGGTGAAGTTTAGGGTTAGGCTTAGGGTTAGGCTGTGGGTGAGACTGTGGGTTCTGGTTAGGGTTAGGGTGATGGTTCGGGTTAATGTTAGTGTAATTGTTAGTGTTAGGGTTAGACTTACAGTGACGTTGAGGGTGCGGGTGAGGGTTAGGGTGGGGTTTAGGGTTAAGGTTAGGGTTAGGGTGAGGGTGAGCTTTAGAATTGGGGTTAAGGTGAGGGCTAGGGTGAGGTTGAGGGTTGGGATTAGGGTTAGGGTGAGATTTAGGTTTAAGGTGAGGGTTAGGGTTAGTGTGAGGTTTAGTGTTAGGATTAGGATTAGTGTTAGGGTGAGGGTAAGTGTTAGGGGGAGGGTATGGGTTAGGGTGAGGGTTATGGTTAGGGTGAGGTTTAGGATTAGGGTTAGCGTTATTGTTAGGATTAGGTTTAGGGTTAAGGTTAGGTTGAGAATGAGGGTGAGGGTTAGGGTTAGGGTTAGGGTGAGGTTTAGGGTTTGGGTTAGTGTTAGAGTTAGGGTTAGGGTGAGGGTGAGGTTTAGGGTTAGAGTAAAGGTTAGGGTGAGGGTTAGGTTGAGGGTTAGGGTTAGGGTTATTGTTAGGGTTAAGGTTAGGGTGAGAGATAGGGGGTGGGTTAGGGTTAGGGATAGGATTAGGTTTAGGGTGAGGGTTAGGTTGTGTTTTAGGGTTAGGTTTAGATTTAGGCTTAGGGTTAGGCTGAGGGTGAGGTTGAGGGTGAGGGTTAGGTTTAGGGGAAGGGTTACGATGAGGGTTCGGGTTAGGATTAGGTTTAGGGTAAGGGCTAGCGTGAGATTTAGGGTTAGCGTTAGGGTGAAGTTTAGGGTTAGTTTAGGGTTAGGGGTAGGGTGAGGGTGAGGTTTAGGGTTAGAGTTAGGGTTAGGCTGAGGCTGAGGGTGAGGGTTAGGGTTAGGGTTAGTGTTAGGTTTAGGGTTAGGGTTAGGGTGAGGGTTAGGCTGTGGGTGAGGGTAGGGTTAGGGTGAGGATTAGGATTAGGTTTAGGGTTAGGGTGAGTGTGAGGGTTAGGGTTAGGGTTAGGCTTAGGCTTAGGGTTAGGCTGAGGGTTAGGGTGAGTGTGAGGGTTAGGGTTAGGGTCAGGGATAGTGTTAGGGTTATGGGGAGGGTTAGGGTGAGGATTAGGGTTAGGATTAGAGTTATGGTGAGGGCTAGGGGGAGGGTGAGGTTTAGGTTTAGTTTTAAGGTGAGGTTTAGGGTTAGGGTTAGGTTTAGAGGTAGGGTGAGGGTGAGGTTTAGGGTTAGAGTTAGGGTTAAGGTGAGGCTGAGGGTGAGGGTTAGGGTTAGTGTTAGGATTAGGATTAGGGTCAGGTTTAGGGGGAGTCTTAGGATGAGGGTTAGGGTTAGGATTAGGGTTATGGTGAGCATGACAGTGAGGGTGAGGGTTAGATTGAGGATTAGTGTTAGGGTTAGTGTGAAGTTTACCGGGAGGATGAGTGTTAGGGTTAGGGTTAGGGCTAGGGTTAGGTTGCGGTTTAGGGTTAGTGGTAGAGTGAGGTTTAGGGTTAGGGTGATGGATATGGTTAGTTTGAGGCTTAGTGTTCGGGTTACGGTTATTGTTAAGGTGAGGGTAAGTGTTAGGGTGAGGATTAGGTTTAGGGTTAGGGTAATGGTTAGGGTGAGGGTTAGGGTTAGGTTTAGTGTTTTTGTTAGGTTTAGGGTTAGGGTTACAATTACTGTGAGGGTGAGGGTTAGGTTTAGGGTTAGGATTAGGATTAGGGTTAGTGTTAGGGTGAGGGTGTTAGGGTGAGGGTTAGGGTTATGGTGAGGGTTATGGTTAGGTTGAAGGTCAGGTTTAGGGTTAGGGTTATGTTGAGCATGAGGGTTAGGCTTTTGTTGAGGGTTAGGCTTAGGGTTCGAGTTAAGGTGAGGTTAGGGTTAGGGTTAATGTGAGGGTTAGTGTTAGGGTTAGGGTTAGTGTTAGGGTGAGGTTAAGTTTTAGGGTGAGGTTTAGGGTTAGGGTGAGGATTATGGTTAGGGTGAGGGTTAGAGTTATTGTTAGGGTTAGGTTTAGGTTTAGAGTTAGGGTTAGGGTTATTTTGAGATTTAGGGTTAGTGTTAGATTTGGTGTTAGGGTTAGTGTTAGGGTGAGGGTTAGGCTTAGGCTTAGGCTTAGGATTAGGCTTAGGCGGAACATGAGGGTGAGGGTTAGGGTTCGGGTTAGGGTGAGGGTTAGGGTTATTGGTATGGTGAGGGTGATGTTTAGGGTTAGGTTGAGAGTTTGCATTAGGGTTAGGTTGAGGGTGTCGGTTAGGGTAAATGTTCGGCTTAGGCTTAGGTTTAGGCTGAGGATTTGGTTGAGGATAAGGGTTAGGGTTAGGGTTAGGGTGAGTTTTAGTGTTATTGTTAGTGTTCGAGTTAAGGTTAGAGTGAGGGTGAGGTTTAGGGGTAGAGTTAGGGTTAGGATGAGTGTGAGGGTTAGGGTCAGGGTTAGGGTGGGGGTTACAGTAAGGGTAAAGGTGAGGGTTAGACTGAGGGTGAGGGTTAATGTAAGGTTGAGGGTTAGGGTCAGAGTGAGGGTTAGGGTTAGGGTTAGAGTGAGGGTGAGGGTTTGATTGAGGATAAGTGTTAGGGTTAGTGTTAGGGTGAGCTTAGGGTTAGGGTGAGGGTTATGGTTAGGGTGAGGGTGAGGGTTAGGGTTATTGTTAGCGTTAGTGTTAGGGTTATGGTGAGGGTAAGTGTTAGGATGAGGGTTAGGGTTAGGGTGAGGATTATGGTTAGGGTTAGGGTTAGGGTTATTGTTAGGGTTAGAATTACAGTTAGAGTTAGGATTAGGGTGAAGGTGAGGGTGAGATTTAGGGTTAGAGTTAATGTTAGTGTTAGGGAAGGGTTAGGGTTCGGGTTAGGGTGCGGGTTAGGGTTATGATTAGTGTCAGGTTTAGGATGAAGTTTAGGGTTAGGGTTAGGGTGAGGGTGAGGGGTAGGGTTAGGGTAAGGGTTAGGGTTAGGGATAGGGTTAGGTTTAGGTTTAGGGTTAGGGTGAGGATGAGTGTGAGGCTTAGGTTTAGGGTTAGGATTAGGCTTAGAGTGAGGAGGTTTTGGTTTAGGGTGCAGGTGAGGTTGAGGATTAGGGTTAGGTTTAGGGTTAGATTCAGGGTTAGGTTTAGGGTTGGGGTTAGTGTTAGTGTTAGTGTTAGGGTTAGGGTTAGGGTTATGGTTAGGCTGAGGGTGATTGTGGGGGTGAGGATTAGAGTTAGGGTTAGGTTTAGGTTTATGGTTAGTGTTAATGTTATTGTTATGTTTAGGGTTAAGTTTGCGGTGAGGGTGAGGGTTAGGGTTTGGGATAGGGTTAGTATTATTGTTACGGTTAAGGCTAGAGTTACAGTGAGGTTGAGGGTGAGGGTGAAGTTTAGGGTTAGGGTAAGTTTTAGGGTTAGGGTTAGGGTTAGGGTGAGGGTGAGGTTTAGGGTTAGAGTTAGGGTTAGGGTCAGGTTTAGGGTGAGGTTTCGGGTTAGGGTTAAGGTTGGGGTTATGGTGAGGGTGAGGTTTAGGGTTAGAGTTAGGGTTAGGGTGAGGCTGAGGGTGAGGGTTAGGGTTAGGGTTAGTGTTAGGTTTAGGGTTAGGGTTAGGGTGAGGGTTAGGGTGAGGGTGAGGGTTAGGGTTAAGGTTAGGATTAGGATTAGGGATAGGGTTAGGTTGAGTGTGAGGGTTAGGGTTAGGGTGAGTATTAGGGTTAGGCTTAGGGTTTGGCTGAAGTTGAGGTTGAGTGTGAGGATAAGGGTTAGCGTGAGGGTTAGGTTTAGGATTATGGGGAGGGTTAGGATGATTGTTAGAGTTAGGATTAGGGTTAGGGTGAAGGCTAGGGTGAGGGTGAGTTTTAAGGTTAGGGTTAGGGTAAGGGTGAGGGTGAGTTTTAGGTTTAGAGTTAGGCTTAAGGTGAGGCTGATGTTGAGGGTGAGGGTTAGGGTTAGGATTAGGATTAGGGTAAGGGTTAGGGTGAGTGTGAGTGTTAGGGTTAGGGTTAGGATTAGGCTTAGGGTTACACTGAGGGTGAGGGTGAGGGTGAGGGTAAGGGTTAGGTTTAGGGTTAGGGTTAGGGTGAGAATTATGGTAAGGGTTAGGGGGAGGGTTAGGATGAGGGTTAGGGTTAGGATTAGGATTAGGGTGAGGTCTAGGGTGAGGGTGAGGTTTAGGGTTAGGGTGAGGGTTAGGGTTAGGGTTAGGGTTAGGGTGATAGTTAGGATTCGGGTTAAGTTTATGTTTGGGTGAGAGTTAGGTAAGGGTTACGGTGAGGGTGAGGGTAAGGGTTAGGGTTAGGTTGAGGGTTAGGGTTAGGATTAGGGTTTGGGTGAGGGGTAGGGTGAGGGGTAGGGTTATTGTTAGGATGAGGGTTAGGATTAGGCTTAGGGTGAGGGCTAGGCTGAGGGTGAGGTTTAGGGTTAAGGTTAGGGTGAGGTTTAGGATTAGGGTTAGGGTGAGGATGAGGTTTAGTTTTAGAGTTAGGGTAAGGGTGAGGCTGAGGTTGAGGGTTAGGGTTAGGGATAGTGTTAGAGTTAGTTTTAGGGTGAGGGTGAAGGAGAGTGTGAGGGTTAGGCTTAGGGTTATGTTTAGGATTAGGGTAATGTTTAGGGTGAGTGTGAGGTTTAGGGTTAGGGTTAGGCTTAGGCTTAGGGTTAGGCTGAGGGATAGGGTGAGGGTTAGCTTTAGGTTGCGGGTAGGGTTAGTGTTAGCTTGAATGTTAGGTTTCAGGTTAAGTTTAGGGTTAGGGTAAGGGTTAGGGTTAGGGTTATGGTGAGGGTGATATTTAGGGTTAGGTTGAGAGTTTGCATTAGGGTTAGGTTGAGGTTTAGATTTAGGGTTAGGGTGAGGGTTAGGATGAGGATTAGGTTTACGATTAGGATTAGGTTGAGGGCTAGGATGAGGGTGAGGCTTAGGGTTAGAGTTAGGGTAAGGTTTAAGGTTAGGGGTAGGTTTAGGGTGAGGGTTAGGATGAGTGTTTGGGTTACGGTGAGGGTGAGGGTTAGGGTTAGGGTGAGGGTTAGAGTTAGGATTAGGGTTAGGGTGAGGGTGAGTTTTAGCATTAGGGTTAGTGTTAGGGTTAGGTTTAGGTTTAGGGTTAGTGTTATTGTTAGGGTTAGAGTTTGAGTTATGGTGAGGGTGGGGGTGAGGGTGAGGGTGAGTGTTAGGTTTAGGGTTAGGGTGAGGTTTAGGTTCAGTGTTAGGATTAGGATTAGGGTGAGCGTGAGGTTTAGGGTTAGGTTTAGGGTTAGTTGGAGGCTTAGGTCGAGAGTTAGGGTTAGGGTTAGTTTTAGGGTTAATTTAGTGTGAGGGTTAGGTTGAAGTTTAGGGTTACTGTTAGAGTTAGGGTTAGGATTAGGGTTAGGCTGAGGGTGAGGGGGGTGAGGATTAGCATTAGGGTGATGGTTAGGGTTAGGGTTAGTTTGAGAATTAGGATGAGGGTTAGGGTTAGGATTAGGGTTAGGGTGAGGGCTAGGGTGAGGGTGTGGGTTAGGGTAAGTGTTAGGCTTACGCTTAGGGTTAGGCTGAGCATTTGTTTGAGGATAAGGGTTAGGGTTAGGTTAGGGTGAGGTTTAGTGTTAGGGTTAGAGTGAGGATGAGGTTTAGGGGTAGAGTTAGGTTTAGGGTGAGGGTTAGGGTTAGGGGTAGGCTTAGGCTTAGGGTTAGGATGAGGGAGAGGGTGAGGTTTAGCTTTAGGTTGACAGTCAGGGTTAGGGTTAGCTTGACAGTTAGGGTTCAGGTTAAGTTTAGCGTTAGGGTGAGGGTTAGGGTTCGGGTTACGGTGAGGGTGCTGTTTAGGGTTAGGTTGAGGGTTAGGATTAGGGTTAGGGTTAGGGTTAGGATTAGGGTTAGGGTGAGGGTTACGATGAGGATTAGGGTTAAGATAAGGGTTAGGTTGAGGGCTAGGGTGAGGGTGAGGATTAAGTTTAGTGTTAGGGTAAGGTTTAAGTTTATGGTTAGGTTTAGGGTGAGGGTTAGTATGAGGGTTAGGGTTATGTTGAGGGTGAGGGTTAGGGTTAGGGTGAGGGTCAGTGTTAGGATTAGGGTTAGGGTGAGGGTGAGTGTTAGCATTAGGGTTAGGGTTAGGGTTAGGTTTAGGGTTAGGATTAGTGTTATTGTTAGGGTTAGGGTTAGATTTATGGTGAGGGTGAGGCTGAGGGTGAGGGTGAGGGATAGGTTTAGGGTTAGGGTGAGGTTTAGGTTTAGGGTTAGGATTAGGGTTAGGGTGAGGGTGAGGTTTAGGGTTAGGTTTAGGGTTAGTTGGAGGGTTAGGTCGAGGGTTAGGCTTAGGGTTAATTTTAGGGTTAAGGTTAGGGTGAGGGTTAGGTTGAGGTTTAGGGTTAGTGTTAGAATTAGTGTTAGGATTAGGGTTAGGGTGAGGGTGAGGGTGAGGGTTAGGCTTAGGCTTAGGTTTAGGCTTAGGGTTAGGCTGAAGGTGAGGGTGGGGCTGAGGATTAGATTTAGGGTGATGGTTAGGGTTAGGGTTAGGGTTAGGGTTAGGATTATGATTAGGGTTAGGGTGAGGGCTAGGTTGAGGGTCTGTGTTAGGGTAAGTGTTAGGCTTAGGCTTAGGGTTAGGCTGAGAGTTTGGTTGAGGATAAGGGTTAGGGTTAGGTTAGGGTGAGGTTTAGTGTTAGGGTTAGAGTGAGGATGAGGTTTAGGGGTAGAGTTAGGTTTAGGGTGAGGGTTAGGGTTAGGGGTAGGCTTAGGCTTAGGGTTAGGATGAGGGAGAGGGTGAGGTTTAGCTTTAGGTTGACAGTCAGGGTTAGGGTTAGCTTGACAGTTAGGGTTCAGGTTAAGTTTAGCGTTAGGGTGAGGGTTAGGGTTCGGGTTACGGTGAGGGTGCTGTTTAGGGTTAGGTTGAGGGTTAGGATTAGGGTTAGGGTTAGGGTTAGGATTAGGGTTAGGGTGAGGGTTACGATGAGGATTAGGGTTAAGATAAGGGTTAGGTTGAGGGCTAGGGTGAGGGTGAGGATTAAGTTTAGTGTTAGGGTAAGGTTTAAGTTTATGGTTAGGTTTAGGGTGAGG
The DNA here is from genome assembly GCF_024711535.1 of Dipodomys merriami. Lineage (NCBI taxonomy): Eukaryota > Metazoa > Chordata > Mammalia > Rodentia > Heteromyidae > Dipodomys > Dipodomys merriami. Next base: position 6,476,741 of record NW_027206324.1, on the reverse strand, counting down.
GTTAGTATGAGGGTTAGGGTTATGTTGAGGGTGAGGGTTAGGGTTAGGGTGAGGGTCAGTGTTAGGATTAGGGTTAGGGTGAGGGTGAGTGTTAGCATTAGGGTTAGGGTTAGGGTTAGGTTTAGGGTTAGGATTAGTGTTATTGTTAGGGTTAGGGTTAGATTTATGGTGAGGGTGAGGCTGAGGGTGAGGGTGAGGGATAGGTTTAGGGTTAGGGTGAGGTTTAGGTTTAGGGTTAGGATTAGGGTTAGGGTGAGGGTGAGGTTTAGGGTTAGGTTTAGGGTTAGTTGGAGGGTTAGGTCGAGGGTTAGGCTTAGGGTTAATTTTAGGGTTAAGGTTAGGGTGAGGGTTAGGTTGAGGTTTAGGGTTAGTGTTAGAATTAGTGTTAAGATTAGGGTTAGGGTGAGGGTGAGGGTGAGGGTTAGGCTTAGGCTTAGGTTTAGGCTTAGGGTTAGGCTGAAGGTGAGGGTGGGGCTGAGGATTAGATTTAGGGTGATGGTTAGGGTTAGGGTTAGGGTTAGGGTTAGGATTATGATTAGGGTTAGGGTGAGGGCTAGGTTGAGGGTCTGTGTTAGGGTAAGTGTTAGGCTTAGGCTTAGGGTTAGGCTGAGAGTTTGGTTGAGGATAAGGTTTAGGGTTAGGGTTAGGGTGAGGTTTAGTGTTAGGGTTAGGGTTAGAGTGAGGATGAGGTTTAGGGGTAGAGTTAGGGTTAGGGTGAGGGTTAGGGTTAGGGTCAGTATTAGGGTGGGGGTTACGGTAATGGTAAAGGTGAAGGTTAGACTGAGGTTGAGGGTTATGGTAAAGGTGAGGGTTAGGGTTAGGGTTAGAGTGAGGGTGAGGGTTAGATTGAGGATAAGTGTTAGGGTTAGTGTGAGGTTTAGGGTGAGGATGAGGGTTAGGGTTAGGGTGAGGGCTAAGGTGAGTGTTAGGTTTAGGGTTAGTGTTAGCGTGAGGTTTAGGGTTAGGGGGATGGTTAGGGTTAGTTTGAGGGTTAGTGTTAGGGTTAGGGTTAGTGTTAGGGTGAGGGTAAGTGTTAGGCTGAGGGTTAGTTTTAGGTTGAGGCTTGTGGTTAGGGTGAGGCTTAGGGTTGGGTTTAGGGTTATTGTTTGCGTTATTGTTATGGTTATGATTACGGTGTGTGTGAGGGTGAGGTTGAGGTTGATGGTTAGTGTTAGGGGAAGTGTTAGGATGAGGGTTAGGGTTAGGATTAGGGTTAGGTAAGGGCTAGGGTGAGGGTGAGCTTTAGGGTTAGCGTTAGGGTGAAGTTTAGGGTTAGGGTTAGATTTAGGGTGAGGGTGAGGTTTAGAGTTAGAGTTAGGTTTAGGGTGAGGCTGAGGGTGAGGTTTAGGGTTAGGGTTAGTGTTAGGTTTAGGGTTAGGGTTAGGGTGAGGTTTAGGCTGAGGGTGAGGGTTAGGGTTAGGATTAGGATTAGGATTAGGGGTAGGGTTAGGGTGAATGTGAGGGTTAGGGGTAGGGTTAGGGTTAGGGTTAGGCTTAGCGTTAGGCTGAGGGTTAGGTTGAGGGTGAGGGTTAGGGTTAGGGTGAGGGTTAGGTTTATGGTTATGGGGAGGGTTAGGATGAGGGTTAGGGTTAGTATTAGGGTTAGGGTGAGGGCTAGGGTGAGGGTCAGGTTTAGGGTTAGGGTTAGGGTGAGGTTTCGGGTTAGGGTTAGGTTTAGGGTTAGGGTGTGGGTGAGGTTAGGGTTAGAGTTAGGGTTAATGTGAGGCTGAGGTTGAGGGTTAGGGTTAGGGTTAGGATTAGGATTAAGGTGAGTTTTAGGGTGATTGTGAGCCTTAGGGTTAGGGTTCTGGTTTGGCTTAGGGTTACACTGATGGTGAGGGTGAGGTTTAGGGTTAGGATTAGGGTTCAGGTGAGGGTGAGTGTGTGTTTTAGGGTTAGGTTTAGTGTTAGGTTCAGGGTTAGTCTGATGGTGAGGTTGAGGTTGAAGTTTAGGGTTAGTTTAAGGGATAAGTTAAGGGTTAGGGGGAGGTTTAGGATGAGGGTTAGGGTTAGGATTAGGGTTAGGGTGATGGCTAGGGTTAGGTTGAGGTTTAATGTTAGGGTTAGGGTGAGAGTTAGGGTTAGGGTTAGTGTGAGGTTTAGTGTTAGTTTTAGGGTTACAGTTAGGATTAGGGTGAGGGAGAGGTTTAGGGGTAGAGTTAGTGTTAGGGTGAGGGTTAGGGTTAGGGTGAGGGTTAGGGTGGGGGTTTCAGTAAGGGTAAAGTGAGGGTTAGGCTGAGGGTGAGGGTTACGATAAGGGTGAGGTTTAGGTTTAGAGTGAGGGTTGGGGTTAGTTTTAGGGTGAGGGTGTGGGTTAGATTGAGGATTAGTGTTAGTGTTAGTGTGAGGTTTACCGTGAGGATGAGTGTTAGGGTTAGGGTTAGGGCTAGGGTTAGGTTGAGGTTTAGGGATAGTGTTAGGGTGAGGTTTAGGGTTAGGGTGAAGGTTAGGGTTAGTGTGAGGCTTAGTGTTTGGGTTACGGTTAGTGTTAAGGTGAGGGTAATTGTTAGGGTGAGGGTTAGGTGTAGGGTGAGGGTAATGTTTAGGGTGAGGGTTAGGGTTAAGGTTAGGGTTTTTGTTAGGATTATGGTTTGGGTTACTGTTACTGTGAGGGTGAGTGTTAGCGATAGGGTTAGGATTAGTATTAGGGTTAGTGTTAGGGTGAGGGTAAGTGTTAGGGTGAGGGTTAAGGTGAGGGTGAGGGTTATGGTTAGGGTGAGGGTCAGGGTTCGGGTTAGGGTTACATTGAGCTGAGGGTTAGGGTTAAGTTGAGGGTTAGGTTTAGGGTTAGCGTTAGGGTGAGTTTAGGGTTAGGCTTAGTGTGAGGGTTAGTGTTAGGGTTAGGGTTAGTGGTAGGTGAGGGTAAGTGTTATTGTGAGGTTTAGGGTTAGGGTGAGGATTATGGTTAGGGTGAGGGTTAGGGTTATTGTTAGGGTTAGGATTAGGGTTAGAGTTAGGGTTAGGGTGAGGATAAGATTTAGAGTTAAAGTTAGGATTAGGGTGAGTGTTAGGGTTAGGCTTAGGCTTAGGCTTAGGCCAAGCATGAGGGTGAGGGTTAGGGTGCGGGTTAGGGTGAGGGTTAGGGTTATGGTTAGTGTCAGTTTAAGGATGAAGTTTCGGCTTAGGGTTAGGGTTAGGGTGAGGGCTAGTGTTAGGGTTAGAGTGAGGGTTAGGGTTAGGGATAAGTTAGGTTTAGGATTAACGTTAGAGTGAGGATGAGTGTGAGGCTTAGGGTTAGGGTTAAGATTAGGCTTAGAGTTAGGGTGAGGGTTAGGGTTAGAGTTTGGGTTAGGGTGCAGGTGAGGCTGAGGATTAGGTTTAGGTTTAGGGTTAGATTTAGGGTTAGGTTTAGGGTTAGGTTTAGTGTTAGATTTAGGGTTACGGTGAGGGGTAGGGTCAGGGTGAGTGTTAGTGGTAGGGTTAGGATTACTATTAGGGTTAGTGTTAGGATGAGGGTAAGTGTTAGGGTAAGGGTTAGGGTGAGGCTGAAGGTTATGGTTAGGGTGAGGGTCAGGGTTAGGGTTAGGGTTACATTGAGCCTGAGGGTTAGGGTTAGGTTGAGGGTTAGGTTTAGGTTTAGGGTTAGGGTGAGTTTAGGGTTAGGCTTAGTGTGAGGGTTAGTGTTAGGGTTAGGGTTAGTGGTAGGTGAGGGTAAGTGTTAGTGTGAGGTTTAGGGTTAGGGTGAGAATTATGGTTAGGGTGAGGGTTAGGGTTATTGTTAAGGTTAGGTTTAGGGTTAGAATTAGGGTTAGGGTGAGGATAAGATTTAGGGTTAGAGTGAGTGTTAGGGTTAGGCTTAGGCTTAGGCTTAGGCCAAGCATGTGGGTGAGGGTTAGGGTGCGGGTTAGGGTGAGGGTTAGAGTTATGGTTAGTGTCAGTTTAAGGATGAGGTTTCGGCTTAGGGTTAGGGTTAGGGTGAGGGCTAGTGTTAGGGTTAGGGTGAGGGTTAGGGTTAGGGATAGGGTTAGGTTTAGGTTTAGGGTTAGGGTGAGGGTGAGTGTGAGGCTTAGGGTTAGGGTTAGGATTAGGATTAGAGTTAGGGTGAGGGTTAGGGTTAGAGTTTGGGTTAGGGTGCAGGTGAGGCTGAGGATTAGGTTTGGGTTTAGGGTTAGATTTAGGGTCAGGTTTAGGGTTAGGTTTAGTGTTAGGTTTTGGATTAAGGTGAGGGTTAGGGTGAGGGTTAGGGTTAGGGATAGTGTTAGGTTTAGGATTAGGGTTAGGGTTAAGGTTAGGGTGAGTGTTAGGGGTAGGGTTAGGGTGAGTATTAGGGTTAGGCTTAGGGTTTGGCTGAAGGTGAGGGTGAGTGTGAGGATTAGGGTTAGGGTGAGGGTTAGGGTTAGGATTATGGGGAGGGTTAGGATGATTGTTAGATTTAGGATTAGGGTTAGGGTGAGGGCTATGTTGAAGGTGAGGTTTAGGGTTAGGGTTAGGGTTAGGGTGAGGGTGAGTTTTTGGGTTAGAGTTAGGCTTAAGGTGAGGCTGAGGGTGATGGTGAGGGTTAGGGTTAGGATTAGGATTAAGGTAAGGGTTAGGATGAGTTTGAGTGTTAGGGTTAGGGTTAGGATTAGGCTTAGGGTTACACTGAGGGTGAGGGTGAGGGTGAGAGTAAGGGTTAGGTTTAGGGTTAGGTTGAGGGTGTGTGTGTGTGTTAGGGTTAGGTTTAGGTTTAGGCTTAGGCTTAGGGTGAGGGCTAGGCTGAGGGTGAGGTTGAGAGTTAGGGTAAGGGTGAGGCTGAGGTTGAGGGTTAGGGCTAGGGTTAGTGTTAGAGTTAGGGTTAGGGTTAGGGTTAAGGTGAGGGTGAGGGTTAGTCTTAGGTTTAGGTTTAGGATTGGGGTAATGGTTAAGATGAGTGTGAGGTTTAGGGTTAGGGTTAGGCTTAGGCTTAGGTTTAGGCTGAGGGAAAGGGTGAGGGTTAGTTTAGGTTGACGGTTAGGGTTAGGGTTAGCTTGAGAGTTAGGGTTCAGGTTAAGTTTAGGGTTAGGGTGAGAGTTAGGGTTAGGGTGAAGGTTAGGGTTAAGATTAGGTTTAGGGTGAGGGTGAGTTTTAGCATTAGGTTTAGGCTTAGGTTTAGATTTAGGGTTAGGATTAGTGTTATTGTTACGGTTAGAGTTAGAGTTATGTTGAGGGTGAGGGTGAGGGTGAGGGTTAGGTTTAGGGTTAGGGTGAGGTTTAGGTTTAGGGTTAGGATTAGGATTAGGGTGAGGGTGAGGTTTAGGTTTAGGTTTAGGGTTAGTTGTAGGCTTAGGTCGAGGGGTAGGGTTAGGGTTAGTTTTAGGGTTAAGGTTAGGGTGAGGGTGAGTGTGAGGGTTAGGCTTAGGCTTAGGCTTATGCTTAGGGTTAGGCTGAGGGTGAGGGTGGGGGTGAGGATTACAGTTAGGGTGATGGTTAGGGTTAGGGATAGGATGAGGATTAGGATGAGGGTTAGGGTTAGGATTAGGGTTAAGGTGAGGGCTAGGGTGAGGGTCTGGCTTAGGGTAAGTGTTAGGCTTAGGCTTAGGGTTAGGGTGAGCATTTGGTTGAGGATAACGGTTAGGATTAGGGTTAGGTTGAGGTTTAGTGTTAGGGTTAGTGTTAGGGTTAGAGTGAGGGTGAGGTTTAGGGGTAGAGTTAGGTTTAGGGTGAGGGTTAGGGTTAGGGTTAGGCTTAGGCTTAGGGTTAGGATTGAGGGAGAGGGTGAGGGTTAGCTTTAGGTTGTCGGTTAGGGTTAGGGTTAGCTTGACAGTTAGGGTTCAAGTTAAGTTTAGGGTTAGGGTGAGGGTTAGGGTTAGGGTTAGGGTTAGGGTTACGATGAGGATTAGGGTTACGATTAGGGTTAGGTTGAGGGCTAGGGTGAGGGTGAGGATTAGGGTTAGTGTTAGGGTAAGGTTTAAGGTTAGGGTTAGGTTTAGGGTGTGGGTTAGTATGAGGGTTAGGGTTACAGTGAGGGTGAGGGTTAGGTTTAGGGTGAGGGTTAGGGTTAGGATTAGGGTTAGGGTGAGGGTGAGTGTTAGCATTTGGGTTAGGGTTAGGTTTAGGGTTAGGATTAGTGTTATTTTTAGGGTTAGGGTTAGAGTTATGGTGAGGATGAGGGTGAGGGTGAGGGTGATGGTTAGATTTAGGGTTAGGGTGAGGTTTAGGTTTAGGGTTAGGATTAGGGTTAGGGTGAGGGTGAGGTTTAGGGTTAGGTTTAGGGTTAGTTGGAGGGTTAGGTCAAGGGTTAGGCTTAGGGTTCATTTTAGGGTTAAGGTTAGGGTGAGGGTTAGGTTGAGGTTTAGGGTTAGTGTTAGAATTAGTGTTAGGATTAGGGTTAGGGTGAGAGTGAGTGTGAGGGTTAGGGTTAGGCTTAGGCTTAGGCTTAGGGTTAGGCTGAAGGTGAGGGTGGGGCTGAGGATTAGATTTAGGGTGATGGTTAGGGTTAGGGTTAGGGTGAGGGTTAGGATTATGATTAGGGTTAGGGTGAGGGCTAGGTTGAGGGTCTGTGTTAGGGTAAGTGTTAGGCTTAGGCTTAGGGTTAGGCTGAGAGTTTGGTTGAGGATAAGGTTTAGGGTTAGGGTTAGGGTGAGGTTTAGTGTTAGGGTTAGGGTTAGAGTGAGGGTGAGTTTTAGGGTTAGGGTGAGGGTTAGGGTTAGGGTCAGGATTAGGGTGGGGATTACGGTAAGGGTAAAGGTGTAGTTTAAACTGAGGGTGAGGGTTATGGTAAGGGCGAGGGTTAGGGTTTGGGTGAGGGTTAGGGTTAGTGTTAGAGTTAGGGTGAGGGTTAGATTGAGGATAAGTGTTAGGGTTAGTGTGAGGTTTAAGGTGAGGACGAGGGTTAGGGTTAGGGTGAGGGTTAGGTTTAGGGTTAGTGTTAGGGTGAGGTTTAGGGTTAGGGTGATGGTTAGGGTTAGTGTGAGGGTTAGTGTTAGGTTTAGGGTTAGTGTTAGGGCGAGGGTAAGTGTTAAGGTGAGGGTTAGTTTTAGGGTGAGGTTTATGGTCAGGGTGTGGGTCAGGTTTAGGGTTAGGGTTACATTGATCGTGAGGGTTAGGGTTAGGTTGAGGGTTATGTTTAGGGTTAGGGTTAGGGTGAGTTTAGGGTTAGGCTTAGTGTGAGGGTTAGTGTTAGGGTTAGGGTTAGTGGTAGGTGATGGTAAGTGTTAGTGTGAGGTTTAGGGTTAGGGTGAGGATTATGGTTAGGGTGAGGGTTAGGGTTATTTTTTGGGTTAGGCTTAGGTTTAGAGTTAGGGTTAGGGTGAGGATAAGATTTAGGGTTAGAGTTAGGGTTACTGTTAGGGTTAGGCTGAGGGTTAGGGTTAGGTTTAGGCTTAGGCTTAGGCTTAGGCCGAGCATGAGGGTGAGGGTTAGGGTTATGGTTAGTGTCAGGTTTAGGATGAGGTTTCGGTTTAGGTTTAGGGTTAGGGTGAGGACTAGGGTTGATGTTAGGGTGAGGGTTAGGGTTAGAGATAGGGTTAGGTTTAGGATTAGGTTTAGGGTGAGGGTAGTGTGAGGCTTAGGGTTAGGGTTAGGATTAGACTAGGGTTAGGGTGAGGGTTAGGGTTAGAGTTTGGGTTAGGGTGCAGGTGAGTCTGAGGATTAGGGTTAGGTTTAGGGTTAGATTTAGGGTTAGGTTTAGTGTTAGGGTTTGTGTTAGTTTTAGGGTTATGGTGAGGGTTAGGGTGAGGGTTAGGGTTAGGGATAGGATTAGGTTTAGGATTAGGGTTAGGGTGAGGGTGTGTGTGAGGCTTAGGGTTAGGGTTAGGCTTAGAGTTAGGGTGAGGGTTAGGGTTAGGGTTTGGTTTAGGGTGCAGTTGAGGTTGAGTATTAGGGTTAGGTTTAGGGTTAGATTCAGGGTTAGGTTTAGGGTTAGGTTTAGTGTTAGGGGTAAGGTTAGGGTTAGGGTTAGGCTGAGGGTGATTTTTGGGGCTGAGGATTAGAGTTAGAGTTAGGTTTAGGTTTAGGGTTAGGGTTAATGTTAGTGTTATGTTTAGGGTTAAGTTTGTGGTGAGGGTGAGGCTGTGGGTGAGGGTTAGGTTTAGGGTTAGGGTTAGTATTATTGTTAGGGTTAGGGCTATAATTACCGTGAGGTTGAGGGTGAGGGTGAAGTTTAGGGTTAGGGTGAGTTTTAGGGTTAGGGTTAGGGTGAGGGTGAGGTTTAGGGTTAGAATTAGGGTTAGGGTTAGGATTAGGGTGAGGTTTCGAGTTAGGGTTAAGGTTGGGGTTATGGTGAGGGTTAGGTTTATGTTTAGAGTTAGGGTGAGGCTGAGGGTGAGGGTTAGGGTTAGGGTTAGTGTTAGATTTAGGGTTAGGGTTAGGGTGAGGGTTAGGGTGAGGGTGAGTGTTAGGGTTAAGGTTAGGATTAGGATTAGGGTTAGGGTTAGAGTGAGTGTAAGGCGTAGGGTTAGGGTGAGTATTAGTGTTAGGCTTAGGGTTTGGCTGAGGGTGAGGGTGAGTGTGAGGATTAGGGTTAGGTTGAGGGTTAGGTTTAGGATTATGTGGAGGGTTAGGATGATTGTTAGAGTTAGGATTAGGGTTAGGGTGAGGGCTAGGTTGAGGTTGAGGTTTAGGTTTAGGGTTAGGGTTATGGTGAGGGTGAGTTTTTGGGTAAGAGTTAGGCTTAAGGTGAGGCTGATGGTGAAGGTGATTTTTAGGGTTAGGATTAGGATTAGGGTAAGGGTTAGGGTGAGTGTGAGTTTTAGGGTTAGGGTTAGGATTAGGCTTAGGGTTACACTGAGGGTGAGTGTGAGGGTGAGGTTAATTGTTAGGTTTAGGGTTAGGTTGAGGGTGAGTGTGTGTGTTAGTGTTAGGTTTAGGGTTAGGCTTGGGTTTAGGGTGAGGGTGAGGTTGAGGGTGATGGTTAGGGTTAGGGTGAGGGTTAGGGTAAGGGTTAGCTGGAGGGTTAGGATGAGGGTTAGGGTTAGGATTAGGGTTAGGGTGAGGTCTAGGGTGAGGGTGAGGTTTAGGATTAGGGTTAGGGTGAGCATTAGGGTTAGGATTAGGTTTAGGGTGATAGGATTCGGGTTTAATTTATGTTTAGGGTGAGAGTTAGGTAAGGGTTACGCTGAGGGTGAGGGTGAGGGTTAGGGTTAGGTTGAGGGTTAGGTTTAGGATTAGGTTTAGGGTGAGGGGTTGGGTGAGGGTTAGGATTATTGTTTGGGTGAGGGTTAGGATGAGGGTTAGAATTAGGCTTAGGGTGAGGGCTAGGCTGAGTGTGAGATTTAGTGTTAGGATTAGGGTGAGGTTGAGGATTAGGGTTAGGGTTAGGTTTAGGGTGAGGGTGAGGTTTAGGTTTAGAGTTAGGGTAAGGGTGAGGCTGAGGTTGAGGGTTAGGGTTTGGGTTAGTGTTAGAGTTAGGATTAGGGTGAGGGTTAAGGTGAGGGTGAGGGTTAGGCTTAGGTTTAGTTTTAGGATTAGGGTAATGGTTAGGGTGAGTGCGAGGTTTAGGGTTAGGCTTAGGCTTAGGCTTAGGTTTAGGCTGAGGGAAAGTGTAAGGGTTAGCTTTAGGTTGATGGTTAGGGTTAGGGTTAGCTTGAGAGTTAGGGTTCAGGTTAAGTTTAGTGTTAGGGTGAGGGTTAGGGTTAGGGTGAGGGTTAGGGTTAGGGTGAGGGTGAGTTTTAGCATTAGGGTCAGGGTTAGGTTTAGGGTTAGGATTAGTGTTACGGTTAGGGTTTGGGTTAGAGTTATGGTGAGGGTGAGGGTGAGGGTTAGGTTTAGGGTTAGGGTAAGGTTTATGTTTAGGGTTAGGATTAGAATTAGGGTGAAGTTGAGGTTTAGGGTTAGGTTTAGGGTTAGTTGGATGCTTAGGTCGAGGGGTAGGGTTAGGAATAATTTTACGGTAATGTTAGGGTGAGGGTTAGGTTGAGGTTTAGGGTTCAGGTTAAGTTTAGTGTTAGGGTGAGGGTTAGGGTTAGGGTGAGGCTTAGGCTTAGGTTTAGGCTGAGCATTTGGTTGAGGATAAGGGTTAGGGTTAGGTTAGGGTGAGGTTTAGTGTTAGGGTTAGAGTTAGGGTTAGAGTGAGGGTGAGGTTTAGGGGTACAGTTAGGGTTAGGGTGAGGGTTAGGGTTAGGGTTAGGCTTAGGCTTAGGCTTAGGATGAGGGAGAGGTTGAGGGTTAGCTTTAGGTTGACGGTTAGGGTTAGGGTTAGCTTGAGAGTTAGGGTTCAGGTTAAGTTTAGGGTTAGGTTGAGGTTTAGGCTTAGGGTTATGGTGAGGGTTAGGATTAGGGTTAGGGTGAGGGTTAGGATGAGGATTAGGGTTACGATTAGGGTTAGGTTGAGGAATAGGGTGAGGGTGAGGATTAGGATTAATGTTAGGGTAAGGTTTAAGGTTAGGGTTAGGTTAGGGTGAGAGTTAGTATGAGGGTTAGGGTTACTGTGAGGGTGAGGGTTAGGGTTAGGATTACGGTTAGGCTGAGGGTGAGTGTTAGCATTAGGGTTAGGGTTAGGGTTAGGTTTAGGGTTAGGATTAGTGTTATTGTTAGGGTTAGGGTTAGAGTTATGGTGAGGGTGAGGGTGAGGGTGAGCGTGAGGGATAGTTTTAGGGTTAGGATGAGGTTTAGGTTTAGGGTTAGGATTAGGGTTATGGTGAGGGTGAGGTTTAGGGTTAGGTTTAGGGTTAGTTGAAGGGTTAGGTCGAGGGTTAGGGTTAGGTTTAATTTTAAGGTTAAGGTTAGGGTGAGGGTTAGGTTGAGCTTTCTGGTTAGTGTTAGAGGTAGGGTTAGGATTAGGGTTAGGGTGAGGATGAGTGTGAGGGTTAGGGTTAGGCTTAGGCTTAGGTTTAGCTTTAGACTGAGGGTGAGGGTGGGGTTGAGGATTAGAGTTAGGATGATGGTTAGGGTTAGGGTTAGGGTGAGGGTTAGGATGAGGGTGCGGGTTAAGGTAAGTGTTAGGCTTAGGCTTAGGGTTAGTCTGAGCGTTTGGTTGAGGATAAGGGTTAGGGTTAGGCATAGGGTGAGGTTAGTGTTAGGGTTAGAGTTAGAGTTAGGGTTAGAGTGAGGGTGAGGTTTAGGGGTAGAGTTAGGGTTAGGGTGAGGGTTAGGGTTAGGGTCAGGGTTAGGGTGGGGGTTACGGTAAGGGTAAAGGTGAAGGTTAGACTGAGGTTGAGGGTTATGGTAAGGGTGAGGGTTAGGGTTAGGGTGAGGGTTAGGGTTAGGGTTAAAGTGAGGGTGAGTGTTAGATTGAGGATAAGTGTTAGGGTTAGTGTGAGGTTTAGGGTCAGGATGAGGGTTAGGGTTAGGGTGAGGGCAAAGTTGAGGGTTAGGTTTAGGGTTAGTGTTAGGGTGAGTTTTAGGGTTAGGGTGAGGGTTAGGGTTAGGGTTAGGGTTATTGTGAGCGTTATTTTTAGGGTTATGGTTACGGTGAGGATTAGGGTGAGGTTGAGGGTGAGGGTTAGTGTTAGGGGAAGTTTTAGGATGAGGATTACAGTTAGGATTAGGGTTAGGGTGAAGGCTAGGGTGAGGGTGAGCTTTAGTGTTAGTGTTAGGGTGAAGTTTAGGGTTAGGGTTAGGTTTAGGGTGAGGGTGAGGTTTAGAGTTAGAGTTAGGTTTTGGGTGAGGCTGAGGGTGAGGGTTAGGGTTAGGGTTAGTATTAGTTTTAGTGTTAGGGTTAGGGTGAGGGTTAGGCTGAGGGTGAGGTTTAGGGTTAGGTTTAGGATTAGGATTAGGGGTAGGGTTAGGGTGGATGTGAGGGTTAGGGTTAGGGTTAGGGTTAGGCTTAACGTTAGGCTGAGGGTTAGGGTGAGGGTGAGGGTTAGGGTTAGGGTGAGGGTTAGGTTTATGGTTATGGGGAGGGTTAGGATGAGGGTTAGGGTTAGTATTAGGGTTAGGGTGAGGGCTCGGGTGAGGGTCAGGGTTAGGGTTAGGGTTAGGGTGAGGTTTAGAGTTAAAGTTAGGGTTAAGGTGAGGCTGAGTTTGAGGGTTAGGGTTAGAGTTAGGATTAGGATTAAGGTGAGGTTTAGGGTGATTTTGAGGCTTAGGGTTAGGGTTCGGGTTTGGCTTAGGTTTACACTGAGGGTGAGGGTGAGGTTTAGGGTTAGGATTAGGGTTCAAGTGAGGGTGAGTGTTTGTTTTAGGGTTAGGTTTAGGGTTAGGTTCAGGGTTAGGCTGATGGTGAGGTTGAGGGTGATGTTTAGGGTTAGTTTAAGGGTTAGGTTAAGGGTTAGGGGGAGGTTTAGGATGAGGGTTAGGGTTAGGATTAGGGTTAGGGTGAGGGGTAGGGTAAGGTTGAGGTTTAATGTTAGGGTTAGTGTGAGAGTTATGGTTAGGGTTACTGTGAGAGTAGGATTCGGGTTAAGTTTAGGGTTAGGGTGAGGGTTAGGGTAAGGGTTACGGTGAGGTTGAGGGTTAGGGTTAGGTTGAGGTTTAGGGTTAAGATTAAGTTTAAGGTGAGGGTTAGGGTTAGGGTAAGAGTTACGGTGAGGGTGAGGGTTAGGGTTAGGTTGAGGGTTAGTGTTAGTTTTATGGTTACAGTTAGGATTAGGGTGAGGGTGAGGTTTAGGGGTAGAGTTAGTGTTAGGGTGAAGGTTAGGGTTAGGGTGAGGGTTAGGGTGGGGGTGACAGTAAGGGTAAGGTGAGGGTTAGGCTGAGGGTGAGGGTTATGGTAAGGGTGAGGTTTAGGTTTAGGGTGAGGGTTAGGGTTAGGGTGAGGGTGAGGGTGTGGGTTAGAATGAGGATTAGTGTTAGGGTTAGTGTGAGGTTTACCGTGAGGATGAGTGTTAGGGTTAGGGTTAGGGCTAGGGTTTAGTTGAGGTTTAGGGTTAGTGTTAGGATGAGATTTAGGGTTAGGGTGATGGTTAGGGTTAGTGTGAGGCTTAGTGTTCAGGTTAAGTTTAGTGTTAAGGTGAGGGTAAATGTTAGAGTGAGGGTGTGGTTTAGAGTGAGGTTAAGGGTTAGGGTGAGGGTTAGGGTTAAGGTTAGGGTTTTTGTTAAGATTATGGTTAGGATTACTGTTACTGTGAGGGGGAGTGTTAGGGATAGGGTTAGGATTAGTATTAGGGTTAGTGTTAGGTTGAGGGTAAGTGTTAGGGTGAGGGTTAGGGTTAGGGTGAGGTTTATGGTTAGGGTGAAGGTCAGGGTGAGGGTTAGGGTTACATTGAGCATGAGGGTTAGGGTTAGGTTGAGGGTTAGGTTTAGGGTTAGGGTGAGTTTAGGGTTAGGGTTAGTGTGAAGGTTAGTGTTAGGGTTAGTGTTACTGGTAGGGTGAGGGTAAGTATTAGTGTGATGTTTAATGTTAGGGTGAGGATTATGGTTAGGGTGAGGGTTAGGGTTATTGTTAGGGTTAGGGTTAGGGTTAGAGTTAGGGTTAGGGTGAGTGTGAGATTTAGGGTTAGAGTTAGGGTGAGGTTTAGGGTTAGGGTGAGTGTTAGGGTTAGGGTTAGGGTTAGGCTTAGGCTTAGGCTTAGACCAAGCATGAGGGTGAGGATTAGGGTGCGGGTTAGGGTTATGGTTAGTGTCAGGTTTAGGATGAGGTTTAGGGTTAGGGTGAGGGTTAGGGTGAGGGTTAGGGTGAGGGTTAAGGTTAGGGATAGGGTTAGGTTTAGGATTAGGTTTAGGGTGAGGGTGAGTGTGAGGCTTAGGGTTAGGGTTAGGATTAGGCTTAGAGTTAGGGTGAGGGTTAGGGTTAGAGTTTGGGTTAGGGTGCAGGTGAGGCTGAGGATTAGGGTTAGGTTTAGGGTTAGATTTAGGGTTAGGTTTAGCGTTAGTGTTAGTGTTAGGTTTAGGGTTACGGTGAGGGTTAGGGTAAGGGTTAGGGTTAGGCTTAGGTTAGGCTGAGGGTGTCTGTGGGGGTGAGAATTAGAGTTAGGGTTAGGGTTAGGCTTAGGGTTAGGTTTATTGTTAGTGCTATGGTTAGGGTTAAGTTTGCAATGAGGGTGAGGTTGAGGGGAAGGGTGAGGGTTAGTGTTAGGGTTAGTGTTATTGTTAGGGTTAGGGCTAGAGTTATGGTGAGGTTGAGGGTGAGGGTGAAGGATAGGGTTAAGGTGCGTTTTAGGGTTAGGGATAGGGTTAGGGTGAGGGTGAGTTTTAGGGTGAGGGTGAGGTTTAATGCTAGGGTTAGGGTGAGAGTTAGGGTTAGGGTTAGGGTGAGAGTAGGATTCAGGTTAAGTTTAGGGTTAGAGTGTGGGTTAGTGTAAGGGTTACGGTGAGGTTGAGGGTTAGGGTTAGGTTGAGGTTTAGGGATAAGATTAGGTTTAATGGTGGGTGAGGGTTAGGGTTAGGGTAAGGTTTACGGTGAGGATGAGGGTTAGGATTAGGTTTAGAGTTAGGATTTGTGTTAGGGTGAGGGTGAGGGTTAGGGTAAGGGTTTGGCTTAGGCTTAGGTTTAAGCTGAGCGTGAGGTTGAGGGTGAGGGTTAGGGTTAGTGTGAGGTTTAGTGTTAGGGTTAGGGTTAGAGTTAGGATTAGGGTGAGGTTTAGGGGAAGAGTTAGTGTTAGGGTGAATTTAGGCTTAGGGTGAGGGTTAGGTTGTGGGTGACTGTAAGGGTAAGGTGAGGGTTAGGCTGAGGGTGAGGGTCACGGTAAGGGTGAGAATTAGGGTTAGGTCGAGGGTTAGGGTTAGGGTTAGGGTTAGGGTGAGGGTGAGGGTTAGATTGATGATTAGTGTTAGGGTTAGTGTGAAGTTTAACATGAGGGTTAGGGCTAGGGTTAGGTTGAGGTTTAAGGTTAGTGTTAGTGTGAGGTTTAGGGTTAGGGTGATTGTTAGGGTTAGTGTGAGGCTTAGTGTTTGGGTTAAGCTTAATGTTAAGGTGAGGGTAAGTGTTAGCGTGAGGGTTAGGTTTAGGGTGAGGGTAATGATTAGGGTGAGGGTTAGGGTTAGGGTTAGGGTTTTTGTTAGGTTTAGGGTTAGGGTTGTTGTTAGGGTTAGGGTTCCGGTTAAGGTGAGGGTGTGGGTTATTGTTAGGGTTAGGATTAGGGTTAGTGTTAGGGTGAGGGTAAGTGTTAGGGTGAGTGTTAGGGTTAGGGTGAGGGTTATGGTTAGGATGAGGGTCAAGATTAGGGTTAGGGTTACTTTGAGCATGAGGGTTAGGGTTATGTTGAGGTTTAGGGTTAGGGTTAGGGTTAGGGTGAGGTTAGGGTTAGGGTTATTGTGAGGGTTAGTGTTAGGGTTAAGGTTAGGGGTAGGGTGAGGGTAAGTGTTATGGTGAGGTTTAGGGTAAGGGTGAGTATTATGGTTAGGGTGAGGGTTAGTGTTATTGTTAGGGTTATGGTTAGGTTTAGATTTAGGGTTAGGGTGAGGGTGAGATTTAGGGTTAGAGTTAGGGTTAGTTTTAGGGTTATTGTTAGGGTGAGGGTTAGGGTTAGGTTTTGGCTTAGGCTTAGGCTTAGGCCGAGCATGAGGGTGAGGGTTAGGGTAAGGGTTAGGGTTATGGTTAGTGTCAGGTTTAGGATGAGGTTTAGGGTTAAGGTTAGGGTTAGGGTGAGGGCTAGGCTGAGGGTTAGGGTTAGGGATTGGGTTAGGTTTAGGATTACGGTTAGGGTGAGTGTGAGTGTGAGGCTTAGGGTTAGGGTTAGAGTTAGGCTTAGAGTTAGGGTGAGGGTTATGGTTAGGGTTTGGTTTAGGGTAAGGGTTAGGGTTATGGTGAGGGTTAGGCTTAGGGTTAGGGTTAGGCTTAGGGTTAGGCTTATTGTTAGTGTTATTTTTAGGATTAGTGTTATTGTTAGGGTTAGGTTTAGAGTTATGGTGAGGGTGAGGTTGAGGGTGAGGCTGAGGATTAGTGTTAGGGTTAGGGTCAGGTTTAGGGTTAGGGTTAGGATTAGGACAAGGGTGAGGGCGAGGTTTAGTTTTAGATATAGGGTTAGGGGGAGGGTTACTTTGAGGGTTAGGGTTAGGGTTAGTTTTAGGTTTAGGGTAAGGTTGAGGGTTAGGTTGAGGTTTAGGGTAAGGGTGAGTGTTAGGGTTAGAGTTAGGTTTAGGCTTAGGGTTAGGCTGAGTGTGAGGTTGGGGTGAGGATTAGGGTTAGGGTGATGGTTAGGGTAGGTTAGGGTGAGGGTTAGGAGGAGGTTTAGGGTTAGGATTAGGGTTAGGCTGAGGGTGAGGATGAGGTTATTGTTACGGTGAGGGTTAGGGTTAGGGTTATTTTTAGTGTAATGGTTAGGGTGAAGTTTGCGGTGAGGGTGAGGCTGTGGGTGAGGGTCATGGTTATGGTTATGGTTAGGGTTAGGGTTAGGGTTAGAGTTAAGGTTAGGTTGTGGGTGAGGGTGAGTGTTAGTGTTAGGGTGAGTTTTAGGGAGAGGTTTAGGGTTAGGGTTTGGGTTAGGTTTAGGGTGAGGGTGAGGTTTAGGGTTAGAGTTAGGATTGAGGGGAGGGTTAGGGTGAGGTTTAGGGTTAGGGTTAGGATGAGGGTGAGGGTTAGGTTGAGGTTTAGGGATAGGGTTAGGTTTAGGATTAGGGTTAGGGTGAGGGTGAGTGTGAGGGTTAGGGTGAGGGTTAGGCTTAGGCTTAGGGTTTGTCTGAGGGTGATGGTGGGGGTGAGGATTAAGGTTAGGGTGATGGTAAGGGTTAGGGTTAGTGTTATTGTTAGGATTCGTTTTAGGGTTAGGATTAGGGTGAGGATGAGGTTTAGGGGTAGAGCTAGGGTTAGGGTGAGTGTTAGGCTTAGGGTGAGTGTTAGAGTGGGGGTGACGTTAAGGGTAAAGGTGAGGTTTAGGCTGAGGGTGAGGGTTACGGTAAGGGTTAGGGTTAGGGTCAGGGGGAAGGATAGGGTTAGGGTTAGGGTGAGGGTGCGGGTTAGGGTTAGATTGGGGATTAGTGTTAGGGTTAGTGTGAGGTTTAGGGTGAGGATGCGGTTTAGGGTTAGGGTGAGGTCTAGGGTGAGGATGAGGGTTAGGGTTAGTGTTAGGGTGAGGTTTAGTGTTAGGGATAGGGTTAGGATTAATGTGACGGTTAAGCTTAAGGTGAGGGTTAGGGTGAGGGTGAGGTTTAGGGTTAGGGTTTGGATTAGGAATAGGGTTAGTGTTAGGGTGAGTGTGAGGTTTAGGTTTAGCGTTAGTGTTAGGCTTAGGGTTAGGCTGAGGGTGAGGGTGAGGTTGAGGGTTATTGTTAGAGTGAGGGTTAGGGTTAGGGTTAGGGTGAGAGTTAGGGTTCGGGTTAAGTTTAGGGTTAGAGTGAGGATTAGGGTAAGGGTTACAGTAAGGGTGAGGGTTAGTTTTAGGTTGAGGGTTAGGGTTAGGGTTAGGGTGAGGGTTAGGATGAGGGTTAGGGTTTGGATTAGGTTTAGGGTGAGGGCTAGGGTGAGGGAGAGGTTTAGGGTTAGGGTTAGGGTGAGGTTTAGGTTTAGGTTTAGGGTTACGGATAGGGTGAGGGTGAGGTTTAGGGTTAGAGGTAGGGTTAGGTTGAGGCTGATGGTGAGGGTTAGGGTTAGGGTTAGTGTTAGAGTTAGGTTTACGGTGAGGGTTAGGGTGAGAGTGAGGGTTAGGCTTAGTGTTAGGATTAGGATTAGGGTAAGGGTTAGCATGAGGGTGAGGGTGAGGGTGAGGGTGAGGGTTAGGGATATGGTAAGGTTTAGGGATAGGGTTAGTTTGAGATTTAGGGTTCGGGTTAAGTTTACGGTTAGGGTGAGGGTTAGGGTTAGGGTTACGGTGAGCGTGAGGGTTAGGGTTAGGTTGAGGGTTAGGGTTAGATTTAGGATTAGGGTGAGGGTTAGGTTTAGGGTTTGGGTGAGGTTTAGGGTGAGGTTTTGGGTTAGAGTTAGGTTTAGGGGCAGGGTTAGGGTAAGGTTTAGGGTTAGGGTTTGTGTTAAGGTTAGGGTGATTGTTACGGTTAGGGTTAGGATTAGGGTTATTGTTAGTGTTATGGTTAGGGTGAAGTTTGCGGTGAGGTTGAGCCTGAGGGTGAGGGTTATGGTTATGGTTAGGGTTAGGGTTAGTGTTATTGTTAGGGTTAGGTTTAGAATTAAAGTTAGATTGAGGGTGAGGGTGAGGGTGAGTGTTAGAGTTAGAGTGAGTTGTAGGGTGAGGTTTTGGTTTAGGGTTAGGGTTAGGGTTAGGGTGAGGGTGAGATTTAGGGTTAGAGTTAAGGTTGAGGGGAGGGTTAGGTTGAGGTTTAGGGTTAGGGTTAGGATGAGGGTGAGGGTTAGGTTGAGGTTTAGGGATAGGGTTAGGTTTAGGATTAGGGTTAGGGTGAGGGTGAGTATGAGGGTTAGGGTGAGGCTTAGGGTTAGGCTGAGGGTGATGTTGTGGGTGAGGATTAATGTTAGGGTGATGGTAAGGGTTAGGGTTAGTGTTATTGTTAGGGTTAGGGTTAGAGTTAGGATTAGGGTGAGGGTGAGGTTTAGCGGTAGATATAGGGTTAGGGTGAGTGTTAGGCTTAGGGTGAGGGTTAGGGTGGGTGTGAGGGTAAAGTTAAAGGTGAGGGTTAGGCTGAGGGTGAGGGTTATGGTAAGGGTTAGGGTTAGGTTTAGGGGGAGGGATATTGTTAGGGTTAGGGTGAGGGTGAGGGTTAGATTGAGGATTAGTGTTAGGGTTAGTGTGAGGTTTAGGGTGAGGATGCGGGTTAGGATTAGGGTGAGGTCTAGGGTGAGGAAGAGGTTTAGGGGTAGTGTTAAGGTGAGGTTTAGGGTTAGGGTGATGGTTAGGGTTAGTGTTATGGTGAGGTTTAGTGTTAGGGTTAGGGTTAGCATTAATGTTAGGGTTAGGCTTAAGGTGAGGGTTAGAGTGAAGGTGAGGTTTTAGGTTGAGGGTTAGGATGAGGGTTAAGGTTAGAATTAGGGTTAGTGTGAGGGCTAGGGTGAGGGTGAGGTTTAGGGTTAGGGTTAGGGTGATGTTTAGGGTTAGGGTTAGGGTTACTGATAGGGTGACGGTGAGGTTAAGGGTTATTGTTAGGGTTAGGGTGAGGCTGAGGTTGAGTGTTAGGTTTAGTGTTAGTGTTAGAGATAGGGTTACAGTGAGGATAAGGGTGAGGGTGAGGGTTATGCTTAGTGTTAGGATTAGGTTTAGGGTAAGGGTTAGGGTGAGTGTGAGGGTTAGGGTTACAGTGAGCGTGATTGTTAGGGTTAGGTTGAGGGTGAGGGTTAGGCTTAGGATTAGGGTGAGGGTGAGGGTGCGGCTTAAGGTTATGGTAAAGGATAGGGGTAGGGTTAGGGTGAGAGTTAGGTTTCAGGTTAAGTTTAGGGTTAGGGTGAGGATTAGGTTTAGGATTAGGGTGAGCCTGAGGGTTAGGGTTAGGTTGAGGTTAGGGTTAGGCTTAGGATTATTGTGAGGGTTAGGGTTAGGCTTAGGGTGAGGTTTAAGGTGAGATTTTGGATTAGGGTTAGGGTTAGGTTTAGGGTGAGGGTGAGGTTTAGTGTTAGCGTTAGGTTTAGGGGCAGGGTTAGGGTGAGGTTTAGGTTTAGGATTATGGTGAACGTGCGGTTTAGGGTTAGGTTGAGTGTTAGGGTGAGGCTTAGGATTAAGGTGAGGGTTAGGTTTAGGGTTAGTGTGAGATTTAAGGTGAGGTATTGGATTAGGGTTAGGGTTAGGGTTAGGGTGAGGGTGAGGTTTAGGGATAGAATTAGGTTTAGGGGCAGGTTTAGGGTGAGGTTTAGGGTTAGGGTTAGTGTTAGGGTTAGGGTGAGGTTTAGGGTTAGGGTTATTGTTTGGGTTAGGGTTATTGTTAGTGGTATGGTTAGGGTTAAGTTTGTGGTGAGGGTGAGGCTGAGGGTGAGGTTTATGGTTAGGGTTAGGGTTAAGGTTAGTGTTATTGTTAGGGTTGGGTTAGAGTTAAGGGTAGGTTGAGGGTTAGGGTGAGGGGAGGGTTAGGGTGAGGTTTAGATTGAGGTTTAGGGTTAGTGTTAGGATTAGGGTTAGCGTGAGGGTGAGGTTTAGGGGTAGAGTTAGGGTTAGGGGAGGGTTAGGGTGAGGTTTAGGTTTAGGGTTAGGTTGAGGATGAGGGTTCCCATGAGGTTTAGGGATAGGGTTAGGTTTAGGATTAGGGTTCAGGTGAGGGTGAGTGTGAGGGTTAAGGTGAGGGTTAGGCTTAGGCTGAGGTTTAGGCTGAGGGTGAGGGTGGGGGTGAGGATTAGGGTTAGGGGGATGGTAAGGGTTAGTGTTAGTGTTATTTTTAGGGTTAGGGTTAGAGTTACTCTTAGTGTGAGCGTGGGGGTGAGGGTTAGTGTTAGGGTTAGTGTGAGGTTTAGGTTTAGGGTTATTTTTAGGGTTATTGTGAGGGTGAGGTTTAGCGTTAGTTATAGGGTTAGGGGGAGGGTTAGGGTGAGGGTGACGGTTATGGTTAGTGTTAGGGTTATGGTGAGGTTGAGGGTTAGGTTGAGGTTTAGAGTTAGAGTTAGGGTTAGGGTTAGTGTGAGGGTTAGTGTTCGGATTAGGGTTATTTTTAGGGTGAGGGTTTGGGTTAGGGTGAGGGTTATGGTTAGGGTGAGGGTTAGGGTTAGGATTATTGTTATTGTTAGGTTTACGGTTATTCTGAGGGTGAGGGTGAGGATGAGGGTTAGGGTTAGGGTGAGGTTTATGGTTATAGTTAGGGTTAGGGTTAGTGTTAGTGTTATTGTTAGGGTTATGGTTAGAATTAAGTTTAGGTTGCGGGTGAGTGTGAGTGTTAGGGTTAGGGTGATTTTTAGGGTGAGGTTTAGGGTTAGGGTTAGGGTTAGGGTTAGGGTGAGTGTGAGGTTTAGTGTTAGAGTTAGGGTTGAAGAAAGGGTTAGGGTGAGATTTAGGGTTAGGGTTAGGATGAGGGTGAGGGTTAAGTTGGGGTTTAGGGATAGGGTTAGGTTTAGGATTAGGGTTAGGGTGAGGGGGAGTGTGAGGGTTAGGGTGAGGGTTAGGCTTAGGCTTAGGGTTAGGCTGAGGTTGATGGTGGTTGTACGGATTAAGGTTAGGGTGATGGTAAGTGTTAGGGTGGGTGGGACGGTAAGGGTAAAGGTGAGGTTTAGCCTGAGGGTGAGAGTTACGCTAAGGGTTAGGGTTAGGGTTAGGGGGAGGGATAGGGTTTGGGTTAGGGTGAGGGTGAGGGTTAGATTGAGGATTAGTTTTAGGGTTAGTGTGAGGTTTAGGGTGAGGATGAGGATTAGGATTAGGGTGAGGTCTAGGGTGAGGATGAGAGTTAGGGTTAGTGTTAGGGTGAGGCTTAGGGTTAGGGTGATGGTTAGGGTTAGTGTTAGGGTGAGGTTTAGTGTTAGGGTTAGGGTTAGGATTAATGTGAGGGTTAAGCTTTAGGTGAGGGTTAGGGTGAGGGTGAGGTTTAGGGTTAGGTTTAGGATTAGGAATAGGGTTAGGGTTAGGGTAAGTGTGAGGTTTAGGGTTAGAGTTAGTGTTAGGCTTAGGGTTAGGCTGAGGGTGAGGGTGAGGGTGAGGGTTATTGTTAGGTTGAGCGTTAGGTTTAGGGTTAGGGTGAGAGTTAGGGTTCGGGTTAAGTTTAGGGTTAGAGTGAGGATTAGGATAATGGTTACAGTGAGGGTGAGGGTTAGGGTTAGGTTGAGGGTTAGGGTTAGGGTGATTGTCAGGGTGAGGGTGAGGGTTAGGGTTAGTGTTAGGGTGAGGGTTAGGATGAGGGTTAGGGTTCGGATTAGGGTTAGGGCGAAGGCTAGGGTGACGGTTAAGTTTAGGTTTAGGGTTAGGGTGAGGTTTAGGTTTAGGTTTAGTGTTAAGGATAGGGTGAGGGTGAGGTTTAGGGTTAGAGTTAGGGTTAGGTTGAGGCTGAGGGTGGGGGTTAGGGTTAGGGTTAGTGTTAGAGTTAGTGTTAGAGTTAGGGATATGGTGAGGTTTAGGGTCAAAGTGAAGTTTAGGCTTAATGTTAGGATTAGGATTAGGGTAAGGGTTAGGGTGAGGGTGAGGGCGAGGGTTAGGGTTAGGGTAAAGTTTAGGGGTAGGGGTAGGGTGAGATTTAGGGTTCTGGTTAAGTTTAGGGATAGGGTGAGTGTTAGGGTTAGGGTTACGGTGAGTGTGAGTGTTAGGGTTAGGTTGAGGGTTAGGGTTAGGCTTAGGATTTGGGTTAGTGATAGGGTTCGGGTTAGGGTGAGGTTTAGGGTGAGGTTTTGGGTTAGAGTTAGGTTTAGGGGCAGGGTTAGGTGATGTTTATTGATGTTTATTGTTAGTGTTAAGGTTAGGGTGAGGGTTACGGTTAGGGTTAGGGTTATGGTTACTGTTAGTGTTATGGTTAGGGTGAAGTTTGCGGTGAGGGTGAGGGTTATGGTTATGGTTATGGTTATAGTTAGTGTTAGTGTTAGTGTTTGGGTTAGGGTTAGAGTTAAGGTTAGGTTGAGGGTGAGGTTGAGTGTTAAGGTTAGGGTGAGTTGTAGGGTGAGGTTTAGGGTTAGGGTTAGGGTGAGGGTGAGGTTTAGGGTTAGAGTTAAGGTTGAGGGGAGGGTTAGGGTTAGGTTTAAGGTTAGGGTTAGGATGAGGGTGAGGGTTAGGTTGAGGTTTAGGCATAGGGTTAGGTTTAGGATTAGGGTTAGGGTGAGGGTGAGTATGAGGGTTAGTGTGAGGGTTAGGGTGAGGCTTAGGGTTAGGCTAAGGGTGATGTTGGGGGTGAGGATTAAGGTTAGGGTGATGGTAAGGGTTAGGGTTAGTGTTATTGTTAGGGTTAGGGTTAGAGTTAGGATTAGGGTGAGGGTGAGGTTTAGGGGTAGAGATAAGGTTAGGGTGAGTGTTAGGCTTAGGGTGAGGGTTAGGGTGGGTGTGAGGGTAAAGTTAAAGGTGAGGGTTAGGCTGAGGGTGAGGGTTATGGTAAGGGTTAGGGTTAGGTTTACGATTAGGGTTAGGGTGATTGTGAGTGTGAGGGTTAGGGTGAGGGTTACCCTTAGGCTTAGGTTTAGGCTGAGGCTGAGGTTGAGGGTGAGGGTTAGCGTTAGGGTGAGGGTTAGGGTAAGGTTTAGAGGGAGGGTTAGGATGAGAGTTAGGGGTAGGATTAGGGTTAGGGTGAAGGCTAGGGTTAGGGTGAGGTTTAGGGTTAGGGTTTATGTTAGGATTAATGTTAGGGTTAGGTTTAAGGTGAGGGTAAGGGTTATGGTTAGAGTTATGGTGAGGGTGAGGGTTACCTTTAGGGTTAGGGTGAAGTTTAGGTTTAGGGTTAGGATTAGGGTTAGGGTGAGGGTTAGGTTTAGGATTAGTAGGAAGGTTAGTTCGAGGGTTAGGGTTAGGGTTAGTTTTAGGGTTAAGGTTAGGGTGATGGTTAGGTTGAGGTTTAGGGTTATTGTTAGAGTTAGGGTTAGGATTAGGGTTAGGGTGAGGGTGAGTGTGAGGGTTAGGGTTAGGCATAGGCTTAGGCTTAGGGTTAAGCTGAGGGTGAGGGTGGGAGTGAGGATTAGAGTTAGGGTGATTGTTAGTGTTAGTGTTAGGGTGAGGGTTAGGATGAGGGTTAGCGTTAGGATTAGGGTTAGGGTGAGGGTGAGGGTTACTGTGAGAGTTAGTGTGAGGGTTAGGGTTAGTTTTAGGGTTAGGCTTAGTGTTAGGCTGAGGGTTTGGTTGAGGATGAGGATTAGGGTTAGGTTAGGGTGAGCTTTAGTGTTAGGGTTAGGTTATATTTACGGTTAGGGTGAGTGTGAGGTTTAGGGGTAGAATTAGGGTTAGGGTGAGGGTTAAGTTTACGGTGAGGTTTAGGGTGGGGGTGATGGTAAGGGTAAAGGTGAGGTTTAGGATGAGAGTGAGAGTTATGATAAGGGTGAGGGTTAGTGTTAGGGTGAGGGTTAGTGTTAGGGTGAGTGTAAGGGTTAGATTGAGGATAAGTGTTAGGGTTAGTGTGAGGTTTAGGGTGAGGATGAGGGTTAGGGTTAAGGTGAGGGTAAGTGTTAGGGTGGGGGTTAGGGTTAGGGGGAGGGTTATGGTTAGGGTGAGGATTAGGGTTAGGATTAGGGTCATTGTTAGCATTTCGGTTAGGGTTACAGTTACGGTGAGAGTGAGGGTGAGGGTGAGGATTAGGGTTAGGGTTAGTGTTAGGCTGAGGGTAAGTTTTAGGATGAGGGTTAGGGTTAGTGGGAGGGTTATGGTTAGGGTGAGGTTTAGGGTTAGGGTTATGGTTACGTTGAGCGTAAGGGTTAGGGTTAGGTTTAGTGTTAGGGTGAGGTTAGGGTTAGTGTGAGGGTTAGAGTTGGGGTTAGGGTTAGTGTTACGGTGAGGGTAAGTGTTAGGGTCAGGGTTTGGGTTAGGGTGAGGGTAATGGTTAGGTTAGGGTTAGGATTAGGGTTAGGGTTATTGTTAGGGTTCGGTTTAGGTTTAAGGTTACAGTGAGGGTGAGGGTGAGGGTTAGGGTTAGGGTGAGGTTTAGGGTTAAAATTAGGGTTAGGGTGAGGGTTAGGTTGAGGGTTAGGGTTAGGCTTAGTGTTAGGGTTAGGGTTAGGGTGAGAGTTAGTAGGAGGGTTAGGGTTAGGGTTAGGGTTAGGATTAGGGTTAGGGTTAAGTTGAGGGTGTTAGGGTCAGGTTTAGGCTTAGGCTTAGGTTTAGGATGAGGGTGAAGTTGACGGTGAGGGGTAGGGTTAGGGTGAGGTTAAGGGTAAGGGTTAGTTGGAGGCTTAGGATGAGTGTTAAGGTTAGGATTAGGGTTAGGGTGAGGGCTAGGGTGAGGGTGAGGTTTAGGGTTAGGGTTAGGGTGAGGTTTAGGGTTAGGGTTAGGGTGAGAGTTAGGGTTCGGGTTAAGTTTACGGTTAGGTTGAGGGTTAGGGTAAGGGTTATTTTCAGGGTAAGGGTTAGGGTTAGGATGAGGGTTAGGGTTAGGATTAGGGTTAGGGTGAGGGTGAGGGTGAGGGTTAGGGTTAGTGTTAGGGTGAGGATTAGGATGAGAGTTAGGGTTAGGATTAGGGTTAGGGTGAGGGCCAGGGTGAGGTTGAGTTTTCGGGTTAGGGTTAAGGTGAGATTTAGGGTTAGGGTTAGGGTTAGTGTTAGGGTGAGTATGAGATTTAAGGTTAGAATTAGGGTTAGGGTGAGGCTGAGCGTGAGGGTTAGGTTTAGGGTTAGTGTTAGAGTTAGGGTTAGGGTGAGGGTTAGGTCGAGGTTTAGGGTTAGGGTTAGTGTTATGTTTAAGTTTAAGGTGAGGGTTAGCTTGAGGTATTGGTTTAAGGTTAGGGTTAGGGTTAAGATTAGGGTTAGGGTGAAGGTTAGGGTGAGTGTGAGGGTTAGGGTTAGGGTTAGGGTTAGACTTAGGTTTAGGCTGAGGGTGAGGGTGAGGGTTAGGGTTAGGGTGAGGGTTAGGTGTATGGTTAGGCTGAAATTTAGGGTTCAGGTTAAGTTTAGGGATAGGGTGAGGATTAGGGTTAGGGTTATGGTGAGGGTTAGGATGAAGATTAGGGTTAGGATTAGGCTTAATGTGAGGGCTAGGGTGAGGGTGAGGCCTAGGGTTAGTGTTTCGGTGAGGTTTAGGTTTAGGGTTAGGAGTAGGATGAGGGTTAGGGTTACGGTTTGGGTGAGGTTTAGGGTTAGGCTGAGGGTTAGGGTTGGGATTTGGGTTAGGGTTAGGGTGAGTTTTAGGGTTACAGTTAGGGTTATGGGGAGTGTTAGGTAGAGGATTAGGGATAGGTGTAATGTTAGGGTTAAGGTTAGGGTTAGGGTTAGGGTCAGGGTTAGGGTTAGGATAAGGGTTAGGGTTAGGGTGAGGATTAGGTTGAGGTTTAGGGTTAGGGTTAGGTTTTGCTTTAGGGTTAAGGTGAGTGTGAGGGTTAGGGTTAGGGTTACGCTTAGGCTTAGGGTTAGGCTGAGGGTGAGGGTGTGTGTGAGGATTAGGGTTAGGGTGATGGTTAGGTTTAGGGTTAGCGTGAGGGTTAGGATGAGGATTAGGGTTAGGGTGAGCGTTAGGTTGAGGGTGATAGTAAGTGTAAAGGTGAGGGTTAGGCTGAGGGTGAGGGTTAAGATAAGGGTGAGGGTTAGGATTAGGGTGAGGGTTTGGGTAAGGGTTCGGTTTAGGTTTAGGGTGAGGATTAAATTGAGGAATAGGGTTAGGGTTAGTGTGAGATTTACGGTGAGGATGAGGAATACGGTTAGCGTGAGGGTGAGGGTTAGAATTAGGGTTAGTGTGAGGGATACCGTGAGGGTGAGGGTTAGGGTTAGGGTTAGGGTTAGGGTTAGGGTGAGGTTTAGGATTAGAGTGAGAGTTAGGGTTATTGTGAGGGGTAGTGTGAGGGTTAGTGTTAGTGTTAGGGGAGGGTAATCGTTAGGTTGAGGGTTAGGTTTAGGGTGAGGGTTATGGTTAGGGTTCGGTTTAGGGTTACATTTACGTTGAGGGTGAATGTGAGGGTTAGGGTTAGGCTTAGGTTTAGTGTTAGGGTAAGGGTTAGATTTAGGGTTAGGTTGAGGGTGAGGTTTAGGGGTAGAGTTAGAATTAGGGTGGGGGTTAGGGTGAGGGTTAGGGTTAGGGAGAGGGTTAGGGTGGGGGTGACGGTAAGGGTAAACGTGAGGGTTAGGCCGAGGATGAGGGTTAGGGTTAGGGTCAGGGCTAGGGTGAGGGTGAGGGTTAGGGTTAGTTTTAGGGTGAGTTTTAGGGTTAGGGTGATGGTTAGGGTTGGTGTGAGGGTTAATGTTAGGGTTAGGTTAATGTTAGGGTGAGGGTTAGTCTTAGGGTGAGGGTTATGGTTAGGGTGAGGGTCAGGGTTAGTGTTAGGGTTAGAGTTAGGGTTAGTGTGAGGGTTAGGGTTATGGTGAGGGTAAGGTTGAGGGTTAGGGTTGGGGTTAGGATGAGGTTTAGGTTTAGGTTTAGGGTTAGAGTTAGGTTTAGGGTGAGGGTGATTTTTAGGGTTAGAGTTAGGGTTAGTGTTAGGGTTAAGGTTAGGGTGAGGGTGAGGGTGAGGGTTAGGTTTAGGCTTAGGCCTAGGCTTAGGCTTAGCCCGAGCATGAGGGTTAGGGTTAGTGTTAGGGTGAGTGTTATTGTTGGGGTGAGGGTTAGGGTTAGGGTTAGGTTTAGAGTTAGGTTTAGTGTTAGCGTTAGGGTTACGGCGAGGGTAAGTGTGAGGCTTACGGTTGGGGTTAGGATGAGGTTTAGGATTAGGTTTAGGGTTAGAGTTAGGTTTAGGGTGAGTGTAAGGTTTAGGATTAGAGTTAGGGTTAGGGTTAGTGTTAGGGTTAGGGTTAGGATGAGTGTTAAGTTTAGGATGAGGTTTAGGATGAGGGCTATTGTGAAGGTGAGGTTTAGGGTTAGGGTTAGGGTGAGGTTTAGGGTTAGGTTTAGGGTGAGGGTTAGGTTTAGGTTTAGAGTTAGGGTTAGAGTGAGGCTGAGGCTGAGGGTTAGGTTTAGGGTTAGTGTTAGATTTAGGGTTAGGGTGAGGGTTAGGTTGAGGTTGAGGGTTAGGCTTAGAGTTAGGATTAGGATTATGGTAAGTGTTAGGGTGAGTGTGAGGGTTAGGGTTAGGGTTAGGGTTAGGCTTAGGGTTAGGTTGAGGGTGAGGGTGAGCATGAGGGTTAGGGTGAGGGTTAGGGTTAGGGTTAGGGTGAGAGTTAGGGTTCAGGTTAAGTTTAGGGTTAGGGTGAGGGTTAGGGTTAGGGTTAGGGTGAGGGCTAGGATTAGAGTTAGGGTTACGGTGACGTGAGGGTTAGGGTTAGGGTGAGGGTTAGGTTTAGAATTAGGGTTAGGGTGAGCGTGAGTGTTAGGATTAGGTTTAGGGTTAGGGTTAGGGTTAGGTTTAGGGTTAGGATTAGTGTTATTGTTAGGGTTAGGGTTAGAGTTACAGTGAGGGTGAGGGTGAGGTTGAGGGTTAGGGTGAGGTTTAGGGTTAAGGTAAGGATTAGGGTTAGGGTGAGGTTGAGGTTTAGGGTTAGATTTACGGTTATGGGGAGGGTTAGTTAGAGGGTTTGGGTTAGGGTTGGTGTTAGGGTTAATGTTAGGGTGAGGGTTAGGTTGAGGGTTAGGGTTAGGGTTAAGTTTAGGATTAGGGTTAGGCTGAGGGTGAGGGTGCGCGTTACAGTCAGGCTTAGGCTTAGGGTTAGGCTGAGGGTGAGGGTGGGTGTGAGGATTAGGGTTATGGTGATGGTTAGGTTTAGGGTTAAGTGAGGGGTAGGGTGAGGGTGAGGGTTAGGGTAAGGCATAGACTTAGGCTTAAGTTTAGGTTGATCTTGAGGTTGACGGTGAAGGTTAGGCTTAGGGTGATGGTTAGGTTTACGATTTGGGTGAGTGTTAGGATGAGGTTTAAGGTTAGGGTGCGGGTCAGGGTGAGGATGATGGTAAGGGTAAAGGTGACCTTTATGCTGAGGATGAGGGTTAAGGTAAGGGTGATGGTTAGGGTTAGGTTTAGGGTTAGGGTAAGGGTTAGGGTTAGGGTTAGGGTGAGGGTTAGATTGAGGATTAGGGTTAGGGTTAGTGTGAGGTTTATGGTGAGGCTGAGGGTCAGGGTTAGGTTGAGGGTGAGGGTTAGAATTAGGGATAGTGTGAGGGCTAGTGTGAGGATGAGAGTTAGTATTAGTGTTAGGGTTAGGGTGAGATTTTGGGTGAGGTTTAGGGTTAGGGATATGGTTAGGTTTAGGATTAGGGTTAGGGTGACTGTGAGTGTGAGGGTTAAGGTTAGGGTTAGGCTTAGGGTTTGAGTGAGGGTTAGGGTTAGGGTTTGGGTAAGGGTGAGGGTGAGGCTAAGTATTAGGGTTAGGTTTAGGGTTAGGGTTATTTTTAGGTTTAGGCTAAGGGTTAGGATTATGGTGAGGGTTAGGTTTAGGTTTTAGGTTAGGGTGAGGGTTAGGCTGAGGGTAAGTTTTAAGGTGAGGTTTCAGGTGAGGTTGAGTATTAGGCTTAGCATTAATCTTAGGGTGAGGATTAGGGTTAGGTATAGCCTTAGGGTTAGGGTGAGGTTTAGGATTAGGGTTATGGTGAGGGTGAGGTTTAGGGTTAGGATTAGGTTAAGGGTTAGGGTGAGGCTGAGGTTGAGAATGAGGTTGAGGGTGAGGTTTAGGGTTAGGGTTAGGTTTAGCGTGAGGTCTACGGTGAAGGTGAGGTTTAGGGTGAGGGTTAGGGTGAGGGTGATGTTGAAGGTGAGGTTTAGGCTTAAGTTGAGGGTTAGGGTTAAGGTTAGGCTTGAGGGTTAGAGTTAGGGTGATGTTTAGGGTGAGGGTGAGGGTGAGGGTATAGGTGAGCGTTAGGTTCAAGGTGAGGGCAAGGGTGATGGTGAGGGTTAGGTTGAGGGTGTGGAAAAGGGTTAGGGTTAGTTTCAGGGTGAGGATGAGGGTTAGGGTTAGCATAAGTTTTAGGGTGAGGGTTAGGGTTAGGGTTAGGGTTAGGATAAGGGTTAGGGTTAGGGTAAGGGTCAGGGTTAGGCTTAGGGTTAGGGTTAGGGTTAGAGTGAGGGATAGGCTTAGGGTTAGATTTAGGGTGAGGGTTAGGGTTAGGGTGATGTTTAGGGTAACGGTGAGGGTTAGGGTGAGGGTGAGGTTGAGCGTGAGGGTTAGTGTGAGGGTGAGCGTGAGTGGGAAGGTGACGGTTAGGGTCAGGTTTAGGGTTAGGTTTAGGGTGAGGGTATGATTTAGGGTTACTATTAGGGTTAGGGTAAGGGTTAGGCTGAGGGTTAGGGTGACGGTGAGGTTCAGGGTGTGCGTTTCTGTTAGGTAAGGGTTAGGGTTATGTTTAGGGTGACGATTAGGTTGAGTGTGAGGCATAGGGTATGTTGAGTGTTAGGCTTAGTGTGAGGGTTACAGTTAGGGTTAGGATTAGTGTGAGGATAAGGCTTAGAGTGCGGGTAAGGTTGAGACTCAGGGTTAGGGTTAGAGTTAGGGTTAGGGTGAAGTTTAGGGTGGGGGTTAGGGTGAGGGTTAGGGTTAGGGTTAGGGTTGGGTGAGGGTTAGGTTGAGTGTTAGGTTTATGGTTACGGTTAGGTTTAGGGTGCATGTTAGGGTTAGGGTTAGAGTGAGGGTGAAGGTCAGGGTTAATGTTAGGATTAGGTTTAGGGTTAGGGTGAGGCTGAGGGTGAGGCTGAGGGTGAGGGTGAGAGTGAGGATGAGGGTTAATATGAGGGTTAGTTTTAGGGTGAGGGCTATTGTGATGGTGAAGTTTAATGTGGGGGTTAGGGTTAGGGTGAGTGTTAGGGTTAGGGTTAGGGTGAGGGTTAGGGTTAGGGTGATGTTTAGGGTGAGGGTGAAGGTGAGAGTGAGGGTTCGGGTAAGGGTTAGGGTTAGGGTGAGGGTTAGGATTAGGGTTAGGGTTAGGGTGAGGGTTAGGGTTAGGGTGATGTTTAGGGTGAGGGTGAAGGTGAGAGTGAGGGTTAGGGTGAGGGGAAGGTGTAGGGTGAGGGTTAGGGAGCGGTGAGGGTTAGGGCTATGGTGAGGGTAAGGGTTAGGCTGAGGGTTAGGTTGAGAGTGAGCATTTGTGTTAGCATCAGGGTTGGGTTAAGGGTGAGGGTTAGGGTTAGGCTGAGGGGTAGTTTTAGGGTTAGGGTGAAGGTTAGGGTTAGAGTTAGGGTTAGGCTTAGGGTGAGGTTAAGGTTTAGGTGAGAGTGAGGGTGAGGGTTATTGTTAGCCACAGGGTGAGGGTGAGGGTTAGGGTTAGGGTTAGGTTGAGTGTGAGTGTGAGGGTTAAGTTTAGGATTAGGGTTAGGGTTAGGCTGAGGTTGAGGGTATGAGTGAGGCTCACCCTAGCCCTCACTGCTAGGGTTAGGGTGAGTGGTAGGTTTAGGGTTAGATTTAGGGTGAGGTTTAGGTTTAATGAGAGGGTTAGGGTGATTGTAAGTGTTAGAGTGAGGGTTAGGGTGAGAGTGAGGTTTAGGGTGATGTTTAAGCTGAAGGTGAAAGTTAGGGAGTGTGAGAGGTTTTGGGTGAGAATGAGGGTTATGGTTTGGTTGAGGGTGAGGGTTAGGGTGAGAGTAAGGGTTAGGGTGATGTTTAGGGTGAGGGTGAGGTGTAGGGTGAGAGTTAGGGTTCAGGGAATGGGTAGGGTTAGGGTGTAGGTGAGGGTTAGTGTAAAGGTGAGGCTTAGGGTGACCATGAGGGTTAGGGTTCAGGGGAGGATTAGGGTTAGGGTTAGGGTTCGGGTTCAGGTTAGGGTGAGTGTTAGGGTTAGGTTAGGATGAGGGTTAGGCTTTTTGTGAGGGTTAGGGT
Organism: Dipodomys merriami; assembly: GCF_024711535.1. Taxonomy (NCBI): domain Eukaryota; kingdom Metazoa; phylum Chordata; class Mammalia; order Rodentia; family Heteromyidae; genus Dipodomys; species Dipodomys merriami. The sequence goes on along the minus strand of NW_027206324.1, from coordinate 6,445,878 downwards.
TAGGGTTCGGGTTAGGGTTAATGTGAGGATAAGGGTTAGGGTAAGGGTTAGGGTGAGACTGAGGGTTAGGGTTAGCCTTAGGGTTAGGGTTAAGGTTAGGGTGGGGGTTAGGGTGAGGGTTAGTATGAGGGTTAGGGTTGGGTGAGGGTTAGGGTGATTGTAAGGTTTAGGGTGAGGGTTAGGTTGAGGTTGAGGAATAGGGTTTTTGTGAGGGTAAGGTTTAGGTTTAGGGTTAGGTTGAGGGTTAGGGTTAGCATTAGTGTTAGGGTGAGGGTGAGAGTTAGGGTGAGGGTGAGGGGTAGACTGAGGTTTAGGGTTATGGTTAGTGTTAGGGTGTGGGTTAGAGTTAGGGTTAGGGTGAGGGTGAGGGTTAGGGTAAAGGTTAGGGTCACTGTTAGGGTGAGGGTGAGGGATAGGGTTAGCATTACGGTTAGGGTTAGGTTTAGGTTGAGTGTTACGTTTAGGGTGAGGTTGAAGGTTAGGGTTAGCATTAGGGTAAGGGTTAGGGTTAGGGTGCAGGTTAGGGTTAGGGTTAGAGTGAGGGTGAGGGTCAGGGTTAGGGTTAGGATTAGGTGTAGGTTTAGGGTGAGCTTGAGGGTGAGGGTGAGCATTAGGGTGAGCGTGAAGGTGAGGGTTAAGTTTACGGTTATGTTTAGGGTGAGGTCTAAGGTGAGGGTGAGGGCTATGGTGAGGGTGAGGGTGAAGGTGAGGTTTTCGGTTTCGAAAGGGTTAGGGTTAGGTTTAGGGTGAGGATTAGGGTGAGGGTGAGGTTTAAGGTGAGGGTTAGGGTTAGGGTGAGGGTCAGGGTTAGGGTTAGGGTGAGGGTTAGGGTTAGGGTGTTGTTTAGGCTGAGGGTGAGCGTGAGAGTGAGGGTTCGGGTGAGGGTGTGGGTTACGGTGTTGCTGAAGGTTAGGGTGAGAGTGAGGGTTCGGGTGAGCGTGAGGGTTAGGGTGTTGGTGAGGTTTCGGATTAGGGTTAGTTTTAGGGTTAGGGTGAGGTTTAGGGTGAGGGTGAGGGTTAGGGTTAGGGTTAGGATTAGGGTTAGGGTTAGGGTGAGGGTTAGACTGAGGGTTATGGTTAGGTTGAGGATTAGGGTGAGAGTGAGGGTTAGGGTTTGATTAAGGGTTAGGTTGAGGTTTAGGGTAAGGGTTAGGGTTAGGGTTAGGGTGAGTGTGAGTGTTAAAGTTAGGGTTAGGGTGAGGGTTATGGTTGGGGTTAGGGTTAGGGTTAGGGTTAGGGTGAAGGTGAGGATGAGGGTGAGGGTTAGTGTGAGTGTTAGGGTGTGGGTTACGGTTAGGTTTAGGGTGAGGGTTAAGGTGACGATGAGTGTTAAGGTGAGGGTGAGTGTTAGGGTTAGGGTGAGTGATACGGTGAGGTTTAGGGTCAGATTGAGTGTGAGGTTTACGGTTAGGGTTACCCTTAGGGTTATGTTGAGGGTATCAGTTAGGGTGAGATTTAGGGTGAGGGTGAATGTTTGGGTTAGCGTTAGGGTTAAGTTGAGATTAGGGTGAGGGTTAGAGTTAGGGTGAGGATTAGGGTTAGGGTTAGGGTGACGTTTAGGGTTAGGGTGTGGGTTAGGGATAGGTTTATGGATAGCGTGAGAGTTAGGTTTATGGTTAGGGTTCAAGTTAGGGTGAGTGTGAGTGTGAGCGTTAGGTTTAGGATTAGGCTTTGTGTTAGTGTTAGGCTGAGGGTGTGGGTGAGGTTGACGGTGAGGGTTAGGTTTAGGGTAATGTTTAGGGTTAGGGATAGGTTGAGGGTTAGGGTTAGGGTTAGGATGAGGGTTAGGGTGAGGATTATGGTTAGGGTTAGGGTGAGGGTTAGGTTTAGTTTGATTTTTAGGGTTAGTGTGAGGGTAAACGTTAGGGTGAGGGATAGGGTGAGGGTGAGGGATAGGTTTAGTGTTAGTGTTAGGGTGAGCATTTGGGTGAGGATTAGGATTAGGTTTAGGGTAACGGTTAGGGTTAGGGTTGAGTTTAGGGTTAGGTTTAGGGTGAAGTTTAGTGTTAGGTTTAGGGAGAGGATTAGAGTTAGTGTGAGGTTTAGGGTTACGTTTAGGGTTAGTGTGAGGATAAGGGTTAGGTGAGGGTTAGGGTGCAGGTGAGGGATAGGGTTAGTGTAAGGGTTAGGGTGACTGTTTGGTGAAGGTTAGGTTTAGGTTTAGGGTTAGGGTGAGGGGTAGGCTGAGGGTAAGTGTTAGGGTGAGGTTTCAGGTGAGGTTGAGTATTAAGCTTAGAAATAGTCTTAGGGTGAGTGTTAGGGTTAGGTATAGCATTAGGGTTAGGGTTAGGGTGAGGGTGAGGGTTAGGATTAGGGTAAAGTTGAGGGTGAGGTTTAGGGTTAGCATTAGGTTTAAGGTTAGCGTTAGACTGAGGGTTAGGGTGAGGATTAGGGTTAGGATTAGGTTTAGGGTTAGGGTGAGGCTGAGGTTGAGGATGAGCTTGAGGGTGAGGTTTTGGGTTAGGGTTAGGTTTAGGGTGAGGGCTAGGGTGAGGGTGAGATTTAGGGTGAGGGTTAGGGTGAGGGTGAGTTTGAAGGTGAGGGTTAGCGTTAAGGTGAGGTTTAGGTTTAGGGTTAGGCTGAGGGTTAGGGTTAGGGTGATGTTTAGGGTGAGGGTGAGGGTGAGGTTGAGGGTGAGTTTTAGGGTATAAGTGAGGGTTAGTTTTAGGGTGAGGGTTAGGGTGACGGTGAGGGTTAGGGTGAGGTTGTGGCAAAGGGTTAGGGTTAGGTTCAGGGTGAGGGTTAGGTTTAGGGTTAGGGTTAGGGTGAGGGTGAGGGTTAGTGTGAGGATTTGTGTTTGGGTTAGTTTGAAGAAAAGGTTTAGGGTGAGGATTAGGATGAAAGTAAGAGTTAAGGTTAGGTTAAGTGTTAGGGTTAGGGTGAGGTTTAGGGTTAGGATTAGGGTTAGGGTTAGGTTGAGGTTGAGGGTTAGAATTAGGGTTAGGTTGAGGGTTAGGTTTGGGGTGAGTGTTAGGGTTTCGGTTATGGTGAGGGTGAGGTTGAGGTTTCGGTTTCAGGTGAGGGTTAGTGTGTGAGTGATGGTTAGTGTTTGGGTGAAGTTTAAGGTGACGGTGAGGGTTAGGATGAGGTTTAGGATTGGGGTGAGAATTAGGGATAGGGATAGGGTTAGGGTTAGGGTTTGAGTTAGGGTGAGTATGAGGGTAAGAGTTAGGGTTAGGATTAGGGTTACGGTTAGTGTTAGGCAGAGGGTGAGGGTGAGGGTGAGGGTTAGGGTTAGGGTGACATTTAAGGTTAAGGTTAGGGTGAAAGGTAGGGTTAGGATTAGGGAGATTGTTAGGGTTAGGGTGAGGGTTTGGGTTAGTTTGAAGGTTAGGGTGAAGGTAAGTTTGAGATTGAGGGTTAGGGTGAGGGTGATGGTGACGGTGAGGGTTAGAGTTAGGATTCTGGTTAGGGTTAGGGTGAGGGTTAGGGTTAGGTTTAGGGTTAGGGTGAGGGTAAGGTTGAGGGTTAGGTTTAGGTTTAGGGTGAGGGTTAGGGTTAGGGTTAGGTTTAGGCTGAGGGTTAGTGTTAGGGTTAGGGTGAGGTTGAGGGTTAGGTTGAGGGGTAGGAATAGGGATAGGGTAAAGGTTAGGGTTAGGGTGAGGGTGAGGGTGAGGTTTAGGTTTAGGGTGAGGGTTAGGGTGAGGGTTAGTGTGAGGTTTAGGTTTAGGGTAAGGGTAAGGGTTAGGTTCAGGGTGAGTGTTAGTTTTAGGTTTAAGTTTAGGGTTAGGGTGATGCTGAGGGTTAGGGTTAGGGTTAGTGTGAGGATGAGGGTTAGTGTGAGGATTAGGGTGAGGATGAGAGTTAGGCTTAGCATAACGTTTAGGGCGAGGGTTAGGGTTAGGGTTAGGGTTAGGGTTAGGTTAGGGTAAGGGTTAGGGTTAGCGTGAGGGTTAGGGGTATGGTGATGTTTAGGGTGACGGTGAGGGTTAGGGTGAGGGTGAGGTTGAGCGTGAGGATTAGGGTGAGGGTGAGCATGAGTGGGAGGGTGACCATGAGGGTTAGGATTAAGGTTAGATTTAGGGTGAGGATAAGAGTTAGGGTACTATTAGGGTTAGGGTAAGGGTTTGGCTGAGGGTGAGGGTGAGGGTGAGGGTTAGGGTTTTGGTTAGGTAAGGGTTAGGGTTATGTTTAGGGTGAGGATTATGGTGAGGGTGAGGATTAGGGTTAGGTTGAGGGTTAGGCTTAGTGTGAGTGTTACGGTTAGGGTTAGGGTTAATGTGAGGATAAGGGTTAAGATGAGCGTTTGGTTGAGAGTGAGGGTTAGGGTTAGCGTTAGGGTTAGGGTGAAGGTTAGTGTGGGGGTTAGGGTGTGGTTTAGGGTTCGGGTTAGTGTTGGGTGAGGGTTAGGGTGAGCGTAAGGTTTAGAGTGAGGATTAGGTTGAGAGTGAGGGATAGGGTTATGGTGAGGGTAAGGGTTAGGGTTAGGGTGAGAGTGAGGGTGATGGTAAGGGTAAGGGTTTTAGGGTCTAAGTTACTGTGAGTGTGAGGGTTAGGGTTAGCATTAGGGTTAGGGTTTGGTTTAGGTTGAGTGTTAGGGTTACGGTTAGGGTTAGGTTTAGGGTGAGGGTAAGGGTTAGGATGACAGTTAGGGTGAGGGTGAGGGTTAAGTTTAGGTTTAGGTTTAGGGTGAGTTTGAGGGTGAGGGTTAGGGTTAGGGTTAGGGTGAGTGTTAGGGTGAGGCTTAGGGTGAAGGTTAGGATTAGGGTTAGGATTTGGGTTAGGGTGAGGTTTAGGGTGAGGGGAGGGGGTAGGGTGAGTGTTAGGGAGAGGGGAGGGATAGGGTTATGGTGAGGGTAAGTGTTAGGCTGAGGCTTAGGTTGAGAGTGAACATTTGAGTTAGCATCAGGTTTGGGTTGAAGTTGAGGGTTAGACTTAGGCTGAGGGGTAGTTTAAGGGTTTGGGTTAGGGTTAGGTTTCGGGGGAGGTTAAGGGTTAGGGTGAGGGTGAGGTTTAGGGTTAGACTTTGGGTGATGGTGAGGATTAGGTTTAGGGTAAGGGTGAGTGTGAGTGTGAGGGTAAGGTTTAGGATTAGGTTTAGGGTCAGGCTGAGGTTGAGGGTATGAGTGAGGGTGAGTGCTAGGGTTAGTGGTAGAGGTAGGGTTAGGGTTAGGTTTAGAGTTAGTATTAGTGTTAGGGTTAGGATTAGGCTGAGGGTGAGGGTGAGGGTGAGGGTGAAGATGAGGTTTAGGGTTAGGGTTAGGATTAGAGTTAGGGTTATGTTGAGCGCTATGATGAGGGTGAGGGTTAGGGTTAGAGTTAGGGTTAGGGTGAGGCTTAGGGTGAGGGTTGAGTGTTAGGGTTAGGCTTAGGTTGAGGTTGACGGTTAGGATTAGGGATAGGGATAGGTTTAGGCTGAGGTTGAGGATGAGGGTGAGGTTTAGGGTTAGGGTTACGGTTAGGGTGAGGGCTAGGGTGAGGGTGAGTGTTAGGGTGAAGTTGAGTGTGAGGGTGAGGGTCTTGGTTAGGTAATGTTAGGGTTAGTGTGAGGATTAGGTGAGTGTTAGGGTGAGGGTGTGGGTTCGGTTGATGGTGAGGGTTCGGGTTACATTAGTGTTAGGGTTAGGGTTAGGTTGAGTGTTAGGGTTAGGGTTAGGGTGAGGGTATGTGTTAGGGTGAGGGTTATGGTGAGGGTGAGGGATAAGGTTAGTGTTAGGGTTAGGGTGAGCATTTGGATGAGGGTTAGGTTTAGGGTTAGGGTGAGGGTTAGGGTTAGGGTTGAGTTAAGGGTTAGCGTTAGTGTGAGGTGTAGGGTTAGGGTTAGGGTTAGTGTGAGGATAAGGGATATGGTGAGGGTTAGGGTGAGGGTGAAGGATAGGTTTACTGTAAGGGTTAGGGTGAGTGTTTGGATGAGGATTAGGTTCAGGTTTAGGGTTAAGGTGAGGGTTAGGATGAGGGTAAGTGTTAGGGTGATGTTTAGGTTGTGGTTGAGTATTGGGGTTTGCATTAGTCTTAGTGTGAGGGTTAGGATTAGGTATGGCATTAGGCTTAGGGTTAGGGTTAGGGTGAGGGTTAGGATTAGGGTTAAGGTGAGGGTGAGGTTTAGGGTTAGCATTAGGTTTACGGTTATGGTTACAGTGAGGGTTTGGGTAAGGGTTAGGTTTCGGATTAGGTTTAGGGTTAGGGTGAGGCTGAGGTTGAGGATGAGGTTGAGGTTGAGGGTTAGGGTTAGGGTTAGGCTTAAGGTGAGGGCTAGGGTGAGGGCGAAGGTTAGGATGAGGGTTAGGGTGAGGGTGCGGTTTTCGGTTAGGAAATGGTTAGGATTAGGTTTAGGGTGAGGATTAGGCTGAGGGTGAGGTTGAAGGTGAGGGTTAGGGTTAAGGTGAGGGTTAGGGTTAGGGTTAGGGTGAGGGTTAGGGTTAGGGTGATTTTTAGGGTGAGGGTGAGGGTGAGGGTTAGGGTGTAGGTGAGGGTTAGGATTAGGGTGAGGGTTAGGGTGACAGTGAGGGTTAGGTTGAGGGTTAGGGCTAGTGTGAGGGTTAGGATTAGGGTTAGTGTGAGGAAAAGGGTTAGGGTGAGGATTAGGATGAGACTAAGATTTAGGGTTATGTTTAGCATTAAGGGTAGTGTGAGGTATAGGGTTAGAGTTCGGGTGTTGGTTAGGTTGAGGGTGAGAGTTAGAGTTATGGTTAGGGTGAGGGTTAGGGTTGGGGTGAGTGTTAGTGTTACGGTTAGGGTGAGGGTTTGGTTTCGGGTGAGGGTTAGGGTGTGGGTTAGGGTTAAGGTTGTGGTGAGGGTAAGGTTAGGGTGAGATTTAGGGTGAGGGTTAGGGTTAGGTTGAGGGTTAGGGTGACGTTGAGGGTTAGGGTGACAGTGAGGGTTAGGGTCAGGGTTAGGCTTAGTGTGAGGGTTAAAATGAGGGTTAGGGTTAGGGTTGGGGTTAGTTTTAAGTTTATAGTGAGGGTAAGGGTTAAGGTGAGGTTTAGGCTGATGGGTAGGTTTAGGGTAAGGGTGAGGGAGAGGGTGAGGGTAAGGATTAGAGTGAGGGTTAGTGTGAGGTTGAGTGTTAGGGTTAGCATTAGGGTTAGGGTTTGGGTTAGGGTGAGGGGTAGGGTTAGGGTTAGGGTGAGGATGAAGTTTAGGGTTAGCATTAGGTTTAGGGTTAGGTTGAGGGTGAGGGTTAGGGTTAGGTTTAGGGTGAGTGTTAGGTTCAGGTTTAGGGTCAGGGGTAGAGTGAGGGTTAAGGTTAAGGTGTGGGTTCCAATTAGGGTGAGGGTGAGGCTAAGGATTCGGGTGAGGTTTAGGGTATGGGTGAGGGTTAGGGTTTGAATTAGAGATAGGGTTAGGGTGAAGGTGAGAGTGAGGGTTAGGGTTAGAGTTAGGGTTTGAGTGAGGGTCAGGGTGAGGGTGAGGGTTAGGTTTAGGGTTAGGATTAGTGTAAGGTTGAGGGCTAGATGAGGGTGAGGGTTAGGGTTTGGGTTAGGGTGAGGGTAAGTATTAGGGTGACGGGTAGGGTTAGGGTTCGGATGAGGTTGAGGGTTAGGTTTAGTGTGAGGGTGTGGGTTAGGGTTAGGGTAAGGTTAAGGTTTAGAGTGAGGGTTAGGGTGAGAGTGAGTGTTAGGGTTAGCGTGAGTGTGAGGGTGAGGGTTAGGGTGATGTTTAGGGTGACAGTGAGGGTTAGGATGAGGGTTAGGTTTAGGTTTAGTGTTAGCGTTACAGTGAGGGTTAGGGTCAGGGTTAGGATTAAGGTGAGGGTTAAAGTGAGGGTGAAGGTTAGGTTTAGGTTTAAGGTGTGGGTTATGGTTAGGGTTAGGATTAGGGTGAGGTTTAGGGTGAGGGGTTGGGTCAGGGTTAGTGTGAGGTTTAGGGTTAGTGTGAGGTTTTGGGTTAGGTTTAGGGTAAGTGTGAGGATAAGGGTTAGAGTGAGGGATAGGGTTATTTTTAGGGTTAGGGTGAGGGTGAGGGTTCGGGTTCGGATAGGGTGAGGGTTAGGGTGAGGGTTAGGGTTAGGGTAAGGCATAGGGTTGGGGTTAGGGTAAGGGTGCGTGTGAGGGTGATGGTTAGTGTTAGGTTTATGGTGAAGGTGAGGGTTTGGTTTAGGATTAGGGTTAGGGTTAGTTTTAGGGTGAGGGTGAGGGTTAGGTTTAGGATTAGGGTTAGGGTTAGGCTTAAGGTGAGGGTGAGGGTGAGGGTGAGGGTTAGGGAGAGGATTAGGGTTATGTTTAGGGTTAGGGTGAGAGTGTGGGTTAGGTTGAGGTGAGGGTTCGGGTTTGGGTCAGGGTGAGGGTTAGGGTTAGAGTTAGGGTGAGGTTAGGGTTAATGTGAGGGGAAGGGTTGGGGTTAGGGTGAGGGTGAGGTTTAGGTTTAGTGTGAGGGTTAGGGTTAGTATTAGGGTTATGGTAAGGTTAAGGGTTAGGGTGTGGTTTAGGGTAAGAGTGAGGGTTAGGGTTAGCGTGAGTTGGAGGGTGAGGGTTAGGGTTAGGGTGAGGGTTAGGGTGAGGGAGAGGCTTATGTTTATGGTTAAGGTGAGGGTTAGGATGAGGGTGAGTTTTAGGGTGAGGTTGAAGGTTAGGGTGAGGGTGAGGTTTAGGGTTAGGGTTAGGTTTAGGGTGTGGGTTAGGTTTAGGGTTAGGGTTAGGCTGATGGTTAGGTTTGGGGTTAGGGTAAGGGTGAGGGTGACGGTAAGGGTTAGGGCTAGGTTTAGGGTGAGTGTGAGGGTTAGGTTTAAGATTAGTGTTAGTATGATGGTGAGGGTGAAGTTTACAGTTAGTGTTAGCTTTGGGGTGAGGGTGAGCCTGAGGGTGAGGTTTAGGGTGTGAGTGACAGTTAGGTTTAGGGTGAGGGTTAGGGTGATGGTGAGGGTTAGGTGAGGGTGAGATGTAGGTTTAATGTTAGAGTTAGGCTGAGGGTTAAGATCAGGGTCAGGATTAAGGTGAAGGTTAAGGTGAGGTTTAGGGTTAGGGTTAGGTTTAGGGTTAGTGTGAGGATTAGGTTTAGGGTGAGGGTAAGCTTTAGGGTGAGGGTTAGACTGAGGGTGAGGGATAGGTTTAGTGTTAGTGTTAGGGTGAGCATTTGGGTGAGGGTTAGGTTAAGGGTTAAGGTTAGGGTGAGTGTTAAGTTGAGGGCAAGTGTTAGGGTTAGGTTTAGGTGGACGGTGAGGGATAGGGTTATGGTGAGTTGAGGGTGAGGGTGAAGGTGAGGGTTAGGGTTAGCGTTAGGTTGAGGGGAAGGTACAGGTTGAGGGTAAGTACTAGAGTTAGGCTGAGGGTGAGTGTGATGTTGAGGTTTAGGGTTAAGGTAAGGGTTAGGGTTAGTGTGAGGGTTAGTGTTAGGGTTAGGGTTAGGGTTAGTGTGAGGGTAAGTGTTAGGGTGAGGGTTTGGGTTAGGGTGAGTGTTATGGTTAGGGTGAGGGTTAGGGTCAGGTTTATTTTTAGGGTTAGTGTTATGGTAACGGTGAGGGTGAAGGTGAGGGTTAATGTTAGGGTTAGGATGAGATTTAGGTTTAGGGTTAGGATTAGCGTTAGGCTAAGGGTTAGGTTTAGGGTTAAATGTGAGGGTTAGGGTTAAGGTTAGGCTGAGGGGGAGGATTCGGGTTAGGGTTAGCTTGAGGTTAGGGTTAGAGTTAGGGTGAGCGTGAGGGTTAGGGTGAGGCATAGGGTTAGTGTTAGGGTGAGGGTGAGGGTTAGGTTTAGGGTGAGGGTTACGGTTAGGTTTAGGGTGAGGGTCAGGGTTAGGTTTAGGGTGAGGGTTAGGGTTAGGGTTAGGGTGAGGGTGAGGGTTATGGTTAGGGTAAGGGTAAGGGTGAGGATGAGGGTGATTTTTAGGGTTAGGTTTAGGGTGAGGGTGAGCGTTAGATTTAGGATGAGGGTTAGGGTGAGGGTGAGGGTCAGGGTGAGGGTGAGTTTGACCGTGAGGGTTAGGGTAAGGGTTAGGGTTACGGTAAGGGTGAGGGTGAGGGTTAGGGTTAAGGTGAGTGTGAGGTTTAGGGTTAGAGTTAGGGTTAGCGTGAGGGTTTTGATTAGGGTTAGGGTTAGGGTAATGGTGAGTGTTAGGGTGAGTGTGAGGTTGAGGTTGAGGGTGAGGGTGAGGGTTAAGGTGTGGGTTAGGGTTAGGGTGTGGGTTAGGGTTAGGGTTAGGGTGAGTGTTAGGGTTAAGGTGAGTGTGAGGGTTAGGTTTAGAGTTAGGGTTAGCATGAGGGTTATGGTTAGGGTTAGGTTTAGGGTGATGGTGAGGTTGAGGGTGAGATTGAGGGTGAGGGTGAGGACGAGGGTTAGGGTGAGGGTGAGCGTTAGGGTGAGAGTGTGGGTTCCGGTGAGAGTGAGGGGGAGGGTTATGGTTAGTGTTCGGTTTAGAGTTAGGTTGAGGGTGTGGGTGAGGGTTAGGTTTAGGATTAGGCTGAGGGTGAGTGTGAGGGTGAGGTTAGGGTTCGGGTTAGGGGGAGGGTTAGGTTAATGTTAGCGTTACGGTTAGGGTGAGGGATAGGGTTAGGGTTAGGGTTAGGGTTAGGATGAGGGTTAGGCTGTGGGGTAGGTTTAGGGTTATGGTGAGGGTTAGGTTTAGTGTGAGTTTTAGGGTTAAGGTTAGGTTCAGGGTTAGGTTTATGGTGAGGAGAAGGGTTAGGGTGATGGTTAGGATGAGTGTGAGGTTTAGGTTTTGGGATAGGGTTAGGGTATGTTTAGGGTGAGGGCTAGGGTGGGTGTGAGTGTTAGGGTTAGGGTTAGGGATAGGGTGAGAATTAGGTTTAGGGTTAGGGTTAGGGTTCGGGTGAGTCTTAGGCTGAGGGGTAGGTTTAGGGATAGGGTGAGGGTTAGGTTTAGTGTGAGGGTTAGGGTTTGGGGTAGGGTTAGGGTTAGGGTTAGGGTGAGGTTTAGGCTGATGGCTAGGGTTACAGTTAGGGTGACGGTTAGGTTTAGTGGGAGTGTTAGGGTTAGGTTTAGGGTTAGGGTTAGGGTGAGGGTTCGGGTGAGGGTTCGGATTAAAGTGTCGGTGAAAGTTAGGGTTAGTGTGAGGACTAGGTTTCGGGTTAGGGTTACTGTTAGGGTTAGGGTTAGAGTGAGGGTAAGGGTTACGGTTAGGGTGATTGTGAGGGTAAGGGTTAGGGTTAGTGTTACGGTTAGGGTGAGAGTTCGGGTTAGTGTGAGGTTTAGGGTTAGGGTGAGGGTTAGGGTGAGGTTTAGGATTAGAGTTAGGGTTAGGATTAGGGTTAGGGTGAGGTTGATGTTTAGTGTTAGTGTTAGGGTTAGGGTGCGGGTGAGGGTGAGTGTGAGGGTGAGGTTAAGGGTTAGGGTAGGTTTTGGTTTAGCCAGAGGGTGAGGGTGAGGTTGACGGTTAGTGTTAGGATTAGGGTGAGGGTGAGGGCTAGGGTGAGGGTGAGGTTTAGGGTGTGGGTGAGGGTTAGGTTTAGGTTGAGGGTTAGGGTGATGGTGAGGATTAGGTGAGGGTGAGATTCAGGTTTAGTGTTAGAGTTAGGCTGAGTGTTAAGATCAGGATCAGGATTAAGGTGAGGGTTAAGGTGAGGGTTAGTGTGAAGTTGAGGGTTAGGGTTTCCTTTACGTCAGGGTTAGGGGTAGGGTAGGGATTAGGATAAGGTTGAGGGTGAGGGTTTAGTTTGCATCTGGGTTAGGGTTAAGCTGAGGTTAGGGTTAGGGTGAGGTTTAGGGTTAGTGTTAGGATTAGGGTTAGGGGAGGGTGATGTTTAGGGTGAGGGTGAGGGTTAAGGGGAGGGTTAGATTGAGGGTCAGGGTTAGGGTTAGTGTTAGGGTTATGGTGAGGGTGATGTTTAGGGTGAGGGTGAGGGTTAAGGGGAGGGTTAGATTGTGGGTCAGGGTTAGGGTTAGTGTTAGGGTTAGGGTTAGGATGAGGGTTAGGTTGACGTTTAGGGTTAGGGTTATTGTTAGAGTTAGGGTGAGGGTTAGGCTTAGGTTTATGGTTAGGTTGAGGGTTAGGGTTAGGGTTAGGATTATGGTAAGGGTTAGGGTTAGCGTGAGAGTTAGGTTTAGGGTGATGTTAAGGGTGACTTTGAGGGTTACGGTTAGGGTGAGGTAGAGCGTGAGGATTAGGGTGCGGGTGAGGGTGAGTGAGAGGGTGATGGTGAGGATTAGGGTTAGGGTTAGGTTTAGGTTGAGGGTAAGAGTTAGGGTTTGGATTAGGGTTAGTGTAAGCGTTAAGCTGAGGGTGAGGGCGAGGGTGAGGTTAAGGGTGAGGCTTTCGGTTTGGTAAGGGTTAGGGTTAGGTTGATGGTGAGGATTAGGGTGAGGGTGAGGGTTAGGTTTAGGTTGAGCGTTATGGTTAGGGATAGGGTTAGGGTGAGGGTTTGGGTGAGAGGTAGGGTTAGGGTTAGCATGAGGGTTAGGCTTTGTGTGACCGTTACGGTAAGGGTTAGGGTTATTGTGAGGATAAGGTTTAGGGTGAGGGTTAGGTTGAGACTGAGGGTTAGGGTTAGCGTTAGGGTTATGGTGAAGCGTTGGGTGGGGTTTAGGGTGAGGGTTAGGGTTTGGGTTAGGGTTGGGTGAGGGTTACGGTGAGCGTAAGAGTTAGGGTGTGGGTTAGGTTGAGGGTTAGGGATAGGGTTATGGTGAGGGTTAGGGTTAGGGTGAGAGTAAGGGTGAGGTTTAGGGTGAGGCTGAGGGTAAGGCTAAGGGTGAGGGTGAGGGTTAAGTTTAGGGTTAGGTTTATGGTGAGGGCTAGGGTGAGGGTGATATTTTTGGTTAGGAAAGGTTTAGGGTTAGGTTTAGGGTGAGGGTGAAGTTTAAGGTGAGGGTTAGGTTTAGGGTGAGGGTTAGGGTTAGGGTTAGGGTGAGGTTAAGGGTTCGGATGACAGTTAGGGTGAGGGTGAGGGTTAGGCTTAGGTTTAGTGTTAAGGTGAGGGTTAGGGTTAGGGTTAGAGTGAGGGTTAGGTGGAAGTTTAGGGTTAGGGTTAGGGTTCAGGTTAGGGTGAGGGATAGGGTGAGGGGAAGGGGTAGGGTGAGGGTTAGGGAGAGGGTGAGGGATAGGGTTATGGTGAGGGTAAGGGTTAGGCTGAGGCTTAGGTTGAGAGTGAACATTTGTGTTAGCATCAGTGTTGGGTTTAGGGTGAGCGTTAGGGTTAGGCTGAGGGGTAGTTTTAGGGTTAGTGTGAGGGTTAGGGTTAGGGTTAAGGTTAGTGTTAGGGTGAGGTTAAGGGTTAGGGTGAGGGTGAGGGTGAGGGTTGGTTAGGGTTAGCCTTAGTGTGAGGATGAGGGTTAGGGTTAGGTTTAGGGTGATTGCGAGTGTGAGGGTTAGGTTTAGGATTAGGGTTAGGGTTAGGGTTAGGCTGAGGTTGAGGGTATGAGTGAGGCTCACGCTAGCCCTCATGGCTAGGGTTAGGGTGAGGGGTAGATTTAGGGTTAGAGTTAGGGTGAGGCTTTTGTTTAGTGTGAGGGTTAGGGTTTGGGTAAGGGTTAGGGTGATGGTAAGTGTTAGGGTGAGAGTGAAGGTTAAGTTTAGCCTAAGTGTCACGTTGTGTGTTAGGGTAAGTGTTAGGGTTAGGGTTAGGGTTAGGGTGAGGGTGAGGGTTATGGTTAGGGTTAGGTTGAGTGTTAGGGTTAGGGTGATGTTTAAGGTGAAAATGAAAATTAGGGAGAGTGAGAGGGTTCGGGTGAGGGTGAGGGTTAGGTTGTGGGTGAGATTGAGGGTTTGGGTTTGGGTGAGGGTGAGGGTTAGGGTGATGTTTAGGTTGAGGGTGAGGTTTAGGGTGAGAGTTAGGCTTCAGGGAATGGAAAGGGATAGGGTGTAGGTGAGGGTGAGGCTTAAGGTAACCATGAGTTTTAGGGTTCGGGGGAGGATTACGGTTAATGTTAGGGTTCGGGTTAGGGTTAAGGTTAGGGTTAGGGTGAGTATTAGGGTGAGAGGTAGGGTTAGGTTTAGGATGAGGTTTAGGCTTAGTGTGAGGGTTACGGTTAGAGTTAGTGTGAGAATAAGAGTTAGGGTGAGGGTTAGGGTGAGACTGATGTGTAGGGTTAGCCTTAGGGTTAGGGTGAATGTTAGGGTGGGGGTTAGGGTGAGGTTTAGGGTTAGGGTTAGGGTTGGGTGAGGGTTAGGTTGAGTGTAAGGGTTAGGGTGAGGGTTAGGTTGAGGTTGAGGGATAGGGTTATGGTGAGGGTAAGAGTTAGGGCAATGGTTAGGGTGAGGTTGATGTTTAGGCTTATCATTAATGTTAGGGAGATGGTGAGGGTTAGGGTGAGGATGAGGGTTAAGCTGAGGGGTAGGATTAGTGTTAGGGTTAGAGTTAGGGTTAGGGTGAGTGTTAGGGTTACGGATAGGGTGAGGGTGAGGGTTTGGGAAAGGTTTAGGGTCAGGGTTAGGATGAGGGAGAGGGTTAGGGTTACCATTAGGGTTAGGGTTAGGTTTAGGTTGAGTGTTAGGGTTAGGGTTAGGGTGAGGTTGAGGGTTAGGGTTAGCATTACTGTTAGGGTTAGGCTTATGTTGCAGGTTAGGGTTAGGTTTAGAGTGAGGGTGAGGGTTAGGGTTAGGGTTAGGATTAGGTTGAGGGTTAGGGTGACGCTGAGGGTGAGGGTGAGGGTGAGCGTGAGGGTGAGGGTTATGTTTAGCGTTAGGTTTAGGGTGAGGGCTAGGTTGAGGGTCAGGGCTAAGGTGAGGGTTAGGGTGAAGGTGAGGTTTTCGGTTAGGAAAGGTTTAGATTTAGGTTTAGGGTGAGTATTAGGGTGAGGGTGAGGTTTAAGTTTAGGGTTAGGGTTAGGGGGAGGGTTAGGGTTAGGGTTAAGTTGAGGGTTAGGGTTAGGGTGATGTTTAGGGTGAGGGTGAGGGTGAGAGTGAGGATTCGTTTGAGGGTGTGGCTAAGGGTGTTGGTGAAGGTAAGGGTGAGAGTGAGGGTTCGGGTGAGGGTGAGTGTTAGGGTGTTCGTTTGGGGTAGGGTTAGGGTGAGGGTTAGGGTGAAGGTGAGGGTTACGGTCAGGTTGAGGGTTAGGATAAGGGTAAGAGTGAGGGTTAGGTTTAGGGTGAGGGGTAGGGTGAGGGGTAGGGTTAGGGTTAGGGAGAGGGTTAGGTTTAGTGTTAGGATTAGGGTGAGTGTTATGGTTAGAGTTAGGGTGACGGTTGGGGTGAGGGTTATGTTTAGGTTTAGGGTGAGGATTAGGTTTAGTGTGAGGGTTAGTGTTAGGGTTAGTGTAAGGATCAGGGTTAGGTTGAGGATTAGGGTGAGAGTGAGGGTGAGGGTTAGATTAAGGTTTAGGGTGAGGGTTAAAGTTAGGGTTAGCGTGAGGGTTAGGGTTGGGGTGAGGGTTAGTGTTAGGATGAGGGTGAGGGTTAAGGTGAGGGTGAGGTTTAGGGTGAGGGTGAGGGTTAGGGTTAGGGTGAGCGATAGGGTGAAGGTTAGGGTTAGGGTGAGTGTGAGAATTAGGGTTAGGGTTACTCTTAGGGCTATGGTGAGGGTTTGGGTTAGGGTGAGGTTTAGGGTGAGGGTGAGGTTTAGGGTTAGCGTTAGGGTTAAAGTGAGAGTTAGGGTGAGAGTTAGGGTTAGGGTGAGGTTAAGGGTTAGGGTTAGGGTTAGGTTTAGGGTAATGTTTAGGGTTAGGGTATGCATTAGGGATAGGTTTATGGTTAGGGTGAGGGTTAGGTTTACGGTTAGGGTTCATGTTAAGGTGAGTGTGAGGGTGAGGGTTAGGGTTAGGATTAGGGTTCGGGTTAGTGTTAGGCTGAGGGTGAGTGTGAGAGTTAGGGTTAGGGTAATGTTTTGGGTTAGGGTTAGTTTGAGGGTTAGGTTTAGGGTTAGGATAAGGTTTAGGGTGAGGATTATGGTTAGGGTTAGGGTGAGGGTTAGGTTTAGTGTGAGGGTTATGGTTAGGTTTAGGGTGAGGGTGTGGGTAAAGGTTAGGGTGAGGGTCAGGGTGAGGGTGAGGTTTAGGGTAAAGTTTAGGGTGAGTGTTTGGGTGAGTTTTAGGTTTAGGGTTAGGGTTAGGGTGAGGGTTAGGATGAGGGTAAGGGTTTGGGTGAGGTTTAGGTTGTGGTTGAGTATTATGGTTAGCATTAGTCTTAGGGTGAGTGTTAGGGTTGGGTATAGCATTAGGGTTAGGTTTAGGGTTAGGGTGAGGGTTAGAATTAGGGTTAAGGTGAGGGTGAGGTTTAGGGTTAGCATTAGGTTTACAGTTAGGGTTAGAGTGAGGGTGAGGCTGAGGTTTAGGGTTAGGAATATGTTTAGTGTTAGGGTGAGGCTGAGGTTGAGGTTGAGGTTGAGTTTGAGGGTTAGGGTTAGGGTTTGGCTTAGTGTGAGGGCTAGAGTGAGGGCAATGGTTAGGGTGAGTGTTAGGGTGAGGGTGTAGTTTTTGGTTAGGAAAGGGTTAGGTTTAAGTTTAGGGTGAGGATTAGGCTGAGGGTGTGGTTGAAGGTGAAGGTTAGGGTTAAGGTAAAGTTTAGGGTTAGGGTTAGGCTGAGGGTTAGGGTTAAGGTGATGTTTAGGGTGAGGATGAGGTTGGGGGTGAGGGAGAGGGTTAGGGTGTAGGTGAGGGTTAGGGTTAGGTTGATGCTGAGGGTTAGGTTGAGGGTTAGGGTTAGTGTGAGGGTTAGGATTAGGGTTAGTGTGAGGAAAGGGTTAGGGTGAGGATTAGGATGAGAGTAAGAGTTAGGGTTAGGTTTAGCCTTAGGGTTAGGGTGAGGTATAGGGTTAGAGTTCGGGTTAGGCTTAGGTTGAGGGTGAGGGTTAGACTTAGGTTTAGGGTGAGGGTTAGGGTTGGGGTGAGTCTTAGGCTTACAGTTAGGATGAGGGTGAGGGTGACGGTGAGGATTCTGGTGAGGTTTAGGCTGTGGGTTAGGGTTAAGTTTATGGTTAGGGTAAGGGTTAGGGTGAGGTTTATGGTGAGTGTTAGGGTTAGGGGACATTGAGGGTTAGGGTGACAGTGGGGGTTAGGGTGAGGGTGAGGTTTAGGTTTAGTGTTAGTGTCACAGTGAGGGTGAGGGTCAGGGTTAGGATTAGGGTGAGGGTTAAAGTGAGGGTTAGGGTTAGGCTTAGGTTTAGGGTTAGTGTGAGGATTAGGATTAGTGTTAGGTTTATAGTGAGGGTAAGAGTTAAGGTGAGGGTTAGGCTAATGTGTATGTTTAAGGTAAGGTTTAGGGAGAGGGTGAGGGTAAGGGTTAGGGTGAGGATTAGGGTGAGGGTGAGGGTTAGATTTAGCATTAGGGTTAGGTTTTGGGTTAGGATAAGGGGTAGGGTTAATGTTAGGGTGAGGATGAGGGTTAGGGTTAGCATTAGGTTTAGGGTTAGGGTGAGGGTGAGGGTTAGGGTGAGTGTTAGGTTGAGGGTTAGGGTTAGGGGTAGGGTGAGGGTTAAAATTAAGGTGTGGGTTCCGGTTAGGGTGAGGGTGAGGCTAAGGATTAGGGTGAGGTTTAGGGTCTGGGTGAGTGTTAGGGTTTGAATTAGCGTTAGGGTTAGGGTTAGGGTGAGGGTGAGGTTGAGTGTTAGGGTTAGGGTTAGGTTTAGGGTTAGGGTAAGGGTCAAGGTGAGGGTTAGGGTGAGGGTTAGTTTTAGGGTTAGGGTTAGGGTTAGGATTAGTGTTAGGGTGAGGGCTAGGTTGAGGGTGAGGGTTAGGGTTTGTGTTAGGGTGAGGGTAAGTGTTAGGGTGAGGGATAGTGTGAGGGGTAGGGTTAGGGTTAGGGTTAGGGTGATGTTTAGGGTGAGGTTGAGGGTTAGGGTGACAGTGATGGTTCGGGTGTGGATGAGGATTAGGGTGAGGATGAGGGTTAGGGTGAGGGTGAGGGTTAGGGTTAGATTTAGGGTGTGGGTTAGGGTTAGGGTTAGGATTAGGGTGAGGGGTATGGTCAGGATTAGGGTGAGTTTTGGGGTTAGTGTGAGGTTTAGGGTAAGTGTGAGGATAACGGTTAGGGTGAGGGATAGGGTTATTGTTAGGGTTAGGGAGAGGATTAAGGTTAGGTTTAGGGTTAGGGTGAGAGTGAGGGTTAGGTTGAGGTGAGGGTTCGGTTTTGGGTGAGGTTTAGGGTGATGGTGAGGGTTAGCGTTAAGTTGAGGGTGAGGATCAGAGTAATGGTTAGTGTTAGGTTTAGGGTGAGGGTGTTGTTTAGGTTTAGGATTAGGCTTAGGGTTAGGCTTAGGGTTAGGGTTAGGGTTAGGGTTAGGGTTAGAGTTAGGGTTAGGGTGAGGATTATAGGGTTAGGATTAGCGTTATGCTGAGGGTTAGGGTTAGGGTTAGTGTGCAGGTTAGGTTTAGGGTTAAGGTTAGGGTGAGGGTGAGGGTTTAGTTTAAGTAAAGTTTAGGGTAAGATTAGGATGACGTTTAGAATGAGGTTGAGGGTTAAGGTGAGGGTTTCGGTTAGGGTGAGCGTTAGGGTTAGGATTAGGGTGAGGGTTATTGTTAGGGTGATATTTATGGTGAGGGTGAGGGTGAAGGTTCGGGTGAGGGGGAGGGTTAGGGTTAGGGTTAGCGTGAGGGTTATGGTTATTTTTAGGGTGATGGTGAGGGTTAGGTTGAGTGTGAGGTTGAGGGTGAGGGTTAGGATGAGGGTTAGGGTGAGGGTTAGAGTGAGGGTGAGCGTTAGGGTGAGAGTGAGGTTTCGGGGGAGGGTTCGAAGGAGGGGGAGGGTTATGGTTAGGGTTCTGTTTAGAGTTAGGGTGAGGGTGTGGGTGAGGGTTAGGTTTAGGATTAGGGTAAGGGTTATGGAAAGGCTGAGGGTGAGTGTGAAGGTGAGGGTGAGGGTGAGGGTTAGGGTGAGGGTTAGGGTTAGGGTAAGGGTTAGGTTGAGGGATAGGGTTAGGGTTAGGGTTAGGATGAGGGTTAGGCTGTGGGGTAGGGTTAGATTTAGAGTAAGGGTTAGGTTTAGTGTGAGTTTTAGGGTAAAGGTTAGGGTCGAGTTAGGATTAGTGTGAGGAGAAGGGTTAGGGTGAGGGTTAGGATGAGGATGAGGTTTAGGGTTAGTAATAGGGTTAGGGTGAGGTTAGGTTGAGGGCTAGGGTGAGTGTGAGGGTTAGGGTTAGGGTTAGGTACAGGGTGAGGTTTAGGTTTAGGGTTAGGGTTAGGGTTACGGTGAGTCATAGGCTGAGTTGTAGGGTTAGGGATAGGGTGAGGGTTATGTTTAGTGTGAGGTTTAGGGTTTGGGGTAGGGTTAGGGTGAGGGCTAGGGTGAGTGTGAGGGTTAGGGTTCGGTTTAGGGATAGGGTGAGGTTTAGATTTAGGGTTAGGCTTCGGTGAGGTTTAGGCTGATGGGTGGGGTTACAGTTAGGGTGAGTGTTAGGTTTAGTGGGAGTGTTAGGGTTAGTTTTAGCGTTAGGGTTCGGGTTCGGGTTCGGGTGAGGGTTAGGGTTAAGGTGTGGATGAGGGTTAGGGTTATTTTGAGGACTAGTTTTAGGGTTAGGGTTACTGTTAGGGTTAGGGTTAGGGTGAGGGTAAGGGTTAGAATTAGGGTGATTGTGAGGGTAAGGGTTAGGATTAGTGTTACCGTTAGGGTGATGGTTCGGGTTAGGGTTAGGGTTAGGTGAAGGTGAGGGTAAGGGTTAGGGTGAGGGCTAGGGTGAGGATGAGGGTTCGGATTAGAGTTAGGGTTAGAATTAGGGTTAGGGTGAGGTTGAGGTTTAGTGTTAGGGCGAAGGTTAGGGTTATTGTTAGGGTTAGGGTGCAGGGGTGGGTGAGGGTTAGGGTTAGGGTAGGGTTAGGTTTAGGCTGAGGGTGAGGGTGAGGGTGAGGTTGATGGTTAGGGTTAGGGTTAGGGTGAGGGTGAGGCCTCGGGTGAGGGTGAGGGTTAGTGTGAGATTGAGGATGATGCTTTCTTTTACGTTAGGGTTAGGGTTAGGGTGAGGATTAGGGTGAGGGTGTGGGTGAGGGTTTCGTTTACATCAGGGTTAGGATTAAGCTGAGGTTAGTGTTAGGGTGAGGGTTAGGGTTAGGGTTATGGTATGGGTTAAGTTTAGAGTGATGTTTAGTTTGAGGGGGAGGGTTAGGGTCAGAGTTAGGATGAAGTTTAGGGTTAGTGTTAGGATTAGGGTTAGGTTGAGGGTGAGGTTTAGGGTTAGAGTTAGGGTTATGGGGAGGGTTAAATTGAGGGTCAGGGTTAAGGTTAGTGTTAGGGTTAGGGTTAGCATGAGGGTTAGGCTGAGGATTAGGGTTAGGGTTAGTGTGAGGGTTAGGGTTCGGTTAGGGTTAGGGTTAGGGTTTGGTTAGGGTGAAGGTTAGTTTTAGGTTTAGGGTTAGGATAAGGTTTAGGCTGAGGGTTAGGTTTAGGTTTAGTGTGATGGTTAGGTTTTGGGTTAGGGTGTGGACTATGGTGATGGTGAGGGTTAGGGTGAGGGTTAGGGTTAGGGCTGGGGTTAGCGTCAGGGGTAGGCTGAGGGTTAGGATTAGAGTATAGACTAGGGTTAGGCTGAAGTTGAGGGTGAGGTTAAGGGTGAGGGTTACTGTTAGAGTGAGGGTTAGAGTGAGGGTGAGGGGGAGTTGGAGTGATTTCTTTAGGGTTAGAGTTAGGTTGATGGTGAGTGTTAGGATTAGGGTTAGCACTAGGTTTAGGCTGAGGGTTAGGGTGAGTTTGAGGGTGAGGTTTTCGGTTAGGGTGAGGGTTAGGGTTAGGGTTAGTTTTAAGGTAAGGGTTAGGGTTAGGGTTAGGGTTAGGATGAGCATTAGACTGAGGGTTAGGGTTAGGGTTAGGGTTAGGGTTTGCTTAGGGTGAAGGTTGCTTTTAGGTTTAGGGTTAGGATAATGTTTAGGATAAGGTGAGGGTGAGGGGTTAGGGTGAGGTTGTGGGTTTGTGTTATGGTTAGGTTTAGGGTTAGGGTTAGGGTGAGGGGAAGGGTTAGAGTGAGCTTTAGGCTGAGGTTAAGTTTTAGGGTTAGGGTTAGGATTAGGGTGAGGGCTAGGGTGACGGTGAAGGTTAGTGTGAGGGTTAGGGTGAGGGTTTCTTTTAGCCAAGGTTTAGTGTTATGGTGAGGATTAGGGTGAGGGTGAGGTTTAGGGTTAGGGTTAAGGTTATGGTGAGATTAGGGCAAGGGTTAGGGTGAGGGTTAGGGTTTGGGTGATGTTTAGTGTGAGGGTGAGGGTTAGGGTGAGGATGAGGGTTCGAGTGAGGGTAAGGGTTCGATTGAGGGTGAGAGTTAGGGTGTGGGTGAGGATTAGTGTTAGGTTGAGTGTTAGGGTTAGGTTTAGGATTAGTGTTAGGGTGAGGTTTAGGGCTAGGGTCAGGGTTAGGTTGACGGTTAGGATTAGGGTTAGGCTTAGTATGAGGGTTAGGGTGAAGGGTAGGGTTAGGGTGAGGGTGAGGGTTAGGGTGAGGGTGAAGTTTAGGGTGAGGGTGTGGGTGAGGTTTAGGTTTAGGTGTAGGGTTAGGGTGAATTTGAGGGTGAAGCTTAGGTTTAGGATTAGGATTATGGTTAGGGTTAGGAAGAGAGTTTGGGTGTCGGTGAGGGTTCGGGTTCGGGTCAGGGTTAAGATGTGGGTGAGGGTTAGGTTTAGGGTGAGCATTAATGTTAGAGTTAGGTTTATGGTGAGGATAAGGGTTAGGGTGAGGTTTAGTGTGAAACTTAGGGTTAGGGTTAGGCTGATTGTGAGGGTGAGGTATAGGGTTTGGGTTAGGGTTAGGGTGAGGGTTAGGGTTAGGTTTAGGGTTAGGGTGAGGGTGAGAGTGAGGGTTAGGGTTAGGTTTAGTGTTAGAGTTAGGGTGAGGGTGAGGGTTAGTATTAGGGTTAGTATTAGAGTTAGCCTGAGCGTGAGGGTAAGGTTTAGGTTTAGGGTGAGTGTTAGGGTTAGGGGTACGTTTAGGGTGAGGGTTAGGATTAGGGTTAGGGTTAGGATGAGCATTAGGCTGAGGTTTAGGGTTTGAGTTAGTGTAAGGTTTAGGGTTAGGGTTAGGGTTAGGTTTAGGGTGAGGGTTAAGGGTTAGGTTTAGGTTTAAGATAAGGGTTAGGTTGAGGGTTATGTTTAGTGTTAGTGTGAGGGTTAGGTTTAGGTTTAGGTTTAGGGTTAGGGTCAGGGTAAAGGTTAGGGTGAGGGTTAGGGTTAGGGTGAGGGTAAAGATTACGGTGAGGCTTGGGGTCAGGGTGAGGGTTAGGGTGAGTGTGAGGGGGAGTGTGAGGGTTTGGTTTAGGGTTAGAGTTAGGGTGAGTGTGAGGGTTAGGATTAGTGTTAGCACTAGGTTTAGGGTGAGGGTGAGGGTGAGGTTGAGGGTGAGGTTTAGGGTTAGGGTGAGGGTTAGGGTTAAGATTAGGTTTAGGGTGAGGGTTAGTGTTAGGATTAGGATGAGCATTAGGCTGAGGGTTAGGGTTAGGGTTAGTGTGAGGGTGAGGGTAAGGGTTAGGGTGAGGGTTATGGTGAGGTTGAGGGTTAGGATTAGAGTTAGGGTTAGGATTAGGGTGAGGGTGAGGGTGAGGGTTAGTGTTAGGGTGAGGTTTAGTGTTGGGGTGAAGGTTAGGGTTGGGGTGAGGGTGAGGGTGAGGTTTAGGGTTAGGGTTAGGATTAGGTTTAGGCTGAGGTTGAGGGTGAGGTTGAGGGTTATAGTTAGGGTTAGGGTGAGGGTGATGGCTCGGGTGAAGGTGAGCGTTAGGGTGAAGGTGAGGATAAAGGTTAGTGTGAGTGTTAGGGCGAGGCTGAGGGTTAGGTTTAGGGTGAGGGTTATTGTGAGGGTTAGGGTGAGGGTAAGGGTTAGGGTGATGGTAAGATTGAGTTTGAGGGATAGCATTATGTTGTGGGTAAGGGTTAGGGTGAGGGTTAGGGTGAGGGTTTGGGTTAGAGTGGGGGTTAGGGTTAGGATTAGGTTGAGGGTTAGGGTTTAGGTGATGTTTAGTGTGAGAGTATGGTTTAGGGTGAGGGTGAGTGCTCGGGTGAGCATGAGGTTTAGGATGAGGGTGAGCGTTAGGGTTATAGTTAGGGTTAGGGAGAGGGGTATGGTGAGCATTCGGGTTAGGATTAGGGTTAGGATTAGGGTTAGAGTGAGGATTAGTGTGAGAGTTAGTGTGTGGGTAAGTGTTATGTTTAGGCTTAGTGTTAGGACTAGGGTGAGGGTGAGTGTTAGTGTGTGGGTGAGGGTTTTGTTTAAGTTAGGGTTAGGGATAGGGTGAGGATTAGGTTGAGGGTGACGGTTAAGCTGAGGTTAGGTTTAGGGTGAGGGTTAGGGTTAGGGTGATATTTAGGGTGAGGGTGAGTGTTCCGTGAGGTTGAGGGTGAGGGTTAGTGTTAGGGTTAGGTTTAGGTTGAGGGTGATTGTGAAGGTTGGGATTAGGAATAGGGTTAGGGTTTGGGTGAAGGTCAGTGTGAGGGTGAAGCTTAGGGTTAGGGTTAGGGTTATGGTTATTGTGAAGGTGACGGATAGTGTGAGGGTTATGATTAGGGTTAGGTTTAGGGTTACAGTAAGGGTAAGGGTTAGGGTGAAGGTTAGGGTGAAGGTGAGGGTTAGGGTTGGGTTAGGGTTAGGGTGAGGGCTAGGGTGAGGGTGAGGGTGAGTGTGAGGGTTTCTTTTAGGTCATAGTTAGGGTTATGGTGAGGATTAGCGTGAGGGTGAGGGTTAGGTTTAGGGTAAGGGTTAGGGTTAGGGTTAGGGTGAGAGTTAAGGTTTGGGTGATGTTTAGGGTGAGGGTGAAGGTTAGGGTGTGGTTGAGGATTAGGGTTAGAGTTAGGGTTAGGTTTATGTTGAGGGTGCGGTATAGGGTGAGGTTTATTGTGAGGGTTAGTGTTAGTGTTTGTGTTAGGGTGAGGTTTAGGGTGAGGGTTAAGCTGAGGGGTAGGGTTAAGGATAGAGTGACTGTTAGGTTTAGTGTGAGGATTAGGGTTAGGGTGAGGTTTCGGTTTAGTGTGAGGTTTAGGTTTAGGGTTAGGGTTAGGATGAGTGTTAGGGTTAGGTTGAGGGTGAGGGTGAGGGTGAGGGCTAGGGTTAGAGTTAGTGTGAGGTTTAGTGTTAAGGTGAGCCTTAGGTTTTGCGTGAGGGTTAGGGTTAAAGTAAGGGTTAGGGTGAGGGTTAGAGTTAGGGTTAGGGTTAGGGTGAGGGTCAAGGTGAGGGTTAGGTTTAGGGTGAGGGTTAGGTTTAGGGTGAGGGTTAGGGTTAGGGTGAGCATTAGGGTGATGGTGAGGGTTAGGGTGAGGGTGAGGGTTAGGTTTAGAGTTAGGGTTAAGGTGATGTTTGGGGTGAGGTTGAGGGTTAGTGTGAGGGTGAGGGTGAGGGTGAGGGTTAGGTATAGGATTAGGGTTAGGGTGAGTTTTAGGGTTCGGGTTAGGGTTAGAGTTATTGTTAGGGTTAGGGTTAGGATGAAGGTGAGGGTAATTGTTAGGGTTAGGGTTAGGGTGAGGGTGAGGGTGATGTTGAGGGTTAGTGTTAGGATTAGGGTTATGGTTAAGGTAAGGCTGAGGGGGAAGGGGAGTTTGAGGATGAGGGTTAGGGTTAAGGTTAGGGTTAAGGTGAGGGCTTGAGTTAGGGTGAGGGTTAGGCTGAGGGTGAGGGTGAGGGTTTATGTTAGGTAAAGGTTAGGGTTATGGTCAGGATTAGGGTGAGGATTAAGTTGAGGTTAGGTTCAGGGTTCGGGTTTGGGTTCGGGTTCGGGTTAGGGTTAGGGTGATGTTTAGGCTGAGGGTGAGGGTTAGGGTGAGCGTGAGGGCTAGGATTAGGGTTAGGGTTAAGCTTAGTGTTAGGATCAGGGTGAGGGTGAACGTTAGGGTCAGGTGTAGGGTTAGGGTTAGAGTGAGGGTTACGGTTATTGTGAGTGTTATGGTTAGGGTTAGGGTCAGGGTAAGGGTTAGGGTGAGGGTAAGGTTTAGGGTGAGGGTTAGGGTGAGTGTGAGGTTTTGGACTAGGGTTTGTGTTAGGGTTGGGGTGAGGTTTAGTGTTTGGGTGATGTTTTGAGTGAGGGTGAGGGTTAGGGTGAGGATGAGGGTTTGGGTGAGGGTGAGGGCTTGGTTGACTGTGAGGGTTAGGGTGTGGGTGAGGATTAGGCTTAGGGTGAGGGTAAGCGTTAGGGGTAGGGTTAGGGTTAGGTTTAGGTTTAGGGTAAGAGTTAGGGTGAGGGTAAAGGTAAGGGTGAGAGTCAGGGGAAGGGTGAGGTTTAGGGTTAGGGTGAGGGTTAGGATAAGGGTGTGGGTAAGTGTTAGGGTAAGGTTTAGGATGACGGTGAGGGTTAGCATCAAGGTTAGGTTTAGGGTTCGGGTTAGGGTGAGGGTTAGGTTTTGGGTAAGTGTTAGAGTGAGGTTTAGGGTGAGGGTGAGGGTTAGGGTTAGGGTGAGGGTACGTGTTAGGGTGAGTCTTAGTGTTAGGGTTAGCATTAGGGTGAGGGTGAGGGTGAGAGTTAGGGTTAGGATTAGAGTTAGGGTGAGGGCACGGCTTAGCGTGAGGGTTAGGGTGAGGTTGAGGGTTATGATTAGGGTGAGGGTGAGGGTAAGTGTTAGGGTGAGGACTACGGTTAGGGTTAGGATTAGGATGAGTGTTAGGGTTAGGGTGAGGGTGTAGGTAAGTGTTAGGGTGAGGGTTAGGGCGAGGTTGTGGGTTAGGGTTAGGGTATGGGTAAGGGTTAGGGTGAGGGTAAGGGTTAGATTGAGGGTTAGATTGAGGGTGAGGGTTAGGGTTAGCATTAGGGTTAGGGTGAGGTTGAGGGTTAGGGTGAGGGTTAAGGGTTAAGTTTCCGGATAGGGTAAGGATTAGGGTTAGGGTGTGGTTTAGTTTTAGTGTGAGGTTTAGGTTTAGGGTTAGGCTTAGGATGAGTGTTAGGGTTAGGTTGAGGGTGAGGGTGAGGGTGAGGGCTAGGGTTAGTGTTAGTTTGAGGGTTAGTGTTAGGGTGAGTGTTAAGTTTAAGGTGAGAGTTAGGGTTAAAGTAAAGTTTAGGGTGAGGGTTAGCATTAGGGTTAGGGTTAGGGTGAGGATCAGGGTGATTGTTAAGTTTAGGTTGAGGGTTAGGTTTAGGGTGAGGGTTAGGGTTAGGGTGAGCGTTAGGGTGATGGTGAGGTTTAGGGTGAGTGTTAGGGTTAGGGTTAGGTTTAGGGTGAGAGTTAGGGTGAGGTGTTGGGATACGGTTAGGTTGAGGGTTAGGGTTAGTGTGAAGGTTAGGGTTAGGGTTAGTGTGAGGATAATGTTTAGGGTTAGGGTTAGTTTTAGGGTGAGAGTTAGATTGAACGTTAGGGTTAGGTTAAGGTGATGTTTAGGGTGAGGTTGAGGGTTAGTGTGAGGGTGACAGTGAGGTTGAGGTTTAGGGTTAGGATTAGGGTTAGGGTGAGTTTTAGGGTTAGGATTAGGGTTAGAGTTATTGTTAGGGTTAGGGTTTGGGTTAGGATGAGGGTGAGGGTTATTGTTAGGGTTAGGGTTAGGGTGAGGGTGGGGTTGAGGGTTAGTGTTAGGATTAGGGTTATTGTTAGGGTAAGGCTGAGGGGGAAGGGGAATTTGAATGTGAGTGTTAGGGTTAAGGTTAGGGTTAGGGTGAGGGCTTGGGTGAGGGTGAGGGTTAGGCTGAGGGTGATGGTGAGGGTTTCGGTTAGTTAAAGGTTAGGGTTATGGTGAGGATTAGGGTGAGGGTGAGGATTAAGCTTAGGTTAGGTTCAGGGTGAGGGTTCGGGTTAGGGTTAGGGTGAGGGTTAGGGTTAGGATGATGTTTAGGGTGAAGGTGAAGGTTAGAGTGAGGGTGAGGGTTAGGGTTAGGGTTAGGTTTAATGTGAGGCTGAGGGTTAGGAATAGGAATAGGATTAGGGTTAGGGTTCAGCTGAGGGTGAGGATCAGGGTGTGGGTGAAGGTCAGGGTCAGGGTTATGTTTAGGGCTAGAGTGAGGGTTACGGTTATTTTGAGGGTTATGGTTAGGGTTAGTTTGAGGGTAAGGGTTAGGGTGAGGGTAAGGGTTAAGGTGAGGGTTAGGGCGAGTGTGAGGGTTTGGAATAGGGTTTGGGTTAGGGTTAGGGTGAGGGTTAGGTTTTGGGTGATGTTTAGAGTGAGGGTGATGGTTAGGGTGAGGATGAGGGTTTGGTTGAGGGTGAGGGTTCGGTTGAGGGTGAGGGTTAGGGTGTGGGTGAAGATTAGGGTTAGGGTGAGGATATGGTTGAGAGTGAGGGTGAGGGTTAGGGTTAGGGTTTGGGTTAGAGATAGTGTGAGTTTGAGAGTGAGGGTTAGGTTTAGGATTAGGGTGAAGGTTAGGGTTAGGTTGAGGATTAGGTATATTGTTAGGGTTAAGGTAAGGGTGAGGGTGGGTGTTATGGTTAGGTTTAGGGTTAGAGTTAGGGTGAGGGTGAGGGTGAGGGTTAGGTGGAAGTTTAGGGTTAGGGTTAGGCTGAAGGTGAAGGAGAGGGTGAGGGTGAGTGTTAGGTTTAGGGTGAGGTTTAGGTTTACGGTTAGGGTTAGGGTGAAGGTAAGGATTAGGGCTATGGTTAGGATGAGGGTTAGGCTGAGGGTTAGGGTTAGGATTAGGGTGAGGTTTAGGGCTAGGTTTAGGGTTAGGATAAGGGTTAGACTGAAGGTTAGGGTTAGGGTTAGTGTGAGGGATAGGCTTAGGTTTAGGGTAAGAGTTAGGGTGAGGGTAAAGGTTAGGGTGAGAGTTAGAGTGAGGGTGAGGTTTAGGGTTAGGGTGAGGGTTAGGGTAAAATTTAGGTTTAGGGTTAGGGTTAGGGTGAGGGTGAGGGTGTGAGTAAGTGTTAGGGTGAGGTTTAGGGTGAGGGTGAGGGTTAGGGTTAGGGTGAGGGTAAGTGTTAGGGTGCGGGTAAGTGTGAGTCTGAGCGTTAGGGTTAGCATTAGGGTGAAGGTGAGGGTTAGGGTTAGGATTAGAGTTAGGATGAGAGTAAAGCTTAGTGTGAGGGTTAGGGTGAGGTTGAGGGTTAGTGTTAGGGTGAGTGGGAGGGTAAGTTTTAGTTTGAGGACTAATTTTAGGGTTCAGATTAGGGTGAGTGTTAGGGTTATTGTGAGAGTGAGGGTGAGGGTTAGGTTCAGTATTAGGTTTAGGGTTAGTGTGAGGGTTAGTGATAGGGTTAGGGTTAGGGTGAGGGTCATAGTTAGGGTTAAGGTGAGGGTTAGTCTGAGAGGTAGGGTTAGGGTTAGGGTGAGGGTTAGGCTTAGTGTGAGGTTTAGGGTTAGGGTGAGGGTGAGTTTGAAGGTGAGGGTTTGGGTTAGGGTGAGGGTTAGTGTTAGGGGGAGGGCTAGGTTGGGGGTTAGGGTTTGGGTTTGGGTGAGGTTTTCGGTTAGGTAAGGATTAGGGTTAGGGTTAGGGTGAGGATTAGGGTGAGGTTATGGGTTAGGTTTAGGGTGAGGGTGAGGGTCAGTCTTAGTGTTAGGATGAGGGTTAGCTTTAGGCTTAGGGTGAGTGTGAGGGTTCGGGTGAGGGTGAGGGTGAGGGTTAGGGTGTGGGTTAAGTTTCGGTTTAGGGTGAGGGTTAGGATGACGGTGAGTGTTAGGGTGAGGGTGAGGTTGAGGGTGAGGGTTAGGGTTTGGTTTAGGGATAGGATTAGGGTTAGGTTTAGGGTAAGGGTTAGGGTTAGGTTGAGGGTTAGGTTTAAGGTTAGGGTGAGTGTTAGGGTTTGGTTTAGGTTTAGAGTAAGGGTTAGGGTTAGGATTAGGGTGAGCCTGAGGGTTAGGTTGAGGGGTAGGTTTAGGGATAGGGTAAGGGTTAGGGTTAGGGTGAGGGTTAGGTTTAGGTTTAGGGTTAAGATGAGGGTGAGGGTGAGGATTAGGGTTAGGGCTAGGGTTAGGGTGAGGGATAGTGTGAGGGTTAGGTTTAGGTTTAGGGTAAGGGTTAGGTTTATGGTGAGGTTTAGTTTCAGGTTTAGGGTTAGGGTGAGGTTGATGCTGAGGGATAGGGTTCGAGTTAGTGTGAGGATAAGGGTTAGGGTGAGGATTAGGGTAAGGGTGAGTTTTAGGTTTAGCATAAGGTTTAGGGTGAGGGTTAGGGTTAGGGTTAGGGTAAGGGTTAAGGTTAGGGTAAGGGTTAGGGTTAGGCTTATGGTTACGGTTAGTGTTAGGGTTAGGGTGAGGGTTAGGCTTAGGGTTAGGTTTAGGGTGAGGGTTAGGCTGAGGGGTAGGGTTAGGGATAGAGTGAATCTTAGGTTTAGTGTGAGGATTAGGGTTAGGGTGAGGTTTAGGTTGAGGGTGAGGGTGAGGGTGAGGGCTAATGTTAGGGTTAGTTTGAGCGTTAGTGTTAGGGTGAGCGTTAGGTTTAAGGTGAGTGTTAGGGTTAAAGTAAGGTTTAGAGTGCGGGTTAGCGTTAGGGTTAGGTTTAGGGTGAAGGTCAGGGAGAGAGTTATGTTTAGGTTGAGGGTTAGGTTTAGGGTGAGGGTTAGGGTTAGGGTGAATATTAGGATGATGGTGAGGCTTAGGTTTAGGGTGAGAGTAAGTATTAGGGTTAGGGTTAGGATGAGGGTTAGGCTGAGGCTTAGGGTTAGGGTTAGGGTGAGGTTTAGGGTTAGGATAAAGGTTGGGCTGAGGGTTAGGGTTAGGGTTAGTGTGAGGGTTAGGTTTAGAGTTAGGGTAAGTGTTAGGGTGAGGGTAAATGTTAGGGTGAGAGTTAGGGTGAGGGTGAGGTTTAGGGTTAGGGTGAGGGTTAGGGTCAATTTCAGGTTTAGGGTTAGGGTTAGCGTGAGTGTAAAGTTGTTGGTAAGTGTTAGGGTGAATTTTAACATGAGGGTGAGGGTTAGTGTCAAGGTTGGGTTTAGGGTTAGGGTTAGGGTGAGGGTTAGGGTTTGGGAAAGTGTTAGGGTGAGGTTTAGGTGAGGGTGAGGGTTAGGGTTAGGGTGAGGGTAAGTGTTAGTGTGAGGGTTAGGGTGAGTCTGAGGCTTATGGTTAGCATTAGGGTGAGGGTGAGGGTGAGGGTTAGGGTTAGGATTAGAGTTAGGGTGAGGGTATAGCTTAGGGTGAGGGTTAGGGTGAGGTTGAGGGTGAGGGTAAGTGTTAGGGTGAGGACTACGGATAGGGTTTGGATTAAGGTGAGTGTTAGGGTTATGGTGAGGGTGAGGGTTAGGTTCAGTATTAGGTTTAGGTTTAGTGTGAGGGTTAGTGATAGGGTTAGGGTTAGGGTGAGGGTTAGTCTGAGAGGTACGGTTAGGTTTAGCATTAGGGTTAGGGTTAGGTTTAGGGTTAGGGTGAGGGTGAGTCTGAGGGTGAGGGTTAGGGTTAGGGTGAGGGTTAGTGTTGGGGGGGCTAGGTTGAGGGTTAGGGTTTGGGTGAGGTTGAGGTTTTCGGTTAGGTAAGGTTTAGGGTTAGGGTTAGGGTGAGGTTTTTGGTTAGGGTTAGGGTGAGGGTGAGGGTGAGGGTTAGTGTTAGGATGAGGGTTAGGTTTAGGGTTAGGGTGAGGGTGAGGGTGAGGGTGAGGGTGTGGGTTAAAGTTCGGTTTAGGGTGAGGGTTAAGGTGACGGTGATGGTTAGGGTGAGGGTGAGGATTAGGATAAGGTTTAGGGTGAGGGTTAGGGTTAGGGCGATGAGTAGGGTTAAGGTTAGGGAGAGGGTTAGGGTTTGTGTGAAGGTTAGGGTTAGGGTTAGAGTTAGGTTTAGTATGAGATTAAAGGTTAGGGTGAGGGTTAGGGTGAGGGTTAGGCTTAGTGTGAGGGTTAGAGTTAGGGTTAGGGTTAGGTTTAGAGTAAGTGTTAGAGTTAGGGTGAGGGTTAGGTTTAGGGTTAGTGTTAGGGTTAAAGTTAGGGTTAGGTTTAGGGTGAGGGTCAGGGTTAGGGTTTGGGTGAGTGTGAGGTTTAGGTTGAGGGGTAGGATAAGGGTTAGGGTAAGGGACAGGGTTAGGGTGTGGGTTATGTTTAGGGTTAGGTTTAGGGTGAGGGTGAGGGTTAGGGTTAGGGTTACGGTTAGGGTGAGGGTTAAGGTTAGGTTCAGGCTTAGAGTAAGGGTTAGGGTTAGAGTGAGGGTTATGTTTATGGTTAGGGTTAGAGTGAGGGTGAGGCCGAGGTTTAGGGTTAGGGTTAGTTTGAGGATAAGGATTAGGGTGAGGTTTAGGGTGAGGTTGAGGGTTAGGGTTAGCATTAGGGTTAGGGTGATTTTTAGGGTGATGGTGAGGGTTAGGGTGAGGGTGAGATTGAGCATAAGGGTTAGGGTGAGTGTGAGGGTGATGGTTAGGGTTAGGGTTAGGGTGAGGATAAGGGTTAGGGTTAGGATTAGCGTTAGTGTAAGGGTTACGCTGAGGTTGAGCGTGAGGGTTAGGGTGAGGGCTATGGTGAGAATGAGGGTTAGGGAGAGGATGAGGGTGAAGTTGATTGTTTCGGTTAGGTAAGATTTAGGGTTATGGTTAGCATGAGGATTAGGGTGGGGTATGAGGTTTAGGCCGAGGGTTAGGGTTAGGGTGAAGGTTAGGGTGAGGCTGAGGTTTAGCGTGAGGGTTAGGGTTACAGTGAGGGTTAGGGTTAGGGTTAGGTTGAGGATGAGGTTTAGGTATAGGTTAAGGGTTCGGGTTATGGTGAGGGTTAGGGTTAGGGCAAGTGTTAGGGTGAGGATGAGCGTTAGGTTTACTGTTAGGGTGAGGTTTAGGGTTAGGCTTAGGGTTTGTGTAAGAGTTAGATTTAGGGTAAAGGTTAGGGTTAGGGTTAGGATTAGGGTTAGGGTTAGGGTTAGGGTGAGGGTTAGTGTTAGGGTTAAGGTTGGGGTTAGGTTGAGGGTACGTGTTAGGGTGAGGGTTAATGGTAGGGTGAGGGTTATTGTTAGGGTGAGGGTTAGGATTACGGTTATTGTTAGGGTGAGAGTTTGGTTTAGGGTTACGGTTAGGGTAGGGGTTAGGGTTAGCGTGAGGGTTAGGTTTAGAGTGATGTTTAGGATGACGGTGAGCATTAGGGTGAGGGTGAGGGTGAAGGTGAGGGTTAGGGTGAGGGTTAGGGTTAGGGTTAGGGTTAGGGTTAGGATTAGGGTTAGTGTTAGGGTTAGAGTAAGGTTTAGGCTGAGGGTGAGGGAGAGGATGAGGTTGCGGGTGAGTGTTTTGGTTAGGTAAGTGTTAGGTTTAGGTTTAGGGTGAGGATTATGTTGCGGGGCAGGGTTAGCTTGTGGGTGAGGTTGAGTTTTAGGTTGAGGGTAAGTGTTAGGGTGATGTTTAGGGTGAGGGTGAGTTTTAGGGTGAGAGTTAGGGTTCAGGGAAGGGGAAGGGTTAGGGTGTAGGTGAGGGTTCGGGTTCGGGGGCAAATTAGGGTTAGGGTTAGAGTTCAGGTTAGGGTTCAGTTTAGGGTTAGGGTGAGTGTTAGTGTGAGAGGTAGCGTTAGGGTTAGGATGAGGGTTAGTCTTAGTGTGAGGGTTACGGTTAGGGTTATTGTTAGGGTTAGTGTGAGGATGAGAGTTAAGGTGAGGGTTAGGGTGAGACTGAGGGTTAGGGTTAGCCTTAGGGTTAGGGTGAAGGTTTGGGTGGGGGTTAGGGTGAGGGTTAGTGTTAGGGTTAGGGTTGGGTGAGGGTTAGGGTGAGTGTAAGGGTTAGGGTGAGGGTTAGGTTGAGGTTGAGGGATAGGGTTATGGTGAGGGTAAGGTTTAGGGTGACAGTAAGGGTGAGGTTGATATTTAGGGTTAGCATTAATGTTAGGAAGAGGGTGAGGGTTAGGGTGAGGGTAAGGGTTAGGGTTAGGGTTAGGGTTAGGGTTAGGATTAGGGTTAAGATTAGAGTTAAGGTTAGGGTGAGTGTTAGTGTTATAGATAGGGTGAGGGTGAGGGTTAGGGTAAGGGTTAGGTTCAGGGTTAGAGTTAGGGTGAGGGTTAGGGTTAACATTAGGGTTAGGGTTAAGTTTAGGTTGAGTGTTAGGGTTAGGTTTAGGGTGAGGTTGAGGGTTAGGGTTAGCGTTAGGGTTAGTGTTATGCTTATGGTGCAGGTTAGGATTAGGTTTAGAGTGAGGGTGAGGGTCAGGTTTACGGATAGGATTAGGTTTAGGGTTAGGGCTAGAGTTTGGTTTAGGGTTAGGGTGAGGGTGAGGTATAGGGTGAGTGTTAGTGTTAGGGTGAGGGTTAGGTATATGGTTAGGGTGAGTTTCAGGGTTAGGTTTAGAGTTAGGGTGAGGGTGAGTGTTAGGATTAGGGTTAGGGTTAAGGTTAAGGATAGGGTGAGGATTAGGGTTAGGGTTAGGTTTAGGGTGAGTGTTAGGCTGAGGGGTAGGGTTAGGGATACTGTGACTGTTAGGTTTAGTGTGAGGATTAGGGTTAGGGTGAAGTTTAAGTTTAGTGTGAGGTTTTGGTTTAGGGTTAGGGTTAGGATGAGTTAGGGTTAGGTTGAGGGTGAGGGTGAGGTTGAGGGCTAGGGTTAGGGTTAGTGTGAGGGTTATTGTTAGGGTGAGCATTAGGTTTAGGGTGAGGGTTAGGGTTAAAGTAAGGGTTAGGGTGAGGGTTAGCGTTAGGGTTAGGGTTAGGGCGAGGGTCAGGGTGAGGGTTATGTTTAGGTTGAGGGTTAGGTTTAGGGTGAGGGTGAGGGTTAGTGTAAGCGTTAGGGTGATGGTGAGGGTTAGGGTGAGGGTGAGGGTTAGGTTTAGAGTTAGGGTTAGGGTGAGTGTTAGGGTTAAGGTTAGGGTTAGGGTGAGAGTTAGGGTGAGGTGTCGGGATACGGTTAGCTTGAGGGTTAGGGTTAGTGTGAAGGTTAGGGTTAGGGTTTGGTTTAGTGTGAGGATAATGTTTAGGGTGAGGGTTAGTTTGTGGGTGAGAGTTAGGGTGAGCGTTAGGGTTAGGTTCATTGTGAATGTTAGGGTTAATGTGATATTTAGGGTGAGGTTGAGGGTGAGTGTGAGGGTGAGTGTGAGGTTGAGAGTTAGGGTTAGGATTAGGGTTAGGATGAGTTTTAGGGTTAGGGTTAGGGTTAGAGTTATTGTTAGGGTTAGGGTTAGGGTTAGGATGAGGGTGAGGGTTATTGTTAGGGTTAGGGTTAGGGTTAGGGTTAGGGTGAGGTTGGGGTTGAGCGTTAGTGTTACGATTAGGGTTATGGTTAGGGTAAGGCTGAGGGTGTAGGGGAGTTTGAGGGTGAGGGTTAGGGTTAAGGTTAGGGTTAGGGTGAGGTCTTCAGTGAGGGTGAGGGTTTCGGTTCGGTAAAGGTTAGGGTTAGGTTGAGGATTATGCTGAGTTTAGGTTCAGGGTGAAGGTTCGGGTTAGGGTTAGGGTGAGGGTTAGGGTTAGGGTGATGTTTAGGGTGAGGGTTAGGGTTATGGTGAGGGTGAGGGTGAGGTTTAGGGTTAGGGTTAGGTTTAGGGTTTAGGGTTAGGGTTAGGTTTAGGGTTAGGGTTAAGCTGAGTGTGATGATCAGGGTGTGGATGAAGGTTAGGGTGAGGGTTAGGGTTAGGGTTAGAGTGAGGGTTACGATTATTGTGAGGGTTATGGTTAGGGTTAGGGTGAGGTAAGGGTTAGGGTGAGGGTACAGGTGAGGGTGAGGGTTTGGATTAGGGTGTGGGTTAGGGTTAGGTTGAGGGTTAGTGTTTGGGTGACATTTAGAGTGAGTGTGAGGGTTAGGGTGAGGATGAGTGTTTGGGTGAGGGTGAGGGTTTGGTTGAGGGTGAGGGTTAGGTTGTGGGTGAGGATTAGGTTAGGGTGAAGGTTAGCGTTAGGGGTAGGGTTAGGGTTAGGTTGAGGGTTAGGGTTAGCATTAGGGTTAGGGTGAGGGGAAGGGAGAGGGGTGGGCTTAGGGTAAGGGTGAGGGTGAGTGTTAGGGTTAGGTTTAGGGTTAGAGTTAGGGTGAGGGTGAGGGTGAGGGTTAGGTTTAGTATTAGGACGAGCTTAAGTGTTAGGTTGAGGGTTAGGGATACTGTTAGGATTAGGGTAAGGGTGAGGGTGTGAGGGTGAGTGTTAGGGTTAGGTTTAGGGTTAGAGTTAGGGTTACGGTGAGGGTGAGACTTATGACTAGGTTAGGATTAGGGTTAGGCTGAGGGTGATGGGGAGGGTGAGGGTGAGGGTTAGGGTTAGGGTGAGGTTTAGGATGAGTGTTAGGCTGAGGGTTAGGGTTAGGGTTAAGGTGAGGTTTAGGGCTAGGTTTAGTGTTAGGATAAGTGTTAGGCTGAGGGTTAGGGTTAGGGTTAGTGTGAGGGTTAGCTTTAGGGTTAGGGTAAGAGTTAGGGAGAGGGTAAACGTTAGGGTGAGAGTTAGGGTGAGGGTTAGGGTCAAGTTTAGGTTTAGGGTTAGGTTTAGGGTGAGGGTAAGGGTGTGGGTAAGTGTTAGGGTGAGGTTTAGGGTGAGGGTGAGGGTTAGCGTCAAGATTAGGTTTAAGGTTAAGGTTAGGGTGAGTGTTAGGGTTTGGGTAAGTGTTAGGGTGAGGTTTAGGTTGAGAGTGAGGGTTAGGGTTAGGGTGAGGGTAAGTGTTAGGGTGAGGGTTAGGTTGAGTCTGCTGGTTAGGGTTAGCATTAGGGTGAGGGTGAGGGTTAGGGTTAGGATTAGAGTTAGGGTGTTAGGGTGAGGTTGATGGTTAGGGTTAGGGTGAGTTTGAGGGTAAGTGTTAGCGTGAGGACTACGGTTAGGGTTAGGATTAGGGTGAGTGTTAGTGTTATGGTGAGGGTGAGGGTGAGGGTTAGGTTCAGTATTAGGGTTAGGGTTAGTGTGAGGGTTAGTGATATGCTTAGGCTTAGGGTGAGGGTTAGAGGTAGGGTTAAGGTGAGGGTTAGTCTGAGAGGTAGGGTTAGGGTTAGGGTAAGGGTTAGGCTCAGTGTGAGGGTTAGGGTTAAGGTGAGAGGGTTAGGTTTAGGGTTAGGGTGAGGGTGAGTGTGAGGGTTAGGGTTAGGGTGAGCATTAGTGTTAGAGGGAGGGCTAGGTAGAGGGTTAGGGTTAGGGTGAGGGTTACTGTTAGGTTTAGGCTTAGTATATGGGTTAAGTTGAGGGTAAGGCTTAGGGTTAGTTTGAGTGTTAGGTTTAGGGTTAGGGTTTGGCTTTTGTTGAGGGTAAAGGTTAGGGTGAGGGTTAGGGAAAGGGTGAGGA
The DNA here is from genome assembly GCF_024711535.1 of Dipodomys merriami. NCBI lineage: Eukaryota > Metazoa > Chordata > Mammalia > Rodentia > Heteromyidae > Dipodomys > Dipodomys merriami. The sequence continues at coordinate 6,410,187 of NW_027206324.1, read as the reverse complement.
TTAGATTTACGGTGAGGGTTCGGGTTATGGTTAGGATTAGGGTTATTTTTAGGGTTAGCGTGAGGGTAAGGGGAAGGTTAGGTTTATTTATAGCGTTAGGGTGATGGTTAGGGTGTCAGTAAGTGTTAGAGTGAGGGTTAGGGTGAGGTTAGTGTTAGGGGGAGGGGGAGGGTTAGTGTTAGCATTAGGGTTAGGGTGAGGGTGAGGGTTAGGTTGAGGATTAGGGTTGAGTTTAGGGATAGGGTGTGGATTAGGGTTAGGGTTATATATAGGGTGAGGGGTAGGCTGAGGGTTAGGGTTAGGTTTAGGGTGAGGGTTAGGTTTAGTGTGAGGGTTAGGGTTAGGGTTATGGTGAGGGTAAGGGTTAGGTTGAGGTTTAGGGTGAGCGTGAGGTTTAGGGTTAGCATTAGGTTTAGGTTTAAGGTTAGGATGAGGGTTAGGTTTAGGGTGAGGCTGGGTGTTAGAGTTACAGTGAGGGTGAGGGTGAGGGTGAAGGTTAGGATTAGGGTTAGGGTTAGGGATAGGATCAGGTTGAGGATGAGGATTAAGGTGTTTTTGAGGGTTAGGGTTAGGGTGAGGGTGAGGGTTAGGGTTATGGTTAGGATGAGTGTTAGGGAAAGGGGTAGGGTTAGGGTTAGGCTGAATGTTAGGATTAGGGTGAGGGTTAGGGGCAAGGTAAGGGTTAGGGTTAGGGTGAGGTTAAGGATTAGTGTGAGGGTGAGTGTTAGGGTTAGGGTTAGGGTTAGGGTGAGGGTTATGTTGAGGGTGAGGGTGAGGGTGAGGGTGAGGGTGATGGTGAGGGTTAGGGTGTTGTTTAGGGTTCAGTTTAAGGTGAGGGTTAGGGTGACAGTGAGCATTAGGGTGAGGGTGAGGGTTAGGATAAGGGTTAGGGTGAGGGTTATATTTAGGCTTAGGTTTATGGTGAGGGTGAGGGTGATGGTTAGTGTTAGGGTTACGGTTAGGGTGAGGATTAGGGTTAGGTTTGGGTTAGGGTAAGGGTTAGGGTTAGAGTAAGGTTTAGGTTTAGGGTTAGGGTTAGGGTGAGGGTGAGGCTGAGGGTGAGGTTTAGGGTTAGTGTGAGGATAAGGTTTACGGTGAGGTTTAGGTTGAGGTGGAGGGTTAGAGTTAGCATTAGGGTTATGGTGAGAGTTAGGGTTAGGGTTATGGTAAGGGTTATGGTTATGGTTAGGGTAAGGGTTAGGGTTAGGGTGAGGGTTAGGGTTAGGGTGATTTTTAGGGTGACGGTGAGGGTTAGGGTGAGGGTGAGGTTGAGCATGAGGGTTAGGGTGAGGGTGAGTTTGAGTGTGAGTTTGACGGTTAGGGTTAGGTTTAGGGTGAGGATAAGAATTAGGGTTAGGTTTAGGGTTAGTGTTAGGGTTAGGGTTAAGGTGAGGGTGAGGGTGATGGTTAGGGTTAAACTTAGTTTTATTGTTAATGTTAGGTTTAGGGTGAGAGTGAGGGTGAGGGTTAACATGTGGGTTAGGGTTAGGGTTATGGTTAGAGTGAGGGTGAGGGTGAGGGTTAGGGTTAGGATTAGTGTTAGGGATAGGTTTAGGATGAGGGTTAGACTGAGTGTTAGAGTTAGGGATAGTGTGAGGCTTAGGGTTAGGTTTACAGTTAGGTTGAGGGCAAGGCTTAGGGTAAGGGTTAGGGTGGGTTTGAGGGTTAGGGTTAGGGTGAGGTTTATGGTGAGGGTTTGGGTGAGGGTTAGAGTTAGAGTGAGAGTTAGGGTTAGCGTTAGTGTTAAGATGAGAGTTAGGTTGAGAGTTACGGTTAGAGTGAGGGTGAGGGTTAGGGTTAGGGTTAGGGTGATGTTTAGGGTTAGGGTGTAGGTTAGGGATAGGTTTATGGTTAGGGTGATGGTTAGGGTTAGAATTAGGGTGAGTGTGAGGGTGAGTGTTAGGTTTAGGATTAGGGATAGGCTTAGTGTTAGGCTGAGGTTGAGGGTGAGGGTGAGGGTCGGGGTTAGGGTTTGGGTAATGTTTAGGTTTAGGTTTAAGTTGAGGGTTATGTTTAGGGTTAGGATGAGGGATACGGTGAGGATTATGGTTATGGTTCGGGTGAGGGTTAGATTTAGTGTGAGGGTTAGGGTTAGGGTGAGGGTAAGTGTTAGGGTGAGGGTTAGGGTGAGGGTGAGCAATAGGGTGATTGTTAAGGTTAGGTTGAGCGTATGGATGAGGGCTAGGGTGAGGGTGAGGATTAGGGTTTGGGTTAGGGTTAGGGTAAGTGTTATTGTGAGGGGTAGGGTTAGGGTAATGGTTAGGGTGAAGGTTAGGATGAGAGTGAGGGTTAGGGTTAGTGTGAGTGTGAGGGTGAGGATTACGTGAGGGTTCGTGTTAGAGTTAGGATTAGGGTTGGGGTGAGGGTGAGGGTTATGTTTAGGATTAGGGTGCGGGTTAGGGTTAGGGTGATTTTCAGGGTGAGGTGAGTGTTAGGGTGACTGTGAGGGTTCGGGTTTGGGTTCAGATTAGGGTGTGGATGAGGGTTAGGGTGAGGGTGAGGGTTAGGGTTAGGTTTAGGGTGTGGGTTAGGGTTAGGGTTAGGATTAGGGTGAGGTTTAGGGTGAGGGGTAGGTTCAGGTTTAGGGTGAGGTTTAGGGTTAGTGTGAGGTTTAGGGTGAGGTTTAGGGTAAGTGTGAGGATAATGGTTAGGGTGAGGGATAGGGTTATTGTTAGGGTTAGGGTGAGAATGAGGGTGAGGGTTATGGTTAGGGTAAGGGTTAGGGTGAGGGTTAGGGTTAGGGTAAGGCTTAGGGTTAGGGTTAGGGTAAGGGTGCGTGTGAGGGTGATGGTTACTGTTAGGTTATGGTGAAGGTGAGGGTTCGGTTTAGGATTAGGGTTAGGGTTAGGTTTATGGTGAGGGTTAGGATTAGGATTAGGTTTAGGGTTAGTCTTTAGGTGAGGTGAGGGTGAGGGTGAGGGTTAGGGAGAGGATTAGGGTTAGGTTTATGGTTAGGGTGAGAGTGAAGGTTAGGTTGAGGTGAGGGTTCAGGTTTGAGTGAGGGTTAGGGTGACGGTGACGGTTAGGGTGAGGGTGAGGTTTAGGTTTAGTGTAGTTTTAGGGTGATGGTTAGGATCAGGGGGAGGGTTAAGATGAGGGTTAGGGTTAGGGTTAGGGTGAGGGTGAGGGTTAGGTTTATGGTTAGGGTTAGGGTAAGTGTTAGGATTAGGGTAAGGGTGAGAGCTAGGGTGAAAGTGAGGGTTAGGGTTAGGGTTAGCGTGAGGGTTAGGGTTAGGCTGAGGTTTAGGGTGAGAGGCAGGGTTAGGGTTAGTGTGAGGGTGAGGGTGATCAGGGGGAGGGTTAAGATGAGGGTTAGGGTTAGGGTTAGGGTGAGGGTGAGGGTTAGGTTTATGGTTAGGGTTAGGGTAAGTGTTAGGATTAGGGTAAGGGTGAGAGTTAGGTGAAAGTGAGGGTTAGGGTTAGGGTTAACGTGTGGGTTAGGGTTAGGCTGAGGTTTAGGGTGAGAGGCAGGGTTAGGGTTAGTGTGAGGGTGAGGGTTAGGTTTAGTGTGAGGGTCATGGTTAGTGTTAGGGTTATGGTAAGTTTAAGGGTTAGGGTGAGGTTTAAGGTAAGAGTGAGGTTTAGGGTTAGCATGAGTTTGAGGGGGAGGCTTAGGGTTAGGGTTAGTGTTTGGGTGAGGGTGAGAGTTATGTTTAGGGTTAGGGTGAGAGTTAGGGTTAGGGTGATGTTTAGGGTGAGGGTGAGTGTTAGGATGAGGGTGAGGTTTTGTGTGAGGGTGAAGGTTAGGGTGAGGGTGAGGTTTAGGGTAGGGTTAAGGTTAGGGTTAGGTTTAGGGGGAGGTTTAGGGTGAGGGTTAGGGTTATCATTAGGGTTAGGGTGAGGGGGAGTTTGAGGGTTAGGGTGAGGGTTAGGGTTAGGCTGAGGGTTAGGTTTGGGTTTAGGGTAAGGTTGAGGGTGAGGGTGAGGGTGAGGTTTAGCGTGTGGGTGAGGTTTAGGTTTAGGGTGAGGGTTAGGGTGACGGTGAGGGTTAGGTGTGGGTGAGGTTTAGGTTTAGTGTTAGAGTTAGTTTGACAGTTAGGGTCAGGGTTAATATTAAGGTGAGGGTTAAGTTGAGGGTTAGGGTTAGGGTTAGGTTTAGGGTTAGTGTGAGGATTAGTTTTAGTGTGAGGGTAAGCGTTAGTTTGAGGGTTAGACTGAGGGTGAGGGTTAGGTTTAGTGTTAGGGTGAGCATTTGGGTGACTGTTAGGTTCATGTTTAGGGTTAGGGTGAGGGTTAGGGTGAGGGCAAGTGTTAGGGTCAGGTTTAGATTGAGGGTGACGGATAGAGTTATGGTGAGGTGAGGGTGAGGGTGAGGGTGAGGGTTAGGGTTAGTTTGAGGGTGAGGTACAGGGTGAGGGTTAGGACGAGGATTAGGCTGAGTTTGAGGGTGAGGTTTAGGGTGAGGTTTAGGGTTAGGGTGAGGGTTAGGGTGAGTGGGAGTCAGAGGGTGAGGGTTAGGTTTAGGGTTAGAGTAAAGTTTCGGTTGGGGGTTAGGATTAGGTTAGGGCTAGGTTTAGGCTGAGGGTGAGGTTGAGGTTGAGGTTGAGGATTAGGATTAGGGTGAGGTTTAGGGTTAGGGTTAGGGTTAGGGTTTGTTTAGGGTGAAGGTTAGTTTTAGGTTTAGGGTTAGGATAAAGTTTAGGCTGACGTTTAGGGTTAGGGTTAGTGTGAGGGTTATGTTTAGCGTTAGGGTAAGGGTGTGGGCTAGTGTGAGGGTGAAGGTTAGGTTGAGGGTTTAGTTTAGGTAAGGGTAAAGGTTATGTTAGGGTGAGGATTAGCGTGAGGTTGAGGGTTAAGGTGAGGGTTAGGGTTAGGGTGAGCGTTAGGGTTATGATTAGGGTTAGGTTTAGTGTTAGGGTGCTGTATAGGGTGAGGGTGAGTGTGAAGGTTCGGGTGAGAGGGAGGGTTAGGGTTAGGGTTAGAGTTAGGGTGAGCGTGAGGGTTAGGGTGAGGGGTAGGTTTAGGGTTAGGGTGAGGATGAGGGTTAGGTTTAGTGTTTGGGTTAGGGTTAGGGTGAGGGTGAGGGTGAGGGTTAGTGTGAGGATTAGGGTTAGGGTGAGCATGCGCATAAGATTGAGGGTGATGGTTAGGGTTAGGTTTAGGGTGAGGGTGAGCATTAGGGTGAGAGTGAGGGTTCAGTTGAGGGTGAGGGGTAGGGGGAGGGTTATGGTTTGGGTTCGGGTTAGAGTTAGGGTGAGGGTGTGAGTGAGGGTTAGGTTTAGGATTAGTGTTAGGGTTAGGGTTAGGCTGAGGGTGAGTGTGAGGGTGAGGGTGAGGATTAGGGTTAGGTTGAGGGTTATGGTTAATGTCAGGGTTAGGGTTAAGTTGAGGGATAGGGTTAGGTTTAGGTTTAGGATGAGGGTTAGGCTGTGGAGTAGGGTTAGGGTTAGGGTGTGGGTTAGGTTTAGTGTGAGTTTTAGGGTTAAGGTTAGGGTCAGTGTTAGGATTAGGGTGTAGGTAAGGGTTAGCTTGAGGGTTACATTGAGGGTGAGGTTTAGGGTTAGGGGTAGGGTTAGGGTGAGGTTAAGGTGAGAGCTAGGGTGAGGGTGAGGGTTAGGGTTATGGTTAGGGATAGGGCTAGGATTAGGTTTAGGTTTAGGGTTAGGGTTAGGGTGAGTCTTAGGCTGAGGGGTAGGGTTAGGTATAGGGTTAGGGTTAGGTTTAGTGTGAGGGTTAGGGTTTGGTGTAGGGTTAGGGTGAGGGCTAGGGTGAGTGTGAGGGTGAGGGTTAGGTTTAGGGATAGGGTGAGGATTAGGGTTAGGTTTAGGGTTAGGGTGAGGTTTAGGCTGATGGGTAGGGATACAGTTAGTGTGAGGGATAGGTTTAGTGGGAGGTTTAGGGTTAGGTTTAGGGTTAGTGTTAGGGTAAGGGTTCGGGTGAGGGTTCGGGTTAAGGTGTGGTTGAGGATTAGGGTTATTGTGAGGACTAGTTTTAGAGTTAGGGTTACTGTTAGGGTTAGGGTTAGGCTGAGGGGAAGGGTTAGGGTTAGGGTGATTGTGAGGGTAAGGTTTAGGGTTAGTGTTACGGTTAGGGTGAGGGTTCGGGTTAGTGTGAGAGTTAGGGTTAGGGTTAGGTGAAGGTGATGTAAGGGTTAGGCTTAGGGTTAGGGTGAGGTTGAGGGTTAGGATTAGAATTAGGGTTAGGATTAGGGTTAGGGTGAGGTTGAGGTTTAGTGTTAAGGTGAGGGTTAGGGTTATTGTTAGGGTTAGGTTGCGAGTGAGGGTGCGGGTGAGGGTGAGGGTTAGGGTTAGGGTAGGGTTAGGTTTAGGCTTAGGGTGAGGTTGATGGATAGTGTTCGGGTAAGGGTGAGGGCTAGGGTGAGGGTGAGTGTTAATGTGAGGGTGAGGGTGAGGGTTTCGTTTATGTCAGGTTTCGGGTTAAGATGAGGATTAGGGTGAGGGTGAGGGTTTCGTTTACATCAGGTTAGGGTTAAGCTGAGGTTAGGGTTACAGTGAGGGTTAGGGTTAGGGTTAAGGTGTGGGTTAAGGTTAGGGTGATGTTTAGGGTGAGGGTGAGGGTTAGGGTGAGAGTTAGGGTGAGGTTTAGGGTTAGTGTTAGGATTAGGGTTTGGGTGAGTGTGAGGTTTAGGGTTAGAGTTAGGGTTATGGGGAGGGTTAAATTGAGGGTCAGGGTTAGGGTAGTGTTACGGTTAGGGTTAGGATGAGGGTTAGGTTGAGGTTTAGGGTTAGGGTTAGGTTTAGGGTTAGGATGAGCGTTAGGCTGAGGGTTAGGTTTAAGGTTAGTGTGAGGTTTAGGTTTAGGTTAGGGTTAGGGTTAGGGTTTGGTTAGGGTGAAGGTTAGGTTTAGGTTTAGGGTTAGCATTAGGTTTAGGCTGAGGGTTAGGCTACGGGTTAGTGTGAGGGATAGGTTTAGGGTTAGGTTTAGGGTGTGGACTATGGTGAGGGTGAGGGTGAGGGTTAGGGTTAGTGTTAGGGTTAGGGTTAAGTTCAGGGGTAGGTTAAGGGTAAGGATTAGGTTAAGGACTAGGGGTTAGGCTGAGGGTGAGGGTGAGGTTGAGGGTGAGGGTTAGGGTTAGAGTGAGGGTTAGATTAAGGGTGAGACAGAGGGGGAGATTTTGGTTTAGGGTTAGAATTAGGTTGAGGGTAAGGGTTAGGATTAGGGTTAGCACTAGGTTTAGGCAGAGGGTGAGGGTGAGGCTGAGGGTGAGGTTTAGGGTTAGGGTGAGGGTTAGGGTTAGGGTTAGTTTTAGGGTGAGGGTTAGGGTTAGGGTTAGGGTTTGGTTAGGGTGAAGGTTAATTTTAGGTTTAGGCTTAGATTAAGGTTTAGGCTGAGGGTTAGGGTTAGGGTTAGTGTGAGGGTTAGGTTTAGGGTTAGAGTTAGGGTGTGGGCTAGGCTGACGGTGAGGGTTAGGGTGAGGATGAGGGTGAAGGGTTAGTTTAGGTAAGTGTTAAGGTTAGGTTAGGGTGAGGATTATGGTGAGGTTGAGGGTTAAAGTGAGGGTTAGGGTTAGGGTGCGGGGTAGGGTTACTGTGAGGGTTAGGATTAGGGTTAGGGTGAGGGTGAGGGTAAGGGTTAGTGTGAGGGTTAGGGTGAGGGTGCGGTTTAGGGTTAGAGTTACGGTTAGGATTAGGATGAGGGTGAGGATTAGGATAAGTGTTAGGGTGAGGGTTAGGGTTGGGGTGAAGTTTAGGGTTAGGGTTTGTGTTAGGGTGAGTGTGTGGGTTAGGGTTAGGTTTAGTGTTAGGAATAGGCTGAGGGTGAGGGTTAGGGTGACGTTGAGCGTTAGGTTTATGGTTAGAGTGATGGTGAGGGATAGGGTGAGGGCGATGGTTATTGTGAGGGTGAGGGTGAGGTTTTCGTTTACGTCAAGGATAGAGTTAATCTGAGGTTAGTTTTAGGGTGAGGGTTAGGTTTAGAGGTAAGGTGAGGTTTAGTGTTAGGTGATGTTTAGGGTGAGGGTGAGGGTTAGGGTGAGGGTGAGGATTACGGTATGGGCGAGGGTGAGGGTTAAGATTGGGAATACGGTTAGGGTTAGGGTTAGACTGGAGTTGATGGTGAGGGTGAGGGTGAGGGTTTGGATTAGGTTAGGTTTAGGGTTAGGGTGAGGGTTACGGTTTCTGTGAGGGTTATGGTTAGGGTTAAGGTTAGGGTTAGGGTGAGGGGAAGGGTTCGAGTGAGGTTTAGGGTGAGGGTGAGGTTTAGGGTTAGGGTTAGATTTAGGGTGAGGGCTTGTGTGAGGGTGAGGGTTAGTGTGAAGGTAAGGGTGAGGGGTTCTTTTAGCCAGGGTTTAGTGTTATGGTGAGGATTAGGGTGAGGGTGAGGGTTAGGTTGAGGGTTAGGTTTAGGTTGAGGGTTAGGGCAAGGGTTAGAGTGAGGGTTATGGTTTGGATGATGTTTAGCATGAGGGTGAGGGTTATGGTGAGGATGAGTTTTTGGGTGAGGGTCAGGGTTCGAGTGAGGGTAAGAGTTAGGGTGTGGTTGAGGATTAGTGTTAGGTTGAGTATTAGCATTAGATTTAGGGTTAGTGTGAGGGTGAGGGTTAGGGCTAGGGTTAGGTTTAGGTTGACGTTTAGGATTAGGGTTAGGTTTAGTAGGATTGTTAGGGTGAAGGGTAGGGTTAGGGTTAGGGTTAGGAAGAGTGTTACGGTGTCAGTGAGTGTTGGGGTGAGGGTCAGGGTAAGGGTATGGGTGAGGGTTAGGTTTAGGGTGAGGATTAGGGTTAGAGTTAGGTTAATGGTGAGGGTAAGGGTTAGGGTGAGGTTTAGTGTGAGGCTTAGGGTTAGGGTTAGGGTTAGGGTTAGGGTGAGGGTGAGGGTGAGGTATAGGGTTTGGGTTAGGGTTAGGGTGAGGGTTAGCGATAGGTTTACGGTTAGGGTGAGAGTGAAGGTGAGGGTTAGGGTAAGGTTTAGGGTTAGAGTTAGGGTGAGGGTGAGGGTTAGTATTAGGGTTAATATTTGAGTTAGCCTGAGGGTGAGGGTGAGGGTTAGGTTTAGGGTAAGTGTTAGGGTTAGGGGTACGTTTAGGGTGAGGGTGAGGGTTAGGGTTAGGGTTAGGATGAGCGTTAGGCTGAGGTTTAGGGTTGGGGTTAGTGTGAGGGTTAAGAATTAGGGTTAGGGTTAGGGTTAGGGTGAGGGTTGTGGTTAAGTTTAGGATTAGGATAAGGGTTAGGTTGAGGGTTAGGCTTAGTGTTAATGTGAGGGTTAGGTTTAGGGTTAGAGTTAGGTTTAGAGTCAGGGTAAATGTTAGGGTGAGGGTTGGGGTGAGGGTGAGGGTTAGGGTTAGGGTGAGGGTTAGGGTGAGGGTGAGGGGGAGTGTGAGGGTTTGGTTTAGTGTTAGAGTTAGGGTGAGTGTGAGGGTTAGTAGTAGGGTTAGCTCTAGGTTTAGTCTGAGTTTGAGGGTGAGGTTGATTGTGAGGTTTAGGGTTAGGGTGAGGGTTAGGGTTAGGATTAGGTTTAGGGTGAGGGTTAGTGTTAGGGTTAGGGTTAGGATGAGCGTTAGGCTGAGGGTTTGGGTTAGGGTTAGTGTGAGGGTTAGGATTAGGGTTAGGGTTAGGATTAGGGTTTAGTTAGGGTGAAGTTCTGTTTTAGGTTTAGGGTTAGGATAAGTTTTATCCTGAGTCTTATGGTTAGGATTATTGTGAGGGTTAGGTTTAGGGTTAGGGTTAGGGTGTGGGCTAGGTTGAGGGTGAGGGTGAGGGATTAGTTTATGTAAGGGTTAAGGTAAGGTTAGGTTGAGGATTAGAGTGAGGTTGAGGGTTAAGGTGAGGGTAAGGGTTAGGGTTAGGGTTAGGTTTACTGTGAGGTTTAGGGTTACGCTAAGCGTGAGGGTGAGGGTAAGGGTTAGGGTGAGGGTTATGGTGAGGGTGAGGGTTAGGATTAGAGTTAGGGTTAAGATTAAGGTGAGGTGGAGGGTGAGGGTTAGTGTTAGGGTGAAGGTTAGGGTTGGGGTGAGTCATAGGGTTAGGGTTAGGGTTGGGGTGAGGGTGAGGTTGAGGGTGAGCGTGAGGTTTTTGTTTACGTGAGGGTTAGGGTTAAGATGACGTTAGGGTTAGGGTAAGGGTTAGGGTTATGGTTAAGGTGAGGTTTACGGTTAGTGTGATGTTTAGGGTGAGGGTGAAGGTTAGGGTGAGGGTGAGGGTTAGGGTAAGTGTCAGGGTGAGGGTTTGGATTGGGAATAGGTTAGGGTTAGGGTTGGGCTGAAAGTGAGGGTGAGGGTGAGGGTGAAGCTGAGGGTTAGGTTTAGGGTTAATGTTAGGTTTAGTGTTAGGGTGAGGGTAATGGTTACTGTGAAGGTTATGGTTATGGTTAGGGTTAGGGTTAGGGTAAGGGTAAGGATTAGAGTGAGGTTTAGGGTGAGGGTGAGGTTTAGGGTTAGGGTTAGGATTAAGGTGAAGGCTAAGGTGAGGGTGAGTGTTAGTGTGAGTTTTAGGTTGAGGGTTTATTTTAGCCATGGATTTGGGTTATGGTGAGGAATAGGGTGAGTTTGAGAATTAGGTTTTGGGTTAGGGTTAGGATGAGGGTTTGGGCTAAGGTTAGGGTGAGGGTTAGGGTTTGGGTGATGTTTAGCGTGAGGGTGAGGGTTAAGTGAGGGTGAGGGTCAGGGGGTGGGTGAGGATTAGGGTTAGGTTGAGTGTTCGTGTTAGGTTTAGGTTTAGTGTGAGGGTGAGGGTTATGGGTAGCATTAGGGTTAGGTTGAGGGTTTGGATTAGGGTTAGGGTTAGTCTGAGGGTGAGGGTGAATGGTAGGGTTAGGGTTTGGGTGAGGTTTAGGGTGAGGGTGAGTGTTAGGGTGAGGGTGTGGGTGAGGGTTACTGTTAGGTGTAGGGTTAGGGTGAGTTTAAGGGTGAGGTTTAGGTTTAGAAATAGGGTTAGGGTTAGGGTGCGGGTGAATGTTAGGTTTAGGGTGAAGATTAGGGTTAGAGTTAGGTTTATGTTGAGGGTAAGGGTTAGGGTGAGGTTTAGTGTGAGGGTTATGGTTGGGGTTAGGGTGAGGGTGAGGTATAGGTTTTGGGTTACGGTTAGGGTGAGTGTTAGGTATAGGTTTAGGGTTAGGTTGAGGGTGAGGGTGAGGGTTAGGGTTAGGTTTAAGGTTAGAATTAGGTTGAGGGTGAGGGTTAGGCTTAGTATTAGAGTTAGCCTGAGGGTGAGGGTGAGGGTTAGGGTTAGTGTGAGGGTTAGGGTTAGGGTTAGGGAGAGGGTTAGGTTTAAGTTTAGGGTTAGGATCAGGGTTAGGTTGAGGGTTAGGTTTAGGGTTAGTGTGAGAGTTAAGTTAAGGGTTAGGGTAGGGTTAGGGTCAGGGTAAAGGTTAGGGTGAGGTTTAGGGTGAGGGTGAGGGTAAAGGTTAGTGTGAGGGTTAGGGCGAGGGTGAGGGTTAGGGTTAGGGTGAGGGTTAGGGTGAGGGTTAGGATAAGGGTTAGCGTGAGGATAAGGGTTAGGGTGACGGTAAGGTTGAGGGTGAGGGATAGGATTATGTTGTGGGTAAGGGTTAGGGTGAGGTTTAGCGTGAGGTTTAGGGTTAGGGTGGGGGTTAGGGTTAGGGTTAGATTGAGGGTTAGGGTTAGGGTGATGTTTATTGTGAGAGTATCCTTTAGGGTGAGGGTGAGTTTTCGGGTGAGCATGAGGGTTAGGATGAGGGTGAGGGTTAGGGTTACAGTTAGGATTAGGGAGACGGGTAGGGTGAGCATTAGGGTTAGGATTAGGGTTTGAGTGAGGATGAGGGTGAGCGATAGGGTGTGGGTAAGTGTTATGGTTAGGGTTAGGGATAGGGCTAGGGTGAGGGTGAGGGTTAGTGTGAGGGTTAGTGTGAGGGTGAGGGTTTCCTTTACATTAGTGTTACGGTTAGGGTGAGGATTAGGTTGAGGGTGAGGGTTAAGCTGAGTTTAGGATTAGTGTGATGGTTAGGGTTAGGGTGATGTTTAGTGTGAGGGTGAGTGTTCGGTGAGGGTGAGGGTGAGGGTGAGGGTTAGTGTTAGGGTTAGGTTTAAGTTGAGGGTGATTGTGAGTGTTAGGATTAGGAATAGGATTAGGGTTAGGGTTAAGCTGATGCTGAGGGTCAGGGTGAGGGTGAAGGTTAGGGTCAGGTTTAGGATTAGGGTTAGAGTGAGGGTTACGGTTAGTGTGAGGGTAATGGTTAGGGTTAGGGTGAGGGTAAGGATTAGGGTGAGAGTAAAGGTTAGGGTGAGGGTTAGGGCGAGTGTGAGGGTTTGGATTAGGGTTTGTTTTAGAGTTAGGGTGAGGGTTAGGATTTGGGTGATGTTTAGAGTGAGAGTGAGGGTTAGGGTGAGGATGAGGGTTCGGGTGAGGGTGAGGGTTCGGTTGAGGGTGAGGGTTAGGGTGTGTGTGAGGATTAGTTTTAGGGTGAGGGTTAGCGTTAGGGGTAGGTTTAGGGTTAGGTTGAGGGTTAGGGTTAGGGTTAGGGTGAGGGGTAGGGACAGGGTTAGGGTGTGGTTTAGGGTGAGGTTTAGGGTGAGTGTGAGGGTTAGGTTGAGGGTGAGGGTGAGGGTTAGGGTTAGGGTTTGCGATAGACTTAGGGTGAGTTTGAGGGTGAGGGTTACATTTAAGATTAGGGTGAGGGTTAGGGTTAGGTTGAGGGTTAGGGTAGTGTTAGGGTTAGGGTAAGGGTGAGGCTGAGAGTTAGGTTTAGGTTTAGGGTTAGAGTTAGGGTGAGGGTGAGGGTGAGGCTTAGGATTAGGTTAGAGGGTGATCGAGAGGATGAGGTTGAGGGTTAGGGTTAGGGTGAGGTTTAGGTTTCCGGTTAGGGTTAGGGTGAGGGTTAGGATTAGGGTTATGGTTAGGATGAGGGTTAGGCTAAGGGTTAGGGTTAGGGTTAGGGTGAGGTTTAGGGCTAGGTTTAGGGTTAGGATAAGGATTAGGCTGAGGATTAGGGTTCGGGTTAATGTGAGGGTTAGGTTTAGTGTTAGGGTAAGAGTTAGGGTGAGGGTAAAGTTTAGGGTGAGGGTTAGGGTGAGGGTGAGGTTTAGGGTTAGGTTGAGGGTTAGGGTCAATTTTAGGTTTAGGGTTAGGGTTAGAGTGAGGGTAAGGGTGTGGGTAAGTATTAGGGTGAGGCTTAGATTGAGGGTGAGGGTTAGCGTCAAGGTTAAGATTAGGATTAGGGTTAAGGTGAGGGTTAGGGTTTGGGTGAGTGTTAGGGTGAGTTTTGGGGTGAGGGTGAGGGTTAGGGTGAGGGTAAAGTGTTAGGGAGAGGGTTACGGTGAGGCTGAGGGTTATGGTTAGCATTAGGGTGAGGGTGAGGGTTAGGGTGTAGTTTTGGGTTAAGGTTAAGGATAGGGTGAGGAATAGGGTTAGGGTTAGGTTGAGGGTAAGGGTTAGGGTGAGGGGTAACATTAGAGTTTGTGTGAGGGTTAGGTTTAGTGTGAGGGTTAGGGTTGGTTTAGGGTGACGGTAAGGGTTAGGGTGACGGTTAGGTTGAGTGTGAGGTAGGATGAGGGTTAGGGTTAGGGTGAGGGTTAGGGATAGGTTTAGGGTTAGAGTGAGGGTTAGGGTTAGGGTTAGGATTAGAGTTAGGGTGACGGTAAGGCTTCGGGTGAGGGTTAGGGTGAGGATGAGAGTTAGGGTTAGGGTGAGGGTGAGGGTAAGTTTTAGCATGAGGACTAGTGTTAGGTTTAGGATTAGGGTGAGTGTTAGGGTTATGGTGAGGGTGAGGGTGAGGGTTAGGTGCAGTATTAAGGTTAGGGTTAGTGTGAGGGTTAGTATAGTGTTAGGGTTAGGGTGAGGGTTAGAGTTAGGGTAAAGGTGAGGGTTAATCTGAGAGTTAGGGTTAGGTTTAGGGTGAGAGTTAGGCTCAGTTTGAGGGTTAGGGTTAGGGTGAGGGTTAGGGTTAGGTTTAGGGTGAGGGTGAGGGTGAGTGTGAGGGTGAGGGTTAGGGTTATGGTGAGGGTTAGTTTTAGGGGGAGGGCTAGGTTGAGGGTTAGGTTGAGGGTGAGAGTGAGTGTGAGCTTTTCGGTTAGGTAAGTTTTAGGGTTAGGGTTAGGGTGAGGATTAGGGTGAGGTTGTGGATTAGGGTTAGGGTGATGGTGAGGGTGAGGGTGAAGGGTTAGTGTTAGGATGAGGGTTAGGGATAGGGTTAAGGTGAGGGTGCGGGTGAGGGTGAGGGTTAGGCTTAGTGTTAATGTGAGGTTTAGGGTTACGGTTAGGGTGAGGGTTAGGATTAGGGTTAGGTTGAGGGTTAGTGTTAGGTTGATGTTTAGTGTGAGGGTGAGGGTTAGGGTGTGGGTGAGTGTTTGGGTAGAGATAGAGTTAGGGTTAGGGTTAGGGATAGGGTTAGGGTTTGGGTAAAGTTTAGGGTGAGGGTGATGATTAGGGTTAGCGTGAGGGTTAGGGTTAGGTTTAGGGTTAAGATGAGGTTTAGGCTGAGGGTTAGGGTTAGGTTCAGGGTTAGTGTGAGGGTTCAGGTTAGGGTGAGGGTTGGATTTAGGTTTAGGGTTAGTATAAGGGATAGGGTGAGGGTTAGTGTTACGGTTAATATGAGTGTTAGGTTTAGGGTTAGGGTTTTGGTTAGGTTGAGGGTAATGGTTAGGGTGAGGGTTAGGGTGAGGCTGAGGGATAGGTTTAGGGTGAGGGTTAGGTTGAGTGTTAGGATTATGGTTATGGTTAGGGTAAGGCTCAGGGGGAAGGAGAGGTTGAGGGTGAGCGTTAGGGTTAAGGTTACTGATAGGGTGAGGATTTCGGTTAAGGTTAGATTTAGGGTGAGGGTTAGGCTCAGGGGTAGGGTTAGGGTTAGGTTGAGGGTTAGGTTTAGTGTGAGGTTTAGGGTTAGGGTTAGAGTGAGGGTTAGGTTTAGTGTGTTGGTTAGGGTTAGGGTTAGGTTGAGGGTAAGGGTTAGGGTGAGGGTTAGGGTGAGGCTGAGGTTTAGGGTTAGCATTAGTTTTAAGGTTAGGGTTAGGATGAGGGTTAGGGGGAGGGAGAGGGTGAGGGTGAGGGTAAGGGTTAGGATGAGGGTTAGGTTTAGTGTGAGGGTGAGGGTTAGGTTTAGTGTGAGGGTGAAGTTTAGGTTTAGGGTGAGTATTAGGGTTAGGGTAAGGGTGAGGGTTAGGGTTAGGGTTAGGGTTAGGGTGAGGGTCAGGGTGAGGGATAGGTTTAGGTTGAGGATTAGATTTAGGGTGAGGTTTAGGGTTTGGGTTAGGGTGAGATTTAGGGTTAGGGTGATGTTTATTGTGAGGGTGAGTGTTAGGGCGAGTGTGAGTGTTCTGGTGAGGGTGAGTGTTCGGGTGAAGGTGAGGATTAGGGTGTGGTTGAGGGTTAGGGTTAGTATGAGAGTCAGGGTGAAGTGTAGGGATAGGGTTAGAGTGAGGGTTAGGGTTAGTGTGAAGGTTAGAGTTAGGGTTAGGGTTAGCGTTAGTGTGAGGATAAGAGTTAGGGTGTGGGTTAGTGTGAGGGTGAGGGTTAGGGTTAGCGTTAGGGTTAGGGTGAGCGTTATGGTGAGGTTTAGGGGTAAGGTGAGGGTTAGGATTAGGGTTAGTGTGAGGGTTAGTGTTGGGGTGATGTTTAGGGTGAAGTTGAGGGATAGTGTGAGGGTGAGAGTGAGGGTGAGGGTTAGTGTGAGGGTGCGGGTGCGGGTGAGGGTGAGGGGGAGGGTTAGGGTTAGGTTTAGGGTAAGGGTGAGGGTTAGGGTTAGGATTAGTGTTAGGGTTAGGCTGAGGGTGAGGATGAAAGTGAGGGTGAGGGTTAGGGTTAGGGTTAGGGTGAGGATTCGAGTTAGTGTGGGGGTTAGTGTGATGGTGAGGGTCAGGGTGAGGGTGAGTGTTAGAATGAGGGTGAGGGTGAGGGTTAGGGTTAAGATTAGGTTAAGGTGAGTTTTAGGGTGAGGGTTAGGGTTAGGTTTATTGTTAGGGTTAGGGTTTGGGTTAGGTGTGGCTGAGGGTGAGGGTTTGCGTTAGGGTTAGGGTTAGGGTTAGGGTGAGGGTGGGGTTCAGGGTTAGGATAAGGATTATGTAAAGGGTAAGGCTGAGGGGGAAGTGGAGGTTGAGTGTGAGGTTTTGGGTTAGGGTTACGGTTAGGGTGAGGGTTACTGTTAGGTTTAGGTTTAGTCTAAGGGCTAGGCTGAGGGTAAGGGTTAGATTTAGTGTGAGTGTTAGGTTTAGGGATAGGGTTTGGGTTAGGTTGAGAGTAAAGTTTAGAGTGAGGGTTATGGAGAGGATGAGGGTTAGGGTTACCGTGACAGTTCGGGTGAGGGTTAGGGTTAGGGTTATGGTTAGGGGTAACGTGAGGGTTAGGGTGAAGGTTAGGTTTAGGGTTAGGGTTCGGGTGTGGTTTAGGGTGTGGGTAAGTGTTAGAGTGAGAGTTAGGGTGAGGGTGAGGGTTAGGAGGAGGGTGATGGTTAGTGTTAGCATTAGGGTTAGGGTGAGGGTGAGGGTTAGGTTTAGGGTGAGGGTTAAGGTGAGGGTTAGGTTTAGTGTGAGGATTAGGGTTAGGTTTAGGGTGAAGTTTAGGTTTAGTGTGAGGGTTAGGGTTAGTTTTAGGGTGAGGGTAAGGGTTAGGGTGAGGTTTAGGGTGAGGGTGAGGTTTAGGGTTAGCGTTAGGTTTAGGTTTAAGGTTAGGATGAGGGTTAGGGTTAGGGTGAGGGTGAGAGTGAGGGTGAGGCTTATGTTTAGGATGAGGGTTAGAGTTAAGGTGAGGGTTCGGGTTAGGTTTAGGGTGAGGGTTAGGGTCAGGGTAAGTGTTAGAGTGAGGGTTAGGGTTATGGTTAGGTTTAGTGTGAGGGTCAGGGTGAGGGTTAGGGTTAGGTTGAGGGTTAGGGTTAGGGTTAGGATAAGAGTTAGGGTTAGGGTTAGTGTTAGGGTGAGGGTGAGGGTTATGGTCAGGGTTTGGTGGAGGATTATGATGAGGTTTAGGGTTAGGATAAGTGTTAGAGTTAGGGTTAGGCTGAGGGTGAGGGTGAAAGTGAGGGTGAGGGTTAGGGTTAGGGTTAGGTGAGGGTTAGTGTGAGGGGTAGTGTTAGGTTTAAGGTGAGGGTTAGGGTTAGGGTGATGTTTAGGGTGAGGGTGAGGGTTAGGGTGAGGGTGAGGGTGAGGGTGAGGGTAAGGGTTAGGGTTTTGTTTTGGGTAAGGCAGAGGGTTAGTGCTAGGAATAGGATTAGGGTTAGGGTTAAGCAGAGCCTGAGGGTAAGGGTGAGGGTGAAGGTTAGGGTCAGGGTTAGGATTAGGGTTAGAGTGAGGGTTATGGTTAATGTGAGTGTTATGGTTAGGGTTAGGGTGAGGGTAAGGATTAGGGTGAGAGTAAAGGTTAGGGTGAGGGTTAGAGTGAGTGTGAGGGTTTGGATTAGGGTTTGTGTTAGGGTTAGGGTGAGGGTTAGGATTTGGTTAATATTTAGAGTGAGAGTGAGGGTTAGGGTGTAGGTGAGGATTAGGTTTAAGGTGCGGGTTTGCGTTAGGGGTAGGTTTAGGGTTAGGTTGAGGGTTAGGGTTAGGGTTAGGGTGAGGAGTAGGGACAGGGTTAGGGTCAGGTTTAGGGTGAGTGTGAGGGTTAGGTTGAGGGGGAGAGTGAGGGTGAGGGTTAGGTTTAGAGTTTGCGTTAGACTTAGGGTGAGTTTGAGGGTGAGGGTTAGGTTTAGGATTAGGGTGAGGGTTAGGGTTAGTTTGAGGGTTAGGGATAGTGTTAGGTTTAGGGTAAGGGTGAGGGTGAGTGTTAGGTTTAGGTTTAGGGTTAGAGTTAGGGTGAGGGTGAGGGTGAGGTTTAGGATTAGGTTATTATTAGGGTTAGGCTGAGGGTAATGGAGAGGGTGAGGTTGAGGTTTAGGGTTAGGGTGAGTTTGAGGGTGAGGGTTAGGTTTAGGATTAGGATTAGGTTTAGGGTTAGGCTGAGTGTTACGGTGAGGGTGAGGGTGAGGGTGAGGGTTAGTGTGTGGGTGAGGGTTAGGGTTAGGGTGAGGATTAGGTTTAGGCTTAGGGTTAAGGTTATGGTGAGGGTAAAGTTTAGGGTTAGGTTTAGTGTGAGGATGAGGGTTAGGGTTAGTTTTAGGGTTAGGGTGAGGGTTACGGTTAGGGTTGCGGTTAGGGTTAGGGTGAGGGTGAGGTACGGGTTGAGGGTTAGGGTTAGGATGAAGGTTAGGGGTAGTGTTAGGTTAGGGTGAGGGTGAGGGTGAGTGTTAGGTTTAGGTTTAGAGTTAGGGTGAGGGTGAGGGTGAGGGTTAGGATTAGGGTTAGGGTTATGGTTAGGATGAGGGTTAGGCTGAGGGTAAGGGTTAGGGTTAGTGTCACCGTTAGGGTTAGGGTTAGGTTTAGGGTTAGTTTGAGGGTTAGTGTTAGATTTAGTGTTAGCATAAGGTTTAGGCTGAGGGTTAGGGTTAGTGTTAGTGTGAGGGTTAGGTTTAGGGTTAGGGTAAGGATTAGTGTGAGGGTAAAGTTTAGGTTGAGGGTTACGTTGAGGGTGAGGGTTAGGGTTAGTGTGAGCGTTATGGTGAAGGTTAGGTTTAGGGTTAGGGTGAGGGTGAGGGTGTGGGTAAGTGTTAGGGAGAGTGTAAGGGTTAGGGTGAGTGTACTGGTGAGGCTGAGGATTAGGTTTAGCGTTAGGGTTAGGGTTAGGGTGAGGGTTAGTGTGAGGTTTTGCCTTAAGCTTAAGGATATTGGGGTTAGGGTTAGGATTATGGTGAGGTTTAGGCTGAGGGGAAGGCTTAGGGTTAGGGTGAGGGTGAGGTTTAGTGTTAGGTTTAGGGTTAGGGTTAGGGTGACGGTAAGTGTTAGGGTGAAGGTTAGGGTGATTGTGTGGTTTATGGTTTGCATTAGGTTTAGAGTTACAGTTAGGATGAATGTTAGGGTTATGTTTAGGGTTAGGGTTAAGGTGATGGTGAGGGTTAGGGTTAGGTTTAGTGTTAGGGTTAGTTTTAGGGTGAGGGCAAGGGTGAGGGTGAGGTTTAGGGTGAGGGTGAGGGTGAGGGTGAGGTTTTCATTTAAGTAAGTGTTAGGGTTAGGGTTAGGGTGAGGTGTAGGGTGAGGGTGTGGGTTGGGGTTAGGGTTAGGGTTAGGGTGAGGCTGAGGGTGAAGGTTAGTGTTAGGATGAGGATTAGGGTTATGGTGAGGGTGAGGGTGAGGGTAAGTGTTAGGGTTAGGATTATTGTGAGAGTTAGGGTTACGGTGAGGGTTAGGGTTAGGGGGAGGAGTAGGGTTAGGGTTACGGTGAGGGTTAGGGTTGGGTGATGTTTAGTGTGAGGGTGACGGTTAGGGTGAGGGTGAGTGTTCTGTTGAGAATTAGTGTTAGGGTTAGGGATTGGGTTAGTGTGAGGGTAAGTGTTACGGTGAGGGTTAGGGTGAGGGTGAGGTTTAGGGTTAGGGTGAGTGTTAGGTATAGGGTTATGATGAGGGTGAGGGTTAGGGTGAGCCGTAGGTTTAGGTTTAGGGTTAGTTTGCGGGTTAGGGTGAGGGTAAGCGTTAGGGTGAGGTTAAGGGTGAGGGTGAGTTTTAGGGTTAGGGTGAGTGTAAGGTTTAGGGTGAGGGTTAGGGTGAGTGTTAGGGTTAGGCTTAGTGATAGGGTAAGGATTAGTGTTAGTGTGAGAGTTAGGGTGAGGGTTAGGATTACTGTTAGTGTGAGGATAAGTGTTAGGGTGAGGTTTAGGGTGAGGGTGAGGGTTAAGGTTAGGGTGATGATTAGGGTTAGGGTTATGCTTAAGGTGAGGGTTAAGGTGAGCCGTAGGTTTACGGTTAGGGTTATTTTGCGGGTTAGGGCGAGGGTAAGGATTAGGGTGAATTTTAGGGTTAGGGTGAGGGTTATGGTTAGGGTGAGGGTAAGGGTTAGGGTGAAGGTTAGGGTGAGGTTTCGGGTTAGGGTTAGGGATAGGGTGAGGATTAGGGTTAGTGTGAGGGTTAGGATTAAGTTTATTGTGAGGATAAGGGTTAGGGTGAGGGTTAGAGTAAGGGTGTGGTGTTGGGTTAGTGTTAGGGATAGGGTGAGCGTAAGGGTGAGGGTTAGGTTTAGGGTGAGGGTTATGTTTAGGTTTAGGGTGAGGGTGAGGGTGAGGTTCAGCATTAGGGATAGGTTTAGGGTTAGGGTGAGGGTCGGTTGAGGGTTAGGGTTAGGATTAGTGTTAGGGTTAGGGTGAGGGCTAGGGTGAATGTGAGGTTTGGGTGAGGGTGAGGGTGAGTGTTTCAGTTATGTAAGTGTTAGGGTCAGTGTGAGGATTAGGGTGAGGGTGAAGGTTAACCTGAGGTTAGGTTTAGCCTGATGGTTAGGGTTAGGGTTAGGGTGAGGTTTAGGGTTAGGGTGATGGTTAGGGTGAGGGTGAGGCTGAGAGTTAGGATTAGGAATAGGGTTAGTGTTAGGGTCAGACTGAGGTGAGGGTCAGGGTGAGGGTGAAGGTTCGGGTTAGGGTTAGAGTTAGGGTGAGGGTTAAGCTTAGTGTGTGGGTTAGGGTTAGGTTTATGTTTAGGGTGAGGTTTAGGATTATATTTAGGGTTAGCATAAGGGTTAGGCTGAGGGTTAAGGTTAGGGTTAGTCTGAGGGTTAGGTGTAGGGTTAGGGTAAGTCTAAAGTTTAGGGTGAGGGTTAGGATGAGTGTGAGGGTTAGGGTTAGGATGAGGGTTAGGGTGAAGGTTAGGTTTACGGTTAGGGTTAGGGTGAAGTTTAGGGTGTGGGTTAGTGTAAGGGTGAGGGTTAGGGTGAGGGTTAGGATTAGGGTTAGCATTAAGTTTAGGGTGAGGATGAGGGTTAGGGTGAGGGTTTGGGTTAAGGTTAAAGATAGGGTGAGGATTAGCTTTATGGTTATGTTTAGGGTGAGGGTTAGGAGGAGGGGTAGGCTTAGGGTTAGGGTGAAGGTTAGGTTTAGTGTGAGAGTTAGGGTTAGTGTTAGGGTGATGGTAAGGTTTAGTGTGAGGGTTAGGGTGAGTGTGAGGTTTAGGGTTAGCATTACATTTAGCGTTAGGTTTAGGATGAGTGTTAGGGTTAGGTTTAGGGTTAGGATGAGGGTGAGGGTGAAGGTTAGAGTTAGAATGAGGGTAGGGGTTAGGCGTAGGGTGAGGGTTAGGGTTAGGGTTACTGTGAGGGTTAGGATTATGGTGAGGTTTAGGGTGAAGGTGAGGGTTAGGTTTAGCATTAGGGTAAGGGTTAGCTTTAGGGTGATGTTTAGTGTCCGTGTGAGGGTTAGGATGAGGGTGAGTGTTCTGCTGAGAGTTAGGATTAGGGTTAGGGTCAGGGATAAGTTTAGTGTGAGGATAAGGGTTAAGGTGAGTGTTAGGGTGAGGGTCAAGTTTAGGGTTAGGGTGAGCATTAGGGTTAGGGTTAGGGTTATGTTTAGGGTGAGGGTTAGGGTGAGCGGTAGGTTTAGGTTTAGGGTTAGTTTGAGGGTTATGGTGAGGGTAAGGGTTAGGGTGAGGTTTAGGTTGAGGAAGAGGGTTAGGGTTAGGGTAAGGGTAAGGGTTAGGTTGAGAGTGAGTGTGAAGGTGAGGGTTAGGGTTAGCATTAGAGTTAGGGTGAGGGTGAGGGTTAAGGTGAGGTTTAGTTTGAGGATGAGGATTAGGGTTAGTGTGAGGGTTAGGGTGAGTGTTAGGGTGAGGGTTAGGGTTAGGGTTTGGGTTAGGGTGAGGGTGAGGTATAGGGTGAGGGTTAGTGTTAGGGTGAGGGTTAGGGATAGGGTTAGAGTTAGGGTGAGGATGAGGGTGAGTGTTAGGGTTAGGTTTAGGGTGAGTGTGAGGGTGAGAGGATTAGCAATAGGGTTAGGGTTAGGGTTAGGCTGAGAGTGAGGGTCAGGGTTAGGGTGAGGGTTAGGGTTTGGGTGATGTTTAGGGTGAGGATGAGGGTTAGGGTGAGGATGACGGTTTGGGTGAGGGTGAGGGATCAGGTTAGGGTGTGGGTGGGATTAGGGTTATGGTGAGGGTTAGCATTAGGTTTAGGGTTAGTGTGACAGTGAGGGTGATGTGTATGGGTAGGGTTAGGTTGAGTGTTAAGGTTAGGGTTAGGGTGATGGTTAGGGAGAGGGGTAATATTAGGGTTAGGGTGAGGTTTAGGATGAGTGTGAGGGTTAGGGTTAGGTTGAGGGTTAGGTTTAGGGTTAGGTTTAGGGTGAGGGTTAGGGTTAGATTTAGGGGTAAGGTGAATTTGAGGGTGAGGGTTAGGTTTAGGTTTAGGCTTAGGGTGTAAGGTTATGGTGAGGGTAAGTGTTAGGGTGAGGTTTAGTGTGTGGATGAGGGTTAGGGTTATTATTAGGGCTAGGGTGAGGATTAGGGTGAGGGTTAGGGTTAGGGTTAGCGTTAGGGTGATGGTGAGGTATAGGGTGAGGTTTAGGGTTAGGGTGAGGGTTAGGGATAGTCTTAGGTTAGGGTGAGGGTGAGGGTAAATGTTAGGTTTAGGTTTAGGTTTAGAGTTAGGGTGAGGGTGAGGGTGAGGGTGAGGGTTAGGATTAGTGTTAGGGTTAGGGTTAGGATGAGGGTTAGGCTGAGGGTTAGGGTTAGGGTTAGGGTTAGCATAGTGTTTAGGCTGAGGATTAGGGTTAGGCTTAGGGATAGGGTTAGGGTGAGGGTTAGGCTGACGGTAAGTGTTAGGGTGAGGTTTAGGTTGAGGTTGAGTATTAGGCTTAGCATCATTCTTAGGGTGAGATTTAGGTTTAGGTATAGAATTAGGGTTAGGGTTAGGATTAGGGTGAGGATAAGGATTAGGGCTAAGGTGAGGGTGAGGTTTAGGGTTAGCATTAGGTTTAGGGTTAGGGTGAAGGTTAGGTTTAGTGTGAGAGTTAGGGTTAGGGTTAGGGTGATGGTAAGGGTTAGTGTGAGGGTTAGGGTGAGTGTGAGGTTTAGGGTTAGGGTTAGGGTTAGAGTGAGGTTGAGGGTTCGGGTTTGCATTAGGGTTAGGGTGAGGGTTAGGGTGTTTTTGAGGGTTAGGGATAGGGTTAGTGTTAGTGTTAGGGTGAGGGTTAGGGTTAGGATTAGGTTTAGGATGAGGGTTAGGGTAAGGGGTAGGGTTAGGGTTAGGGTGAATGTTAGGATTAGGGAGAGGGTTAGGGTAAGGGTAAGGGTTAGGGTTAGGGTGAGGTCAAGGATTAGGTTGAGGGTGAGGGTTAGTGTTAGGTTTAGGGTGATGTTGAGGGTGAGGGTTAGGGTGAGGGATAGGATGAGGGTTTTGTTTAGTGTTAGTGTTAGGGTTAGGGTGAGGTTTAATATTAGTTGTGAGGGTTAGGGTGAGGGTGAGGGTGAGAGTAAGGGTTTGGGTGAGGGTTAGGGTGAGTTTTAACGTTCCGGTTAGGGCTAGGGTGAGGCTTATGGTGAGGGTCAGGGTTAATGTTATGTTTAGGGTAAGGTTTAGGGTTAGGGTTAGGGTTAGGGTGAGGATTAGGGTGAGGGTGAGGGTTAGGATGAAGGTTAGGGTTAGAGTGAGTATTAGGGTTAGGGTTAGGGTTAGATTAAGGTTTAGGGTGAGGGTTAGGGTAAGGATTAGGGTTAGGGTAAGGGTGAGGATGAGGGTTAAAGTTAGGGTTAGGGTGAGGGTTAGGGTTGGGGTGAGGGTTAGGGTTTGGATTAGGGTGAGGCTTAGGGTGAGGTTTCGGGTGAGTGTGAGTGTTAGGGTGTGGGTGACAGTTAGGGTTAGGGTGAGGGTTAAGCTGACATTGAGGGTTAGAGTGAGGGTGAGGGTAAGGGTGAGGGTGAGTGTGAGGATTAGGGTTAGGGTTACCCTTAGGGTTATGGTGAGGGTATGGGTTAGGGTGAGGTTTAGGGTGAGGGTGAGTGTTAGGGTTAGTGTTATCCTTAGGGTTATAGTGAGGGTATGGGTTAGTGTGAGGTTTAGGGTGAGGGTGAGGGTCAGGGTTAGCGTTAGGGTTAAGGTGAGGGTTAGGGTTAGGGTTAGGCTGAGGGTTAGGGTTTGGTTGATGTTTAGGGTGAGGGTAAGTGTGAGGGTGAGGGTGAGGGTTAAGGAATAGGTGAGGGTTACGTTTAGGGTGAGGGTTAGGGTGACGGTGAGGGTTAGGGTGAGGGTGTGGAAAAGGGTTAGGTTAGGTTCAGGGTGAGGGTTAGGGTTAGGTTTACGGTGAGGGTTTGAGTTAGTGTACGGGTTAGGGTTAGGGTTAGTGTGAGGAAAAGGGTTAGGGTGAGGATTAGGATGAGAGTAAGATTTAGGGTTAGGTTTAGCTTTAGGGTTAGGGTGAGTTTTAGGATTAGGGTTCGGGTTAGGGTTAAGTTGAGGGTGAGGGTTAGAGTTAGGGTTCGGGTAAAGGTTAGGTTTAGGGTGAGTGTTAGGGTTACAGTTAGGGTGAGGGTGAGGGTGAGTTTTGGGTTTCGGGTGAGGGTTAGGGTGTGGGTGACGGTTAGTGTTAGGGTTTAGAATTAGTGTATTAGGTTTAGGGTTAGGGTTAATGTTATGGAGAGGGTAAGGGTCAGGGTGAGGTTTAGGGTTAGGGTGAGTTTTAGGATTAGGGTTCGGGTTAGGGTTAAGTTGAGGGTGAGGGTTAGAGTTAGGGTTCGGGTAAAGGTTAGGTTTAGGGTGAGTGTTAGGGTTACGGTTAGGGTGAGGGTGAGGGTGAGTTTTGGGTTTCGGGTGAGGGTTAGGGTGTGGGTGACGGTTAGTGTTAGGGTTTAGAATTAGTGTATTAGGTTTAGGGTTAGGGTTAATGTTATGGAGAGGGTAAGGGTCAGGGTGAGGTTTAGGGTGAGGGTGAGAGTTAGGGTTAGCGTTAGGGTTACAGTGAGGGATAGGGTTAGGGTTAGGGTTAGGGTGAAGTTGAGGGTTAGGATTAGGGTTAGGATGAGGTTTAGGGTTAGGGTGAGGGTTAGGGATAGGGTTAGGGTTATGGTGAGGGTTAGGGTTAGGGTTACGTTTTGAGTTGGGTGAGTATGAGGGTGAGCTTTATGGTTAGGATTAGGGTTAGGGTTAGTGTTAGGCAGAGGGTGAGGGTGAGGGTGAGGGTTAGGGTTAGGGTCAAGTTTAAGGTTAGGGTTAGGGTGAGTGGTAGGGTTAGGGTTAGGGAGAGGGATAGGGTTAGGGTGAGGGATAGGGTGAGGGTTAGGGTCACGGGTAGGTTTAGGGTTAGGTTGAGGATTAGGGTTAGTGTGAGGGTTAGGGTTAGTGTTAGGGTGAGGGTAAGTGTTACTGTGAGGTTTAGGGTGAGGTTGACAGTTAGGGTTAGCTTTAGGTTTAGGGTGAGGTGAGGTTTCGGGTTTGCATTAGGGTTAGGGTGAGGGTTATGGTGAGGGTTAGGGTTAGGGTTAGGGTGAGGGTGAGGGTGAGGGTTAGGATTAGTGTGAGGGTGAGGGTGAGGGTGAGGTTTAGGTTTAGTTTTAGGGTTAGGGTTAGGGTTAGATTTAGGGTGAGGGTGAGAGTGAGAGTTAGGATTAGGGTGAGGGTGAGAGTGAGGTTTAGGGTTAGGGTTAGTATCAGTTTGAGGGTTAAGGTTAATGTGAGGTTTAGGGTGAGGGTGAGGGTAAGGGTTAGTGTGATTGTTAGGGTGAGGGTTAAGTTTAGGATGAGGGCTAGAGGTAGGGTTAGGGTTAGGTTTAGCGTTAGGATTAGGCTGAGGGTGAGGTTGAGGGTGAAGGTGAAGTTGAGGTTTAGAGTTAGGGTTAGGGTGAGGGTGAGGGTGAGGGTTAGGTTTAGGGTTATGGTGAGTGTTAGATTTAGGTTGAGTGTTAGGGTTAGGGTTAGGTTTAGGGTGAGGGTGAGAGTGAGGGTTAGGGTTAGGTTTAGGGTGAGGGTGAGGGTGAAGGTAAGGGTAGGGTGAGGGTGAGGGTTAGGGTTAGGGTTAGTGTTAGTTTGAGGGTTAGGGTTAATGTGAGGTTTAGGGTGAGGGTGTGGGTAAGGGTTAGTGTGCGGGTTAGGGTTCATTTGAGGATTAGGGTGAGGTTTTGGGTTAGGGTGGCCGTTAGGTATAGGCTGAGTGTTAGGTTTAGGGTTAGGGTGAGGGTTAGGGTTAGTGTGATATTTAGGCTGAGGATGAGGCTGAGTGTGAGAGTTCGGGTTCTCTGACGGTTAGCTTTTGGGTGACGGTAAGGGTTAGGGTTAAGTTTAGGGTGAAGTTGAAGGTTAGGGTGAGGGTGAGGGGTAGGGTTAGGGTTAGGGTGATTTTTAGGTTTAGGGTTAGTGTTAGGTGAGGGTGAGGGTTAGGGTTAGGGTTAGGTTTAGTGTTAAGTTTAGGGTGAGGGTTGCGGTGAGGTTTAGGGTTAGGGTTATGGTGAGGGTAAGGTTTAAAAAGAGGGTTAGATTGAGGGTGAGGGTTAGGTTAGGGTTTGGGTGAGGGAAAGGGTGAGGGTTAGGGTTAGGTTGGTGGTGAAGGTTAGGGTGAGAATTTTGGTTAGTGTTAGGGTTAGGGTTAGTGTTAGTGTGAGGGTGATGGTTATGGTTAGGGTTAGTATTAGGGTGAGGTCAAGGGTGATGGTGAGGGTTAGTGTTAGTGTTAGGGTTAGGTATAGGGTGAGTATTAGTGTTATGATTTGGGCGAGGGTTAGGCTGAGTGGTAGGGTTAGGGTTAGGTTCAGTGTGAGGATTCGGATTAGGTTTAGGATTAAGGTGAGGTTTAGGGTAAGGGATAGCGTTAGGGTGAGGGTTAGGTTTAGGGTTACGGTGAGGGTTAGGGTTAGGTTTAGGTTTAGGGTGAGGGTTAGTGTTAGGATAAGGGTGAGGATGAGGGTTAGGTTGAGGGGCAGGTTTAGGGATAGGGTAAGGGTTAGGGTTAGGGTGAGGATTAGGGTAAAGTTTAGGGTTAGGGTGAGGGTGAGGGTGAGGGTTAGGTAGAGGGGTAATGTTAGGGTTCGGGTGAGGTTTAGGGTGAGTGTGAGGGTTAGGGTTAGGTTGAGGGTTAGGGTTAGGGTGAGGGTTAGGGTTAGGGTGAGGGTTAGGGTTAGAGTTAGGGGTGGGTTGAGTTTGAGGGTGAGGGTTAGGTTTAGGATTAGGATTAGGGTTAGGGTTAGGGTTAGCTTTAGTGTGTGGGTGAAGGTTAGGTTTAGGGTTAGGATTAGGTTTAGGCTTAGGGTTAAGGTTATGTTGAGGGTAAGTGTTAGGGTGAGGTTTAGTGTGTGGATGAGTGTTAGGGTTATTGTTAGGGTTAGGGTGAGGGTTAGGGTGAGGGTTAGAGTTAGGGTTAGCGTTAGGGTGAGTGTGAGGTATAGGGTGAGTTTTAAGGTTAGGGTGAGGGTTAGGGATAGTTTTAGGTTAGGGTGAGGGTGAGGGTGAGTGTTAGATTTAGGTTTAGATTTAGAGTTAGGGTGAGGGTGAGGGTGAGGGTTAGGGTTAGAATTAGGGTTAGGGTTAGGGTTAGGATGAGGGTTAGGATTAAGGTTAGGATGAGGTTTAGGGTTAGGGTGAGGGTTAGGGATAGGGTTAGGGTTATTGTAAGGGTTAGGGTTAGGGTTACGGTTTGAGTTAGGGTGAGTATGAGGGTGAGCTTTAGGGTTAGGATTAGGGTTATGGTTAGTGGTAGGCAGATGGTGAGTGTGAGGGTTAGGGTTAGGGTGAGGTTTAGGGTTAGGTTTAGGGTGAGGGTTAGGGTTAGGGTTAGGGAGAGGGATAGGGTTAGGGTGAGGAATAGGGTGAGGGTTAGTGTCACAGGTAGGTTTAGGGTTAGGTTGAGGGTTAGGGTTAGTGTGAGGGTTAGGGTTAGAGTTAGGATGAGGGTAAGGGTTACTGTGAGGTTTAGGGTGAGGGTGACAGTTAGGGTTAGCTTTTGGTTTAGGGTGAGGTGAGGTTTCAGGTTTGCATTAGGGTTAGGGTGAGGGTTATGGTGAGGGTTAAGGTTAGGGTTAGGGTGAGGGTGAGGGTGAGGGTTAGGTTTAGGGTTATGTTGAGTGTTAGGTTTAGGGTGAGGGTTAGGGTTAGGGTTAGGATTAGTGTCTGGGTGAGGGTGAGGGTGAGGGTGAGGGTTAGGGTTAGGTTGAGGGTGCGGGTGAGGGTTAGGGTTAGGTTAAGGGTGAGGTTGAGTGTGAGGTTTAGGTTTAGGTTAAGTTTACGGTTAGGGTAAGGTTTAGGGTTAGGGTTATCGTGCGGGTGAGGGTGATGGTTAGGGTTAGGGTGAGGGTGAGTGTGAGGGTTAGGGTTAGGGTTAGTGTTAGTTTTTGTGTTAGGATTAATGTGAGGTTTAGGGTGAGGGTGAGGGTAAGGGTTAGTTTGAGGGTTAGGGTGAGAGTTAGGGTTAGGGTGAGGGATAGAGGTAGGGTTAGGGTTAGGTTTAGGGTTAGGATTAGGCTGAGGGTGAGGGTGAGGGTGAGGGTGAAGGTAAGGTTTAGAGTTAGGGTTAGGGTGAGGGTGAGGGTGAGGGTTAGGTTTAGGGTTATGGTGAGTGTTAGGTTTAGGTTGAGGTTTAGGGTTAGGGGTAGGTTTAGGGTGAGGGTGAGGGTGAGGGTGAGGGTGAGGATCAGGGTTAGGTTTAGGGTGAGGGTGAGGGTGAAGGTTAGGGTTAGGGTGAGTGTGAGGGTTAGGGTTAGGGTTGGGGTTAGGGTTAGTTTGTGTATTAGGGTGAAGTTTTGGGTTAGGGTGACCTTAGGTATAGGTTGAGTGTTAGGTTTAGGGTTAGGGTGAGGGTTAGGGTTAGTGTGATGTTTAGGGTGAGGGTGAGGCTAAGAGTGACGGTTCCGTTTCTCATGAGGGTTAACGTTTGTGTGACGGTTAGGGTTAGGGTGCGGGTTAGGGTGAGGTTGAAGGTTAGGGTGAGGGTGAGGTGTAGGGTTAGTTTGAGGTTTAGGTTTAGGGTTAGTGTTAGGTGAGGGTTATAGGGAGTGTTAGGGTTAGGGTTAGGGTTAAGTTTAGGGTGAAGGTTATGGTGAGGGTTAGGGTTAGTGTTAGGGTGAGGGTGAGGTTTAGAGTGAGGGTTAGAGTGAGGGTGAGGGTTAGGGTTAGGGTTTGGGTGAGGGAAAGGGTGACGGTTAAGGTTAGGGTGAGGGTGATGGTTAGGGTGAGAGTTTTGGTTAGTCTTAGGGTTAGGGTTAGTGTGAGTGTTAGTGTGAGGGTGATGGTTAGGGTTAAGGTTAGTATTAGGGTGAGTTCTAGGGTGATGGTGAGTGTTAGGGTTAGGGTTATGGATAGGGTGAGGATTAGTGTTATGATTTGGGTGAGAGTTAGGCTGAGCGGTAGTGTTAGGGTTAGGTTTAGTGTGAGGATTCGGGTTAGGCTTAGGGTTAGGTTTAAGGTGAGGGTAAGGGTTAGGGTTAGATTTAGCATTAGGGATAGGGTGAGGGTTAGGGTGTGGGTAAGGGTCTGCGTAAGGTTTAGGGTGAGGGTGAGGGGTATAGTTAGGGTTAGGAAGAAGGTTAGTGTTAGGGTGAGGTTTTGCGTTAGTTTGAGGGTTAGGGTGAAGGTGAGTTTGAGGTTGAGAGTTAGGGTGAGGGTGATGGTGACGGTAAGGTTTAGGGATAGCATACGGGTTAGGGTTAGGGTGAGGGTTAGGGTTAGGGTGAGGGTTAGGGTGAGGGTGAGGGTGAGGGTGAGGCTTAGGGTTAGGGTTAGGTTTAGGATTAGAGTTAGGTTTAGGGTAAGGGTTAGGGTTAGAGTGAGGTTTAGCTTTCGGGTTAGGGTTAGGGTTAGGTTTAAGGTGAGGATTAGTGTTAGGATTAGGGTGAGGATGAGTGTTTGAGGGGCAGGGTTAGAGAGAGGGTAAGGGTTAGGGTTAGGGTTAGGTTAATGCTGAGGGTTATGGTTAGGTTTAGTGTGAGGATAAGGGTTAGGGTGAGGATTAGGGTGAGGATGAGGGTTAGGGTTAGCATAAGGTTTAGTGTGAGAGTTAGGGTTAAGGTTAAGTTTAGGGTAAGGGTTAGGGTTAGGGTAAGGATTAGGGTTCGGCAGGTTAGGGTTAGGGTTAGGGTTAGGGTGTTGTTTAGGCTTAGGGTTAGAGTTAGGTTGAGGGTTAGGGGTAAGTTTAGGGTTAGGGTAAGGTTTAGGGTTAGTGTGAGGTTTAGGGTTAGGGTGATGTTTAGGGTGATGGTGAGGGTTAGGGTGAGTGTGAATTTGAGAGTGAGGGTTAGGGTGAGGTTGAGGGTGAGAGGGATGGTGACAGTGAGGATTAGGGTTAGGTTTAGGTTTAGAGTGAGGGTAAGAGTTAGGGTTAGGATTAGGGTTAGGGTAAGGGTTAGGCTGAGGGTGAGGGAGAGGGTGCAGTTGAGGGTGAGGGTTTTGGATAGGTAAGTGTTAGGATTAGGTTTAGGGTGAGGATTAGGGTGACGTGAGGGTTAGGGTTAGGTTGAGTGTTAGGGTTAGGGTGAGGGTTAGGGTGTGAGGTAGGGGTAGGGTTAGGATGAGGATTATGTTGAGGGTGAGGAATAGGGTTTTGGTGAGTGTAACAGTTAGGGTTATGGTGAGAGTGAGGGTGAGGGTAAGGGTAAGGGTTAGGGTCAGGGTTAGGGTGAGGGGGAGGGTTAGGGTTAGCATTAGAGTTAGGGTTAGGGTAAGGTTGAGTGTTAGGATTAGGGTTAGGGTTAGGGTTAGGGTGCAGTTTAGGGTTAGGGTTACACTGAGAGTGAGGTTCAGAGTTAGGGATAGGATTAGGTTTAGGGTTAGGGTGAGGCTGAGGGTGAAGGTTAGAGTGAGGATTAAGTTTAGGGTTAGGTTTAGGGTGAGGGCTAGGATGAGGGTGATATTTTTGGTTAGGAAAGGTTTAGGGTTAGGTTTAGGGTGAGGATTAGGGTGAGGGTGAGGTTTAAGGTGAAGTTTAGTGTTAGGGTTAGGGATAGGGTGAGGGTTACGGTGAGGGTTGGGTTGTGGGTAAGTGTTAGCGTGAGGGTTAGAATGAGGGTGAGGGTTAGGGTTAGGGTGAGGGTAAGGGTTATTGTGAGGGTTAGGGTGAGGGTGAGGTTTATGGTTAGCATTTGGGTTAGGGTGAGGGTTAGGATGAGCGATAGGGATAGGGTTAGGGTTAGGGTTAGGGTGAGAGTGAGGGTTAGGGTGAGGATGAGGGTGAGTTTGAGGGTTAGGGTTAGGGTTAGGGAGAGGGGGAGGGTGTGGATGAGGCTTAGCGTTAGGATTAGTGTTAGGGTTAGGGTTTGGTTGAGGATGAGCTTGAGGGTGAGGGTGAGTGTTAGGTTTAGGTTTAGGGTGAGGGTTAGTGTTAGTGTGAAGGTTAGGGTTACGGTTTGGGTGAGTGTTAGTGTGAGGTTTAGGATTAGGGTTAGGTTTAGGTGAGGGTTAATGGTAATGTTAATGTTAGGTTGAGGGTGAGGGTTAAGGTGACAATGAGAGGTAGGTTTTGGTTTAGGTTAGGGTTAGTTATAGGGTGAGGCTTTGGTTGAGGGGTAGGGTTAGTGTTAGGATGAGGGTTAGGGTTAGTATGAGGGTTAGAGTTAGGGTTAGGGTTAGGGTGAGGGTAAGGATTGGTGTGAGGTTTAGGGTTTCCTTTAGGGTTAGGTTGATGGTTAGGGTGAGGTTTAGGTTTGGGTATAGTGTGAGGGTGCGGGTGAGGGTTAGGGTTAGGGTTATGGTGAGGGTTAAGATTAGGGTGAGGGTTAGGTTTAGGGTTAGGGGGAGAGTGAGGGTGAGGTTTAGGGTTAGGGTGATGGTGAGGGTGAGGTTGAGGCTTAGGGTTAGGTTTAGTGTGAGGGTGAGGGTTAGTGTGAGGGTTATTTTTAAGTTTAGTGTAAGGTTTATGTTGAGGTCTAATGTGAGGTTGCGGGTTAGGGAGATGGAGAGGGTGAGGGAGAGCGTTTCAGTTAGGTAAGGGTTAGGATTAGGGTTAGGGTGAGGGTCAGGGATAGGATGAAGTTTATGGTTACGGTGATGGTTACAGTTAGTGTGAGGTTTAGGTTTAGGGTTTGGGTTTGCATTAGGGTTAGGGTGAGGGTTAGGGTGTATTTAAGGGATAGGGATAGGGTTAGGGTTAGTGTTAGGGTGAGGGTTAGGGTTAGGGTTAGGGTGAGGGTTAGGGTAAGGGGTAGGGTTAGGGTTAGGGTGAATGTTAGGATTAGGGTGAGGGTTCGGGTAAGTGTAAGTGTTAGGGTTAGGGTGAGGTTAAGGATTAGGGTGAGGGTGAGGGTCAATGTTAGGTTTGGGGTGATGGTGAGGGTGAGGGTTAGGGTAAGGTTTAGCCTTAGTTTGAGGGATAGGATGAGGGTTTTGTTTAGTGTTAGTGTTAGGGTTATGGTGAGGTTTAGGTTTAGTGTGAGGGTTAGGGTGAGGGTGAGGGTGAGTGTATGGGTTTTGGTGAGGGTTAGGCTGAGGGTTAAAGTTCAGGTTAGGGCAAGGGTGAGGGTTATATTGAGGGTTAAAGTTAATGTTATGTTTAGGGAGAGGGTTAGGGTTAGGGTTATGGTGAGGGCGATGGTGAGGGTGAGCGTTAGGGTGAGGATGAGTGTGAGGATGAGGGTTTCGGTTAGGTAAGGATTAGGGTTAGGGTTAGGGTTAGGGTGAGGGCGAGGGTTAGGATGAAGTTTAGGGTTAGGGTGAGTATTAGGGTTAGGGTTAGGGATAGGGTGAGCCTTAGGGTGAAGGGTAGGTTTAGGGTTAGGGTGAGGATTATGGTTAGTGTGAGGGTTAGGGTTAGAGTTAGGGTGAGGGTAAGGGTTAGGGTGAGCGTTAGGGTGAGGGTGACTGTTAGGGTTAGCTTTAGGTTTAGGGTGAGGGTGAAGATTTGGTTTTGCATTAGGGTTAGGGTGAGGGTAATGGAGAGGGTTAGGGTTAGGTTTAGCGTGAGGGTGAGGGTGAGGGTTAGGGTTAGGGTTATTGTGAGTGTTAGGGTTAGGGTTAGGGTGAGGGTGAGGGTTAGGTTTAGGGTGAATGTGAGGGTGAGGGTGAGGTTGTGGGTTAGGTTTAGGTGTAGGGTGAGGGTGAGGGTGAGGTTTAGGGTGAGGGTGAAGGTTGGAGTTAATGTGAGGTTTATGGTGAGGGTGAGGGTAAGGGTGAGGGTGAGTGTGAGGGTTAGGGTTAGGGGTAAGGGTAGATGTAGGTGTAGTGTTAGGTTTAGGGTTAGTATTAGGGTTAGGGTTAGGATTAGGGTGAGGGTGAGGGTGAGGGTGAGGGTGAAGGTGAGGTTTAGAGTTAGGGTTAGGGTTAGAGTTATGGTTAGGTTGAACGCTAGGATGAGGGTTAGGTTTAAGGTGAGGCTGAGGTTGAGAATATGATTAAGACTCACCCTAGCTTTCATGGCTATGGTTAGGGTGAGGGTTAGGGGGACGTGTAGATTTAGTGTTAGATTTAGGGTGAGGGTTAGGTTTAGTGTGAGAGTTAGGGTTAGGGTTAGCATTAGGGTTAAGGTAAGAGTTAGGGTGAGGGTTAAGGTTAGGGTGAGGGTGAGGGTTAGGGTTAGGGTTAGGGTGATGTTTAGGATTAGGGTGTGGGTTAGGTTTACGATTAGGGTTCGAGTTAGGGTGAGTGTTAGGGTTAGGATTAGGGTTAGGGTTATTGTTAGGCTGAGGGTGAGGGTGAGGGTTAGTGTTAATGTAATGTTTAGGGTTAGGGTTTGGTTGAGGGTTAGGGTTAGGGTTAGGAGGAGGGTTAAGGTGAGGATTATGGTTAGGTTTAGGGTGAGGATTAGGTTTAGTGTAACGGTTAGGTTTAGTGTGAGAGTAAGCTTTAGGGTGAAGGTTAGGGTGAGGGTGAGGGTGAGTGGGAGGGTGATGGTGAGGGTTAGGGTTAGGGTTAGGTTTAGGTTGAGGGTAAGAGTTAGGGTTAGGATTAGTGTTAGGGTCAGGGTTAGGCTGAGGGTGAGGGAGAGGGTGAGGTTAATTGTGAGGGTTTCGGTTAGGTAAGGGTTAGGGTTAGGTTTAGGGTGAGGATTAGAGTGAGGGTGAAAGTTAGGGTTAGGTTGAGCGTTAGGGTTAGGGTTAGGGTTAGGGTGAGAGGTAGGGTTAGGGTTAGGATGAGGGTTATGCTTTTTGTGAGGTTTATGGTTAGGGTTAGTGTTAGTGTGAGGATAAGGGTTAGGGTGAGGGTTAGGTTGAGACTGAGGGTTAGGGTTAACGTTGGGGTTAGGGTGAAGTTTAGGCTAGGGGTTAGGGTGAGGGTTAGGGTTCCAGTTAGGGTTGGGTGAGGGTTAGGGTGAGAGTGAGGGTGAGGGTAAGGGTAAGTGTTAGGGTCAGGGTCAGGGTTAAGGTGAGGGTGAGGGTTAGGGTTAGGATTAGGTTTCGGGTTAGGGTAAGGTTGAGTGTTAGGGTTAGGTTTAGGGTTAGGGTGCAGGTTAGGGTTAGGGTTACAGTGAGGTTGAGGGTCAGGGTTAGGGTTAGGATTAGGTTTAGTGTTATTGTGAGGCCGAGGGTGAGGGTGAGTGTGAGGGTTAAGGTTAGGGTTAGGTTTAGGGTGAGGGCTAGGTTGAGGGTGATATTTTTGGTTAGGGTTAGGTTTAGGGTGAGGATTAGGGTGAGCGTGAGGTTTAAGGTGAGGGAAAGTTTTAGGTTGAGGTTTAGGGTTAGGTTTAGGGTGAGGGTTAGGGTTACGGTGATGTTTAGGTTGAGGGTGCAGGTGAGAGTGAGGGTTCGGGTGAGGGTTAGGGTTAGGGTGAGGGTTAGGGTTTGGGTTAGGGTTAGGGTGAGAGTAAGGGTTAGGATGACAGTTGGGGTGAGGGTGAAGGTTAGGGTTAGGTTTAGGCTGAGGATGAGGGTTAAGGTGAGGTTAAGTTTAGGGTCAGGGTGAGTGTTAGGGTGAGGTTTAGGGTTAGGTTTAGGGTTCGGGTTAGGGTAAAAGTTAGGGTTACGGTGAGTGTTATGGTGAGTGTTAAGCTTAGGGTTAGTTTGAGGGTTAGGCCTATTGTGAAGGTTATGGTTACGGTTAGGGTTAGTGTGAGGATAAGGGTTAGGGTGATGGTTAGGGTGAGACTGAGGGTTAGGGTTAGCCTTAGGGTTATGGTGAAGGTTAGGGTGGGGTTTAGGGTGAAGGTTAGGGTTAGGGTTAGGGTTGGATGAGGGTTAGGGTGAGTGTAAGGTTTACGGTGAGGGTTAGGTTGAGGTTGAGGGATAGGGTTATGGTGAAGGTAAGGGTTAGAGCGACGGTTGGGGTGAGGTTGATGGTTAGGGTTAGCATTAATGTTAGTGAGAGGGTGAGGATTAGGGTGAGGGTGAGGGTTAGGCTGAGGGATAGGATTAGGGTTAGGGTTAGATTTAGGGTTAGGGTGAGTGTTAGGGTTAGGGATAGAGTGAGGGTGAGGGTTAGGGTAAGGGTTATGGTCAGGGTTATGGTGAGGGTGAGGGTTAGGGTTAGCATTAGGGTTAGGATTAGGTTTAGGGTGAGTGTTATGGTTAGGGTTAGGGTGAGGTTGAGGGTTAGGGTAAGCATTAGGGTTAGGGTTAGGCTTAGGGTGCAGGTTAGGGTTAGGTTTAGAGTGAGCGTGAGGGTCAGGGTTGGGGATAGGATTAGGGTTAGGGTTAGGGTGAGACTGAGAGTGAGGGTGAGGGTGAGGGTGAGCATGAGGGTGAGGGTTAAATTTAGCGTTAGGTTTAGGGTGAGGGCTAGGGTGAGGGTGAGGGATAGGGTAAGGGTTAGGGTGAAGGTGAGGTTTTTGGTTAGGAATGGTTTAGGATTAAGTTTAAGGTGAGGGTGAGGTTTAAGTTGAGGGTTAGGTTTAGGGTGCGGGTTAGGGTTAGGGTTAAGTTGAGGGTTTGGGTTAGGGTGATGTTTAGGGTGAGGGTGAGGGTGAGAGTGAGGATTCGGTTGAGGTTGTGGCTTAGGTTGTTGGTGAGGGTTAGGGTGAGAGTGAAGGTTAGGGTGAGGGTTAGAGTTAGGGTGTTGGTGAGGGTTAGGGTTAGGGTGAGGGTTAGGTTGAAGGTGAGGGTTAGGTTGAGGGTGAGGGTTAGGTTTAGGGTTAGGATTAGGGTGAGGGTTAGGGTTAGGGTGAGGGTGAGGGTTATGGTTAGGGTTAGGGTGAGGATTTGGTTTAGTGTGAGGGTTAGGGTTAGGGTTAGTGTAAGGATTAAGGGTTAGTTTGAGGATTACGGTGAGAGTGAGGGTTAAGGTTATATTAAGGGTTAGGGTGAGGGTTAGGGTAAGGGTTAGGGTTAGGGTGAGTGTGAGGTTTAAAGTTAGGGTTAGGGTGAGGGTTAGTGTCGGTGTGAGGGTTAGGGTTAGGGTTACGGTGAGGCTGAGGGTGAGGGTTCGGGTGAGTGTGAGTGTTAGGGTGTGGGTCACGGTTAGGTTTAGGGTGAGGGATAAGGTGACGGTGAGGGTAAGGGTGAGGGTGAGTGTTATGGTTAGGGTGAGGGTGAGGGTTAGGGTTAGGTTTAGGGTGATGTTTAGGGTTAGGGTGTGGGTTAGGGATAGGTTTATGGTTAGGTTGAGGGTTAGGTTTACGCTTAGGGTTCCAGTTAAGGTGAGTGTGAGGGTGAGTGTTAGGGTTAGGATTAGTTTTAGGGGTAGTGTTAGGCTTAGGGTGAGGGTAAAGGGTTAGGGTTAGGGTGAGGATGAGGGATACGGTTAGTGTTGGGGTTAGGGAGAGCGTTTGGATGAGGGTTTGGTTTAGGGTTAGGGTGAGGGTTAGGGTTAGGGTTGAGTTTAGGGTTAGAATTAGGATGAGGTGTAGGGTAAGGGTTAGGGTTAGTGTGAGGAAAAGGGATATGGTGAGGGTTAGGGTGAGGGTGAGGA
Source organism: Dipodomys merriami (assembly GCF_024711535.1). NCBI lineage: Eukaryota > Metazoa > Chordata > Mammalia > Rodentia > Heteromyidae > Dipodomys > Dipodomys merriami. The sequence goes on along the minus strand of NW_027206324.1, from coordinate 6,373,820 downwards.
ATAGGGTTAGTGTAAGGGTTAGGGTGAATGTTTAGGTGAGCGTTAGGTTTAGGTTTAGGGTTAGGGTTAGAGTTAGGATGAGGCTAAGTGTTAGGGTGAGATTTAGGTTGTGGTTGAGTATTAAGGTCAGCATTAGTCTTAGGGTGAGGATTAGGTTTAGGTATAGCATTAGGGTTAGGGTTAGGGTTAGGGTGTGGGTGAGGATTAGTGTTAAGGTTAGGGTGAGTTTTAGGGTTAGCATTAGGTTTAGGGTTAGGATTAGTGTGAGGGTGAGGGTGAGGGTTAGGGTTAGGATTAGGTGTAGGGTTAAGGTGAGGCTGCGGTTGAGGATGAGTTTGAAGGTGAGGGTTAGGGTTTGGCTTAGGCTTAGGGTTAGGGTGAGTGCTAGGGTGAGGGCGAGGGTTAGGGTGAGGGTTAGGGTGAGGCTGCGGTTTTCTGTTAGGAAAGGGTTAGGGTTAGGTTTAGGGTGAAGATTAGGCTGAGGGTGAGGTTGAAGGTGAGGTTTAGGGTTAAGGTGAGGGTTAGGGTTAGCGTTAGGCTGAGCGTTAGGGTTTGGGTGATGATTAGGGTGATGTTTAGGGTGAGGGTGAGGGTGAAGGTGAGGGTTAGGGTGTAGGTGAGGGTTAGGGTGAGGGTGAGGGTGAGGGTTAGGGTGATGGTGAGGGTTAGGTTTAGGGTTAGTGTGAGGAAAAGGCTTAGGGTGAGGATTAGGATGAGAGTAAGTGTTAGGGTTAGGGTTAGAGTTAGGGTTAGGGTGAGGTATAGGGTTAGAGTTCGGGTTTGGGTTCAGTTGAGGGTGAGGGTTAGAGTTAGGGTTAGGGTTAGGGTTGGGGTGTGGGTTAGGGTTACGGTTAGGGTGAGGGTGAGGGTGAGGGTTCAGGTGAGGGTTAGGGTGTGGGTTAGGGTTAAGGTTATGGTGAGAGTAAGGGTTAGGGTGAGGTTTAGGGTGAGGGTTAGGGTTAGGTTTAGGTTTAGGGTTAGGGTTAGTGGTAGGGTTAGGATGAGTGTTAGGCTGAGGGTTCGGTTTAGGGTTAGTGTGAGGGTTAGGGTTAAGGTTAATGTTAGGGTTAGGATTTGGTTAGGGTGAAGGTTAGTTTTAGGTTTAGGAGAAGGTTTAGGCTGATGGTTAGGTTTAGGGTTAGTGTGGGGGTTATGTTTAGCGTTATGTTAGGGTGTGGGCTAGGGTGAGGGTGAGGGTTAGGTTGAGGGTTTAGTTTAGGTAAGGTTTAAGGTTAGGTTAGGGTGAGGATTAGGGTGAGATTGAGGGTTAAGTTGAGGGTTAGGGTTAGGGTGAGCCTTAGGGTTACGATTAGGGTGAGGGTTAATGTTAGGGTGATGTTTAGGGTGAGGGTGAGGGTGAAGGTTCGGGTGAGGGTGAGGGTTAGGATTAGGGTTAGTGTGAGGGTTAGGGTTAGGTTTAGGGTTAGAGTTAGGGTGAACGTGAGGGTTAGGGTGAGGGGTAGGGTTAGGGTAACGGTGAGGGTGAGGGTTAGGTTTAGTGTGCGGGTTATGGTTAGGGTTAGGGTGAGAGTGAGGGTTAGGTTGAGGGTTAGGGTTAGGTTAAGGGTGAGGATGAAGGTGATGGTTAGGGCTACGTTTAGGGTTAGAGTGAGGCTTAGGTTTAGGATGAGGGTTAGGATCTGGGTGAGGGTGAGGGTTACGGTTAGGATTAATTTTAGGGTGAGGGTGAGGGTTAGGTTTAGGATTACGCTTAGGGTGAGGGTGAGGGTGAGGGTTAGGGATAGGGTGAGGGTTAGGGTTATGGTTAGGGTTAGGGTGAGGGTTAGGGTTAGGGTTAGGTTTAGGATGAACGTTAGGCTGAGGATTAGGGTTAGCGTTAGTATGAGGTTAGTTTTAGAGTTGGGTTAGGGTGAGGGTGAGGGTTTACTTTAGGTAAGGGTTAGGGTAAGTTTAGGGTGAGGATTAGGATGAGGTTGAGGGCTGAGGTGAGGGTTAGGGTTAGGGTGAGTGTTAGGGTTAGGATTAAGGTGAGGGTTATTGTTAGGGTGAGGGTGAAGTTTCAGGTGAGGGGAGGGGTTAGGTTTAGGGTTAGCGTGAGGTTTATGGTTAGGGTTAGGTTTAGGTTGATGGTGAGGATTAGGGTGAGTGTGAGGTTGATGGTATGTGTGAGGTTTAAGGTTAGGGTGAGGGTTAGGGATAGGGTTAGGGTTAGGGTGAGGGTGAGTATTAGGGTGAGAGTGAGAGTTCGGGTGAGGGGGAAGGGGAGGGGGAGGGTTATGGTTAGTGTTCGGGATAGAGTTAGGGTGAGTGTGTGGGTGAGGGTTAGGTTTTGGATTAGGGTTAGGGTGAGGGTTAGGCTTAATATTAGGGTTAGGGTTAGGGTGAGGGATAGGGTTAGGATTAGTTTTAGGATGAGGGTTAGGCTGTGGGGTACGGTTAGTGTTAGGGTGAGGATTAGGGTTAGTGTGAGATTTAGGGTTAAGATTAGGGTCAGGGTTAGTATTAGGGTGAGGGTAAGGGTTAGTGTGAGGGTTAGGATGAGGGTGAGGTTTAGGGTTAGGGATAGGGTTAGGCTAAGGTTAGGGTGAGGGCTAGGGTTAGTGTGAGGGTTAGGATTAGGGTTAGGGATAGGGTGAGGGTTATGTTTAGGTTTAGGTTTAGGGTTAGGGTGAGTCTTAGGCTGAGGGGTAGGGTTAGTGTTACGGTTAGGGAGAGGGTTCGGGTTAGTGTGAGGGTTAGGGTTAGGTTTACGTGAAGGTGAGGGTAAGGGTTAGGGTGAGGGTTAGGGTGAGGATGAGGGTTAGGATTAGAGTTAGGGTTAGGATTAGGGTTAGGGTGAGGTTGAGGTTTAGTATTAGGGTGAGGGTTAGGGTTAGGGTGCGGGTAAGGTTGAGGGTTAGGGTTAGGTTAGGTTTAGGTTTAGGCTGAGGGTGAGGGTGAGGGTGAGGTTGATGGTTAGTGTTAGGGTGAGGGTGAGGGTGAGGGCTAGGGTGAGGGTGCGGGTTAGTGTGAGGGTTAGGGTGAGGGTTTCTTTTACATCAGGGTTAGGGTTTGGGTGAGGATTAGGGTGAGAGTGAGGGTGAGGATTTCGTTTACATCTGGGTTAGGGTTAAGCTGTGGTTAGGGTGAGGGTGAGGGTTAGGGTTAGAGTTAGGGTGTGGGTTAAGCTTCGGGTGATGTTTAGGGTGAGGCTGAGGGTTATTGTGAGAGTTAGGGTGAGGTTTAGGTTTAGTGTTAGGATTAGGGTTAGGGTGAGGGTGAGGTTTAGGGTTAGACTTAGGGTTATGGGGAGGGTTAAATTGAGGGTCAGGGTTAGGGTTAGTGCTAGGGTTAGGGTTAGGATGCAAGTTAGGTTGAGGTTTAGGGGTAGGGTTAGAGTGAGGTTTAGAGTGAGGGTGAGGGGAAGGGGGAGAGTTTGGTTTAGTGTTAGAGTTAGGTTGAGGGTGAGGGTTAGGATTAGGGTTAGCACTAGGTTTGTGCTTAGGGTGAGTGTGAGGTTGAGGGTGAGGTTTAGGGTTAGGTTGAGGGTTAGGGTTAGGTTTAGCGTGAAGGTTAGGGTTATGGTTAGGGTTAGGATGAGCATTAGGCTGAGGGTTAGAGTTAGGGTTAGTGTGAGGGTTTGGGTTAGGGTTTGATTAGGTTGAAGGTTAGTTTTAGCTTTAGGGTTAGGATAAAGTTCAGACAGAGGGTTAGGGTTAGGGTTACTGTGAGGGTTAGGTTTAGGGTTAGGGTTAGGGGGTGGGCTAGGGTGAGGGTGAGGTTTAGGGTGAGGGTTTAGTTTAGGTAAGGGTTAAGGTTAGGTTAGGGTGAGGATTAGGGTGAGGTTGAGGGTTAAGGTGAGGATTAGGGTTAGGGTGAGGGTTAGGATTACTGTGAGGGTTAGGGTTAGGGTTAGGGTGAGGGTGAGGGTAAGTGTTAGGGTGAGGTTTAGGGTGAGGGTGAGGGTTAGGATTAGAGTTACGGTTAGGATTAGGGTGATGGTAAGGATGAATGGTTAGTGTTAGGGTGAGGATTAGGGTTGGGTTGAGGGTGAGGGTGAGGGTTAGGGTTAGTTTTAGGGTTAGGTTTAGGCTGAGGGTGAGGGAGAGGGTGAGGTTGATGTTTAGGATTAAGGTTAGGGTGAAGGTGATGGTTAGGGTGAGGGTAGGGTTAGTATGAGGTTTACGGTGAGGATTTCATTTACCTCAGGGTTAGGTTTAACCTGAGGTTAGGTTTAGGGTTAGGGTTAGGGTTAGGGTTAGGGTGAAGTTTAGGTTTAGGGTGATGTTTAGGGTGAGGGTGAGGGTTAGGGTGAGGGTGAGGGTTAGGGTAAGGGTGAGGGTGAGGTTTAGGTTTGGGAACAGGGTTACGGTTAGGGTTAGGCTGAAGGTGAGGGTGAGGGTGAGGGTGAGGGTGAGAGTTTGGGTTAGGGTTAGGGTTAGGGTTAAGGTGAGAGTTACGGGTACTGTGAGGCTAATTGTTAGGGTTAGGGTGAGGGTGAGGGGAAGGGTTAGAGTGAGGTTTAGTGTGAGTGTGAGGTTTAGGGTTAGGGTTAAGATTAGGGTGAGGGCTAGGGTGAGGGTGAGGGTTAGTATGAGGGTTAGGGTGAGGGTTTCTTTTAGCCAAGGTTTAGTGTTATGCTGAGGATTAACGTGAGGGTGAGTGTTAGGTTGAGGTTTAGGGTTAGGGTGAGGGTTAGAGCAAGGGTTAGGGTGAGGGTTAGGGTTTGGGTGATGTTTAGCGTGACGGTGAGGATTAGAGCGAGGATGAGGGTTCGGGTGAGGGTAAGGGTTCGAGTGAGGGTGAGAGTTAGGGTGTGGGTGAGCATTAATGTTAGGTTGAGTGTTAGCATTAGGTTTAGGGTTAGTGTGAGTGTGAGGGTAAGGGCTAGGGTTAGGATTAGGTTGACGGTTAAGATTAGGGTTAGGGTTAGTATGAGGGTTAGGGTGAAGGGTAGGGTTAGGGTTATGATGAGGGTTAGGGTGAGGGTGAGAGTGAAGGTTTAGTTTAGGTAAGGGTTAAGGAAAGGTTAGGTTGAGGATTAGGGTGAGGTTGAGGGTTAAGTTAGGGTTAGGATTAGGTTGAGTGTTAGGGTTACTGTGAGGTTTACGGTTACACTTAGGGTGAGGGTGAGGGTATGGTTTAGGATGAGGGTTATGGTGAGGGTGAGGGTTAGGATTAGAGTTATGGTTAGGATTAGGGTGAGGGTGAGAGTGAGGGTTAGTGTTAGGGTGAGGGTTAGGTTTGGGGTGAGGGTTAGGGTTAGGGTTAGGGTTGGGGTGAGGGTGAGGGTTAGGGTTAGGCTTAGGGTTAGGTTTAGGCTGAGGGTGAGGTTGAGGGTGAGGTTGAGGGTTATAGTTAGGGTTAGGGTGAGGTTGAGGGCTAGGGTGAGGGTGAGGGTTAGTGTGAAGTTGAGGGTGAGCGTTTCGTTTACGTCAGTGTTAGGGTTAAGATGAGGTTAGGGTTAGGGTAAGGTTTAGCGTTAGGGTTAGGGTGAGGTTTATTATTAGGGTGATGTTTAGGGTGAGGGTGAAAGTTAGGGTGAGGGTGAGGGTTAGGGTAAGTTTGAGGGAGAGTGTTAGGATTGGGAATAGGGTTAGGGTTAGGGTTAGGCTAAAGGTGAGGGTGATGGTGAGGGTGAGGCTGAGGTTTAGGTTTAGGGTTAGTGTTAGGCTTAGGGTTAGGGTGAGGGTAAGGGTTAGAGTGAGGTTTAGGGTGAGGGTGAGGGTTAGGGTTAGGGTTAGGATTAGGGTGATGGTTAGGGTGAGGGTGAGTGTTAGTGTGAGTTTCAGATTGAGAGTTTCTTTTAGCCAAACGTTAGGGTTATGTTGAGGAATAGGGTGAGGTTTATGATTAGGCTTTGGATTAGGGTTAGGTGAAGGTTAGGGCTAGGGTTAGGGTGAGTGTTAGGGTTTGGGTGATGTTTAGAGATAGGGTGAGGGTTAAGGTGAGGGTGAAGGTTAGGGTGTGGGTGAGAATTAGGGTTAGATTGAGTGTTAGTGTTAGGTTTAGGTTTAGTGTGAGGTTGAGGGTTAGGGGTAGCTTTAGGGTTAGGTTGAGGGTTTGGATTAGGGTTAGGGTTAGTGTGAGGTTTAGGGTGAAGGGTAGGGTTATGGTTAGGGTGAGCGTTAGGGTGAGGGTGAGGGTTAGGGTGAGGGTGTGCGTGAGTGTTAGGCGTAGGTGTAGGGTTAGGGTGAGTTTAAGGGTTAGGTTTAGGTTGAGGAATAGTGTTAGGGTTAGGGTTAGGGTGAGTGTTAGTGTGTGGGTTAGGGTTCCGCTGGGGGTGAGGTTAAGGTTGTTGGTGAGGGTTAGGTTTAGGGTGAGGATTAGGGTTATAGTGAGGTTTATGGTGAGGGTAAGGGTTAGGGTGAGGTTTAGTGTGAGGGTTAGGGTGAAGGTTAGGGTGAGGGTGAGGTATAGTTTTTGGGTTAGGGTTAGGGTGAGGGTTAGGGATAGGTTTAGGGAAATGGTGAGGGAGAGGGTTAGGGTTAGGTTTAGGTTTAGAGTTAGGTTGAGGGTGAGTGTTAGGGTTAGTATTAGAGTTAGCCTGAGGGTGAGGGTGAGGGTTAGGTTTAGTGTTAGTTTTATGGGTAGGGTTTGGGTTAGGGTGAAGGTTAGGGTTAGGGTTAGGGTTAGGATGAGCATTAGTCTGAGGGTTAGAGTTAGGGTTAGGTTGAGGGTTAGGTTTAACCTGATATTTATTGTGAGAGTATCGTTTAGGTTGAGGGTGAGTGTTCGGGTGAGCGTGATGGTTAGGATGAGGGTGAGGGTTAGGGATACAGTTAAGGTTAGGGAGAGGGGTAGGGTGAGCATGAGGGTTAGGATTAGGGTTAGGATTAGGGTTAGAGTGAGGATGAGGGTGAGGGTTAGGGTGTGGGTATGTGTTATGTTTAGGGTTAGGTTTAGGGCTAGGGTGAGGGTACTGTGAGGGTGAGGGATTCGTTCACGTTAGTCTTAGGGTTAGGGTGAGGATTAGGTTAAGGGTGAGGGTTAATCTGAGGTTAGGTTAGGGTGTGGGTTATGGTTAGGGTGATATTTATGGTGAGGGTGAGTGTTCAGTGAGGGTGAGGGTGAGGGTGAGGGTTAATGTTAGAGTTAGGTTTAGGTTGAGGGTTAGGAATAGGAATAGGGTTAGGGTTAGGGTTAGGGTTCGGGTTAGGGTTCGGGTTAGGTTTAGGGTGAGGGCTAGGGTGAGGGTGAGGGTTAGTGTGAGGGTTAGGGTGAGGGTTCCTTTTAGGTCAGGGTTAGGTTTATGGTGAGGATTAGTGTGAGAGTGAGGGTTAGGTTTAGGGTGATGGTTAAGTTTAGGGTTACCATGAGGGTGAGGGTTTGGGGGATGTTTAGGGTGAGGGTGAGGGTTAAGGTCAGGGTGAAGGTTAGGGTGTGGTTGAGGATTAGGTTTAGGGTTTGGGTTAGGGTAATGGTGAGGGTAAGGTATAGGGTGAGGTTTATTGTGAGGATGACGTTTAGGTTTAGTGTTAGGGTTAGGGTGAGGTTTAGGGTGAGCGTTAGGTTTTGGTTTAGGGTTAGGGTGAGGGTGTGGTATAGGGTGAGTGTTAGTGTTAGGGTGAGGGATAGGTATATGGTTAGGGTGAGGTTGAGGGTTAGGGTTAGAGTTAGGGTGAGGGTTAGGGTTAGGATTAGGGTAAGGATTAGGTTTTGGCTGAGTTTGAGGGTGACTGTAAGAGTGAGGGTTAGGTTTAGGGTGAGGGTTAGGGCTAGGGTGAGGGTTAGGGTAAGGGTGAGGATTAGGGTTAGGGTGAGGGTATGGGTAAATGTTAGGGTGAGGGTTAGGGCGAGAGTGAGGGTTAGGGTTAGGGTCAGGGTAAGGGTTAGGGTGAGGGTAAGGGTTAGGTTGAGGGTTAGGGTGAGGGTGAGGCTTAGGGTTAGCATTAGGGTTAGGGTGAGGGTGAGGGTTAGGGTGAGGGTTAGGGTTAAGGTTAGGGATAGGGTGAGGATTAGGGTTAGGGTTAGGTTTAGGGTGAGGTTTAGGATGAGGGGTAGGGTTAGGGATAGAGTGATTGTTAGGTTTAGTTTGAGGATTATGGTTAGGGTGAGGTTTAGTTTTACTGTGAGGTTTAGGTTTAGGGTTAGGGTTAAGATGAGTGTTAGGGTTATGTTGAGGGTGAGGGTGAGGGTTAGGGCTAGGTTTAGGGTTAGTGTGAGTGTTATTGTTAGGGTGAGGGTTAGGTTTAGGGTGAGGGTTAGGGTTAAAGTAAGGGTTAGGGTGAGGGTTAGGGTTAGGGTTAGGGTGAACGTTGGGTGATGGTGAGGGTTAGGGTGAGGGTGACGGTTAGGTTTAGAGTTAGGGTTAGGCTGAGTGTTAGGGTTAGGGTGAGAGTTAGGGTGAGGTGTCGGGATACGGTTAGACTGACGGTTAGAGTTAGTGTGAAGGTTAGGGGAAGGGTTAGGTTTAGTGTTAGGATAATGTTTAGGGTGAGGGTTAGTTTGAGGGTGAGGGTTAGAGTGAGCGTTACAGTTAGGTTCAGTTTGAGGTTTAGGATTAAGGTGATGTTTAGGGTGATGTTGAGTGTTAGTGTGAGGGTGAGGGTGAGGGTGAGGCTGAGGGGGAGGGTTAGGGTGAAGGTGAGGTTAGTTTAGGATTAGGGTTAGAGTTAGGGTTAGGCTGAGGGTGAGGGGGAAAGTGAGGGTTAGGGTTAGGGTTAGGGCTAGGGTGAGGGTTAGGGTTAGTGTGTGGGTTAGTGTGATGGTGAGGGTCAGCGTGAAGGTGAGGGTTAGAATGATGGTGAGGGTGAGGTTGAGGGTTAGGGTTAGGATTAGGGTTAGGGTGAGTTTTAGGATTAGGGCTAGGGTTAGAGTTATTTTTAGGGTTAACGTTAGGATGAGGGTGAGGGTTATTGTTAGGGTTAGGGTTAGGGTGAGGGTGAGGGTGGGGTTGAGGGTTAGGGTTAGGCTTAGGGTTATGATTAGGGTAAGGCTGATGGGGAAGGGGAGGTTGAGGGTGCGTGTTAGGGTTAAGTTTAGGGTTAAGGTGAGGGCTTGGGTGAGGGTGAGGGTTAGGCTGAGGGTGAGGGTGAGGGTTTTGGTTAGGTAAAGTTTAGGGTTAGGGTGAGGATTTGGGTGAGGATGAGGATTAAGCTGAGGTTAGGTTCAGGGTGAGGGTTAGTCTTAGGGTTACGGTAAGGGTTGGGGTTAGGGAGATGTTTAGGCTGACGTTGAGGGTTAGGGTGAGGGTTAGGGTGAGGGTGAGAGTTAGGGTTAGCATTAGGGTTAGGTTTAGGATTAGGTTGAGTGTTAAGGTTAGGGTTAGGGTTAGGGTTAGGGCTAGGGTGTAGGTTAGGGTTATGGTTAGAGTGAGGGTGAGGGTCAGGGTTAGGGTTAGGATTAGGTTTAGGGTTAGGGTGAGGCTGAGGCTGAGGCTGAGGGTGAAGGTGAGGATGAGGGTGAGGATTAAGGTTAGGGTTAGGTTTAGGGTGAGGACTAATGTGAGGGTGATGTTTTTGTTTAGGAAAAGTTTAGGGTTAAGTTTAGGGTGAGGATTAGGGTGAGGGTGAGGTTTAAGGTGAGGGTTAGGGTTAGGGTCAGTGTTAGGGTTAGGGTTAGGGTGAGGGTGAGGGTTAGGTTGATGTTTAGGGTGACGGTGAAGGTGAGACTGAGGGTTCGGGTGAGGGTTAGGGTTAGGGTGAGGGTTAGGTTTAGGATTAGATTTAGGTTTAGGATGAGGGTAAGGCTTATGATGACAGTTAGGGTGAGGGTGAGGGTTAGGGTTAGGGTTAGGGTTAGGGTGATGGTTGGGGTGAGGGTTAGGGTTAGGGTTAGGGTGAGTGTTAGGGTGAGGGATAGGGTTATGGTGAGGGTAAGGGTTAATCTAAAGGTTAGGTTGAGAGTGAGCATTTGTGTTAGCATTAGGGTTGGGTTGAGGGTTAGGGTTAGGGTTAGGCTGAGGGGTAGTTTTAGGGTTATGGTGAGGGTTAGGGATAGGGTTAGGGTGAGGGTAAGAGTTAGGATGACAACTAGGGTGAGGGTCAGGGTTAGGGTTAGGTTTAGGGTGAGAGTGAGGGTTAGGGTGAGGGTTAGGGTTAGGGTTAGGGTGAGGGTTAGGGTGAAGTTTAGGGTTAGGGTTAGGGTTTGGGGTAGGATGAGGTTTAGGGGGAGGGGAAGGGGTAGGGTGAGGGTTAAGGAGAGGGTGAGGGATAGGGTTATGTTGAGGGTAAAGTTTAATCTAAGGGTTAGTTTGAGAGTGAGCATTTGTGTTAGCATCATGGTTGGGTTGAGGGTTAGGGTTAGGGTTAGTTTGAGGGGTAGTTTTAGGGTTAGGGTGAGGGTTTTGGTTAGCGTTAAGGTGAGGTTAAGGGTTTGGCTGAGGGTGAGGGTGAGGGTTAGGGTTAGTCTTAGGGTGAGGGTGAATGTTAGGGTTAGGGATAGGGTGAGTGTGAGTGTGAGGATTAGGTTTAGGATTAGGGTTAGGGTTAGGGTTAGGGTTAGGCTGAGGTTTAGGCTGATGGGTAGGGTTACAGTTAGGGTGAGGGTTAGGTTTAGTGGGAGTGTTAGGGTTAGGTTTATGGTTAGGGTTAGGGTGAGGGTTCGGGTGAGGTTCGGGTTAAGGTGTGGGTGAGGGTTAGGGTTAGTTTGAGGACTAGCTTTAGGGTTAGGGTTACTGTTAGGGATAGGATTAGGGTGAGGGTAAGGGTTAGGGTTAGTTTTATGGTTAGGGTGAGGGTTCGGGTTAGTGTGCGGGTTAGGGTTAGGGTTAGGTGAAGGATCGGGTAAGGGTTAGTGTGAGGGTTAGGGTGAGGGTGAGTATTATGATTAGGTTAAGGACTAGGGTTAGCCTGAGGGTGAGGGTGAGGTTGAGGTTTATGATTAGGGTTAGGGTGAGGGTTAGGTTTAGGGTGATGTTTAGGGTGAGGGTGAGGGTTAGGGTGAGGGTTCGGGTTCGGGTTCGGGTGAGGATTAGGGTGTGGCTGAGGGTTAGCATGAGGGTTAGGGTTACAGTTAGGTTTAGGGTGTTGGTTAGGGTTAGGGTTTGGATTAGGGTGAGGTTTAGGGTGAGGGGTAGGGTCAGGGTTGGGGTGAGATTTACGGTTAGTGTGAGGTTTAGGGTTAGGTTTAGGGTAAGTGTGAGGATAAGGGTTAGTGTGAGGGATAGGGTTATTGTTAGGGTTAGGGTGAGGGTTATGGTTAGGGTTAGGGTGTGGGTTAGGGTTAGGCTAAGGTTTAGGGTTGGGGATAGGGTAAGGGTGAGTGTGAGGGTGATGTTTAGAGGTAGATTTAGGGTGAAGTTGAGGGTTCGGTTTAGGATTAGGGTTAGGGTTAGGGTTAGGGTGAGGGTGAGGGTTAGGTTTAGGATTAGTGTTAGGGTTAGGCTTAAGGTGAGGGTGAGGTTGAGTGTTAGGGAGAGGATTAGGGTTAGGTTTAAGGTTAGGGTAAGTGTGAGGGTGAGGTTGAGGTGAGGGTTCGTGTTTAGGTTAGGGTTAGGTTGATGGTGAGGGTTAGGGTGAGGGTGAGGTTTAGGTTTAGTGTTAGCTTTAGGGTGAGGGTTAGGATCAGGGTTAGGATTAGGGTGAGGGTTAAGGTGAGGGTTAGGGTTAGGGTTAGGGTGAGGGTGAGGGTGAGGGGTAAGGTTAGTTTTAGAGTTAGGGTGATGGTGAGGGTGAGGGTGAGGGTTAGGTTTTGGGTGAGGGTTAGTGTTAATGTTAGGGTTAGGGTTAGGGTGAGGGATAGGGTTAGGGTTAGGGTTAGGATGAGGGTTAGGCTGTGGGGTAGGGTTAGGTTTAGGGTGAGGGTTAGGGTTAGTGTGAGTTTTAGGGTTAAGTTTAGGGTCAGGGTTAGGATTAGGTTAGGGGTGAGGGCTAGGTTGAGGGTGAGGGGTAGGGTGAGGGGTAGGGTTAAGGTTAGGGTGAGGGTGAGGGTTAGGTTTAGTGTGAGGGTTAGGGTTAGTGTGAGTTTGAGGGTTAGGGTTAGGGTGAGGGTTAGGGTTAGGGTTAGGGATAGGGTGAGGGTGAGCGTTACGTTTAGGTTGAGGGTTAGGGTGAGGGTAGGGTTAGGGTAAGGGTGAGGGTGAGGCTTAGGTTTAGTGTGAGGGTTATGGTTAGTGTAAGGTTAAGTGTTAGGGTGAGGTTTAGGGTAACAGTGAGGCTTAGGGTTAGGGTGAGTTTGAGGGTGAGGGTGAGGTTTAGGGTTAGGTTTAGGGTTAGGGTTAGGGTTAAGGTGAGGGTGAGCCGTAGGGTAAGAGTGAGGGTTCGGGTGAGGGTTTGGGTGAAGGGGGAGGTTTATGGTTAGGGTTCGGGTTAGAGTTAGGGTGAAGCTGTGGGTGAGGGTTAGGTTTAGGATTAGGGTTAGTGTTAGGATGAGGCTGAGGGTGAGTGTGAGGGTGAGGGTGAGGGTTAGGTTTTGGGTGAGGGTTCAGGTTAATGTTAGGGTTAGGGTTAGGTTGAGGGATAGGATTAGGGTTAGGGTTAGGATGAGGGATACGCTGTGGGGTAGGGTTAGGATAAGTGTGAGGGTTAGGGTTAGTGTGAGTTTTAGGGTTAAGGTTAGGGTCAGTGATAGGATTAGGTTAGGGGTAAGGGTTAGGGTGAGGGTTAGGATGAGGGTGAGGTTTAAGTTTAGGGATAGGGTTAGGATGAGGTTAGGGTGAGGGCTAGGGTGAGTGTGTGGGTTAGGGTTAGGGTTAGGGATAGGGTGAGGATTAGGTTTAGGTTTACGGTTAGGGTTAGGGTGAGTCTTAGGCTGAGGGGAAGGTTTAGGGATAGGGTGAGGGTTAGGTTTAGTGTGAGGGTTAGTGTTTGGGGTAGGGTTAGGGTGAGGGCTAGGATGAGTTTGAGGGTTAGGGTTTTATTTAGGGATAGGGTAAGGATTAGCGTTAGGGTTAGTGTTAGGTTGAGGTTTAGGCTGATGTGTAGGGTTACAGTTAGGGTGAGGGTTAGGTTTAGTGGGAGTGTTAGGGTTAGGTTTAGGGTTAGGGTTATGGTGAGGGTTCGGGTGAGCGTTCGGGTTAATGTGTGGGTGAGGGTTAGGGTTAGTGTGAGGACTAAGTTTAGGTTTAGGGTTACTGTTAGGGTTATGTTTAGGTTGAGGGTAAGGGTTAGGGTTAGTGGTATGGTTAGGGTGAGGGTTCGGGTTAGTGTGAGGGTTAGGATTAGGTTTAGGAGAAGTTGAGGGTAAGGGTTAGGGTGAGGGTTAGGGTGAGGGTGAGGGTTAGGATTAGAGTTAGGGTTAGGATTAGGGTTAGGGTGAGGGTGAGGTTGAGGTTCAGTGTTAGGGTGAGGGTTAGGGTTATTGTTAGGGTTAGGTTGCGGGTGAGGGTGAGGGTGAGGGTTAGGGTTAGGGTAGGGTTAGGTTTGGCTGAGGGTGAGGGTGAGAGTGAGGGTGAGGGTTAAGTTTAGGGTTAGGTTTAGGGTGAGGGCTAGGGTGAGGGTGATATTTTTGGTTAGGAAAGGTTTATTGTAAGGTTTAGGGTGAGAATTTGGGTGAGGGTGAGGTTTAAGGTGAGGGTTAGGGTTAGGGTGAGGGTTAGGGTTAGGGTTAGCGTGAGGTTTAGGGTTAGGGTGATGTTTAGGGTGAGGGTGAAGGTGAGAGTGAGGGTTCAGGTGAGGGTTAGGGTTAGGGTGAGGGTTAGGGTTAGGGTTAGGGTTAGGGTGAGGATAAGGGTTAGGATGACAGGGAGAGGGTGAGGGGTAGGGTTAGGTTTGGGTTAGGGTGATGTTTATGGTGAGGGTGAGGGTAAGAGTGAGGATTCGGTTGAGGGTGTAGCTTAGGGTGTTGGTGAGGGTTAGGGTGAGAGTGAGGGTTCGGATGAGGGTGAGAGTTAGTGTGTTGGTGAGGGTTAGGGTGAGGGTGAGTGTTAGGGTTAAGTTTAGGATTAGGATGAGGGTTAGGGTTAGGGTTAGGGTGAGGGTTAGGGTGAGGGTTATGGTTAGGGATAGGGTGAGGATTAGGGTTAGTGTGAGGGCTAGGGTTAGGGTTGGTGTAAGGATAAGTGTTAGGTTGAGGATTAGGGTGAGAGTGAGGGTTAGGGTTAGATTAAGGGTTAGGGTGAGGGTTAGGCTAAGGGTTAAGTTTAGGGTTAGGGTGAGTGTGAGGGTTAAAGTTAGGGTTAGGGTGAGGGTTAGGGTTGGGGTGAGGGTTAGGGTTAGGGTTAGGGTTAGGGTTTGGGTGAGTGTGAGTGTTAGGGTGTGGGTGACAGTTAGGGTTAAGTTGAGGGATAAGGTGACAGTGAGGGTTAGGGTGAGGGTGAGGGTTAGGGTTAGCGTTAGGGTTAAGGTGAGAGTCAGGGTGAGGGTTAGGTTTAGGGTGAGGGTGAGGGTTAGGGTTAGGGTTAGGGTGATGTTTATGGTTAGAGTGTGGGTTAGGGATAGGTTTATGTTTAGGGGGAGGTTTAGGTTTATGGTTAGGGTTCCAGTTAGGGTGAGTGTGAGGGTGAGTGTTAGGGTTAGGATTAGGGTTAGGGTTAGTGTTAGGCTGAGGGTGAGGGTTAGGGTTAGGGTTAGGGTAATGTTTAGGGTTAGGTTTAGGTTGAGGGTTAGGGTTGGGGTTAGGATTAGGATTAGGGTGAGGATTATGGTTAGGGTTAGGGTGTGGGTTAGGGATAGGTTTATGTTTAGGGTTAGCATTAGGTTTACCATTAGGGTTAGAGTGAGGGTGAGGTTGAGGATTAGGGTTAGGATTAGGTTTAGGGTTAGGGTGAGGCTGAGGTTGAGGATATGTTTGAGGGTGAGGGTGAGGGTTAGCTTTAGGCTTAGGGTGAGGGTTACAGTGAGGGCGAGGGTTAGGTTGAGGGTTAGTGTGAGGGTGCAGCTTTCGGTTAGTAAAGGGTTAGGGTTAGGTTTAGGGTGAGGATTAGGCTGAGGGTGAGGTTGAAGGTGAGGGTTAAGGTTAAGGTGAGGGTTAGGGTTAGGGTTAGGGGGTGAGGTTGAGGGTGAAGGTGAGGGTTGTGGTTAGGGAAATGTTTAGTGTTAGGTTTAGGTTGGGGGTTTAGGTTTAGGGTTAGGATGAGGGTTAGGGTGAGGATTATGGCTAGGGTTAGTGTGTGGGTTAGGTTTAGTGTGACCATTAGGGTTAGGGTGAGGGTAAGCGTTAGGGTGAGGGTTAGGATGAGGATGCGGGATAGGGTTAGTGTTAGGGTTAGGGTGAGCGTTTGGATGAGGGTTAGGTGTAGGGTAAAGGTGTGGGTTAGTGCTAGGGTTCAGTTCAGTGTTAGCGTTAGGGTGAGGTGTAGGGTTAGGGTTAGGGTTAGTGTGAGAATAAGGGAATGTTGAGGGTTAGGGTGAGGGATAGGGTTAGTGTAAGGTTTAGGGTGAGTGTTTGTGTGAGGGTTAGGTTTAGTTTTAGGGTTACGTGAGGGTTAGCATGAGGGTAAGGTTTAGGGTGAGGTTTAGTGTGAGGTTGAGTATTAGGGTTAGCATTAGTGTTAGGGTGAGGGTTAGGGTTAGGTATAGCATTAGGGTTAGGGTGAGGTTTAGGATTAGGGTAAAAGTGAGGGAGAGGTTTAGGGTTAGCATTAGGTTTACGGTTAGGTTTAGAGTGAGGGTGAGGGTGAGGAATAGGGTTAGGATTAGGTTTAGGTTTAGGGTGAGGCTGAGGTTTAGGGTGAGGGTGAGTGTTAGGGTTAGGCTTAGGGTGAGGGCTACGGTGAGGGCTAGGGTGAGGGCGAGGGTTAGGGTGAGAGTTAGGGTTGGGGTGAATGTTAGGATTACGGTTAGGGTGAGGGTGAGGGTGATGGTGAAGGTGAGGGTTAGGGTGTGGGTTAGGGTTAAGGTTATGGTGAGGGTAAGGGTTAGGGTGAGGTTTAGTTTGAGGGTTAGGGTTAGGGTGAGGATTATGGTGATGTTGAGTGTTAAGGTGACAGTGAGGGTTAGGGTGAGGGTGAGGTTTAGGTTTAGTGTTAGCATTAGGGTGAGGGTTAGGGTCAGGGTTAGGATTAGTGTGAGGGTTAAAGTGAGGGTTAGGGTTCGGGTTAGGTTTAGGTTTAGTATGAGGATTAGGGTTAGTGTTAGGTTTATAGTGAAGGTAAGGGTTAAGGTGAGGGTTAGGCTGAAAGGGTAGGTTTAGGGTAAGGGTGAGGGAGAGGGTGAGGGTAAGGGTTAGGGTGAGGGTTAGGGTGTGGGTGAGGCTTAGGGTTAGCATTAGTGTTAGGGTTAGGGTTAGAGTGAGTGTGAGGTTTAGGGTTAGGGTTAGGGTGAGGGTGAGGGTTAGGGTGAGGGTGAGGTTTAGATTTAGGTTTAGGTTTATGGTTAGGATTAGTGTAAGGGTGAGGGCTAGTGTGAGGGTGAGGGTTAGGGTTTGGGTTAGGGTGAGGGTAAGGGTTAGGGTGAGGGGTAGGGTGAGGTGTAGTTTTAGGCTTAGGGTGAGGGTTAGGGTTAGCGTGAGGTTTATGGTGAGGGTTAGGGCTAAGGTTAGGGTGTGGGTTAAGGTTAGGATGATGTTTAGGCTGAGGCTGAGGGTTAGGGTGATAGCTAGGGTGAGGTTTAGGGTTAGTGTTAGGATTAGGGTTAGGGTGAGGGTGAGGTTTAGGGTTAGAATTTGGGTTAGGAGAGGGTTAAATTGAGGGTCAGGTTTAGGGTTAGCGTTAAGGTTAGGGTTAGAATGAGCATTAGGTTGAGGTTTAAGGTTAGGGTTAGGGTTAGGTTTAGGATGAGCGTTAGGCTGAGGGATAGGGTTAGGCTCAGGGTTAGGGTTAGGGTTAGTGTGAGGGTTAGGTTTAGGGTTAGGGTTAGGTTGTGGACTGTGGTGAGGGTGAGGGTTAGGGTGATGGTTAGGATTACGGTTAGGGTTAGGGTCAGGTATAGGTTGAGGGTTAGGATTAGAGTAAGGACTTGGTTTGGGCTGAGGGTGAGGGTGATGTTGAGGGTGAGGGTTAGGGTTAGAGTGAAGGTTAGAGTGAGTGTGAGGGGGAGGGGGAGAGCTTGGTTTGGGGTTTTAGTTAGGTTGAGGGTGAGGGTTAGGGTTAGGGTTAGCACTAGGTTTAGGCTGAGGGTGAGGGTGAGTTTAGGGTTAGGGTTAGGGTTAGGGTTAGGGTTAGGTTTAGGTTGAGGGTTAGGGTTAGGGTTAGGGTTAGGATGAGCATTAGGCTTAGGGTTAAGTTTAAGGTTAGTGTGAGGGTTAGGGTTACGGTTAGGGTTAGGGTTTAGTTAGGGTGAAGGTTAGTTTTAGGTTTACGGTTAGGATAAGGTTTAGGCTGAGTGTTAGGTTTAGGGTTAGTGTTAGTGTTAGGTTTAGGGTTAGGGTTAGGGTGTGGGCTAGGGTGAGGGTGAGGGTTAGGGTGAGGGTGAGGGTGAGGGTTTAGCTTAGGTAAGGGTTAAGGCTAGGTTAGGGTGAGGATTAGGATGAGTTTGAGGGTTAAGGTGAGGGTTAGGATGAGGGTTAGGGTTACTGTGAGGGTTAGGGTTAGGGTTAGGGTGAGAGTCAGGGTAAGGGTTAGGGTGAATGTTAGGGTGAGGGTGAGGGTTAGAATTAGCGTTAGGGTTAGGATTAAGGTGAGGGTGAGGATGAGGGTTAGTGTTAGGGTGAGGGTTAGGGTTGGGGTTTGGGTGAGGGTTAGGATTAGGGTTTGGGTTAGGGTGAGGGTGAGCGTTAGGGTTAGAGTTAGGTTTAGGCTGAGGGTGAGGGTGAGGGTGACATTGATGGTTAGGGTTATGGTTAGGGGGATGGTGAGGGTTAGGGTGAGGGTGAGGGTTAGAGTGAGGGTGAGGGTGAGGGTTTCCTTTACATCAGGGTTAGGGTTACGCTGAGGTTAGGGTTAGGGTTAGGGTTAGGGTTAGGTTTAGTGTTAGGGCAAAGGTTAATTTGCGGGTTAGGGTTTGGGTGATGTTTAGTGTGAGCGAGAGGTTGAGAGTTCAAGTGTGGGTGAGATTTAGGGTGTGGGTGAAGATTAGTGTTAGGTTGAGTGTTAGCCTTAGGTTTAGGTTTAGTGTGAGGGTGAGGGTTAGGGCTAGGTTTAGGGTTAGGTTGAAGGTTATTATTAGGGTTAGGGTTAGTATGAGTGTTATGGTGAAGGGTAGGGTTAGGGTTAGGGTTAGGGTGAAGATTAGGGTGAGGTTGTAGGTGAGGGTTAGGGTTAGGTGCAGGGTTAGGGTGACTTTGATTGTTAGGCTTAGGTTTAGGATTAGGGTTAGGGTTAGGAAGAGTGTTAGGGTGTCGGTGAGGGTTCGGGTCAGGTTCAGGGTTAGAGTGTAGTTGAGGGTTATGTTTAGGGTGAGTATTAGGGTTAGATTTAGGTTTATGGTGAGGGTAAGGGTTAGGGTGAGGTTTAGTGTGAGGGATAGGCTTAGGGTTAGGTTTAGGGTGAGGGTTAGAGATAGGTTTAGGGTTAGGTTGAGGGTAAGTGTGAGATTTAGGTTTGGTTTAGGGTTAGAGTTAGGGTTAGGGTGAGGGTTAGTATTAGGGTTAGTATTAAAGTTAGCCTGATGGTGAGGGTGAGGGTTAGGTTTAGGGTGAGTGTTAGGGTTAGGGGTATGGTTAGGGTGAGTGTTAGAGTTAGGGTTAGGTTTAGGATGAGCGTTAGGCTTAGGGTTAGGGTTTGGGTTAGTGTGAAGGTTAGGGTTAGGGTTAGTGTTAGTGTGAGGGTTAGGGTTAATTTTAGGTTTAGGATAACGGTTAGGTTGAGGGTTAGGTTTAGGGTTAGGGTTAGGGTTAGAGTCAGGGTATAGGTTAGGGTGAAAGTTAGGGTGAGGGTGAGGGTAAAGGTTAGGGTGAGGGTTAGTGTTAGGGTGAGGGTTAGGGTGAGGGTGAGGGTGAGTGTGAGGGTTTGGTTTAGGGTTAGAGTTAGGGTGAGGGTTAGGATTAGGGTTAGCACTAGGTTTAGGCTGTGAGTGAGGGTGAGGATGAGGGTGAGGTTTACAGTTAGGTTGAGGGTTTGGGTTAGGATTAGGTTTAGGGTGAGGGTTAGGGTTAGGGTTAGGCTGAGGGTTAGTGTTAGGGTTAGTGTTAGGTTTAGTTTGCGGTTAGGTTTAGGGTTAGGGTTAGGTTTAGGGTTTGGTTAGGGTGAAGTTTTGTTTTAGGTTTAGGGTTAGGATAAGGTTTTTCCTGAGGGTTATGTTTAGGGTTAGTGTGAAGATTAGGTTTAGGGTTAGGGTTAGGGTGTAGAGTGAGGGTAAGGGTTTAGTTTAGGTAAGGGTTAAGGTAAGGTTAGGTTGAGGATTAGGGTGAGGTTGAGGTTTAAAGTGAGGGTTAGGGTTAGGTTTAGGGTTAGAGTTAGGGTGAGGGTGAGGGTTAGGTTTAGTATTAGAGTTAGCCTGAGGGTGAGGGTGAGGGTTAGGGTTAGCGCGAGTTTTATGGGTAGGGTTACGGTTAGGGTGAGGGTTAGGGTTAGTGTTAGGGTTGGGATGAGCGTTAGGCTGAGGGTTAAGGTTAGGGTTAGTGTGAGGGTTAGGGTTAGGGTTAGGGTGAGGGTTAGGGTTAGGTTTAGGTTTAGGATAAGAGTTAGGTTGAGGGTTAGGTTTAGGGTTAGTGTTAGGGTTAGGGTCAGGGTAAAGGTTAGGGTGAGGGTTAGGGTGAGGGTGAGGGTAAAGGTTAGGATGAGCGTTAGGGCGAGGGTGAGGGTTAGGTTTAGTGTGAGGGTTGGGTGAGGATTAGGGTGAGAGTTAGGGTGAGGGTAAGGGTTAGGGTGGTGGTATGGTTGAGGGTGTGTGATAGGATTATGTTGTGGGTAAGGGTTAGGGTGAGGGTTAGGGTAAAGGTTAGCGTTAGGGTGGGGGTTAGGGTTAGGGTTAGGTTGAGGGTTAGGGTTAGGGTGATGATTGTTCTGAGAGTATGTTTTAGGGTGACGGTGAGTGTTCAGGTGAGCTTGAGGGTTAGGATGAGGGTGAGGGTTAGGGTTACATTTAGGGTTAGGGAGAGGGGTAGGGTGAGCATTAGGGTTAGGATTAGGGTTAGAGTGAGGATGAGGGTGAGGGTTAGGTTGTAGGTAAGTGTTATGGTTAGGGTTAAGGTTAGGGCTAGGATGAAGTTGAGGGTTAGTGTGAGGGTGAGGGTTTCGTTTACCTTATGGTTAGGGTTAGGGTGAGGATTAGGTAGAGGGTGAGGGTTAAGCTGAGGTTAGGGTTAGGGTGAGGGTTAGGGTTAGTGTGATGACTGTTGTGAAAGTATGGTTTAGGGTGAGGGTGAGTGTTCAGGTGAGCTTGAGGGTTAGGATGAGGATGAGGGTTAGGGTTACATTTAGGGTTAGGGAGAGGTGTAGGGTGAGCATTATGGTTAGGATTAGGGTTAGAGTGAGGATGAGGATGAGTGTTAGGGTTAGGGTTAGGGTTTGGTTAGGGTGAAGTTTTGTTTTAGGTTTAGGGTTAGGATAAGTTTTATCCTGAGGGTTATGGTTAGGTTAGTGTGAAGGTTAGGTTTAGGGTTTGGGTTATGTTGTGGGCTAGGGTGAGGGTGAGGGTTAGGGTGAGGGTGTGGGTAAGGGTTTAGTTTAGGTAAGGGTTAAGGTAAGGTTAGGTTGAGGATTTGGGTGAGGTTGAGGGTTAAGTTGAGGGTTAGGGTTAGGTTTAGGGTTAGAGTTAGGGTGAGGGTGAGGGTTAGGTTTAGTATTAGAGTTAGCCTGAGGGTGAGGGTGAGGGTTATGGATAGGGTTAGTGTGATGGTTAGGGTTAAGGTTAGGGTGAATGTTAGGGTCAGGTTTAGGGATAAGATAAGGTTTAGGTTGAGGGTTAGGTTTAGGGTTAGGGTGAGGGTTAGGTTTAGGTTTAGGGTTAGGGTTAGGGTCAGGGTAAAGGTTAGGGTGAGTGTTAGGGTGAGGTTTAGGGTAAAGTTTAGGGTGACCGTTAGGGCGAGGGTGAGGGTTAGGGTTAGTGTGAGGGTTAGGTTGAGGGTTAGGGTGAGGGTTAGGGTGAGGGTAAACGGGTTAGGGTGATGGTAAGGTTGAGGGTGAGTGTTAGGATTATGTTGTGGGTAAGGGTTAGGGTGAGCGTTAGGGTACTGGTTAGGGTTAGGGTGGGGGTTAGGGTTAGGGTTAGGTTGAGGGTTAGCGTTAGGGTGATGACTGTTGTGAGAATATGGTTTAGGGTGAGGGTGAGTGTTCCGGTGAGCTTGAGGGTTAGGATGAGGTTGAGGGTTAGCGTTACATTTAGGGTTAGGGAGAGGAGTAGGGTGAGTATTAGGGTTAGGATTAGGGTTAGAGTGAGGATGAGGGTGAGGGTTAGGGTGTGGGTAAGTGTTATGGTTAGGGTTAGGGTTAGGGCTAGGGTGAGGGTGAGGGTTAGTGTGAGGGTGAGGGTTTCGTTTACCTTAGGATTAGGGTTAGGGTGAGGATTAGGTTGAGGGTGAGGGTTAAGCTGAGGTTAGGGTTAGGGTGAGGGTTAGGGTTATGGTGATGTTTAGGGTGAGGGTGACTGTTCGGTGAGGGTGAGGGTGAGGGTGAAGGTTCAGGTTAGGGTTAGGTTTAGGTTGAGGGTGATTGTGAGGGTTAGGATTAGGAATAGGGTTAGGGTTAGGGTGAGGGTGAGGGTCAGTGTGAGGGTGATAGTTAGGGTTAGGGTTAGGGTTAGGGTTAGGGTGAGGGTAAGGGATAGTGTGAAGGTTATGATTAGGGTTAGGGTTAGGGTGAGGGTAAGGGTCATGTTGAGGGTTAGGGTGAAGTTGAGGGTTAGGGTTCGGCTTAAGGTTAGGGTGAGGGCTAGGGTGAGGGTGAGGGTTAGTGTGAGGGTTAGGGTGAGGGTTTCATTTAGGTCAGGGTTAGGTTTATGGTGAGGATTAGCGTGAGAGTGAGGGTTAAGGTTAGGGTGAGGGTTAGGGTTAGGGTCAGGGTTAGGGTTTGTGTGATGTTTAGGGTGAGGGAGAGTGTTAGGGTGAGGATGAGGATGAGGGTGAGGGTGACGGTTGGGGTGAGGGTGATGGTTAGGGTGTGGTTGAGCATTAGGGTTAGGGTTAGGGTTAGGGTTATGGTGAGGGTAAGGTATAGGGTGAGGTTTATTTTGAGGATGAATGTTAGGGTTAGTGTTAGGGTTACGGTGAGGTTTAGGGTGAGGGTTAGGGTTTGGTTTAGGGTTAGTTTGAGTGTGAGGTATAGGATGAGTTTTAGTGTTAGGGTGAGGGTTAGGGTTAGGGTGAGGGTGAGGGTGAGGATTAGGGTGAGAGTATGGGTTAGGTTGAGGATTAGTGTGAGGGTGAGGGTTACGGTTAGCCTTAGGGTTAGGGTGAGGGTTAGGGTTAAGGTTAGGGATAGGATGAGGATTAGGGTTAGGGTTAGGTTTAGGGTGAGGGTTAGGCTGAGAGATAGGGTTAGGGATAGAGTGACTGTTATGTTTACTATGAGGATTAGGGTTAAGGTGAGGTATAGGTTTAGTGTGAGGTTTAGGGTTAGGGTTAGGATATGTGTTAGGGTTAGGTTGAGGGGGAGGGGGAGGGTGAGGGCTAGGGTTAGGGTTAGTGTGAGGTTTAGTGTTAGGATGAGGGTTAGGTTTAGGGTACAGGTTAGTGTTAAAGTAAGGGTTAGGGTGAGGGCTAGCAGGGTTAGGGTTAGGGTCAGGGTGAGGATTAGGTTTAGGTTGAGGTTTAGGTTTAGGGTGAGGGTTAGGTTTAGGGTGAACGTTAGGGTGATGGTGAGGATCAGGGTGAGGGTGAGGGTTAGGTTTAGATTTAGGGTTAGGGTGAGTGTTAGGGTTAGGGTTAGGTTTAGGGTGAGAGTTAGGGTCAGGTGTCATGATACGGTTAGAGTGAGGTTTAGGGTTAGTGTGAAGGTTAGGGTTAGGGTTAGTGTGAGGATAATGTTTAGGGTGAGGGTTAGTTTGAGGGTGAGGTTTAGGGTGAGCGTTAGGGTTAGGTTCAGTGTAAGGGTTAGGGTTAAGGTGATGTTTAGGGTCAGGTTGAGGGTTAGTGTGAGGGTGAGGTTGAGGTTGAGGGTGAGGAGTAGGATGAGGGTGAGGGTGAGGTTAGTTTAGGATTAAGGTTAGAGTTAGGATTAGGCTGAGGGTGAGGGGGAAAGTGAGGGTGAGGGTTAGGGTTAGGGCTAGGGTGAGGGTTAGGGTTTTTGTGAGGGTTAGTGTGATGGTGAGGGTCAGCGTGAGGGTGAGGGTTAGAATGAGGGTGAGGGTATGGTTGAGGGTAAGTGTTAGGATTAGGGTTAGGGTGAGTTTTAGGGTTAGGGTTAGAATTATTGTTAGGGTTAGGATTAGGGTTAGGATGAGGGTGAGGGTTATTGTTAGAGTTAGGGTTAGTGTTAGGGTGAGGGTGGGGTTGACGGTTAGGGTTAGGATTAGGGTTATGGTTAGGTTAAGGCTGAGGAAGGGGAGGTTGAGGGTGAAGTTTAGAGTTAAAGTTAGGATTAGGTTGAGGGCTTGTGTGAGGGTGGGGGTTTCGGTTAAGTAAAGGTTAGGGTTAGGGTGAGGATTAGGGTGAGGATGAGGATTAAGCTGAGGTTAGGTTCAGGGTCAGGGTTAGGGTTAGAGTGAGGCTTAGGGTTAGGGTGAGGGTGAGGGTGACGGTTAGGGTGAGGGTGAGGGTGAGGGTTAGGATTAGAGTTAGGTTTAGGGTGAGTGTGAAGTTTAGGATTAGGAATAGGATTAGGATTAGGGTTAAGCTGAAGGTGAGGGTCAGGTTGAGGGTGAAGGTTAGGGTCAGGGTTAGGGTTAGGATTAGAGTGAGAGTTACGGTTAGTGTGAGGGTTTTGGTTAGGGTTAGGTTGAGGGTTAGTGTTAGGGTGAGAATAAGGGTTTGGGTGTGGGTTAGGGTGAGTGTGAGTGTATGGATAGGGTTTGTGTTAGGGTTAGGGTGAGGGTTAGGGTTTGGGTGATGTTTAGAATGAGGGTGATGGTTAGGGTGAGGATGATGGTTCAGTTGAGGGTGAGAGTTCCTTTGAGGGTGAGGGTTAGGGTGTGGGTGAGGATTAGGGTTAGGGTGAGCTTTAGCATTAGGGGTAGGGTTAGGGTTAGGTTGAGGGTTAGGGTTAGCATTAGGGTTAGGATGAGGGGTAGGGAGAGGGTAGGGTTAGATTTAGGGTAGTTTTAGAGAGTGTGAGGGTTAGGTTGAGGCTGAGGGTGAAGGTTAGGGTTAGGTTTAGGATGAGGGTTAGGCTGACGGTTAGGTTTAGGCTTAGGGTTAGGGTAAGGTTTAGGGTGACGGGGAGGGTTAGCTTTAGAATTAGGGTTAGGGTTAGTGTGATCGTTAGGGTTACGGTTAGAGTGAGGGTTAAGGTGAGGATTAGGGTTAGTGTTGGGGTGAGGGTTAGGGTGAGGGTTAGGTTTAGAGTTAGGGTTAGTGTGAGGATAAGGGTTAAGCAGAGGGTAAGGGTGAGGGGGAGGATGATGGTGAGGGTTAGGGTGAGGGTGATGGTTACGGTTAGGTTTAGATTTAGGGTGAGAGTGAGGTTAAGGGTTAGGTTTTGGATTAGGGTTAGGCTTAGGCTGAGGGTGAGGCTGAGGGTCAGGGTGAGGGTTAAGGCTAGGGTGAGTGTTAGGGTTAGGGTTAGGGTTAAGATTAGGGTGAGGGTTAGGGTTAGGGTTAGGATTAGGATGATGGTTAAGCTAAGGGTTAGGTTTAGGTTTAGGGTGAGGGTAAGGTTTAGGGTGAGGTTTATGGTGAGGGTGAGGGTTAGGAATAGTCTTAGGTTTAGGGTGAGGGTTAGGGTTAGGGAAAGGTTTAGGGCTGAGTGAGGGTTAGGGTAAGGGAAAGGGTTAGGGTGAGAGTTAGGGTAAGGGTGCGGATAGGGTTATGGTGAGGGTAAGGTTTAGGGCAAGTTTTCGGGTGAGGTTGAGGGTTAATGTTAGCATTAGGGTTACGGTGAGCATGAGGGTTATGGTTAGGTTGAGGGCTAGTGTTAGGTGAGGGTTAGGGTGAGGGTGAGGTTTCTGTTGAGAATTAGAGTTAGGGTGAGGGTTAGGGATAGGCTTAGTGTGAGCTTAAGTGTTAGGGGCAGGGTTAGGGTGAGGGTGAAGGTTAGGGTTAGGGTGAGGGTTAAGGTTAGGGTTTTGGTTTGGGGGAGGGCTAGGTTGAGCCGTAGGTTTAGGGTTAGGTTTAGTTTGCAGGTTAGGGTGAGGGTAAGGTTTAGGTTGAGGTTTAGGGTGAGGGTGAGGTTTAGGGTTAGGGTGAGGTTAGGGTGAGGGTTAGGGTTAGGGTTAGGGATAGGGTGATGATAAGGGTTAGTGTGATGGTTAGGGTAAGGTTGAGGATTAGGGTTAGTGTGAGGATAAAGGTTAGGTTGAGGGTTAAGGTGAGAGTGAGGGTTAGGTTTAGGTTGAGGTTATGGGTTAGGGTTATGGTTAGGGTGAGGTTTACAGTGCGCCGTAGGTTTAGGGTTAGGGTTAGTTGGCAGGTTAGGGTGAGGGTAAGGTTTAGGGTGAGGTTTAGCGTGAGGGTAAGAGTTAAGGTTGGAGTGAGGTTAAGGATTAGGGTGAGGGTTAGGGTTAGGGTTAGTGATATGGTGAGGATTAGGGTTAGTGTGAGGGTTAGGGTGAGGTTTAGGATTAGGTTCATTGTGAGGAGAAGAGTTAGGGTGAGGGTTAGGGTGAGGGTGAGGTGTTGGGTTAGCATTAGGGATAGGGTGAGCGTTAGGGTGAGGGTTAGGTTTAGGGTGAGGGTAGGGTTAGGTTAAGGCTGAGGGTTAGGGTTAGGTTGATATTTATGGTGAAGGTGAGTGTTAGGGTGAGGGTGGGGGTAAAGGTTAGGTTAAGGGTTAGGGTTAGGGTGAGGGTGAGGGTGAGGATGAGGGTTAGGTTTAGGATTAGGGTTAGGGTTTTGCTTAGTGTTAATGTTAGTGTGAGGATGTGGGTTCAGGTGATGGTGAGGGTTAGGGTGTGTGTGAGGTTTAGGGTTAGGCTGAGGATTAGGGTTAGGGTTAGGATTATGGTGAGGTTAAGAGTTAGGGTGAGGTTTACGGTGAAGGTGATGGTTAGGGTTAGCATTAGAGTTAGGATGATGGTTAGGGTGAGGGTGAGGTTTAGGGTTAGGGCTAGGGTGAGTTTGAAGGTGAGGGTGAGATTTAGTGTTAGGATTAGTGTTAGGGTTATGGTTAGAGTGAGGTTGAGGGTTTTGGTTAGGGTGAGGGTTAGGGTGAGGGTTATGTTTAGGGTGAGGGTTAGGGTTAGGTTGAGGGTTAGGGTTAGGGTGAAGTTTAGCGTTAGGGTGATGTTTATTGTGAGGGTGACTGTTAGGGTGAGGGTGAGTTTCAGGGTCAGGGTGAGGGTTTGGTTGATCGTGAGGGTTAAGCTGTGGTTGAGAGTTAGGGTTAGAGTGAGGTAGGGTGACGGTGAGTGTTAGGGTGCGGGTTAGATTTAGTGTTAGGGTTAATGTGATGTGAGGGTGAGCGTGAGGGTGACGGTTAGGGTGAGGGTGATTGTGAGGGTTAGGTTTAGGATTAGGGTTAGGGTGAGTTTTAGGGTTAGGGTTAGGGTTAGTGTGAGGATAAGGGTTAGGGTGAGACTGAAGGTTAGGGTTAGCGTTACGGTTAAGGTGAGATTTAGGGTGAGGGTTAGGGTCAGGGTTAGGGTTAGGGTTCGGGTGAGGGTTCGGGTTAGGGTGTGTGTTACAGTGTGGGTGAAGTTTAGGGTTAGGGTGATCGTTAAGGTGATGTTGAGTGTTAGGGTGAGAGTGAGTGTTAGGGTTACGGTGAGCGTTAGGGTTAGGGTTAGGGTTAGGCGAAATGTGAGGATTAGGGTTAGAGTTAGGGTTATGGTGATGGTACGGGTTAGGGTGACGTTTGTGGTGAGGGTGAGGGTTAGGGTTAGCGTTAGTGTTAGGGTGAGGTTTAGGGTGGGGGTTAGGGTTAGGGTGAGGGTGCCTGTTAGGGTTAAGGTTAGGGTGAGGTTTAAGGTTTGGGTGAGGGCTAGGGATATGGTTAGGGTTTGGGTGAGGGTCAGAGTTAGCGGTAGGGTTAGAGTTAGGGAGAGGGTGAGGGTTAGAGTTAGGGTTAGGATTAGGTATACGGTTAGGCTGAGGGTGAGGCTTAGGTTTAGCGTGAGGGTTAGGGTTAGGTTTAGGGTTAGGGTTAGGTTGAGGGTTAGGGTTAGGTTTAGGATGAGGGTTTGGCTGAGGGTTAGGTTTAGGGTTAGGGTGAGGGTTAGTGTTAGTGTGATGGTTAGGGTTAGGGTTTTGTTTACGGTGAGAGTGAGGGTTAGGGTTAGGTTTAGGGTGAGGTGAGCGATAGGTTGAGGGTTTGGGTTAGGTTTAGTATTAGGGTGATACTTAGGGTGAGGGTTAGTGTTAGGTTTAGGGTTTGGGTGAGGGTTAGGGTTAGGGTTAGAGTTCGGATGAGGGTGAGGTTGAGGGTTAGCGTTTGAATTAGGGTTAGGTTTAGGGTTATGCTGAGGGTGAGGTTGAAGGTGAGGGTGAGTTTTAGGGTTTGGGTGAGGGTTAGGGTTATGGTTAGGGTTAAGGTGAGGGTGAGGGTTAGGTTTAGGGTTAGGGTTAGGATGAGGGGTAGGCTGAGTGTTAGGTTTAGGCTTAGGGTGAGTGTAAGGGTTAGGGTGATGGTGAGGGATAGGTTTAGGATTCAGGTTAGGGTTAGGGTGATGGTTAGGGTTAGGCTTAGGCTTAGGGTGAAGGTTAAGGTGAGGGGTAGGGTTAGGGTTAGTGTTAGGGTGAGGATTAGGGTTAGGGTGAGGGTAAGGGTGAGGGGTAGGTTTAGGTTTAGGGTTAGTGCGAGGGTAAGGGTTAGGGAGAAGGTTAAGGTGAGGGTGAGGATGAGGGTGAGGGTTAGTGTGAGGGTGAAGTTAGGGTTAGGTTTAGAGTTAAGATGAGAGTGAGGGTGAGGATTAGGTTTTGGATTAGGGTTAGGTTTAGGTTTACTCTGAGGGTGAGGATAAGGGTGAGGGTGAGTTTGAGGGTTAGGTTGAGAGTTAGGGTTAGGGTTAGGGTTAATGTTAGGGTGAGGGATAGGGTTAGGGTTAGGGTTTGGATCAGGATTAGGCTGAGGGTTAGGATTAGTGTTAGGGTGAGGATAAGGGTTAGGGTGAGGGTTATGGTGAGGGTGAGTGTTAGGGTTAGCTTAGGGTTAGGGTGAGGGTTAGGGTGAGTTTTAGGGTGAGGGTTAGGGTGAGGGTTAGTGTTAGGGTTAGGGATAGGGTTGGGTGAGGGAAAGTGTTAGGGTGAGGGTTAGTGTGGGGATGAAAGATATGGTTATGGTGAGGGTAAGGGTTAGGGCGAGGTTTAGGGTGAAGTTGAGGGTTAATGTTAACATTAGGGTTATGGTGAGTGTGAGGTTTAGCGTGAGGGTTATGGTTAGAGTTAGGTTTAGGGTGAGGGTTAGGCTGAGGGGTAGGGTTAGGGTTAGGGTTAGGGTGAGGCTTACTGTGAAGGGTAGGGTTAGGGTGAGGGTGAGGGTTAGTGTTAGGGTTAAGGTGAGGTTGAGGGTGAGGGTAAGTGTTAGGGTGAGGGTTAGGTTGAGGTTAAGGTTTAGGTTTAGGATTAGGGTTAGGGTTAGGTTTAGGGTAAGGGTTAGGGTTAAGTTTAGGGTAAGGGTGTGGGTGAGGGTGATGGTTAGGGTTAGGGTTAGGATTAATTGCTAGGGTTAGGGTTAGCCTGAGTGTGGGGGTGAGGGTTAGGGTTAGGGTTAGGTTTAGGTTTAGGGTTATGGTGAGGGTGAGGGTTAGAGTTAGGGTGTTGATTAGGGTGAGTGTTAGGGTGACTGTGAGGGTTAGGGTTAGGGTGAGGGTTAGGTTTAGAGTGAGTGATAGGGTTATGGTTAGGGTTAGGGTGAGGGTGAGGGTGTGGGATTGGGTGAAGGTTAAGTTTAGGGTTTGGGTTTAGGTTAGGTTGAGGGTTAGGCTGAGTGTTAGGTTTAGGGTTAGGGTGAGGATAAGGGTTAGGGTGAGGGTGAGGTTTAGGATTAGGATTAGGGTTAGTTTTAGGGTGAGGGTACGGGATAGGGCTAGGGTTAGGTTTAGAGTTAGGGTGAGGGAGAGAGTAAGGGTTAGGTTTTGTATTAGGGTTAGGTTTAGGGTTAAGCTGAGGGTGAGGTTGAGGGTGAGGGTGACGGTTAGGGTGAGGGTTAGGTTTAGGGTTAGGATGAGGGTTAGGCTGAGGTTTAGTGTTAGGGTTCGGTAAGGGTAAGGGTTAGGGTGAGACTGATTGTTAGGCTTTGGCTTAGGGTTAGAGTGCCGGTTAGGGTGAGGTTTAGTGTTAGTGTTAGGGTTAGGGTTAGAGTGAGGGTTAGGGTGAGGGTAAGGGTTAGGATTAGGGTTAGGTTGATGTTGATGGATAATGTTAAAGTGAGGGTAAGGGTTAGGGCGAGGTTTAGGGTAAGGCTGAGGGTTAATGTTAGCATAAGGGGTATGGTGAGGGTGATTGTTAGGGTGAGGGTTAGAGTTAGGGTTAGGGATAGGGTGAGGATTAAGGTTAGGGTTAGGTTTACAGTGAGGGTTAGGCTGAGGGGTAGGGTTAGGGTTAGTGTTAGGGTGAGGGTTAGGGAGTGGGTTAATGTTAGGGTTAGGGTTAGGGTGAGGTTGAGGGTGAGGGTTAGGGTTAAGGTGAGGGTTATGGAGAGGTTGAGGTTTAGGGTTAGCCTTAGGGTTAGTCTTAGGTTTAGGGTTAGCGTGAGGGTGAGGTCTAGTGTTAGTATTAGGGTTAGGGTTAGGGTTAGGGTGAGGATGAGGTTTAGAGTGAGGGTAAGGGTTAGGGCAAGGTTTAGGGTGAGGTTGAAGATTAATGTTGGCATTAGGGTTACTGGGAGGGTGAGGGTTAGGGTGAGTGTTATGGTTATGCTTAGGGATACAGTGAGGATTAGGGTTAGGGTTAGGTTTAGGGTGAGGGTAAGGCTGAGGGCTAGGGTTAGGTTTAGCGTTACAGTGAGGGTTAGGGTTAGGGTGAGGGTTAGGATTAGGGTTAGGTTCAGGTTGAGGTTGATAGTGAGGGTAACGGTTATGTTGAGGGTTAGAGTGAGGTTGAGGTTTAGGGTTAGCATTAGGGTTAGGGTTAGGGTTAGGGTGAGGATTAGGGTTAGGCTTACGTTTAGGGTAAGGGTTAGGGTTAGGGTGAGGGTTAGGGTTAGGGTGATTTTTAGGGTGACGGTGAGGGTTAGGGTGAGGGTGAGGTTGAGCGTGAGGGTTAGGTTGAGGATGAGGGTGAGTGTGAGGGTGACGGTGAGGGTTACCATTAGGGTTAGGTTTAGGGTGAGGGTAAGAGTTAGGGTTAGCTTAGGGTTAGTGTAAGTGTTAGGCTGAGGGTGAAGGTTAGGGTGAGGGTTAGGGTTAGGTTTAGGGTGAGGGTTAGGGGTAGTGTGAGGGTTATGGTTAGGGTGAGTTTGAGGGTCAGGGTGAGGTTGAGGGTGAGGGTTAGGGTTACGGTTATATTTAGGGTGAGGTGAGGGTGAGGGTTAGGTTTAGGGTGAGCGTTAGGGTTTGGTTTAGGGTTAATATTTCGGTTAGGGTAAGGGTGAGGGTAAGGATTACATTGAGAGTTATTTTGCGGGTGAGTGTTAGGGTTAGGGTGAGGGTAAGGGTTAGGGTGAGGGTTATTGTGAGGGTTTGGGTTCGGGTTAGCATTAGGGTTAGTTTGAGTGTGAGGGTTTGGGTGAGGGTTAGGGTTAAGGTTAGTGATAGCGTGAGGATTAGGGTTAGTGTGAGGGTGAGGGTCTGGGTAAGGGTTAGGGTTAGATTTAGGGTGAGGGTGAGTGTGAGCATTAGAATTAAGATTAGGGTTAGGGTTAGAGTTAGGTGAGATTGAGGGTGAGGGTTAGGGTTTGGGATAGAATTAGCGTGAGGGTGAGCATGAGGTTTAGGTTTAAGATTAGGGTTAGGGTTATGGTGAGGGTTAGGGTGAGGGTGAGAGTGAGGCTTAGGCTTAGAGTTAGGGTGAAGTTTAGGTTTACGGTGAGGGCTACGGTGCGGGTGCGTTTTAGGGTGAGTGTGCGGGTGAGGTTGAGGTTTTCGGTTAGGTAAGGGTTATGTTTAGGGTTAGGGTGAGGATTAGGGTAAGGGTGAGGGTTAGGGTTATGGTGAGGGTTACGGTTAGGGTTAGGTTGAGGCTGAGGGTTAGGTATAGGGTAAGGGTTAGGGTTAGTTTGAGGCTGAGGGTGAGGTATAGGGTAAGGGTTAGGGTTATGGTGAGGTTTAGGGTTAGGGTAAGTGTTAGGGTGAGGGTGAGGTTTAGGGTTAGGTTTAGGGTGAGGTTTAGGGTTAATGTTAGGGTTAGTGTAAGGGTTAGAGTTAGGGTGAAGATTAGATTTAGAGTTAGGATTAGGGTTAGGGTAAGGGTTAGGGTGAGGGTGAGTGTGAGGGTTTCGGTTATGTAAGAGTTAGGGTTAGGGTTAGGGTGAGGATTAGGGTGAGGGAGAGGGTTAGGGTTAGGGTTAGGTTTAGGGTGAGGTTAAGTGTTAGGGTGAGGGTGAGGGTGAGGGTGAGTGTTAGGGTTAGGGTGAGTGTGAGTGTGAGTGTGAGGGTGAGGGTGAGGGTTTCGTTTAGGTAAGGTTTAGGGTTAGGGTTAGGGTCAGGATTAGGGTGAAAGTGAGGTTTAGGTTGAGGGTTAGGGTTAGGGTGAGGGTTAGGTTTAGGTTTGAGGTGAGGTTTAGGGTGACGTTGAGAGTTAGGATGAGGTTGAGGGTTAGGATTATGGTTAGGGTTAGGGTTAGGTTTAGGGTGAGGTTAAGTGTTAGGGTGAGGGTGAGGGTGAGGGTGAGTGTTAGGGTTAGGGTGAGTGTGAGTGTGAGTGTGAGGGTGAGGGTGAGGGTTTCGTTTAGGTAAGGTTTAGGGTTAGGGTTAGGGTCAGGATTAGGGTGAAAGTGAGGTTTAGGTTGAGGGTTAGGGTTAGGGTGAGGGTTAGGTTTAGGTTTGAGGTGAGGTTTAGGGTGACGTTGAGAGTTAGGATGAGGTTGAGGGTTAGGATTATGGTTAGGGTGAGGGTTAGGTTTAGGGTGAGGGTTAGGGTTAAGGTTAGGGAGAGGGTTAGGGTTAGGGTGAGGGTTAGGGTTAGTTTGAGTTTTAGGGTGAAGTTGAGTTTGAGGTTGAGGCTTAGGGTGAGGGTGATGGTGACGGTGAGGGTTAGTGTTAGGATTCGGGTTAGGGTTAGGGTGATAGTTAAGGTTAGGTTTAGGGTTAGGGTGAGGTTGATGGTGAGGATGAGGGTTAGGTTTAGGGTTAGGTTTAGGATTAGGGTGAGATTTAGGGGAAGGGTTAGGGTTAAGGTGAGGGTTAGATTTAGGGTTAGGGTGAGGGTTAGGGTTAGGGTTAGGTTTAGGGTGAGTTTAAGTATTAGGGTGAGTGTGAGTGTGAGTGTGAGGGTTAGGTTTAGAATTAGGGTTAGGTTTAGGGTTAGGCTCAGGTTGAAAGTATGAGTGAGGCTCACCCTAGCACTCACGGCTAGGGTTAGGTTGAAGGTTAGGATGCTGGGTAGATTTAGGGTTAGAATTAGGGTGAGGGTTAGGTTTAGTGTGAGGGTTAGGGTTAGGGTTAGCGTTAGGGTGATGGTAAGTGTTAGAGTGTGGGTTAGGGTGAGAGTGAGGGTTAGGCTGATGTTTAAGGTGAAGGTCGAAGTTAGAGAGAGTGAGAGGTTTCGGGTGAGGGTGAGGGTTAGGGTGTGGGTGAGGGTGAGGGTTAGGGTGAGGGTAAGGGTTAGGGTGATGTTTAGGGTGAGTGTGAGGTTTAGGGTGAGAGTTAGGGTTCAGGGAAGGGGAATTGTTAGGGTGTAGGTGAGGGTTAGGCTAAGGGTGAGGCTTAGGGTGACCGGGATGGTTAAGGTTCAGGGGAGGATTAGGGTTCGGGTTAGTCTTTGGGTTCGGGTTCGGGTTAGGGTTAGGGTGAGTGTTAGGGTGAGCGGTAGGATTAGTGTTAGGATGAGATTTAGACTTAGGGTGAGGGTTACGTTTAGGGATAGGGTTAGGGTTAGAGTGAGGATAAGGTTTAGGGTGAGGGTTAGTGTGAGACTGAGGGTTAGGGCTAGGCTTAGGATTAGGGTGAGGGTTAGGGTTAGGGTTAGGTTTCGGTGAGGGTTAGGGTGAGTGAAAGGGTTAGGGTGAGGGTTAGGTTGAGGTTGAGGGATAGGGTTATGGTGAGGGTAAGGGTTAGGGCGACGTTTAGGGTGAGGTTGAGGGTTAGGGTTAGCATTAGTGTTAGGGTGAGGGTGAGCGTTAGGGTGACGGTGAGGGGTAGGCTGAGGGGTAGGGTTAAGGTTAGGGTTAGGGTGATGGTTACATTTAGGGTTAGGGTGAGGGCGAGTGTTAGGGTAATGGTTAGGGTCAGGGTTAGGGTGAGGGTGAGGGTTAGGGTTAGCATTAGGGTTAGGATCAGATTGAGTGTTAGGGTTTGGGTTAGGTTGAGGTTGAGGGTTAGGGTTAGCATTAGGGTTACGGTTAGGTTTAGGGTGCAGGTTAGGTTTAGGTTTAGAGTGAGGGTGAGGGTCAGGGTTAGGGTTAGGATTAGGTTTAGGGTTAGGGTGAAGCTGAGGGTGAGGTTGAGGGTGAGGGTGAGCGTGAAGGTGAGGGTTAAGTTTAGCGTTAAGTTTAGGGTGAGGTCTAGGGTGAGGGTGAGGGCTAGGGTGAGGGTTAGTGTGAGGGTTATGGTTAGTGTTAGGTGAGGGTTAGGGTTAGGGTTAGTGTAAGGATAAGGGTTAGGTTGAGGATTATGGTGAGAGTGAGTGTTAGGGTTAGATTAAGGGTTAAGGTGAGGGTTAAGGTAAGGGTTAGGGTTAGGAATAGAGTGAGGGTGAGAGTTAAAGTTAGGTTTAGTGTGAGGGTTAGGGTTGGGGTGAGGGTTAGGGTTAGGGTTAGAGGTAGAGTTAGGGTTAGGTTGAGCGGTAGGATGAGGGTGAGGGTTAGGGTTAGCGTTAGTTTTAGGGTGAGGTTTAGGGTGAGAGTTGAGTGTTAGGGTTAGGGTTAGGGTGAGAGTGTGGGTTAGGGTTAGTTTGAGGGTGAGGGTCTTGTGTTAGGGTTAGGGTTAGGCTTAGATTTAGGATGAGGGTGATGGTGAGGGTTAGAATTAGGATTAGGGTTAGGGTTAGAGTTAGGTGAGAGTGAGGATGAATGTTAGGGTTTGGGTTAGAATTAGGGTGAGGGTGAGCATGACGGTTAGGGTTAGGATTAGGGTTAGAATTATGGTTAGGGTTAGGGTGAGAGTGAGGGTGAGGCTTAGGGTTAGGTTTAGGGTTAGGGTCAGTGTGAGGATCAGGGTTAGGGTGAGAATTAGGGTGAGGGTGAGAAGGAGGGTGAGGGTTAGGGTGAGCTTTAACGTTAGGGTTGGGGTGAGGGTTAGGGTGAATTTTAGGGTTACGGTGAGGGTTAGGGTTAGAGTTAGGTTGAGGCTAAGGTTTAGGCTGAGGATTAGGGTAGGTTTAGTGTGAGGTTTAGGTTTAGGGTGAGGGCTATGGTGAGGGTGAGTGTTAGGGTGAGTGTGAGGGTGAGATTGAGGGTTTTGGTTAGGTAAGGGTTAGGGTTAGGGTTAGGGTGAGGATTAGGGTGAGGATGAGGTTTAGGTTGAGTGTTAGGTTGAGGGTGAGGGTTAGGATGAGGGTGAGGGTGAGGGAGAGCATGAGGGTTCGGGTGAGTGTGAGAGTTCGGGTGAGGTTGAGGGTTCGGGTGTGGGTCAGGTTTAGGTTTAGGGTGAGGGTTAGGGTGACGGTGAGGGTTAGGGTGAGGGTGAGGTTTAGGATTGGGGTTAGGGTGAGGGTTAGGTTTAGGGTGAGTGTTAGGATGAGGGGTAGGGTTAGGGTTAGGCAGAGTGTTAGGGTTAGGGTGAAGATTAGGGTTAGTTTGAGGGTTAGGGTGAAGGTGAGTTTGAGGTTGAGGGTTAGGGTGAGGGTGATGGTGACGGTGAGGGTTAGAGTTAGGATTCGCGTTAGGGTTAGGTTGAGAGTTAGGGTTAGGGTTAGGTTTAGGATGAGGATGAGGGTGAGGGTGAGGGTTAGGGTTAGGGTTAGGTTTAGGATTAGGTTTACGTTTAGGGTAAGGGTTAGGGTTAGGGTTAGGGTGAGGGTTAGGTTTAGGATTAGGGTGAGGGTTAGGGTTAGGGTTATGTTTAGAGTGAGGGTTAGGGTTAGGATTAGGGCGAGGGTGAGGGTTAGGTTGAGGGGTAGGGTTAGGGATAGGGTAAGGGTTAGGGATAGGGTGAGGGTTAGGTTTAGGGTTAGGATTAGGGTGAGGGTGAGGGTGAGGGTTAGGGTTAGGGTTAGGGTCAGGGTTAGGTTTAGGGTGAGGGTTAGTTTTAGGTTTAGGTTTAGGGTGAGGGTGATGCTGAGGGTTAGGTTTAGGGTTAGGATTAGGGTGAGGGTGAGGGTTAGGGTTAGGGTTAGGGTCAGGGTTAGGTTTAGGGTGAGGGTTAGTTTTAGGTTTAGGTTTAGGGTGAGGGTGATGCTGAGGGCTAGGGTTAGGGTTAGTGTGAGGATAAAGTTTAGGGTGAGGATTAGGGTGAGGGTGAGTGTTAGGGTTAGCATAAGTTTTAGGGTGAGGGTTAGGGTTAGTGTTAGGGTTAGGGTTAGGGTAAGGTTTAGTGTTAGGTTTAGGGTTAGGGTCATGGTTAGGGTTAGGGTCAGGGTAAGGCTTAGGGTTAGGGTTAGGGTGAGGGTTAGGGTTAAGTTTTGGGTTAGGATAAGGTTAGGTTAGCGTTAGGGTTAGGGTTAGGGTGATGTTTAGGATGATGTTGAGGGTTAGGGTGAGGGTGAGGTTGAGCGTGAGAGTTAGGTGAGTGGGAGGGTGATGGTGAGGGTTAGGGTTAGGGTTAAGTTTAGGGTGAGAATAAGTGTTATTGTTAGGATTAGGATTAGGGTAAGGGTTAGGCTGAGGGTAGGGTGAGGGTGAGGTTTTCAGTTAGGGAAGGGTTAGGGTTAGGTTTAGGGTGATGATTAGGGTGAGGGTGAAGTTTAGGGTTAGAGTTAGGATTAGGGTGAGGGATAAGCTTAGGGTTAGGATAAGGGTTAGGCTTAGTGTGAGAGTTACAGTTAGGGTTAGGGTTAGTGTGAGGATTAGGGTTAGGGTTAGTGTCAGTGTGAGGATAAGGGTAAGGGTGAGGGTTAGGGTGAGAGTGAGGGTTAGGGTTAGCGTTAGGTTTAGGGTGAGGGATAAGGTGAGGGTTAGGGTTAGTATGAGGGTGAGGCTTAGAGTTAGGTTTAGGGTAAGGGTCAGGGTTAGGGTGAGGTTTAGGATAGGGTTTGGGTGAGGGTGTGGGTTTGGGTGAGGGTGAGTTTTAGGGTGTGGGTGACGGTTAGGGTTACGGTGAGGATTAGGGTTAGGGTTAGGGTTAGGTTTATGGTGAGGGTAAAGGTTAGGATGAGGTTTAGGGTGAGGGTGAGCTTTAGGGATAGCGTTAGATTTAGGGTGAGGGTTAGGGTGAGGGTTAGGATCCAGGTTAGGTTAGGTGAGGGTGAGGGTTAGAGTTAGGTTTAGGGTTAGGTTTAGGGTGAGGGTAAGGTTTAGGGTGAGCATTAGGGTGAGGGTGAGGGTTAGGGTTAGGTTGAGGGTTAGGGTGAGCATTAGGGTGAGGGTTAGGTTTATGTTTAGGGTTAGTGTGAGGGTTAGGGTGAGGTTTAGTGTTAGTGTTAGGATTAGGGTTACTGTAAGGGTTATGGTGAGGGTAAGGGTTAGAGTGAGGTTTAGGATGAAGGTGAGGGTTAGGGATAGCATTAGGGTTAAGGATAGGTTTAGGGTGAGAGTTAGGGTTAGGGTTAGGGTTATGGTGAGGGTTAGGGTTAGCGTTAGGGTGACGGTGATTTTAAGGTTCAGGGTGAGGACTAGGGTTAGGGTTAGGTTTAGGTTAAGGTTTAGGTTTAGAGTGAGGGTGAGAGTGAGAGTTAGGTTTAGGATTCGGCTTAGGTGTAGGGTAAGGCTTAGGGTGAGGTTGAGGGTGTGTGTCAGAGTTACGATTAAGGTGAGGGTCAGGGTTATCGTTATGGTTAGGGTGAGGGTGAGGGTGAGGGTGAGGGTTAGGGTGAGGGTGAGGGTGAGGCTGAGGGTGAGGTTGAGGGTTAGGGTTTGTTTGAGGGTTAGGGTTAGAGTTAGGATGAGGGTAAGGGTTAGGGTGACGGTTAGGGT
Organism: Dipodomys merriami; assembly: GCF_024711535.1. Classification (NCBI taxonomy): domain Eukaryota; kingdom Metazoa; phylum Chordata; class Mammalia; order Rodentia; family Heteromyidae; genus Dipodomys; species Dipodomys merriami. The sequence continues at coordinate 6,337,042 of NW_027206324.1, read as the reverse complement.
CAGGGTGAGGGTTAGGGTTAAGCTTAGGGTTAGGGTGAGGGGTAGGGTGAGGGTTAGTGTTAATGTTTGGGTTACGGTTATGGTGAGGGTTAAGGTGAGTGTAAGGGTTGGGGTGAGCGTTTGGGTGAGGGTGATGGATAGGCTGCAGGTGAGGGGAAGGGTTAGGGCGTGGTTTAGGGTGAGGCTGAGTGTTAACATTAGCATTGGGGTGACGGTGAGTGTGAGGATTACGGTGAGATTTAGGGTTATGGTTAGGGATAAGGTGAGGATTAGGGTTAGGGTTAGGTTTCGGGTGAGGATTAGGTTGAGGGGTAGGGTTAGGGTTAGAGTTAGGGTGAGGGTTAGGGTGAGGGTAAGTGTTAGGGTGAGCGTTAGGGTTAGGTTGAGGTTTAGGGTTATGGTGAGGGTGAGGGTGAGGTTGGGGGTGAGGTTGAGGTTGAGGGTTATGGTTAGGGTTAGTTTTAGGGTGAGGGCTAGTGTGAGGATGAGGGTTAGGGTGAGGTTTAGGGTAGGGTGAGGGTGAGTGTGAGGGTTTGGTTTAATGTGAGTTTTAGAGTGTGGGTGACAGTTAGGTTTAGGGTGAGGGTTAAGGTGACGTTGAGGGTTAGGGTGAGGGTGAGGGTTAGGGTTAAGGTGAGGATTAGTGTTAGGTTTGGTGTTAGTGTTATGGTGAGGGTAAAGGTTAGGATGAGTTTTAGGGTGATGTTGAGGTTTAGGAATAGCGTTAGAGTTAGGGTCAGGGTTAGGGTGAGGGTTAGATTGGGGTGAGGGTGAGGGTTAGAGTTAGGTTTATGGTAAGGGTTAGGGTGAGGGTAAGGTTTTGGGTGAGAGTTAGGGTGAGGGTGAGGGTTAGAGTTAGGTTGAGGGTTAGGGTGAGCTTTAGGGTGAGGGTTTGGTTTAGGTTTAGCGTTAGGGTGAGGGTTATGGTGAGGTTTGGTGTTAGTGTTAGGTTTAGGTTTAGGGCTTGGGTTAGGGTGTTGGTAAGGGTTAGAGTGAGGGTTAGGGTGAGGTTTAGTGTTAGTGTTAGGTTTAGGTTTAGGGCTTGGGTTAGAGTGTTGGTAAGGGTTAGAGTGAGGGTTAGGGTGAGGGTAAGGGTTAGAGTGAGGGTTAATTTTAGGGTGACGGTGAGGGTAAGGGTTAGTTTGAGGGCTAGTGTTAGGGTAAGGGTAAGGTTTAGGTTTAGGTTGAGGGTGAGGGTTAGGGTTAGGGTCATGGTTTGTTTGAGGGTTAGGGTTAGCGTTCGGGTTAAAATTAGGGTGAGGGTTGGGGTTAGGGTTAGGATGAGGGTTAGACTGAGGGTTAAGTTTAGGATTAGTGTGAGGGTAAGGGTTAGGGAGAGGGTGAGGTTAAGGCTTAGGATTAGGGTTAGGCTTAGGGTGAGGGTGTGTGCTAGGGTTAGTATTAGGGTGATGGTAATGGTTAGGTTAGGTTTAGAGTTAGGGTGAGGGTGAGGGTTAGTGTTTGGAGTAGTGTTAAGGTTAAGTTTAGTCTGAGGGTGAGGTTGAGGGTGAGGACGAGGGTTAGGGTAAATGTGAGGGTTAGGGTTAGAGTTAGCATTAAGGTTAGGGTCAGGGTTAGGGTTAGGGTTAGGTTTAGGATGAGGGTTAGGCTGAGGGTTAGGGTTAGGGTTCGTGTGAGGGTCAGGGTTAGGGTGAGGGTTAGGGTGAGGGTGAGGTTTAGGTTGAGGTTGTAGGTTAGTGTTAGGTTTTGGGTGAGGGTTAGGGTGAAGGTTAGTGTTAGGGTTAGGATGAGAGTTAGGGTGAGGGTGAGGGTTAGGGTGAGTGTTAGTGTGAGGGTGAGGGATAGGGTTAATGTGAGTGTAAGGGTTAGGGCGAGGATTAGTGTGAGGTTGAGGATTAATGTTAGCATTAGGGTTAAGGTGAGGGAAAGGTTTAGGGTGAGTGTTAGGGTTATGGTTAGGGATACCCTGAGGATTAGGTTTAGGGTTAGGTTTAGGGTGAGGGTTAGGCTGAAGGGTAGGGTTAGGGTTAGGGTGAGGGTTAAGTTGAGGAGTAGTTTTAGGGTTAGAGTTAGGGTGAGGGTGAGGGTAAGGGTTAGTTTGAAGGTTAGGGTGTGGTTGAGGTTTAGGGTTAGCATTAGGGTTAGGTTTAGGGTTAGGGTTATGATTAGAGTTAGGGTGAGGGTGAGGGCTAGTGTTAGCATTAGGGTTAGGGTTAGGGTTAAGGTTAGAGTGGGGGTGAGGGTGAGGTTTTGGCTTAGTGTTATGATTAGGGTTAGGGTTACCCTGAGGGTGGGGGTGACTTTGAGGGTGAGGATTAGGTTTAGGGTTAGTTTTATCGTGAGGGCTAGGGTGAGGGTGAGGTTTAGGGTGAGGGTTAGGGTGAAGTTGAGGTTTTTGGTAAGGAAAGGCTTAGGGTTCGTGTTAGTGTGAGGGTGAGGATTAGGGTGAGGGTGAGGTTTAAGGTGAGGATTAGGGTTAGGGTTAGGATTAGGGTGAGGGTTAGGGTGAGGATTAGGGTTAGGGTGATGTTTAGGGTGAGGGTTAGGGTGAGGGTGAGGGTGAGGTTGAGGGTGAGGGTGTAGGTGAGGGTTAGTTTTAGGGTAAGGGTTAGGGTGAAGGTGACATTGAGGGGTAGTGCAAATTTGAGTGTTAGGGACAGGGCTAGGGTGAGGGTTAGGGTTAGGGTTATGGTGAGGGGTAGGGTGAGGGGTAGGGTTAGCGTGAGGGTGAGGGTTAGCATTAATGTGAGGATTAGGGTTAGGGTTATGATTAGTGTGAGGATAAAGGTTAGGGTGAGGGTGAGGGTTAGGGTTAGGGTGAGGGTTAGGGTTAGGGTGAGGGTAAGGATGATGGTTAGATTAGGGTTAGGGTTAGTGTTATTGTTAGTGTTATGGTTAGGTTGAAGTTTACAGTGAGGGTGAGGCTGAGGGTGACGGTTAGGTTTAGGGTTAGGGTGAGGTTTAGGTTAGGGTTAAGGTAAGGTTTAGGTTGAGGTTTTAGGTTAGATTTAGGGTTACGGTGAGGGTGAGTGTTAGGGTTAGGTTGAGGGTGAGTGTTAGGGTTAGGTTGAGGGTTCGTGTCATTGTTAGGGTTAGGGTTAGAGTTACGGTGAAGGTGAGGGTGAGTGTAAGGTTTAGGGTTAGGGTGAGGTTTAGGGTTAGGGTTAGGTTTAGGGTGAGGGTGAGGGTGAGGTTTAGGGTTAGATTTAGGGTTAGGTTGAATCTTTTGGTGAGGTTTAGTGTTAGGGTTAGTGTTAGGGTTAGGGTTAGGGTGAGGGTTAGGATGAGGGTGAGGGTTAGGGTTAGATTTAGGATTAGGAATAGGGTTAGTGTTAGGGTGAGTGTTTGGGTTAGGCTTAGGGTTAGGGTTAGGCTTAGCATTAAGCTGAGGGTGAGGGTGAGGGTGAGGGTTAGGGTTAGCGTTTGGGTGAGAGTTAGGGTTAGGGTGAGAGTTAGGGTTAGGTGTAGGGTGAGAGTTAGGATGAGGATTAGGATTAGGATTAGTGTTAGGGTTATTTTTAGGGTGAGGGTTAGGATGAGGGTGATGTTTAGGGTTAGGGTTAGGGTGAGGGTGAGGGTGAGTTTAGGATTAGAGTTAGGGTTAGGGTGAGGGATAGGGTGAGGTTTAGGGTTAGTGTTAGTGTTAGAGTTAGGGTTAGGGTGAGGATTAGTGTTAGGGTGAGGGTTAGGTTTAGGGTTAGGATTAGGATTAGGGTTAGTGTGAGGGTGAGTATGAGGGTTAGGGTTAGGGTTAGGTTTAGGCTAAGGGATAGGCTGAGGGTGAGGGTGAGGGTGAGGGTTAGGGTTAGGGTGAGGGTGAGTTTTAGGGTTAGAGTTAGTGCTAAGTTGAGATTTACTGTGAGGGTTAGTGTTAGGTTTAGTGTTAGGGTTAGGGTTAGGGTGAGGGTTAGGGTGAGGATTAGGATTACAGATAGGGTTAGGTTTAGGATTAGTTTTTGGGTGAGGTTGAGTGTGAGGGTTATGGTTAGGGTTATGAATAGGCTTAGCGTTAGGCTCAGGGTGAGGGTGAGGTTTAGGTTTAGGGTGAGGTTTAGGTTTAGCGTTAGGGTGAGGGTTAGGATGATGGTTAGGTTTAGGATTAGGATTAGAGTGAGGGCTAGCATGAGGGTGAGGTTTAGGGTTTCGGTTAGGGTGAGGTTTAGGGTTAGGATTATTTTTAGGCATAGGGTGGGTGTTAAGGTTAAGGTTATGATGAAGGTGAGGGTTAGGGTAAGGTTGAGGGTTAGGATTAGGTCTAGGTTTACGGTGAGGGTTAGGGTGAGGGCTAGGGTGAGGGTGAGGTTTAGGGTTAGGGTGAGGTTTAGGGTTAGGCTGATGGTTAGTGTTAGTGTGAGGATTATTGTTAGGGTTAGGGTTAGTGTTAGGGTGAGGGTAAGTGTTGGGGTGAGGGTTAGGGTTATGGTGACGGTTATGGTTACAATGAGGGTTAGGTTTAGGTTTAGTGTTATTGTTAGGGTTAGGGTTATGGTTACTGTGAGGGTGAGGGTTAGGGTTCGGTTTAGGGTGAGGTTTATATTAAGGGTTAGGGTTAGAGTTAGGGTTAGGGTGAGCGTGAGGTTTAGGGTTAGAGTTAGCGTTAGTGTTAGTGTTAGGGTTAGGGTGAGGGTTAGTGTGAGGGTTAGGGTTAGGCTTAAGCTTAGGGTTAGGCTTAGGCTTAGGCCGAGAGTGAGGGTGATTGTTAGGGTTAGGGTTAGGGTAAGGGTTAGGGTTAGGGTTAGGGTGAGTGTTAGGATGAGGTGTAGGATTAGGATTAGGGTTGGGGTGAGCGCTAGGGTGATGGTTAATGTGAGGGTTAGGGTTAGGGATAGGGTTACGTTTAGGATTAAGTTTAGATTGTGGGTAAGTGTGAGGGTTAGGGTTAGGCTTAGGGTTAGAGTCAGTGTTAGGGCTAGGGTTTGGTTTAGGGTGAGGTTGAGGGTTAGGGTTAGGGTTAGGGTGAGGGTGAGGGTTAGGATTAGGGTTAGTGTGAAATTTAGGGTTATGGTGAGGGTTATGGTTAGGGTGAGGTTTAGGGTTATGGTTAGGGTTAGGGTGAGGGCTAGGGTGAGAGTGAGGTTTAGGGTTAGGGTTAGGGTGAGGTTTAGGGTGAGGTTGAGTTTTAGGGTTAGTGTGAGGGTGAGTGTCAGGGTTAGGGTGAGGGTTAGTGTTATTGATAGGGTTAGGGTTAGAGTTACTGCGAAGATTAGGATGACTCTGAGGGTCAGGTTTAGGGTGAGGTTTAGGGTTAGGGTTAGGTTTAGGGTGAGGGTGAGTGTGAGGTTTAGGTTTAGTTTTAGGGTTAGGGTAAGGGTTAGGGTGAGGTTTAGGATTAGGGTTAGAGTTAGGGTTTGGGTTAATGTGAGGGTTAGGATGAGGGTGAGGGTTTAAGGTGAGGGTTAGGGTTAGGATTAGGATAAAGGTTAGTATTAGGGTGAGTGTTTGGATTAGGATTAGGTTAAGGTTAGGCTTAGCGTTAAGCTGAGGGTGAGGGTGAGGTTGAGGGTTAGGGTTAGGGTTTGGGTTAGGGTTAGCATTTGGGTGAGAGTTAGGGTTAGGGTTAGGGTGAGAGTTAGAATGAGGATTAGGGTTAGGATTAGTGTTAAGGTTAGTGTTAGGGTGAGGGTTAGGATGAGGGTGATGTTTAGGGTTAGGGTTAGGATGAGGGTGAGGTTGAGGTTTAGGGTTAGAGTTATGGTTAGGGTAAGGGATAGGGTGAAGTTTAGATTCAGGGTTAGTGTTAGTGTTAGGGTTAGGGTGAGGGTTAGTGTTAGGGTGAGGGTTAGGTTTAGGGTTAGGATTAGGATTAGGGTTAGTGTGAGGGTGAGTATGAGTGTTAGGGTTAGGGTTAGGTTTAGGCTTAGGGATAGGCTGAGGGTGAGGGTGAGGGTTAGGTTTAGGGTGAGGTTGAGTTTTAGGGTTAGAGTTAGTGTTAAGTTGAGATTTACTGTGAGAGTTAGTGTTAGGTTCAGTGTTAGGGTTAGGGTTAGGATGAGGGTTAGGGTGAGGGTAAGGGTTAGGGATAGGGTTAGGTTTAGGATTAGGTTTTGGGTGAGGTTGAGTGTGAGGGTTATGGTTAGGGTTATGATTAGGCTTAGGGTTAGGCTGAGCGTGAGGGTGAGGTTTAGGTTTATGGTGAGGTTTAGGTTTAGGGTTAGGGTGAGCGTTAGGATGAGGGTTAGGTTTAGGTTTATGGTTAGGGTGTGGGCTATCATGAGGGTGAGGGTTAGGGTTAAAGTTAGGGTGAGGTTTAGGGTTAGGATTAGCTTTAGGCATAGGGTGGGGATTAGGGTTAAGGTTATGATGAGGGTGACGGTTAGGGTAAGGTTGAGGGTTAGGATTAGGTCTAGGTTTAGGGTGAGGTTTAGGGTTAGGGTGATGGTTAGGGTTAGTGTGAGAATTAGTGTTAGGGTTAGGGTTAGTGTTAATGTGAGGGGAAGTGTTTTGGTGAGGGTTAGGTTTATGGTGACGCTTAGGGTTACAATGAGGGTTAGGGTTAGGTTTAGTGTTATTGTTAGAATTAGGGTTAGGGTTACGGTTACTGTGAGGGTGAGGGTTAGCGTTCGGTTTAGGGTGAGGTTTATATTAAGGGTTAAGGTTAGAATTAGGGTTAGGGTGAGGGTGAGGTTTAGGGTTTGAGTTAGCGTTAGTGTTACTGTTAGTGTTAGGGTGAGGGTTAGTGTGATGGTTAGTCTGAGGGTTAGGGTTAGGCTTAAGCTTAGGTTTAGGTTTAGGCTTAGGCCGAGATCGAGGGTTAGGGTTAGGGTTAGGGTGAGGCCTAGGGTGAGAGTGAGGTTTAGGGTTAGGTTTAGGGTGAGGTTTAGGGTGAGGGTGAGGTTTAGGGTTAGGGTTAGGGTGAGGTTTAGCGTTATGTTTAGGGTTACGGTTAAGGTGAGGGTGAGGGTTAGGATTAGAACTAGGTTTAGGGTGAGGTTTAGTGTGAGGATTAGTGTTAGTGTTAGTGTTAGGGGTAGGGTTAGGCTGAGAGTTAGGGTGAGGGTGAGGGTTAGGGTAAGGTTTAGAATTAGGATTAGGGTTAAGGTGAGGGTGAGTTTGAGGTTAGTGTTAGTGTTAGGGTTAGGGTTAGCATTAGGGTTAGGGTGAGGGTGAGGGTTAGCTTTAGGGTTAGGTTTAGAGTGAGGGTAAGGTTGAGGCTTATGGTGAGGGTTAGGGATAGGATTAGCGTTAGGTTATGTGCTAGGATGAGCAATAGGGTTAGGGTTAGCTTTAGAGTGAGGGTTAGGGTGAGGGTTAGGTTTAGGTTTAGTGTTAGGGTTAGGGTTGGTGTTAGGGTTAGGAGTAGGGTTACGGTGACTGTGAGTGTGACAATTAGGGTTAGGGTTAGTGTTAGGCTTAGGGTTAGGCTGAGGCTAAGGGTGAAGGTGAGGGTTAGATTTAGGGTGAGGGTTTGGTTTATGGTTAGAGTGAGGGTTAAGGTGAGGGTTAGGGTTAGATTAGGGTTAGGGTATGTCCTAAGGTGAGGATTAGGGTTAGTGTTAGGTTTAGGGTGAGGTTTAGCTTTAGGGTTAGGGTCAGGGTTAGGGTTAGGGTGAGGGTGAAGTTTAAGTTTAGGTTTAGGGTCATGGTTATTCTTAGGTTTAGGGTTAAGGTTATGATGAGGTTGAGGGTTAGGGTAAGGTAGAGGGTTAGTATTAGGTCTAGGTTTAGGGTGAGGGTTAGGGTTAGGGTGAGGGTAAGGGTTAGGGATAGGGTTAGGTTTAGGATTAGGTTTTGGGTGAGGTTGAGTGTGAGGGTTATGGTTAGGGTTATGATTAGGCTTAGGGTTAGGCTGAGCGTGAGGGTGAGGTTTAGGTTTATGGTGAGGTTTAGGTTTAGGGTTAGGGTGAGCGTTAGGATGAGGGTTAGGTTTAGGTTTATGGTTAGGGTGTGGGCTATCATGAGGGTGAGGGTTAGGGTTAAAGTTAGGGTGAGGTTTAGGGTTAGGATTAGCTTTAGGCATAGGGTGGGGATTAGGGTTAAGGTTATGATGAGGGTGACGGTTAGGGTAAGGTTGAGGGTTAGGATTAGGTCTAGGTTTAGGGTGAGGTTTAGGGTTAGGGTGATGGTTAGGGTTAGTGTGAGAATTAGTGTTAGGGTTAGGGTTAGTGTTAATGTGAGGGGAAGTGTTTTGGTGAGGGTTAGGTTTATGGTGACGCTTAGGGTTACAATGAGGGTTAGGGTTAGGTTTAGTGTTATTGTTAGAATTAGGGTTAGGGTTACGGTTACTGTGAGGGTGAGGGTTAGCGTTCGGTTTAGGGTGAGGTTTATATTAAGGGTTAAGGTTAGAATTAGGGTTAGGGTGAGGGTGAGGTTTAGGGTTTGAGTTAGCGTTAGTGTTACTGTTAGTGTTAGGGTGAGGGTTAGTGTGATGGTTAGTCTGAGGGTTAGGGTTAGGCTTAAGCTTAGGTTTAGGTTTAGGCTTAGGCCGAGATCGAGGGTTAGGGTTAGGGTTAGGGTGAGGCCTAGGGTGAGAGTGAGGTTTAGGGTTAGGTTTAGGGTGAGGTTTAGGGTGAGGGTGAGGTTTAGGGTTAGGGTTAGGGTGAGGTTTAGCGTTATGTTTAGGGTTACGGTTAAGGTGAGGGTGAGGGTTAGGATTAGAACTAGGTTTAGGGTGAGGTTTAGTGTGAGGATTAGTGTTAGTGTTAGTGTTAGGGGTAGGGTTAGGCTGAGAGTTAGGGTGAGGGTGAGGGTTAGGGTAAGGTTTAGAATTAGGATTAGGGTTAAGGTGAGGGTGAGTTTGAGGTTAGTGTTAGTGTTAGGGTTAGGGTTAGCATTAGGGTTAGGGTGAGGGTGAGGGTTAGCTTTAGGGTTAGGTTTAGAGTGAGGGTAAGGTTGAGGCTTATGGTGAGGGTTAGGGATAGGATTAGCGTTAGGTTATGTGCTAGGATGAGCAATAGGGTTAGGGTTAGCTTTAGAGTGAGGGTTAGGGTGAGGGTTAGGTTTAGGTTTAGTGTTAGGGTTAGGGTTGGTGTTAGGGTTAGGAGTAGGGTTACGGTGACTGTGAGTGTGACAATTAGGGTTAGGGTTAGTGTTAGGCTTAGGGTTAGGCTGAGGCTAAGGGTGAAGGTGAGGGTTAGATTTAGGGTGAGGGTTTGGTTTATGGTTAGAGTGAGGGTTAAGGTGAGGGTTAGGGTTAGATTAGGGTTAGGGTATGTCCTAAGGTGAGGATTAGGGTTAGTGTTAGGTTTAGGGTGAGGTTTAGCTTTAGGGTTAGGGTCAGGGTTAGGGTTAGGGTGAGGGTGAAGTTTAAGTTTAGGTTTAGGGTCATGGTTATTCTTAGGTTTAGGGTTAAGGTTATGATGAGGTTGAGGGTTAGGGTAAGGTAGAGGGTTAGTATTAGGTCTAGGTTTAGGGTGAGGGTTAGGGTTAGGGTGAGGGTAAGGGTTAGGGATAGGGTTAGGTTTAGGATTAGGTTTTGGGTGAGGTTGAGTGTGAGGGTTATGGTTAGGGTTATGATTAGGCTTAGGGTTAGGCTGAGCGTGAGGGTGAGGTTTAGGTTTATGGTGAGGTTTAGGTTTAGGGTTAGGGTGAGCGTTAGGATGAGGGTTAGGTTTAGGTTTATGGTTAGGGTGTGGGCTATCATGAGGGTGAGGGTTAGGGTTAAAGTTAGGGTGAGGTTTAGGGTTAGGATTAGCTTTAGGCATAGGGTGGGGATTAGGGTTAAGGTTATGATGAGGGTGACGGTTAGGGTAAGGTTGAGGGTTAGGATTAGGTCTAGGTTTAGGGTGAGGTTTAGGGTTAGGGTGATGGTTAGGGTTAGTGTGAGAATTAGTGTTAGGGTTAGGGTTAGTGTTAATGTGAGGGGAAGTGTTTTGGTGAGGGTTAGGTTTATGGTGACGCTTAGGGTTACAATGAGGGTTAGGGTTAGGTTTAGTGTTATTGTTAGAATTAGGGTTAGGGTTACGGTTACTGTGAGGGTGAGGGTTAGCGTTCGGTTTAGGGTGAGGTTTATATTAAGGGTTAAGGTTAGAATTAGGGTTAGGGTGAGGGTGAGGTTTAGGGTTTGAGTTAGCGTTAGTGTTACTGTTAGTGTTAGGGTGAGGGTTAGTGTGATGGTTAGTCTGAGGGTTAGGGTTAGGCTTAAGCTTAGGTTTAGGTTTAGGCTTAGGCCGAGATCGAGGGTTAGGGTTAGGGTTAGGGTGAGGCCTAGGGTGAGAGTGAGGTTTAGGGTTAGGTTTAGGGTGAGGTTTAGGGTGAGGGTGAGGTTTAGGGTTAGGGTTAGGGTGAGGTTTAGCGTTATGTTTAGGGTTACGGTTAAGGTGAGGGTGAGGGTTAGGATTAGAACTAGGTTTAGGGTGAGGTTTAGTGTGAGGATTAGTGTTAGTGTTAGTGTTAGGGGTAGGGTTAGGCTGAGAGTTAGGGTGAGGGTGAGGGTTAGGGTAAGGTTTAGAATTAGGATTAGGGTTAAGGTGAGGGTGAGTTTGAGGTTAGTGTTAGTGTTAGGGTTAGGGTTAGCATTAGGGTTAGGGTGAGGGTGAGGGTTAGCTTTAGGGTTAGGTTTAGAGTGAGGGTAAGGTTGAGGCTTATGGTGAGGGTTAGGGATAGGATTAGCGTTAGGTTATGTGCTAGGATGAGCAATAGGGTTAGGGTTAGCTTTAGAGTGAGGGTTAGGGTGAGGGTTAGGTTTAGGTTTAGTGTTAGGGTTAGGGTTGGTGTTAGGGTTAGGAGTAGGGTTACGGTGACTGTGAGTGTGACAATTAGGGTTAGGGTTAGTGTTAGGCTTAGGGTTAGGCTGAGGCTAAGGGTGAAGGTGAGGGTTAGATTTAGGGTGAGGGTTTGGTTTATGGTTAGAGTGAGGGTTAAGGTGAGGGTTAGGGTTAGATTAGGGTTAGGGTATGTCCTAAGGTGAGGATTAGGGTTAGTGTTAGGTTTAGGGTGAGGTTTAGCTTTAGGGTTAGGGTCAGGGTTAGGGTTAGGGTGAGGGTGAAGTTTAAGTTTAGGTTTAGGGTCATGGTTATTCTTAGGTTTGGGTTAAGGTTATGATGAGGTTGAGGGTTAGGGTAAGGTAGAGGGTTAGTATTAGGTCTAGGTTTAGGGTGAGGGTTAGGGTTAGGGTGAGGACTAGGGTGACGGTGAGGTTTAGGGTTAGGGTGAGGTTTAGGGTTAGGGTGATGGTTAGTGTTAGTGTGAGGATTAGTGTTAGTGTTGGGGTTAGTGTTAAGGTGAGGGTAAGTGTTAGGGTGAGGGTGAGGGTTATGGTGACGGTTATCTTTACAATGAGGGTTAGGTTTAGGTTTAGTGTTATTGTTAGGGTTAGAGTTAGGGTTACGGTTACTATGAGGGTTCGGGTTAGGGTTCGGTTTAGGGTGAGGTTTATATTAAGGGTTAGGGTTAGAGTTAGGGTTAGGGCAAGGGTGAGGTTTAGGGTTAGAGTTAGCATTAGTGTTACTGTTAGGGTTAGGGTGAGGGTTAGTGTGAGGGTTAGGGTTAGGCTTAAGCTTAGGGTTAGGCTTAGGCTTAGGCCGAGAGTGAGGGTGATTGTTAGGGTTAGGGTTAGGGTCAGGGTTAGGGTTAGGGTTAGGGTGAGTGTTAGGATGAGGTGAAGTGTTAGGATGAGGGTTAGAGTGAGCACTAGGGTGATGGTTAATGTGAGGGTTAGGCTTAGTTATAGGGTTAGGTTTAGGATTAGGTTTAGATTGAGGGTGAGTGTGAGGGTTAGGGTTAGTGGTAGGCTTAGGGTTAGAGTCAGTGTTAGGGTTAGGGTTTGGTTTAGGGTGAGGGTGAGGTTTAGGTTAGGGTTAGGGTGAGGGTGAGGGTGAGCGTTAGGGTTAGGGTTAGTGTGAAAGTTAGGGTTATGGTGAGGGTTATGGTTAGGGTGAGGGTTAGGGTTAGGTTTAGGGTTAGGGTGAGGGCTAGGGTGAGAGTGAGGTTTAGGGTTAGGGTTAGGGTGAGGTTTAGGTTGAGGGTGAGGTTTAGGGTTAGTGTTAGCGTGAGGTTTAGGGTTATGGTTAGGGTTACGGTTAAGGCGAGTGTGAGGGTTAGGGTTAGAATTAGGTTTAGGGTGAGGGTTATGGTGAGGGTTTGTGTTAGTGTCAATGTTAGGGGTTGGGTTAGGATGAGGGTTAGGGTGCGGGTGAGGATTACGGTAAGGGTTAGGATTCAGATTAGGTTTAAGGTGAGGGTGAGTGTGAGCATTAGGGTTAGGGTTAGGGTTTGCATATGGGTTAGGGTGAGGGTGAGGTTTAGCTTTAGGTTTAGGTTTAGAGTGAGGGTCTGGGTGAGGGTTATGGTGAGTGTTAGGGATAGGATTAGCGTTAGGGTATGTTCTAGGATGAGCAATAGGCTTAGGGTTAGGATTAGAGTGAAGGTTAGGGTGAGGGTTAGGTTTAGGGTTAGTGCTAGGGTTAGATTTGGTGTTAGGGTTAGGATTAGGGTTAAGGTGACTGTGAGCGTGACAGTTAGGTGTAGGGTTAGTGTTAGGCTTAGGGTTAGGCTGAGTTTGAGTGTGAGGGTTAGAGTTAGGTTTTGGGTTAACGTTAGGCTTAGTGTTAGGCAGAGGGTGAGGGTGAGGGTGAGGGTTAGGTTTAGGGTGAGGGTGAGGTTTAGGGTTAGGGTTAGTGTTAGGGTGCGGGTTAGTGTGAGGGTTAGGGTAAGGGTTACTGTTACGGTTACGGTGAGAGTGAGGGTGAGTGTGAGGGTTAGGGTTTGCCTTAGTGTTAGACTTATGCTTAGGCCGAGCTTGAGGGTGAAGGTGAGGGTTAGGGTTAGGGTGATTTTTAGGGTTTTAGGGTTAGGGTGAGTGTTATGGTTAGGCTTAGGGTGAGGTTTAGGTTTAAGATTAGGGCTTGGGTTAGTGCTAGGGTGAGGGTGAGTGTTAGGGTTAGAGTTAGGGTGAGGTTTAGTGTTAGGGTTAGGTTCAGGGTTAGGGTGAGTGTTACGTTGAGGGTGAGGGTTAGGGTTAGGGTGAGGTTTAGGGTTAGTGTGAGGTTTAGGTTATGGTTAGGGTAAGGGTTAGGGTGAAGGTTTGTGTTAGGGTTAGGGTTACGGTGAGGGTGAGTGTTAGGGGTAACGTGAGGGTTCGTGTTATTGTTAGGGTTAGGGTTAGAGTTACGGTGAAGGTGAGGGTGAGTGTGAAGGTTAGGGTTAGGGTGAGTTTTAGGGTTAGGGTTAGGTTGGGGGTGAGGGTGAGGGTGAGGGTGAGGTTTATTGTTAGATGTAGGGTTAGGGTTAGTGTTAAGGTGAGGTTTAGGGTTAGGGTTAGTGTTAGGGTTAGGGTGAGGGTTAGAATGAGGGTTAGGGTTAGGGTGAGGGTTAGGGTTAGGGTTAGGGTTAGGATTAGGATCAGAGTTAGTGTTAGGGTGAGTGTTTGGGTTAGCCTTAGGGTTAGGGTTAGGCTTAACATTAAGCTGAAGGTGAGGGTGAGGGTGAGGGTTAGGGTTAAGGTTTGGGTTAGGGTTAGCGTTTGTGTGATAGTTAGGGTTAAGGTTAGGGTGAGAGTTAGGATGAGGAATAGGGTTAGGATTAGTTTTAGGATTAGGGTGAGGGTTAGGATGAGGGTGATGTTTAGGGTTAGGTTTAGGGTGAGGGTGAGGGTGAGGTTTAGGGTTAGAATTAGGGTTAGGGTGAGGGATAGGGTGAGGTTTAGGGTTAGGGTTAGTGTTAGAGTTAGGGTGAGGGTTAGTGTTAGGGTGAGGGTTAGATTTAGGTTAGGATTAGGATTAGGGTTAGTGTGAGGGTGAGTATGAGGGTTAGGGTTAGGGTTAGGTTTAGGCTTAGGGATAGGCTGAGGGTGAGGGTGAGGGTGAGGGTTAGGGTTAGAGTTAGTGTTAAGTTGAGGTTTAGTGTGAGGGTTAGTGTTAGGATTAGTGTTAGGGTTAGGGTTAGTGTGAGGGTTAGGGTGAGTGTTAGGGTTAGGGATAGGGTTACGTTTAGGATTAGGTTTTGGGTGAGGTTGCGTGTGCGGTTTATGGTTAGGGTTAGGATTAGGCTTACGGTTGGGCGTAGGGTGAGGGTGAGGTTTAGGGTTAGGGTGAGGGTTAGGATGAGGGTTAGGTTTAGGATTAGGATTAGGGTGAGGGCTAGCATGAGGGTGCGGGTTAGGGTTGGGATTAGGGTGAGGTTTAGGGTTAGGATTAGGTTTAGGCATAGGGTGGGGGTTAGGGTTAAGGTTATGATGAAGGTGAGGGTTAGGGTAAGGTTGAGGGTTAGGATTAGGTCTAGGTTTAGGGTGAGGATTAGGGTTAGGGTGAGGGCTAGGTTGACGGTGAGGTTTAGGGTTAGGGTGAGGTTTATTGTTAGGGTGATTGTTAGGTGTTAGTGTGAGGATTAGTGTTATGGTTAGGGTTAGTGTTAGGGTGAGGGTAAGTGTTAGGGTGAGGGTTAGGGTTATGGTGACAGTTATGGTTACAATGAGGGATAGGGCTAGGTTTAGCGTTATTGTTAGGGTTAGGGTTAGGGTTACGGTTACTGTTAGGGTGAGGTTTAGGGTTCGGTTTAGGGTGAGGTATATATTAAGGGTTAGGGTTAGAGTTAGGGTTAGGGTGTGGGTGTGGTTTAGGGTTAGAGTTAGCGTTAGTGTTAGGGTTAGGGTTAGGGTGAGGGTTAGTGTGAGGGTTAGGGTTAGGCTTAAGCTTAGGGTTAGGCTTAGGCTTAGGCCGAGAGTGAGGGTAATGGTTAGGGTTAGGGTGAGGGTGAGAGTGAGGGTGAGGGTGAGGGTTAGGGTTAGTGTGAGTGTTAGGATGAGGTGTAGGGTTAGGATTAAGGTTAGGGTGAGCGCTAGAGTGATGGATAATGTGAGGGTTAGGGTTAGGGATAGGGTTATATTTAGGATTAGGTTTAGATTGAGGGTGAGTGTGAGTGTTAAAGTTAGGGTTTGTTTTAGGGTGAGGGTGAGGGTAAGGGTTAGGGTGAGTGTGAAAGTTAGGGCTATGTTGAGGGTCATTTTTGGGTGAGGGTTAGGGTTAGGGTTAGGCTTAGGCTTAGGTTTAGAGTGAGTGTTAAGGTTAGGGTTTGGTTTAGGGTGAGGGTGAGGTTTAGGGTTAGGGTTAGTGTGAAAGTTAGGGTTATGGTGAGGGTTAGGGGTAGGGTGAGCGTTAGGGTTAGGGTTAGGCTTAGGGTGAGGGCTAGGGTGAGAGTGAGGTTTAGGGTTAAGTTTAGGGTGAGTTTTAGGGTGAGGGTGAGGTTTAGGGTTAGGGTTAGGGTGAATTTTAGGGTTATGGTTATGGTTAGGGTTAAGGCGAGGGTGAGTGTTACAGTAAGGGTGAGGGTTAGGATGAGGGTTAGGATTAGGGTGAGGGTTAGGATGAGGGTGAAAGTAAGAGTAAAGGTGAGGGTTAGGCTGAGGGTTAGGGTTATGGTAAGGGTGACGGTGAGAGTTAGAGTTAGGGTGAGTGTGAGGGTTAGATTGAGGATTAGTGTTAGGGTTTGTATGAGGTTTAGGGTGAGGATGATGGTTAGGGTTAGGGTGAGGGATAGGGTGAAGTTGAGGGTTAGGGTTAGGGTTTGGGTGAGGTTTAGGTTTAAGATGATGGTTAGCGGTAGTGTGAGGGATTGTGTTAGGGTTAGTGTTAGTATTACGGTTATCGTAAGTGTTAGGGTAAGGTATAGTTTTAGGGTGAGGTTTAGGATTAGGGTTAGGGTTTGGGTTATGGTGAGGGTGAGGTTTAGGGTTAGAGTTAAGTTTAGGGTGAGGGTTAGGGTTAGGGTTAGGGTTAGGTAACTGTTAGGTTAGGGATAAGGTGAGGTTTATTGTGGGGGTGAGGGTTAGTGTTAGGGTTAAGATTAGGATTAGGGTTAAGGTGAGGGTGAGTGTGAGTGTTAGGGTTAGGGTTAGGATTAGGATTAGAGTTAGGGTGAGGGTGAAGGTTTCGGTTTGGGTGAGTGTTGGGGTTAGGTTTAGTGTGAGGGTTAGGGTGAGGGTTAATCTTAGACTTAGGATTTGGGTGTGGGCTAGGGTTAGGGTGAGGGTGAGGGTTAGGGTTGGGGTGAGAGTTAGGGTGAGGGTTAGTTTCGTGTTAGGTTTAGGGTTGGGATTAGGGTTAGGCGAAATGTTAGGCTGAGGGTGAGGTTGAGGGTGAGGGTTATGGCGAGGGTGAGGGTTAGGGTTAGGGTTAGGGTGAAATTTAGTGTTAGGGTTAGGGTTAGTGTTAATCTTAGGGTTAAGTTGAGAGTTAGGGGGAGGTTTTGGGTTAGGGTGAGACTTAGGTTTAGCATTAGGGTTAGGGTGAGGTTGAGGTTTAGGGATAAATTAGGGTTAGGGTGAAGCTGAGGGTGAGGGTTAATGTTAGGGTTAGTGTTAGGGTTAGGGTTAGGGTGAGGGTTAGGGTGAGGGTGAGGATTAGGGTTAGGGTTAGGATTAGGATTAGAGTTAGGGTTAGTGTGAGAGTTAGGGTTAGGGTTAGCCTTAGGTTTAGGCTGAATGTGAGGGTGAGGGTTAGGGTTAGGTTTAGGTTGAGGGTTAGGTTTAGGGTTAGGGTGAGGTTTAGTGTTAGGGTTAGGGTTAGAATTAATGTTAGGGTGAGGGTGAAGTTTAAAGGTAGAGTAAGGGATAGGGTGAGGGTTAGTGTGAAGTTTAGGGTTAGGGTGAGGTTTAGGGTGTGGGTGACCATAAGGGTAAACATGAGGGTTAGGCTGAGGGTGAGAATTACTGTAAGGGTGAGGGTTAGGTTTAGGGTGAGGTTTAGGATGAGGATGAGTGTAAGGGTTAGGGTGAGTGCTAGGGTGAGGGTGAGGGTTAGGGTTAGGGTTAGGGTGAGGGTAAGTGTTAGGTTGAGGGTTGCGGTAAGGTTGAGGGTTATGGTTTGGGTGAGGGATAGGATTAGGGTTAGGGTTATTGTTATGTTTAGGGTTAGGGTTTAGGTTACGGTGAGGGTGAGTGTGAAGGTTAGGGTTAGGCTTAGGTTTAGGCTTAGGGTTAGGGTGAGGTTTAGGGTTACAGTTATGGGGAGGGTTAGGATGAACGTTAGGGTTAGGATTAGGGTTAGAGTGAGGGCTAGAGTGAGGGTGAGGTTTAGGGTTAGGGTTATGGTGAGGTGTAGGGTTAGGTTTAGGGTTAGGGTTAGGGTGAGGTTGAGATTTTGGGGTTAGAGTTAGGGTTAGGTTGAGCCTGAGGGTGAGGGTTAGGGTTAGGGTTAGTGTTAGGGTGAGGATTAGGTTGAGGGTTAGTGTGATGGTGAAGGTTAGGGTTAGGTTTAGGATTAGGATTAGGGTTAGTGTCAGGGTTAGGGTTAGGATTAGGGTTAGGGTGAGTTTGAGTGTTATGATAATGGTTAGGTTTAGGGTTATGGTTAGGTTTAGGGTTAGGATTAGTGTTATTGTTAGGGTTAGTTTTAGGGTTAGGCTGACCATTAGGCTGAGTGTGAGGTTTAGGGTGAGGATGAGCGTTAGGGTTAGTGTGAGGGCTAGGTTGAGGGTGAGGGTTAGGGTTAGTGTTAGGATGAGGTTTAGGATTAGGGTGATGGTTAGGGTTAGTGTGAGGGTTAGTGTTAGGGTTAGGGTTAGTGTTAGGTTGAGGGTTAGGGTTAGGGTGAGTGTTATGGTTATGGTTAGTGTGAGTGTTAGAATTAAGGTTAGGGTTATTGTTAGGGTTAGGGTTAGGGTTATGTTTAAGGTGAGGGTAAGGGTGTGAGTTAGGTTTGGGGTTAGGATGAGGTTTAGGTTTAAGCTTAGAGTTAGAATTAGGGTTAGGGTGAGGGTGAAGTTTAGGGTTAGAGTTAGGTTTAGTGTTAGGGTTAGGGTTAGGGTTAGGGTTAGGCTTAGACTTAAGCTTAGCCTTAGGCCGAGCATGAGGGTGAGGGTTAGAGTTAGGGTTCGGATGAGGGTTAGGGTTAGGGTTAGGATGAGGTTTACGTTTAGGATTAGGGTTGGGGTGAGGGCTAGGGTGAGGCTTAGCGTGAGGCTTAGGGTTAGGGATAGGGTTAGTTTTAGGATTAGGTTTAGGTTGAGGGTGAGTGTGAGCGTTAGGGTTAGGGTTAGGCTTAGGCTTAGGGTTAGGGCTTGTGTTAGGGTGAGGGTGCGGCTGAGGGTTATGGTTAGGTTTAGGGTTAGGTTTAGGGTTAGGGTTAGTGTTAGGTTGAGGGTTACAATGAGGATTAGGGTTACGCCTAGGGTTAGGCTTAGGGTTAGGCTGAGGGTGGGAGTGGGGTTAGGATTAGGGTTAGGGTTCGGGTTAAAATTAGTGTTATTGTCAGTGTTATGGTTTTGGTTAAGTTTGCGGTGAGGGTGAGGCTGAGGGTGAGGGTTATGGTTAAGTTTAGGCTTAGGCTTAGGGTTAGGCTGAGGGCGAGGTTGGGGGTGAGGAATAGGTTTTGGGTGATGGTTAGGGTTCGGTTTAGGGTGAGGGTTAGGATGAGGGTAAGGGTTAGGATTAGGTTTAGGGTGAGGGCTAGGGTGAGGTTGAGTGTTAGGGTTAGGGTTAGGGTTAGGCTTAGGTTTAGGCTGAGGGTGAGGGTGCGGGTGAGGGTTAGGGTTAGGGTGATGGATAGGGTTAGGGTTAGGGTGAGTGTTAGAATGAGGGTTAGGGTTAGGGTGAATGTTAGGGTAAGCGTGATGGTCAGAGTAAAGATGAGTGTTAGGCTGAGGGTGAATGTTCCCCTAAGGGTGAGGGTTAGGATTAGGGTGATTGTTAGGGTAAGGATTAGTGTGAGGGTGAGGGATAGATTGAGGATTAGGGTTAGGGTTAGTGTGAGGTTTAGGGTGAGGATGAGGGTTAGTGTTAAGGTGAGGGTTAGGGTTAGAATTAAGGTTAGAGTGGGGGCTAGGGTTACGCTGAGGGTTAGGGTTAGGGTGAGGTTTAGGGTTAGGGTGACAGTTAGGGTTACTATGAGGGTTAGTGTGAGAGTTAGGGTTAGTGTTAGGGTGAGGGTATGTGTTAGGGTGAGGGTTAATGTTAGGTTAAGGCTTTGGTTTAGGGTGAGGGTTAGGGTTAGGGTTTGGGTTAGGGTGTGGGTGAGGCTGAGGATTAGGGTTAGGTTTAGGGTTAGGGTTAGGGTTGGGTTTAGGGTTAAGGTTAGGATTATGGTGAGGGTTAGGGTTAGGGTTAGGCTTAGGCTAAGGGTTAGGCTGAGGGTGAGGGTGAGGGTGGGGGTGTGGATTAGGTTTAGGGTTACGGTTAGGTTTAGGTTTATTGTTAGTGTTATGGTTGGGGTTAAGTTTGCGGTGAGGGTGAGGCTGAGGGTGAGGGTTATGGTTATGGTTAGGCTCAGGGTTAGGGTTAGGGTTAGGGTTAGGTTTAGTGTTATTTTTAGGGTTAGGGTTAGAGTTACGGTGAGGTTGAGGGTGAGAGTGAGGGTTTTGTTTAGGGTGAGGGTGAAGTTTAGGGTTAGAGTTAGGGTGAGGGGGAGGGTTAGGGTGAGGGTTAGGGTTAGGTTTAGTGTTAGGGTTAGGGGGAGGGGGAGGGTTAGGTTGATGTTTAGGGATAGTGTTAGGTTTAGGATTAGGGTTAGGGTGAGGGTGAGTATGAGGGTTAGTGTGAGGGTGAGGCTTAGGCTTAGGGTTAGGCTGGGGTGAGGTTGGGTGTGAGGATTAGGGTTAGCGTGATGGTTCAGGTTTGGGTTGGTGTTATTGTTAGGGTTAGGGTTACAGTTACGGTGAGGGTGTGGGTGCGGGTGAGGATTAGGGTTAGGGTTTGGGTGAGGGTTAGGATGAGGATTAGGGTTAGGATAAGGGTTAGGGTGAGTGCTAGGGTTTGGGTGAGGGTTAGGGTTAGTGTTAGGGTGAAGTTTAGGGTTAGGATTAGGGTTAGGGTGAGGGTGAGTGTTAGGATTAGGGTTGGGTTTAGGTTTAGGTTAGGATTAGTGTTATTGTTAGGGTTAGGGTTAGAGTTATGGTGATGGTGATGGTACGGGTGAGAGATTGGGTTAGGGTTATGGTGGGGTTTAAGGTTAGGGTTAGTGTTAGGGTTAAGGTGAGGGTGAAGTTTAGGGTTAGATAGAGTTTTGGTGGGAGGGTTAGGGTGAGGGTTAAGTTTAGGGATAGTGTTAGGGTTAGTGTGAGGGTGAGAGTTAGGTTGAGGTTTAGGGTTGGGATTAGGGTTAGTGTGAGGGTTAGTGTTAAGGTTAGGGTTAGTGTTAGGTTGAGGGTATTTGTTAGAGTGAGGGTTTGGGTTAGGGTGAGGGTTATGGTTCGGGTGAGGGTTCGGGTTAGGTTTAGGGTTATTGTTAGGGTTAGGGTTAGATTTACAGTTACGGTGATGGTGAGAGTGAGTGTTATATTTTGGGTTAGGATGAGGTTTAGGTTTAGGGTTAGGGTTAGAGTTAGGGTTAGAGTGAGAGTGAGGTTTAGGGTTAGAGTTAGCCTTAGTGTTACAGTTAGGGTTACGGTGAGGGTTAGGGTTAGGATTAGGCTTAGGCTTAGGCTTAGGCCGAGCATGAAGTTGAGGGTTAAGGTTAGGGTTAGGGTGAGGGTTAGGGTTAGGGTTAGGGTGAGGGTGAGCAGAGGTTTAGGGTTAGAGTTAGGTTTAGGGGGAGGTTTAGGATGAGGGTTAGGGTTAGGATTAGGGTTAGGGTAAGGGCTAGGTTGAGGCTGAGTTTTAGGGTTAGGGTTATGTTGAGGTTTACGTTAGGGTAAGGGTTAGGGTTAGCCTGAGGCTGAGTGTGAGGATTAGGGTTAAGGTGAGTGTTAGTGTTAGGGTTAGGTTGAGGGTTTAGCTGAGGGTGAGGGTTAGGATTAGGGTTAGGATAAGGATTAGGGTTAGGGTTTCAGTGAGTTTGAGGGTTAGGGATAGTATTAGGTTGAGGGTTAGGTTTAGGGTGAGGGTTATGTTTAGGGCTAGGATTACGGTTATGATGAGGGTGAGTGTGAGGTTTAGGGTTAGGGTGAGGTTTAGTGTTAGGGTTAAGGTTAGAGTTAGGCTTAGGATGAGAGTGAGGTTTAGGGGTAGAGTTAGGGTTAGGGAGGGGGGTTAGGATGAGGGTTATGGTTAGCGTGCGGGTTAGGGTGGGGGTGACGGTAAGGCTAAAAATGAGGTTTATGCTGAGTGTGAGGGTTATGGTAAGGGTGAGGGTTAAGTTTAGGGTGAGGGTTAGGGTTAGGGTTCAGGTGAAGGTGAGGGTTAGATTGAGGATTAGTGTTAAGGTTAGTGTGAGGTTTAGGGTGGGGATGAGAGTTAGGGTTAGGGTGAGGGCTAGGGTGAGGATGAGGTTTAGGATTAGTGTTAGGGTGAGGTTTAGGGTTAGGGTGATGGTTAGGGTTAGTGTGAGGGTTAGGGTTAGGGTTAGCGTTAGTGTTAGGTTGAGGGTTAGGTTTAGGGTGAGGGTTATGGTTATGGTTATGTTTAGGGTGAGGGTTAGGGTTAGGGTTAGGGTTATTTTTAGTGTTAGGGTTAGGGTTATGTTTACCGTGATGGTAAGGGTGTGGGTTAGGGTTGGGGTTAGAATGAGGTTAGGTTTAGGATTAGGTTTAGAGTTAGGGTTAGGGTGAGGTTGAGGTTTAGGGTTAGAGTTAGGGTTAGTGTTAGGGTTAGGGTTAGGGTGAGGATTAGTTTTAGGATTAGTGTGAGGGTTAGGGTTAAGTTTCGGCTTAGGCTTAGGCTTAAGCTTAGGCTTAGGCTTAGCATGAGTGTGAGAGTTAGGGTTAGGGTTAGGGTGACGGTTAGGGTTAGGGTTAGGATGAGGTTTTGGTTTACACTTACGGTTAGGGTGAGGGCTAGGGTGAGGGTTAGTGTGAGGGTTAGGGTTAGTGATAGGTTTAGGTTTCAGATTAGGGTTAGGGTGAGGTTTAGTGTGAACGTTAGGGTTAGGGTAGGTTTAGGCTTAGGGTAAGGGTGAGGCTGAGGACTAGAGTTAGGTTTAGGGTTAGGTTTAGGGCTAGGGTTACGGTGAGGGTTAGGTTTAGGCCTAGGTTTATGCTTAGGGTTAGGCTGAGGGTGAGGGTGGGTGTGAGGATTAGGGTTAGAGTTAGGGTTTAAATTAGGGTTATTGTTAGTGTTATGGTTTGCTTTAAGTTTGCAGTGAGGGTGAGGTTGAGGGTGAGGGTTATGGCTAGGGTTAGGCTTAGGCTTAGGATTAGGCTGAGGGTGATCTTGGGTGTGAGGAATAGGTTTTGGGTGATGGTTAGGATTATGGTTATGGTGAGGTTTATGATAAGGGTTAGGGTTAGAATTAGGTTTAGGGTGAGGGCTAGGGTGAGGGTGAATGTTAGGGTTAGGGTTAGGCTTAGGCTTAGGTTTAGGCTGAGGGTGAAAGTGAGGGTGAGTTTTAGGGTTAGGGTGATGGATAGGGTTAGGGTTAGGGTGAGTGTTTGGATGACGGTTAGGGTTAGGGTTAGTGTTAGAGTGAGGGTGAGGGATAGATTGAGGATTAGGGTTAGGGTTAGTGTGAGGATTAGGGTGAAGATGAGGGTTAGGGTTAGGGTGAGTGTTAGGGTTAGAATTAAGTTTAGGGTGGGGGCTAGGGTGAGGCTGAGTGTTAGGTTTAGGGTGAGGGTGAGGTTTAGGGTTAGGGTGAGATTTAGGGTTACTGTGAGGGTTAGTGTTAGAGTTAGGGTTAGTGATAGGGTGAGGGTAAGTTTTAGGGTGAGGTTTAGGGTTAGTTTTAGGGTTATTGTGAGGTTTAGGGTTAGGGGTACGGTGAGGGTGAAGATGAGGGTTAGAGTTAGGGGAGGTTTAGGGTTAGGGTTAGGGTTAGAGTTAGGGTTAGGGTGAGTGTGAGGTTTAGGGTTAGAGTTAGGGTTCAGGTGAGGGTTAGGATGAGGGTTAGGGTTAGTGTTAGTTTTAGGTTTAGGGTTAGGGTGAGGTTAAGTGTTAGGGTTATGGTTAAAATTAGCGTTAGGGAGAGGGTGAGTATGTGGGTTAGGGTTAGGTTTAGTTTAGGCTGAGGGTTAGGCTGAGGGTTCGGTTGAGGGGGAGGTTTAGGGTTCGGGTCCAGGTTAGGGTTAGGGTTAGTGTGAGGGTTAGGATGAAGGTTAGGTTTAGGATTAGGGTTAGGGTGAGGGCTACTGTGAAGTTGAGGTTTAGGGTTAGGGTTAGGGTGAGGTTTAGTGTTTGGGTTAGGGTCAGTGTGAGTTTGAGATTTAGGGTTAGAGATAGGGTTAGGGTGAGTGTTAGGGTGAGGGTTTGGCTTAGTGTTAGTCTTATAGTTAGGGTTAGGGTGAGGGTTATGGTGAGGGTGTGTGTTAGGGTTAGGGTTAGGATTAGGATTAGGGTTAGGGAGAGCGGGAGTGTGAGGGTTAGATTTAGCCTTATGTTTAGGCTGAGGGTGAGGGTGACGGTGAGTGTTAGTGTTAGTTTGAGGGTTAGGTTTAGGGTGTGGTTTAGTGTTAGGGTTAGTGTTAGAGTTAGGGTTTGCTGAGTTTTAGGTTGAGTGTGAGGGTTAGGGTGAGGTTTAGGGTGGGGGTGAAGGTAAGGGTAAACGTGAGGGTTAGGCTAAGGGTGAGGGTTTGGGTTAGGTTTATGTTTAGGGTGAGATTTAGGGTTCGGGTTAAGTTAGGGTTAGGGTGAGGGTTAGGGTAAGGGTTAGGGTGAGGGTGAAAGTTAGGGTTAGGTTGAGGGTTAGGGTTAGGATTAGGGTTAGGGTAAGGGTGAGGGTTAGGGTTAGTGTTAGGGTGAGTGTTAGAATGAGAGTTAGGGTTAGTATTAGGGTTAGGGTGAGGGCTAGGGTGAGGGTGAGAGTTAGGGTTAGTGTTAGGTTGAGGTTTAGGATTAGGGTGATGGGTAGGGTTAGTGTGAGGGTTAGTGTTAGGGTTAGGGTTAGTGTTAGGTTGAGGGTTAGGGTTAGGGTGAGTGTTATGTTTATGGTTAGGGTAAGTGTTAGGGTTAGGGTTAGGGTTATTGTTAATGTTAGGGTTAGGGTTATGTTTAAGGTTAGGGTAAGGGTGTGGTTTAGGGTTGAGTATAGGATGAGGTTTAGGTTTAAGATTAGGGTTAGAGTTAGGGTTAGGGCGAAGGTGAGGGTGAGGTTTAGGGTTAGAGTTAGCTTTAGTGTTAGGGTTAAGGTTAGGGTGAGGGTTAGGGTTAGGGTTAGGGTTAGGCTTAGGCTTAAGCTTAGGCTTAGGCCGAGCATGAGGGTGAGGTTTAGAGTTAGGGTTAGTGTGAGGGTTAGGGTTAGAGTTAGGATGAGGTTTAGGTTTAGGATTAGGGTTAGGGTGAGGACTAGGGTGAGGCTTAGGGTGAGGTTAAGGTTAGGGATAGGGTTAGGTTTAGGGTTAGGGTGAGGGTTAGGGTTAGGGTTTCGGTTAGGGTGAGGGTGCGGCTGAGGATTAGGGTTAGGTTTAGTTTTAGGTTTAGAGTTAGGGTTAGGGTTAGATTTAAGGTTACAGTGAGGATTAGGGTTAGGCCTAGTTTTAGGCTTAGGCTGAGGGTGAGGGTGGGGGTGAGGATTAGGGTTAGTGTTATGGTTAAAATTAGGGTTATTGTCAGTGTTATGGTTTGGGTTAAGTTTGCGGTGAGGGTGAGGCTGAGGGTCAGGGTTAGGGTTAGGCTTAGACTTAGGCTGAGGGTTAGGCTGAGGGTGAGGTTGGTGGTGAGGAATAGGTTTTGGGTGATGGCTAGGATTCGGGTTAGGATGAGGGTTAGGATGAGGATTAGGGTTAGGATTAGGTTTAGGGTGAGGGCTAGTGTGAGGATGAGTGATAAGGTTAGGGTTAAGCTTAGACTTAGGTTTAGGCTGAGGGTAAGGGTGAGGCTGAGGTTTAGGGTTAGGGTGATGGATAGGGATAGGGTTAGGGTGAGTGTGCGAATGAGGGTTAGGTTTAGGGTGACTGTTAGGGGGAGCGTGACAATAAGAGTTAAGGTGAGGGTTAGGCTGAGGGTGAATGTTCCCCTAAGGGTGAGGGTTAGGATTAGGGTGATTGTTAGGGTCAGGGTTAGGGTGAGGTTTAGTGTGAGGGTGAGGGATAGATTGAGGATTAGGGTTAGGCTTAGTGTGAGGTTTAGGGTGAGGATGAGGATTAGGGTTAGGGTGAGGGTTAGGGTTAGAACTAAGGTTAGGGTGGGGGCTAGGGTGAGGCTGAGGGTTAGGTTTAGGGTTAGGGTGAGGTTTAGGGTTAGGGTGAGAGTTAGGGTTACTGTGAGGGTTAGTGTGAGAGTTAGGGGTAGTGTTAGGGTGAGGGTAATTGTTAGGGTGAGGGTTAGGGTTAGGTTAAGGCTTAGGGTTAGGGTGAGGGTTAGGGTTAGGGTTTGTGTTAGGGTGTGGTTGAGGCTGAGGATTAGGGTCAGGTTTAGTAGGGTTAGTGTTAGGGTTAGGTTTAGGGTTAAGGTTAGGATTATGGTGAGGGTTAGGGTTAGGGTTAGCCTTAGGCTTAGGGTTAGGCTGAGGGTGAGGGTGAGGGTGGGGGTGCGGATTAGGTTTAGCATTAGGGTTAGGTTTAGGTTTATTGTTAGTGTTATGATTAGGGTTAAGTTTGCAGTGAGGGTGAGGCTGAGGGTGAGGGTTATGGTTAGGGTCAGGGTTAGGGTTAGGGTTAAGGTTAGTGTTATTGTTAGGGTTAAGGTTAGAGTTACGGTGAGGTTGAGGTTGAGGGTGAGGGTTTTGGTTAGTGTGAGGTTTAGAGTGAGTTTTAGGGTTAGGGTTAGTTTTAGGGTGAGGGTGAGGTTTAGCGTTAGAGTTAGGGTGAGGGTGAGGGTTAGGGTGAGCGTTAGGGTTAGGTTTAGTGTTAGGGTTAGGGGGAGGGGGAGGGTTAGGTTGAGGTTTATGGACAGGGTTAGGTTTAGGATTAGGGTTAGGGTGAGATTGAGTATGAGGGTTATGCTTAGGCTTAGCGTTAGGCTGAGGGTGAGGTTGGGTGTGAGGATAAGGATTAGGGTGATGTTTCGGTTTGGGATAGTGTTATTGTTAGGGTTAGGGTTAGAGTTACAGTGAGGGTAAGGGTGGGGGTGAGGGTTAGGGTTAGGGTTAGGGTGAGGGTTAGAATGAGGATTAGGGTTAGGATTAGGGTTAGGGTGAGTGCTAGGGTTTGGGTGAGGGTTAGGGTTAGTGTTAGCTTGAGGTTTAGGGTTAGGATTAGGGTTAGGGTGAGGGTGAGTTTTAGAATTAGGGTTGGGCTTTACGTTAGGGTTAGGTTTAGGGTTAGGGGTAGTGTTATTGTTGGGGTTAGGGTTAGAGTTATGGTGAGGGTTGACGGTACTGGTGAGGGTTTGGGTTACTGTTATGGTGTGGTTTAGGGTTAGGGTTAGGGTTAAGGTGAGGGTGAGGTTTAGGGTTAGATAGAGTTTTAGTGGGAGGGTTAGGGTGAGGGTGAAGTTTAGGGTTAGTATTAGGGTTAGTGTGAGGGTGAGGGTTAGGTTGAGGTTTAGGGTTAGGATTAGGTTTAGTGTGAGGGTTAGAGTTAGGGTTAGGGTTAAGGTTAGGCTTAGTGTGAGGTTTAGGATGAGGATTTGGGTTAGGATTAGGGTTAGGGTGAGGGCTAGGGTGAGGGTGAAGGTGTGGGTGTGGGTTAGGGTTATTGTTAGGGTTAGGGTTAGGTTTAGGGTTAGGGTGAGGGTGAGTGTTAGGGTTAGGGATAGCATTAGGGTTAGCATGAGGGTGAAGGAGAGAGTTAGGTTTAGGCTTAGGGTTAGGGTGATGGTTAGGGTGAGTCTTCAGGTCAGGGTTAGGGTTAGGGTTGGGGTGAGGTTAGTGTTAGGGTGAGATTTAGGGAAAGGGTGAGGATTAAGGTGAGGGTGAGGGTTAGGGTGATTGTGAGCATTAGGGGTTGGGTGAGGGTTAGGGTGATTGTGAGGGTTAGGGTGAGGGTGAGGGTTAGGGTTAGCATTAGGGTGAGCGTTAGGGTTAGGGTTATGTTGAGGGTGAGTTTTAGGATTAGGGTTATGTTGAGGGTGAGGGTTAGGGTGAGGGTTAGGGTTAGGTTTAGCTTTAGGGTTAGCATGAGGGTGAGGGAGAGGGTTAGGTTTAGGATTAGGGTTAGGTTTGGGATTACGCTTAGGGTGAGGGTGATGGTGAGGATGAGGCTAAGGGTCAGGGTTAGGTTTAG
This sequence comes from Dipodomys merriami, assembly GCF_024711535.1. Taxonomy (NCBI): domain Eukaryota; kingdom Metazoa; phylum Chordata; class Mammalia; order Rodentia; family Heteromyidae; genus Dipodomys; species Dipodomys merriami. The sequence continues at coordinate 6,310,240 of NW_027206324.1, read as the reverse complement.
TGTTAGGGTGAGGGTTAGTGTAAGGGTGATATTTAGGGAAAGGGTGAGGGTTAGGGTGACGGTGAGGGTTAGAGTGAGGGTGAGGTTTAGGGTTATGGTTAACATTAGCATGAGTGTTAGGGTTAGGGTTAGTGTGAGGTCTAGGGTTAAGGTTATGGTTAGTGTGAGGGTAAGGTTTAGGGTGAGGTTTAGGTTGAGAGTGAGGTTTAAGGAGAGGGTTAGGTTTAAGGTGAGGGTTAGTTTGAGGGTTAGGGTTAGGATTAGGTTGAGGGTCTGTGTTAGGGTGAGGTTAAAGTTAGGGTGAGGGTTAGGGATACGATTAAGGTTAGGGTTAGGGTGAAGGTGAGGGTGAGTGTTAGTTTTAATGTTAGGTTCAGCGTGAGGGTGAGGTTCATGGTTAGAATTAGGGTTAGGGTTAGGGTTTGGCTAGGGTGAGGGTGAGGGTGAGGGTTAGGGTTGGGGTGATCTGTAGGGTTAGGGAGAGGTTTAGGATTAGGTTTAGGATGAGGATTAGGCTGAGGGGTGGGGTTAGGATAAGGGTTAGGGTGAGGGTTAGGGTTAGGGTTAGGGTTATTGTTAGGGTTAGGCTTAGGTTAGAGTTTGGGTTAGGGTGAGGGTGAGGATGAGTGTTAGGATTAGGCTTAGGAATAGGGTTTTTGTTAGGGTTAGGGTTAGCGTTAGGGTGAGGGTGAGGGTTAGGTTTAGGATTAGCGTTAGGATTATTGTTAGGGTTAGGGTGAGGGTGAGGGTTAGGTTTAGTGTGAGGGTTAGGTTTAGGGTTAGGTTTAGGATGAGGTTAAGTTTTAGGGTGAGGGTTAGGTTAAGGTTGAGCTTTAGGGATAGCATTAGGGTTAGGGTTAGGGTGAGGGTTAGGGTTAGGGTTAGGGTGAGCGTGAGGGTGAGGGTTAGGGTGAGGGTGAGGTTGAGGGTGTGGGTTAGATTTAGGTAAGGGAGAGGGTGAAGATAAGGTTTAGAGTTAGGATTAGGGTTAGGGTTAGGGTGAAGTTGAGGGTTAGGGTAACGGTTAGGTTGAGGTTTAGGGTTAGTGTGAGGGTTGGGTGAGCATGAAGGTAAGGGTTAGGGAGAGGGTTATTGTGAGGGTGAGACTTAATGTTAAGGTTAATGTTAGGGTGAGGGTTAGTGTGAGGGTAAGGGTTAGTGTTTGGTTTAGGGTTAGTGTGAGGATGAAGGTTAGGGTTAGGGTTAGGGGGAGGGTTAGGGTTAGTGTGAGGGGTAGGGTGAAGGTGAGGGTAAGGGTTAGGGTGAGGGTTAGGGTTAGGTTTAGGGTTATGTTTAGGATGAGGGTTATGGTGAGGGTGAGGGTTAAGGTGAGGGTGAGGGTTAGTGTGAGGATGAGGATTAGGTTTAGGTGAGTTTTAGGGTTAGGATTAGGGTTAGGATGAGGGTTATGGTGAGGGTCAGGGTTAGTGTTAGGGTTAGGGTTAGGTTGAAGGTTAGGGTTAGGTTGAGGGATAGGGTGAGGGGTACGTTTAGGGTTAGGTTTAGGGTAAGGGTAAATGTTAGGATGAGTTTTAGGGTGAGGATGAGGTTTAGGGAGAGGAATAGGGTTAGGTTGAAGGTTAGGGTTAGGATTAGGGTGAGGGTATGTTTTAGGGTGAGGGTTAGGGTGAGGGTTAGGTTTAGGGTGAGGGTTAGGGATATGGTTAGGATTATGGTTAGAGTGACAGTGAGAGTGAGGGTTAGTTTTAAGGTTAGGGTTAGGATTAGGGTTAGGGTTAGGGATACGGCAAGGTTTAGGGTTAAGGTGACAGTGAGGGTTAGGGTTAGGGTTAGGGTTATGGTGAGGGTAAGGTCTAGGGTGAGGTTTAGGGTGAGGGTGAGGTTTAGGGTGAAGGTTAGTGTGAGGGTTAAGGTGAGGGTGAGTTTATGTGTTAGATTGAGGGTTAGGTTGAGGGTTAGGGTTAGGGTGAGGTTTAGTGATAGATTTACGGTTAGGGTTAGGGTGAGGGTGAGTGTGAGGGTTAGGGTTAGGTTTAGGTTCAGGGTGAGGGTGAGGTTCAGGGTTAGGATTAGGGTTAGATTTAGGGTTAGGCTGAAGGTGAGGGTGTGATTGAGGGTTAGGGTTCGGGTGAGGGTGAGGATTAGGGTGAGTTTTAGTGTGTGGGTTAGTGTTAGGGTTAGTGTGAGGATTAGGGTTAGGGTTATGGTGAGGGTAAGGGTTAGGTTTAGGTTTAGGGTAAGGTTTAGTGTTAGGGTTATGGTGAGAGTGAGGGTTAAGTTTAGTGTGAGTGTTAGGGTGAGGTTTAGGTTTAGCGTTAGCTTTAGGGTGAGAGTGAGGGTTAGGTTGAGTATGAGGGTTAGGGTTTGGGTGAGGGTTAGGGTGAAGGTGAAGGTTAGGGCGAGGGTGAGACTTAGAGTTAGGGTTAGGGTTAGGATGAGGGTTAGTGTGAGGATAAGGGTTAGGGTTAGGTTTAGGTTTAGTGTGAGGATTAGGTTTAGGGTGAGAGTTAGAGTTATGGTGAGGGTGAGGGTTAAGTTTAAGGTTGTGTGAGGGTTAGGGTTAGAGTCAGGGTTAGGGTTAGGTTTTGGGTTAGGGTGAGGGTGAGGGTGAGGGTGAGGGTGAAGTTGAGGGCGATGGTGAGGGTTAGGGTTAGGGTTAGGTTGAGGTTTAGGCTTAGTGTGAGGGTTGGGTGAGGGTTAAGGTGAGGGTGAGAGTTAAGGTTAGGGTTAGGGTTAGGTTGAGGGTTCGTGTGAGGGTTAGGGTTAGGGTTAGGTTTAGGGTTAGGGTGAAGTTTAGGGTTAGGGTGAGGGTAAGTGTTAGGGTGAGGGTTAGGATTATGGTGAGGGTTATGGTTAGGGTGAGGGTTTGGGTTAGGGTTATTGTTAGGGTTAGGTTTAGGGTTACAGTTAAGGTGAGTGTGAGGGTGAGTGTTAGGGTTAGGGCTAGGGTGAAGTTTAGTGTTAGGGTTAAGATTAGAGTTAGGGTTAAGGTGAGGGTGAGGTTTAGGGGTAGAGTTAGGATTAGGGTGAGGATTAGGGTGAGGGTTAGTGTTAGGTTGCGGGTTAGGGTGGTGTTGAAGGTAAGGGTAAATTTGAGCGTTAGGCTGAGGGTGAGGGTTACAGTAAGGTTGAGGGTTAGGGTTAGGGTGAGCGTTAGTGTTAGCATTAGGGTTTATGTTAGGGTGAGGGTAAGTGTTAGGGTGATGGTTAGGGTTAGGGTGAGGGTTATGGTTAGGGTGAGTGTGAGTGTTAGGGTTATATTATTGTTAGGGTTAGGGTTAGGGTTAGGGTTATGCTTAGGGTTAGGGTTAGGGTTAGGTTTAGGATGAAGTTTACTTTTAGGGTTAGGATTAGAGTTAAGGTTAGAGTGAGGGTGAGATTTAGGGTTAGAGTTAGGGATAGTGTTAGTGTTAGGGTGAGGGTTAGGTTTAAGCTTAGACTTAGGCTTAGGCTTAGGCTGAGCATGAGGATGAGTTTTAGGGTTCGGGTTAAGGTTCGGGTTAGCCCGAAGGTTAGATTGAGGTTTAAGGTTAGGATTAGGGTAAGGGTGAGGGCTAGGGTTAAGGTTAGGGTGAGGGCTAGGATTAGGGATAGCGTTAGGTTTAGGATTAGGGTTAGGGTGAGGGTGAGTGTGAGGTTTAGTGTTAGGGTTAGGCTTAGAGTTAGGGTGAGGGTTAGGGTTAGGGTTTGGGTTCGTGTGAGGGTGAGGCTGAGGATTAGGGTTAGGTTTAGGGTTAGGTTTAGCGTTAGGGTTAGTGTTAGTGTTAGGGTTAGGTTTAGGGTTAGGATTAGGGTGAGGGTATGATTTAGGGTGAGGTTTAGGGTGAGGGTTAGGGATACAGTTAGGGTTATGTTTAGAGTGACGATGAGAGTGAGTGTTAGTTTTAAGTTTAGGGTTAGGGTTAGGCCTAGGGTTAAGGATACGTTTAGGGTTAGGGTTAGGGTGATGGTGAGGTTTAGGGTGAGGTTCAGGGTGAGGGTGAGGTTTAGGGTGAGGGTTAAGTTGAGGGTTAGGGTGAGGGTGAGGGTATGTGTTAGATTGAGGTTTAGGTTGAGGGTTAGGATTAGGGTGAGGTTAGTGATAGGTTTACGGTTAGGGTTAGGGTGAGGGTGAGGGTGAGGTTTAGGGTTAGGGTTAGGTTCAGAGTGAGGGTGAGGTTCAGGGTTAGGATTAGGGTTAGAGATAGGGTTCGGCTGAAGGTGAGGGTGTGGGTGAGGGTTAGGATTAGGGTGAGGGTGAGGGTTAGGGTGAGTTTTAGTGTGTGGGTTAGTGTTAGGGTTAGTGTGAGGATTAGGGTTAGGGTTATGGTGAGGGTAAGGGTTAGGGTAAAGGTTAGGGTAAGGTTTAGTGTTAGGGTTATGGTGAGAGTGAGGGTTAGGTTTAGTGTGAGTATTAGGGTGAGGTTTAGGTTTAGTGTTAGCTTTAGGGTGAGGGTGAGGTTTAGGGTGAGTGTGAGGGTTAGGGTTTGGGTGAGGGTTAGGGTGAAGGTGAAGGCTAGGGTGAGGGTGAGACTTAGAGTTAGGGTTAGGGTTAGGGTGAGGGTTAGTGTGAGGATAAGGGTTAGGGTTAGGTTTAGGGTTAGTGTGAGGATTAGGGTTAGGGTGAGGGTTAGAGTTAGGGTGAGGGTGAGGGTTAAGTATAAGGTTGTGTGAGGGTTAGGGTTAGGCTGAGGGTTAGGGTTAGGTTTTGGTTTAAGGTGAGGGTGAGGGTGAGGTGGAGGGTGAGGGTGAAGTTGAGTGTGATGGTGAGGGTTAGGGTTAGGGTTAGGTTGAGTTTTAGGCTTAGTGTGAGGGTTGGGTGAGCATGAGGTTAAGGGATAGGGTGATGGTTAGGGTTAGGGTGAGGGTTAGGGTTAGGGTGAGTGTGAGTTTTAGGGTTATTGTTAGGGTTAGGGTTAGTGTTAGGGTTATGGATATGGTTACGGTTACGGTTACGGTTAGAATGAAGTTTAGTTTTAGGGTTTGGGTTAGAGTTAAGGTTAGGGTGAGGGTGAGATTTAGGGTTAGAGTTCGGGTTAGTGCTAGTGTTAGGGTTAGGGTGAGGGTTAGGGTTAGGCTTAGGCTTAGGCTTAGGCTTAGGCCGAGCATGAGGGTGAGTGGTAGGGTTCTGGTTAGGGTTCGGGTTAGGGTGAACGTTAGATTGAGTTTTAGGTTTAGGGTTAGGGTGAGGGCTAGGGTTAGGGATAGGTTTAGGTTTAGGATTAGGGTTAGGGTGAGGGTGAGTGTGAGGTTTAGGCTTAGAATTAGGGTGAGGGTTAGGGTTAGGTTTTGGGTTAGTGTGAGGGTGAGGCTGAGGATTAGGCTTATTTTTAGGGTTACGTTTATTGTTAGGGTTAGTGTGGGGTTAGGGTTAGGGTTATGCTGAGAGTTAGGGTTAGAGTTAGGATTAGGCTTAGGGTTAGGATGAGGGTGAGGGTTTGTTTGAGGATTGGAGTTAGGGTTAGGGTTAGGCATAGGGTTAGGCTTATTGTTTGTGTTATGCTTAGGGTTAAGTTTGCGGTGAGCATGACGCTGAAGGTGAGGGTTATGCTTATGGTTAGTGTTAGGGTTAGTGTTATTCTTAGGGTTAGGGTTAGGGATACGGTGAGGATGAGGTTGAGGGTGAGGGTTAGGTTTAGGGTGCGGTTTCGGGATAGGTTTAGAGTAAGGGTTAGGGTGAGGGTGAGGTTTAGAATTAGAGTTATTGTTAGGGGGAGGGTTAGGGTTAGGGTTTGGGTTAGGGTGAGGGTGGGGGTGAGGATTAGGGTTAGGTTTAGGGTTAGGGTTAGGGTTAGGTTTTTAAGATAGGGTTAGGGTTAGGGTTACGGTGAGGGTTAGGGTTAGGGTTAGGCTTAGGGTTAGGCTGAGGGTGATAGTGGGTGTGAGGATTAGGGTTAGGGTTAGTGTTAGTGTTAGGGTTATTGTTAGTGTTATGGTTAGGGTTAAGTTTGCTGTGAGGGTGAGTCTTAGGGCGAGGGTTTTGGTTATGGTTATGGTTATGGTTAGGGTTAGAGGTATTGTTAGGGTTAGGGTTAGAGTTACCGTGAGGGTGAGGGTGAGGGTGAGGTTTAGGGTTCAGATTAGGGTTCGGGATAGAGTGAAGGTTAGATTGAGGTTTAGGGTTAGGATTAGGGTAAGTGTGAGGGCTAGGGTTAGGGTTAGGGTGAGGGCTAGGGTTAGGGATAGGGTTTTGTTTTGGATTAGGGTTAGGGTGAGGGTGAGTGTGAGGTTTAGGGTTAGGGTTAGGCTTAGAGTTAGGGTGAGGGTTAGGGTTAGGGTTTGGGTTAGTGTGAGGGTGAGGCTGAGGATTAGGGTTAGGTTTAGGGTTAGGTTTAGGGTTAGGGTTAGTGTTAGGTTTAGGGTTAGGATTAGGGTTATGGTGAGGTTTAGGGTTAGAGTTAGGATTAGGCTTAGGGTTAGGATGAGGGTGAGGGTGGGTTTGAGGATTAGAGTTAGGGGTAGGTTTAGGCTTAGTGTTAGGTTTATTTTTAGTGTTATGCTTAGGGTTAAGTGAACATGAGGTGAGCATGAGGCTGAAGCTGAGGGTTATGGTAAGGGTTATGGTTAGGGTTAGTGTTAGTGTTATTCTTAGGGTTAGGGTTAGAGATATGGTGAGGATGAGGTTGAGGGTGAGGGTTAGGGTTAGGGTGCGGTTTAGGGATAGGTTTAGGGTAAGGGTTAGGGTGAGGGTGAGGTTTAGAATTAGAGTTATTGTTAGGGGGAGGGTTAGCGTTAGGGTTTGGGTTAGGGTGAGGGTGGGGCTGAGGATTAGGGTTAGGTTTAGGTTTAGGGTTAGGGTTAGGTTTTTAAGTTAGGGTTAGGGTTAGGGTTACGGTGAGGGTTAGGGTTAGGGTTAGGCTTAGGGTTAGGCTGAGGGTGAGGGTGGGTGTGAGGATTAGGGTTAGCGTAAGGGTTAGTGTTAGGGTTATTGTTAGTGTTATGGTTAGGGTTAAGTTTGCTGTGAGGGTGAGTCTGAGGTTGAGGGTTATGGTTATGGTTAGGGTTATTGTTAGAGTTAGGGTTAGAGTTATGGGGAGGGTGAGGGTGAGGGTGAGGGTTAGGGTTCGGGTTACGGTGAAAGTTAACTTACGGTTTAGGGTTAGGATTAGGGTAAGGGTGAGGGCTAGGGTTAGGGTTAGAGTTAGGGATATGGGGAGGGATAGGGTTAGGTTTAGGGTTAGGTTTAGGGTTAGGGTTAGGATTACGGTGAGGGTTAGGGTTAGGATTAGGCTTAGGCTTACAGTTAGGCTGAGTTTGAGGCTGAGGGTGAGGGTTATGTTGATGGTTAGGGTTAGGATTAGGGTTAGGGTAGGTGTTATTGTTAGGGTTAGGGTTAGAGTTATTGTGAGGTTCAGGGTGAGGTTGAGGGTTAGGGTTAGGTTGAGGTTTAGGGTTAGGTTTAGTGTTAGGGATAATGTTAGGGTGAGGGTATCGGTAAGGTTAAAGTTGAGTGTTAGGCTGAGCATGAGGGTTACGGTAAGGGTGAGGGTTAGGCTTAGGGTGAGGGTTAGGGTTAGGGTTGGGGTGAGAGTTAGGGTTCGGGTTCAATTTAGGGTTAGGTTGAGGGTTAGGGTAAGGGTTACGGTGACGGTGAGGGTTAGGGTTAGGTTGAGGGTTAGTGTTAGGATTAGGGTTAGTGTGAGGTGAAGGTTAAGGTTAGTGTTAGGGTGAGGGTTAGGATGAGGGTTAGGGATAGGATTAGGGTTAGGGTGAGGGCTAGTTTGAGGGTGAGGTTTAGGGTTAGGGTTAGGTTTAGGGTTCGGGTTAGGGTGAGGGTGAGGTTTACGGTTAGAGTTATGGTTAGGGTGAGACTGAAATTGAGGGTTAGGGTTAGGGTTAGTGTTAGAGTTAGGGTTAGGGTGAGGGTTAGGTTGAGGGTGAGGGTTAGGCTAAAGGTTAGGATTAGGATTAGCATAAGGTTTAGGGTGAGTGTGAGGGTTAGGGTTAGGGTTAGGCTTAGGGTTAGGCTGAGGGTGAGGTTGAGAGTGAGGGTTTGGGTTAGGTTTACTGTGAGAGTTAGGGTTCGGGTAAATTTAGGGTTAGGGTGAGGGTTAGGGTTAGGTTTATGGTGAGCTTGAGTTTTAGGGTAAGGTTGAGGCTTAGGGTTAGGATTATGTTTAGGGAAAGGGTTAAGGTTAGGGTTAGGGTGAGGTTAAGAATGAAGATTAGGAATAGGGTGAAGGCTAGGTTGAGGGTGAGCTTTAGGGTTAGTGTTAGATTAAGGTTTAGGGTTAGAGTTAGGGTTAGGGTGAGGGTTAGGTTGAGGGTTAGATTTACTGTGAGGGTGAGGGTTAGGGTTAGGGTGAGGATGATGGTAAGAGTAAAGGTGAGGTTTAGGCTGAGGTTGAGTGTTAGGGTGAAGGTTAGGGTTAGGTTTAGGGTTAGGGTAAGGGATAGGGTTAGGTTCAGGGTGAGTGTTAGATTGAGGATTAGGGTTACTGTTAGTGTGAGGTTTAGGGTGAGGATGTGGGTTAGGGTTAGGGTGAAGGTGAGGGTTAAAATTAGGGTTATGTTGAGGGCTAGGGTGAGGATGAGTGTTAGTGTTAGGGTTAGGGTTATGGTGAGGTTTAGGATTAGGTTGAGGGTTAGCGTTAGTGTGAGGGTTAGTGTTCGGGTTAGGGTCAGTGTTAGGGTGAGGGTAAGTGTTAGGGTGAGGGTTAGGTTTAGGGTGAGGGTTATGGTTATGGTGAGGGTTAGGGTTAGGGTTATTGTTAGTGTTAGGGTTAGGGATACGGTTACGGTGAGTGTGAGGGTGAGAGTTAGGGTTAGGTTTAGGGTGAAGTTTAGTGTTAGGGTTAGGGTTAGGGTTAAGGTGAGGGTGAGGTTTAGGGGTAGAGTTAGGTTTAGGGTGAGGGTTAGGGTCAAGGTTAGGGTTAGGGTGCGGGTTAGGGTGGGGTTGAAGGTAAGGGTAAATTTGAGGGTTAGGCTGAGGGTGAGGGTTACAGTAATGGTGAGGGTTAGGGTTAGGGTGAGGGTTAGTGTTAGGGTTAGAATGAGGGTGAGGGTTAGATTGAGGATTAGTGTTAGGGTTAGTGTGAGGTTTAGAGTGAGCTTGAGGGTTAGGGTTATTGTTAGGATGAGGTTTATGGTTAGGGTGAGGCTTAGGGTTAGTGTGAGCATTGGTGTTAGCGTTAGGGTTTATGTTATGGTGAGGGTAAGTGTTAGGGTGAGGGTTAGGTTTAGGGTGAGAGTTATGGTTAGGGTAAGTGTGAGGGTTAGGGTTAGGGTTATTGTTAGGGTTAGTGTTAGGGTTATGGTTAGTGTTAGTGTTAGTGTTAGGGTTAGGGTTAGGGTTAGGATGAGGTTTAGTTTTAGTCTTAGGATTAGATTTAAGGTTAGATGAGAGTGAGATTTAGGGTTAGAGATAGGTTTAGTGCTAGTGTTAGTGTTAGGGTGAGGGTTAGGGTTAGGTTTAGGCTTAGGCTGAGGCTTGGGCTTAGGCCGAGCATGAGGGTTCGGGTTAGGGTTCGGGTTAGGGTTCGGGTTAGTGTGAAGTTTAGATTGAGGTTTAGGGTTAGGATTAGGGTAAGGGTGAGGGCTAGGTTTAGGGTTAGGGTATGGGCTAGGGTTAGGGATAGGGTTAGGTTTAGTATTAGGGTTAGGGTGAGGGTGAGTGTGAAGTTTAGGGTTAGGGTTAGGCTTAGAATTAGGGTGAGGGTTAGGGTTAGGGTTTGGGTTAGTGTGAGGGTGATGCTGAGGATTAGGGTTAGTTTTAGGGTTAGGTTTAGGGTTAGAGTTAGGGTTAGGCTTAGGCTTAGGATGAGGGTGAGGGTGGGGTTGAGGATTAAAGTTAGGGTTTGGGTTAGTCTTAGGGTTAGGTTATGATTAGGGTTAATTTTGCGGTGAGCATGAGGCTGAAGGTGAGGGTTATGGGTAGGGTTAGGGTTAGGGGGAGGGATAGGGTGAGGTTTAGGGTTAGGGTTAGTGTTAGGGTAAGTGTGAGGGTGAGGGTTAGGTTGAGCTTTAGGGATAGGGTTAGGTTTAGGATTAGGGTTAGGGTGAGACTGATTGTGAGGTTTAGGTTGAGGATTAGGCTTAGGCTTATGGTTAGGCTAAGAGTGAGGGTGGGGGTGAGGATTAGGGTTAGGGCTAGGCTATGGCTTAGGCTGAGGGTGAGGATGGATGTGAGGATGATCGTTAGGATTAGGGTAAGGGTGAGGGCTCGGGTGAGGGTAAATGTTAGGGTCAGGCTTTGGCTTAGTCTTCCAGTTAGACTGAGGGTGAGTTTGAGGGTGAGGGTTAGGGTTAGCGTGATGGTTAGGTTTAATGTTAGGGTGAGGGTTAGAATGAGGTTTAGGGTTCGGTGAGGTTAGGGTGAGGATGATGGTAAGGGTAAAGGTGAGGTTTACGCTGAGGGTAAGGGTTAAGATGAGGGTGAGGGTTAAGGTAAGGGTGAGGGTTAGGGTTAGGGTGAGGCTGAGTGTGAGGTTTAGGGTGAGGATTAGGCTTAGGTTTACAGTTAGGCTAAGGGTGAGGGTGGGGGTGAGGGTGGGGGTGAGGATTAGGGTTATGGTGATGGTTAGGGTTAGGGTTAGTGTTATTGTTAGGGTTAGGGTTAGAGTTACGTTGAGTGTGAGGGTGCGGGTGAGGGTTAGGGTTAGGGTTAGGGTGGGGTTTAGGGTTGGGTTAGGATTATGGTTAGGTTGAGGGTGAGGTTTAGGGTTAGATATAGTGTTAGGGGTAGGGTTAGGGTGAGGGTCAGGGATAGGGTTATTGTTACTCTTAGGGTGAGTGTGAGGGTTAGGTTGAGGTTTAGGGTTATGGTTACGATTAGGGTTAGTGTGAGGGTTAATGTTATGGTTAGGGTTAGTTTTAGGTTGAGGGTGGTTGTTAGGGTTTGGGTTATTGTGAGGGTTATCGTTGGGATGAGGGTTAGGATAAGGGTTAGTGTTATTGTTAGGGTTAGGTTTAGTGTTTCGGTTACGGTGAGGGTGAGGGTTAGGGTTAGGTTCAGGGCGAGGTTTAGGGTTTGGTTTAGGGTTAGAGTGAGGGTTAGGGTGAGTGTGAGGATTAAGGTTAGAGTTAGGTTTAGGGTGAAGGTTAGGTTGACCTTTAGGGTTAGGGTTAGTGTTAGGGTTAGGGTTAGGCTGAGAGTTAGGGGGAGAGTTAGGATTACTGTTAGGTTTAGGTTTATGGTTAGGGTTATCTTTAGTGATAGGGTGAGGGTGAGGTTTAGAGTTTGAATTAGGGTTAGGGTGAGGCTGAGGCTGAGGGTGAGGGTTAGGATTAGGGTTAGCATTAGGATTAGGGTTTGGGTTAGGGTGAGTGTGAGGGTTAGGGTTAGGGTTAGTGTTAGCCTTAGGTTTAGGCTGAGGGTGAGGGTGAGGGTGAGGGTTAGGGTTAGTTTAAGGGTTAGGGTTAGGGTGAGGTTTAGTGTTAGACTTAGTGTTAGAGTTAGGGTTAGAGTGAGGGTGAGGTTTAGGGGTAAAGTTAGGGTTAGGGTGAAGGTTAGGTTGAGAGTTAGGGTTAGGGTTAGGGTTAGGATGGGGGTGAAGGTAAGGGTAAACGTGACAGTTAGGCTGAGTGTGAGGGTTATGGCAAGGGTGAGGATTAGGGTTAGGGTGAGAGTTAGGGTTAGGGTTAGTGTGGGAGTTAGGGTTCGGGTTAAGTTTAGGGTTAGGGTTAGGGTTAGGCTAAGAGTTTCGGTGAGGGTGAGGGTTAGTGTCAGTTTGAGAGTTAGGGTTAGGATTAGGGATAGGGTGAGGGTTAGTGTTAGGGTTAGTGTTACGGTGAGGGTTAGGATGAGGGTTAGGGTTAGGATTAGGGTTAGGGTGAGGGCTAGTGGCAGGTGAGGTTTACGGTTAGTGTTAGGGTGAGGTTTACGGTTAGGGTTAGGGTTAACGTTAGGGTGAAGTTGAGTTTCGGGTTAGAGTTAGGGTTAGGGTGAGGCTGAGGTTGAGGGTTAGGGTTAGGGTGAGGTTTAGTGTTAGGATTAGTGTTAGAGTTAGGGTTAGAGCAAGGGTTAGGTTGGGAGTGAGGGTTAGGCTTACCTTTAGGAATAGGTTTAGGCTGAGGGTGTGGGTGAGTTTGAGGGTTATGGTTAGGTTGAGGGTTCGGCTTAGGTTGAGGGTTAGGTTTAGGATTAGGGTTAGGGTGAGGGTTAAGTTTAGGGTTAGGGTGAGGGTAAGAATGAGGATTAGGGTTAGGATTAGGGTTATGGTGAGGGCTAGGGTGAACGTGAGGGTTAAGGTTAGTGTTAGATTAAGGTTTAGGGTTAGGGATAGCTATAGGGTGAGGGTTCGGTTGAGGTTAGGGTTACAGTGAGTGTGAGGGTTAGTGTTAGGGTGAGGGTTAGGGTTAGGATTAGGGTTAGGTGAGAGTGAATGTTAGGATTAGGGTTAGGTTTAGGGTTAGGGTTAGGTTTAGGGTTAGGGTGAGGGTTAGGGTTAGGATGATGGTAAGGGTAAAGGTGAGGTTTAGGGTGAGGCTGAGGGTTAAGATAAGGGTGAGGGTTAGGTTGAGGCTTAGGTTTAGAGTAAGGGGTAGGATTAGGGTCAGGGTGATTGTTAGATTGAGGATTAGGGTTAGGGTTAGTGTGAACTTTAGAGTGAGGATGAGGGTTAGGGTTAGGGTGAGGGTGAGTGTTAGAATTAGGTTTAGGGTGCGGGCTAGGGTGAGGGTGAGGGTTAGGGTAAGGGTTAGGCTTAGGCTTAGGATTAGGCTGAGCGTGAGATTGAGGGTGAGGGTTAGGGTTAGTGTGATGGTTAAGTTTACAGTTAGGGTTAGGGTTAAAATGAGGTTTAGGGTTAGGGTGAGGTTTAGGATGAAGTTTAGTTTTAGGGTTAAGGTTAGACTTAGGGTTATGGTGAGGGTGAGGTTCTGGGGTACAGTTAGGGTTAGGATGAGGGTTACGGTTAGGGTGCAGGTTAGCCTGAGGGTGACGGTTAGGTAAAGGTGAGGGTTAGGCTGAGGGTGAGGGTTCCGGTAAGGGTGAAGTTTAGGGTTAGGGTGAGGGTTAGTCTTAACATTAAGGTGAGGGTGAGGGTTAGATTGAGGATTAGTGTTAGGGTTAGTGTGAGGTTTAGGGTGAGGATGAGGGTTAGGGTTAGGGTGAAGGCTAGGGGAGTGTGAGGGTTCGGGTTAGGGTTAGGGTGAGGGTAAGTGTTAGGGTGAGGGTTAAGGTTAGAGTGAGGTTTATGATTAGGGTGAGGGTTAGGGTTAGGGTTAGGTTTATTGTTAGGTTGAGGGGTAGGGTTACTGTTTCTGTGAGGGTAAGCATGAGGATTATGGTTAGGGTTAGGATGAGGTTTAGGTTTAGGGTTAGGGTTAGAGTCAGGGTTAGGGTGAGGGTTAGGCTTAGGCTTAGGCTTAGGCTTAGGCTTTGGCCGAGCATGAGGTTGAAGGTTCGGGTTCGAGTTCGGGTTTGGTTTAGGATTAGGTTTAGGGTTAGGTTGAGAATTAGGTTGAGGTTTAGGGTTAGGATAAGTTTAAGGGTGAGGGCTAGGCTGAGGTTTAGGGTGAGGGTTAGGGTTAGGGATAGGGTTATGTTTAGGATTAGGGTTTGGGTGGGGATGAGTGTGAGGGTTAGGATTAGGGTTAGGATTAGGGTTAGGGTTAGGCTTAGAGTTAGGATGAGTGTTAGGGTTAGGGTTTGGGTTAGGGTGAGGTTGAGCCTGAGGATTAGGGTTAGGTTTAGGCTTACTGTTAGTGTTAGGGATAGGTTTAGGGTGAGGGTGAGGTTTAGATGTAGGGTTTGGGGGTGGGTTAGGGTGAGGGTTAGGGTTAGGGTTAGTGTTTGGTTTAGGTTGAGGGTGAGTGTTAGATTGAGGTTTAGTGTTAGGTTTAGGGTTAGGGTCAGTGTGAGGGTTAGTGTTAGTGTTAGGGTTAGTGTTAGGGTGAGGGTAAGTGTTCGGGTGAGGTTATGGGTTAGGGTGACGGTTATGGATAGGGTGAGGTTTAGAGTTAGGGTTAGAGTTATTGTTAGGTTTAGGTTTAGGGTTTCGGTTACGGTGAGGGTGAGTGTGAGGGTTAGGGTTAGTGTTAGGTTGAGGTTTAGGGTTTGGGTTAGGGTTAGAGTTAGGGTTAGGGTGAGGGTGAGGTTTAGTGTAAGAGTTAAGGTTAGGGTGACGGTTAGGGTTAGTTTAGGGTGAGAGTTAAAGGGAGGGTAAGGCTTAGTGTTAGTTTTAGGGATAGGATTAGGGTTAGGGTTAGGGTGAGGGTCCGTGTGTTTGTTAGGGTTAGTTCTGGGTTTAGGCTTAGGTTTAGGCTGAAGGTGCGGGTGATGGTTAGAGTTAGGGTTAGGGTTAGTGTTAGGGTTAGGGGGAGGGTTAGGATGAGGGTTAAGGTTAGGATTAGGGTTAGGGCAAGGGCTAGGGTGAGGTTGAGGTTTAGGGTTAGAGTTAGGTTGAGGTTTATGGTTAGGGTAAGGGTAAAGGTGAGGGTGAGGTTTAGGGTTAAAGTTAGGGTTAGGGTGAGGCTGAGGGTGAGAGTTAGGGTTAGGTTTAGTGTTAGGTTTAGGGTTAGGGTTAGGATGAGGGTTAGGGTGAGTGTTAGGGTTAGGTTTAGGGTTAGGTTTAGGCTGAGGGTGAGGGTGAGGGTGAGGGTTTGGGTGAGGTTAAGGGTTAGGGTTAGGATGAGGGCTAGGGTTGGGTGAGGGTTAGGGATAGGGTTATCGTGAGGTTTAGGGTTAGGGTGATGGTTAGGGTTAGTGTGAGGGTTAGTGTTAGGGTTAGGGTTATTGTTAGGGTTGGGGTAAGTGTTAGGGTGAGGTTTAGGGTTAGGGTGATGGTTATAGTTAGGGTGAGGGTTAGGATTATGGTTAAGGTTATTGTTAGGGTTAGGGTTAGGATTATGGTGAGTGTGAGGGTGAGGGTTACGGTTAGGGTTAGGATGAGGTTTAGGTTTAGGGTTAAGGATAGAATTAGGGTTCGGGGGACAGTGAGGTTTAGGGTTAGAGTTAGGGTTTTTGATAGTTTTAGGATTAGGGTGAGGGTTATAGTTAGGCTTAGGCTTAGGCTTAGGCTTAGGCTGAGCATGAGAGTGAGGGTTAGGGTTAGGGTGATGGTTCTGGTTAGGATTATTGTTATTGTTAGGGTTAGGGTTAGAGTTACAGTGAGGGTGAGGTGCAGGTGAGGGTTAGGGTTAGGGTTAGGGTGGGGTTTACCGTTAGGGTTAGGGTTAGGGTTAGGTTGAGGGTGAGGTTTAGGGTTAGATTTAGGTGAGGTTTAGTGTTAGGGTTAGGGTTAGGGTTAGGTTAAGGTGAGGTTTAGTGTTAGGGTTAGGGTTAGGGTGAGGCTGAGGGTTAGGGTTAGGGTTAGGGTTAGGTTTAGGGTTAGATTTAGGGTTAGGGTGAGGGTGAAGTTGAATGTGAGGGTTAGGCTTAGGGTTAGGATTAGGTTTAGGATATGTGTTAGGGTGAGTGTGAGCGATATGTTTAGGGTTAGGGTTAGGCTTAGGGTTAGACTGAGGGTGAGGGCTGGGGTGAGGGTTAGGTTAAGGTTGAGTGTGAGGGTTAGGGTTAGGGTGAGGGTTAGGGTTAGGGTTACTGTGAGCGTGAGGGTTAGGGTAGGTTGAGAGTTAGGGTTAGTGTTAGAGTTAGGGTGAGGGTTCAGGTTAGGGTTAGGGTGAGTGTAAGGATGAGGATTAGGGTTAGGATTAGGGTTATGGTGAGGGCTAGGGTGAGGTTGAGGGTTAGGGTTCGTGTAAGATTAAGGTTTAGGTTTAGGGTTAGGGTTAGGGTGAGGATTAGGTTCAGGATTATGGTTACAGTGAGGGTGAGGATAAGGGTTAGGGTTAGGGTTAGGGTTAGGATTAAGGTTAGCTTGAGGGTGAGTATTAGCATTAGTGTTAGGGTTAGGTTTAGGGTTAGGATTAGTGTTATTGTTAGGGTTAGGGTTAGAGTTATTGTGAGGGTGAGGGTGTGGGTGGGGGTTAGGGTTAATGTTAGGTTGAGGTTTAGGGTTAGAGATTAGGATTAGGGTAAGTGTGAGGGTGAGGTTTAGGGTTAGATTTAGGGTTAGTTGGAGGATTAGGTCGAGGGTGAGGGTTAGGTTTAATTTTAGTATTAAGGTTAGGGTGAGGGTTAGGTTGAGGTTTAGGCTTACCGTTAGGGTTAGGGTTAGGATTAGGGTTAGGGTGAGGGTGAGTGTGAGCGTTAGGGTTAGGGTTAGGCTTAAGCTTAGAGTTAGGCTGAGAGTGAGGGTGGGGGTGAGGATTAGGTTTAGGGTGATGGTTAGGGTTAGGGTTAGGGTGAGGGTTAGAATGAGGGTTAGGATTAGGATTAGGGTGAGGGTGAGGGCTAGGCTGAGGGTGAGGGTTAAGGTAAGGGTTAGGCTTAGGATAAGGTTTAGGCTCAGCTTGAGGTTGAGGGTGAAGGTTATGTTTAGTATGATGGTTAGGTTTACAGTTAGGGTGATGTTTAGGATGAGGCTTAGGGTTAAGGTGTGGGTTAGGGTGAGGTTTAGTGTTTGGGTTAGGGTTAGACTTAGGGTTATGGTGAGCTTGAGGTTCTGGGATACAGTTAGGGTTAGGATGAGGGTTAGGGTTAGGGTGCAGGTTAGCCTGGGGTTGACCATAAGGGTAAAGGTGAGGGTTAGGATGAGGGTGAGGGTTTCCCTATGGGTGAGGGTTAGGGTTAGGGTGAGGGTTAGTGTTAGCATTAGATTGAGGGTGAGGGTTAGATTGAGGATTAGTGTTAGGGTTAGTGTGAGGTTTAGGGTGATGATGAAGGTTAGGTTTAGGATGAAGGCTAGGGTGAGTGTGAGGGTTAGGGTTAGGGTTAGGGTGAGGGTAGGTGTTAGGGTGAGGGTTAAGGTTAGGGTGAGGGTTATGGTTAGGGTGAGGGTTAGGGTTAGGGTTAGTTTTATTGTTAGGTTTAGGGGTAGGGTTACGGTTACTGTGAGGGTGAGGGTGAGGATTAGGGTTAGGCTTAGGCTTAGGCTTATGCTTAGGCCGAGCATGAGGTTGAGGGTTCGGGTTCGTGTTGGGATGAGGGTTAGGTTTAGGTTTAGGGGTAGGTTGGGAGTTAGGTTGAGGTTAAGGGTTAGGATAAGTTTAAGGGTGAGGGCTAGGCTGAGGGTTAGGGTGAGGGTTTGGGTTTGGGATAGGGTTAGGTTTAGGATTAGGGTTAGGGTGAGGGTGAGTGTGAGGGTTAGGATTAGGGTTAGGGTTAGGCTTAGAGTTAGGATGAGTGTTAGGGTTAGGGTTTGGGTTAGGGTGATGTTGAGGCTGAGGATTAGTGTTAGGTTTAGGGTTAGGTTTAGGGTTAGTGTTAGTGTTAGGGTTAGGTTTATGGTTAGGGTTAGGGTGAGGGAGAGGTTTAGATATAGGGTTAGGGGGAGGGTTAGGGTTAGGTTTAGTGTTAGGTTTAGGTTGAGTGTGAGGGTTAGGTTGAGGTTTAGGGTTAGGGTTAGGTTTAGGGTCAGTGTGATGGTTAGTGTTAGTGTTAGGTTTAGTGTTAGGGTGAGGGTAAGAATTAGGGTGAGGTTATGGGTTAGGGTGATGGTTATGTTTAGGGTGAGGGTTAGGGTTAGGGTTAGGGTTATTGTTAGGTTTAAGTTTAGGGTTACGGTTACGGTGAGTGTGAGTGTGAGGGTTAGGGTTAGGTTGAGGTTTAGGGTTTGGGTTAGGGTTAGAGTTAGGGTAAGGGTGAGGCTGAAGTTTAGGGTTAGAGTTAGGGTTAGGGTGACGGTTAGGGTTAGGGTTAGGGTGAGAGTTAGGGGGAGGGTAAGGGTTAGTGTTAGGGTTAGGGATAGGATTAGGGTTAGGGTTAGGGTGAGGGTCAGTGTGTTTTTTAGGGTTAGGTCTAGGGTTAGGCTTAGATTTAGGCTGAGGGGGAGGTTGATGGTTATGTTAGGGTTAGGGTTAGGGGGAGGGTTAGGATGATGGTTAGGGTTAGGATTAGGGTTAGGGCAAGGCCTAGGGTGAGGGTGAGGTTTAGCGTTAGAGTTAAGGTGAGATTTATGGTTAGGGTTAAGGTTAGGGTGAGGGTGAGGTTTAGGGTTAGAGTTAGGGTTAGCGTGAGGCTGAGGGTGAGGGTTAGGGTTAGGCTTAGTGTTAGGTTTAGTGTTAGGGTTAGGGTGAGGTTTAGGGTGAGGGTTATGGTTAGATTTAGGATTAGGGTTAGGCTGAAGGTTAGGGTGAGGGTGAGGGTTAGGGTGAGGATAAGGGTTAGGTTTAGGGTGAGGGCTAGGTTTTGGTGAGGTTTAGGAACAGGGTTAGCGTGAGGTTTAGGGTTAGGTTTATTTTTAGGGTTAGGCTAAGTGTTAGGGTTAGTGTTAGGTTGAGGGTGAGGTTTAGGGTTAGATTTAGGGTGAGGGTTAATGTTAGCGTTAGGTTCAGTTTTAGGGTGAGTCTAAGGGTTATGGTGAGGTTTTGGGTTAGGGTGAGGTTTATGGTTAAGCTGAGGGTTAGGAATCGGTTTAGAGTTATTGTTAGGGTTCGGTTTAAGTTTACGGTTACAGTGAGGGTGAGGATGAGGGTTAGGGTTAGGCTCAGGGTGAGGTTTACTGTGAGGGTGAGGTTTAGGGTTAGAGTCAGTGTGAGGGATAGTTTGAGGGTTTGGGTTAGGGTTAGTGTTAGTGTTAGGGTTAGGGTGAGAGTTAGGGGGAGGTTTAGGGTTAGGGTTAAGTTTAAGATTAGGTTAAGAATGAGGCTGAGTGTGTGTGTTAGGGTTTGGTTTAGGGTTAGGCTTAGGGTTAGGCTGAGGGTGAGGTTGAGGGTGAGGGTTAGGGTTAGGTTTAGGGTTAAGATTAGGGTTAGGGGGAGGGATAGGATGAGGGTTAAGGTTAGGATTAGGGTTAGGGTGAGGGCTAGGGTGACGGTAAGGTTTAGGGTTAGGGTTAGGGTGAGGGTTAGGGTTTTGTTTAGGGTGAGTGTTAGGGTTTGGGTTAAGTTTAGGTTTAGGGTGAGCGTTAGGGTAAGGGTTACAGTGAGGGTGAGGTTTAGGGGTAGGTTGAGGGTTAAGGTTAGGATTAGGGATAGTGTGAGGGTGTGGGTGAGGGTTGGGGTTTGGTTTAGGGTGAGGTTTAAGATGAGGGTTAGGGTTAAGATTAGGGTAAGGGTGAGGGCTAGGGTGAGGGTGAGGGTTAGGGTAAGTGTAAGGCTTCGTCTTAGTGTTAGGTTGAGTGTGAGGTTGAGGGTGAGAGTTAGAATTAGGGTAATGGTTAAGTTTACACTTAGTGTTAGAGTTAGTATGAGGTTTAGGCTTAGGGGGATTTTTAGGGTGAGGATGATGGTAAGGGTAATGGTGAGGTTTAGGCTGAGGGTGAGGGTTAAGATAAGGGTGAGCGTTAGGGTTAGGTTTAGGGTTAGATTAAGGGCTAGGGTTAGTGTTAGGGTGAGGGTTAGATTGAGGATTAGGGTTAGGGTTAGTGTGAGGTTTAGAGTAAGGATGAGGGTTAGGGTGATGGTTATGCTTAGGGTGAGAGTTATGGTTAGGTTGAGGGTTAGGGTTAGCATTAGGGTGAGGTTTAGTGTTAGGGTTAGGTTTAGAGTTAGGGTTAGGGTGAGGGTGAGGTTTAGGGTGGAGTTAGGGTTAGGGTGAGGGTTAGGATGAGGGTTACTGTTAGTGTTAGTGTTAGTGTGAGAGTTAGGGGCAGGGTTAGGGTTAGGGTTAAGTTTAAGATTAGGGTTAGGATGAGGGTGAGTGTGTGTGTTAGGGTTTGGTTTAGGGTTAGGCTTAGGGTTAGGCTGAGGGTGAGGTTGAGGTTGAGGGTTAGGGTTAGGATTAGGGTTAGGGGGATGGTTAGGATGAGGGTTAAGGTTAGGATTAGGGTTAGGGTGAGGGCTATGGTGAGGGTAAGATTTAGGGTTAGGGTTAGGGTGAGGGTTAGGGTTTTGTTTAGGGTGAGCGTTAGGGTTCGGGTTAAGTTTAGGGTTAGGGCGAGCGTTAGTGTTCGGGTGACAGTGAGGGTGAGGTTTAGGGTTAGGTTGAGGGTTAGGGTTAGGATTAGGGTTAGTGTGAGGGTGTGGGTGAGGGTTAGGGTTAGGGTTAGGGTGAGGGTTAGGGTTAAGATTAGGGTTAGGGTGAGGGCTAGGGTGAGGGTGAGAGTTAGGGTAAGTGTAAGGCTTAGTCTTAGTGTTAGGCTGAGTGTGAGGTTGAGGGTGAGGGTTAGGGTTAGTGTGATGGTTAGGTTTACAGTTAGTGTTAGAGTTAGTATGAGGTTTAGGGTTAGGGGGATTTTTATGTTGAGGATGATGGTAAGGATAATGGTGAGGTTTAGGCTGAGGGTGAGGGTTAAGATAAGGGTGAGCGTTAGGGTTAGGTTTAGGGTTAGATTAAGGGCTAGGGTTAGGGTTAGGGTGAGGGTTAGATTGAGGATTAGGGTTAGGGTTAGTTTGAGGTTTAGAGTGAGGATCAGGGTTAGGGTGAGGATTAGGGTTAGCGTGAGAGTTATGGTTAGGTTGAGGGTTAGGGTTAGGGTTAGGGTGAGGGTGAGTATTAGATTGAGGATTAGTGTTAGGTTTAGTGTGAAGTTTAGGGTGAGGATGAGCTTTCGGGTTGAGGGCGAGGTCTAGGGAGAGTTTGAAGTTTAGGGTTAGTGTTAGGGTGAGGGTAAGGGTTAGGGTGAGGGTTAGGGTTAGGGTGAGGGTTATGTTTAGGGTGAAGGTTAGGGTTAGTGTTAGGGTTATTGTTAGTGTTAGGGTTAGGGTTAAGGTTATGGTGAGCGTGAGGTTAAGGGTTAGGGTTAGGTCTAGGATGAGGTTTAGGGATAGGGTTAGGGTTAGGGTTAGGGTCAGAGTGAGGTTCAGTGTTAGATTTAGGGTTAAGGTGAGGCTGAGTGTGAGGGTTAGGGTTAGGAATAATGTTAGGGTTAGGCTTAAGTTGAGGGTTAGGTTGAGGGTGAGGGTTAGGGTTAGGATTAGGAGTAGGATTAGGGTTAATGTTAGGGTGAGCCTGAGGGTTAGGGTTAGGGACAGGCTTAGGGTTAAGCTGAGGTTGAGGGTGAGGGTTAGGGTTAGGGTGAGGTTTAGGGTTAGGGTTAGGGTGAGTGTGAGGGTTATTGTTAGGTTTAGGCTTAGGATTAGGCTCAGAGTTAGGGTGTGGATTAGGGTTAGGGTTAGTGTTAGGGTGAGGTTTAGGGTTTGGGTTAGGGTTAGAGTTAGGGTTAGGGTGAGGGTGAGTTTTAGGGTTAGAGTTAGGGTTACGGTGAGGTTTAGGTTGAGGGTTATGTTAAGGGTTAGTTTTAGGGTTAGGGTTAGGGTGAGAGTTAAGGGAAGGGTTAGGGTTAGGGTAAGGGTTAGGGATAGGATTAGGGTTAGAGTGAGGGGGAGTTGTGTGTTAGGTTTAGGTTTAGGGATAGGCTTAGGGTTAGGCTGAGGGTGAGGTTGAGGGTGATGGTTAGGGTTAGGGGGAGGGTTAGGATGAGGGTTAGGGTTAGGATTAGGGTTAGGGTAAGGTCTAGGGTGAGTGTGAGGGTGAGGTTTAAGGTTATGGTTAGGGTTAGCGTTAGGGTGAGGGTGAGGTTTAGGGTTAGATTTAGGGTTAGGCTGAGGCTGAGGGTGAGGGTTAGACTTAGGATTAGGATTAGGTTTAGGGTAAGGGATAGGGTGAGTGTTAGGGTTAGGGTTATGCTTAGGGTCAGGCTGAAGATGAGGGTGAGGGTGAGGGTTAGGGTTAGTGTTAGATGAGAGTTAGGGTTCATTTATGTTTAGGGTTAGGTTGAGAGTTAGAGTTACGGGGAGCGTGAGGTTTAGGGTTTTTTTGAGGGTTATGGTTAGGGTTAGGGAGAGGGTTAAGGTTATGGTTAGGGTGAGGGTAAGGATGAGGATTAGGTTTAGCATTTGTGTTAGGGTGAGGGCTAGGTTGAGGGTGAGGGTTAGTGTTAGTGTTAGGTTAAGGTTTAGGGTTAGGGTGAGGGTTAGTGTGAGAGTTAGTTTGAGGGTTAGGGTTACTGTGAGGGTGAGATTTAGGGTTAGCTTGAGGGTTAGGTTTAGGATTAGGGTTAGCAAGAGGGTGATGGTTAGGATTACAGTTAGGGTTAGGGTTAGGGTTAGGTTTAGGGTTAGGATTAGTGTTATTGTTAGGGTTAGGGTTAGAGTTATGGTGAGGGTGAGGGTGAGGGTGAGGGTGAGGGTTAGGGTTAGTGTTAGGGTGAGGTTTAGGGTTAGGGTTGGGGTGAGGTTTAGGTTTAGGGTGAGGGTGAGGTTTAGGGTTAGATTTAGTGTTAGTTGGAGGGTTAGGTCGAGGGTTATGGTTAGGGTTAGTTTTAGGCTTAAAGTTAGAATGAGGGTTAGGTTGAGGTTTAGGGATAGGGTTAGGATTAGGGTGAGGGTGAGGGTGAGGTTGAGGGTTAGGGTTAGGCTTATGCTTAGGATTAGGGTTAGGCTGAGTGTGAGGTTGAGGGTGAGGGTTAGGGTTAGGGTGATGGTTAGGTTTACGGTTAGGGTGAGGGTTAGGATGAGGTTTAGCTTGAGGGTGAGGGTTAGGGTGATGATGATGGTAAGGGTAAAGATGAGGTTTAGGCTGAGGTTGAGGGTTAAGATAAGGGTGAGGGTTAGGGTTAGGTTTAGGGTTAGGGTAAGGATTAGGGTTAGGTTAGGGTTAGCGTGAGGGTTAGATTGAGGAGTAGGGTTAGGGTTAGTGTGAGGTTTAGGGTGAGGATCAGGGTTAGGGTTAGAGTTAGGGTGAGGTTTAGGGTTTGGATTAGGGTTAGAGTTAGGGTTAGGGTGAGGGTGAGGTTTAGGGTTAGAGTTAGGGTTAAGGTGAGGTTTAGGTTGAGGGTTATGGTAAGGGTTACTTTTAGGGTTAGGTTTAGGGTGAGATTTAGGGGAAGGGTTAGGATTAGGGTTAGGGTTAGGTATAGGATTAAGGTTAGAGTGAGGGGGAGTGTGTGTGTTAGGTTTAGGTTTAGGGATAGGCTTAGGGTTAGGCTGAGGGTGAGGGTGAGGGTGAGGGTTAGGGTTAGGGTGAGGGTTAGGATGAGGATTAGGTTTAGGTTTAGGGTGAGGTTTATGGTTAGGGTTATGGTTAGGGTTATGGTTATGGTGAGGGTGAGGTTAAGGGTTAGGGTTAGGTCTAGGATGAGGTTTAGGGATAGGGTTACTGTTAGGGTTAGGGTCAGGGTGAGGTTCAGTGTTAGAGTTAGGGTTAGGTTGAGGCTGAGGGTGAGGGTTAGGGTTAGGATTAATGTTAGGGTTAGGCTTAAGGTGAGTGTTAGGTTGAGGGTGAGGGTTAGGTTTAGGATTAGGAGTAGGATTAGGGTTAATGTTAGGGTGAGCCTGAGGGTTACGGTTAGGGACAGGCTTAGGGTTAAGCTGAGGTTGAGGGTGAGGGTTAGGGTTAGGGTGAGGTTTAGGGTTAGGGTTAGGGTGAGTGTGATGGTTAAGGTTAGGTTTAGGCTTAGGATTAGGCTGAGAGTTAGGGTGTGGATTAGGGTTAAGGTTAGTGTTAGATTGAGGTTTAGGGTTTGGGTTAGGGTTAGAGTTAGGGTTAGGGTGAGGGCGAGTTTTAGGGTTAGAGTTAGGGTTAAGGTGAGGTTTAGGTGAGGGTTATGGTAAGGGTTAGTTTTAGGGTTAGGGTTAGGGTGAGAGTTAAGGGAAGGGTTAGGGTTAGGGTTAGGGTTAGGGATAGGATTAGGGTTAGAGTGAGGGGGAGTTGTGTGTTAGGTTTAGGTTTAGGGATAGGCTTAGGGTTAGGCTGAGGGTGAGGTTGAGGATGATGGTTAGGGTTAGGGGGAGGGTTAGGATGAGGGTTAGGGTTAGGATTAGGGTTAGGGTAAGGTCTAGGGTGAGTGTGAGGTTGAGGTTTAAGGTTATGGTTAGGGTTAGCGTTAGGGTGAGGGTGAGGTTTAGGGTTAGATTTAGGGTTAGGCTGAGGCTGAGGGTGAGGGTTAGATTTAGGGTTAGGATTAGGTTTAGGGTAAGGGTTAGGGTGAGTGTGAGGGATACGGTTATGCTTAGGGTCAGGCTGAAGGTGAGGGTGAGGGTGAGGGTTAGGGTTAGGGTTAGAGTGAGAGTTAGGGTTCATTTATGTTTAGGCTTAGGGTGAGGGTTAGAGTTACGGGGAGCGTGAGGTTTAGGGTTTTGTTGAGGGTTATGGTTAGGGTTAGGGATAGGGTTAAGGTTATGGTTAGGGTGAGGGTAAGGATGAGGATTAGGTTTAGCATTAGTGTTAGGGTGAGGGCTAGGTTGAGGGTGAGGGTTAGGGTTAGTGTTAGGTTAAGGTTTAGGGTTAGGGTTAGGGTTAGGGTTAGGGTTAGTGTGAGGGTGAGGGTGAGGTTGAGGGTTAGGCTTAGGCTTAGGCTTAGGCTTAGGGTTAGGCTGAGCGTGAGGTTGAGGGTGAGGATTAGGGTTATGGTGATGGTTAGGTTTATGGTTAGGGTGAGCATTAGGATGAGGTTTAGCATTAGGGTGAGGGTTAGGGTGATGATGATGGTAAGGGTAAAGATGAGGTTTAGGCTGAGGTTGAGGGTTAAGATAAGGGTGAGGGTTAGGGTTAGGTTTAGGGTTAGGGTAAGGGTTAAGGTTACGTTTAGAGTTAGGGTGAGGTTTAGATTGAGGATTAGGGTAGGTTTATTGTGAGGTTTAGGGTGAGGATGAGGGTTAGGGTTAGGGTCAGGGTGAGGTTTAGGATTAGGGTGAGGGTTAGGGTTAGTGTGAGGGTTAGTGTTAGGGTTATGGTTAGTGTTAGGGTGAGGGTAAATGTTAGGTTGAGTGTTAGGTTTAGGGTGAGGGTTATGGTTAGTGTGAGGGTGAGGGTTAGGATTAGGGTTAGAGTGAGGTTTAGTGTTAGGGTTAGGGTAAGTGTTAGGGTTAGGGAGAGGGTGAGTTATAGGGGTACATTTAGGGTTAGGGTGAGGGTTAGGGTTAGGGTGCTGGTTAACGTGGGGGTGACGGTAAAGGTAAAGGTGAGGGTTAGGCTGAGGCTGAGGGTTACGGTAAGGGTGAGTGTTAGGGTAAAGGTGAGGGTTAGTGCTAGCCTTAGGGTGAGGTTGGGGGTTCGATTGAGGATTAGTGTTAGGGTTAGTTTGAGATTTATGGTGAAGATGAGGGTTGGGGTTACCCTGAACTCTAGTGTGAGGGTGAGGGTTAGGGTTAGTGTTAGGGTGAGGTTTAGGGTTAGGGTGATGTTTAGGGTTATTGTGAGAGTTATTGATAGGATTAGGTTTAGTGTTAGGGTGAGGGTAAGTGTTAGGGTGAGGTTTAGGGTTAGGGTGAGGGTTATGGTTAGAGTGAGGGTTAGGGTTAGGATTAGATTAAGGGTGAGGGCTAGGTTAAGGTTTAGGCTGATGGTTAGGGTTAGGGATAGGGATAGCTTTAGGATTAGGGTTAGGGTGAGGGTTAGGACTAGGGTTATGGTTAAGCTTAGAGTTAGGATGAGGTTTAGGGTTAGGGTTTGGGTTAGGGTGAGGGTGAGGCTGAGGATTAGGGTTAGGTTTATGGTTAGGTTTGGGTTAGGTTTAGCGTTAGTGTTAGTGTTAGGGTTAGTGTTAGGGATCCAGTGAGGGTTGGTGTTAGGGTTAGGGTTAGGTTTAGGCTTAAAGTTAGGGTGAAGGTTAGAATGAAGTTTAGGTTTACGATTAGGGTTAGGGTCAGGGCTAGGGTGAAGGTGAGGATTAGGGTTAGTGTTACGGTAAGATTTAGGGTTAGTGTTAGAGTTAGGGTGAGGGTTAGGATGAGCATTAGGGTTACAGTGAGGATGAGGGTGAGGGTGAGGGTGAGGGTTAGGGTTACGGTGAGCGTGAGGGTTAGGGTTAGGTTGAGGGTTAGGTTTAGGGTTAGGTTTAGAGTGAAGGTTAAGGTTAGGGATAGGGTGAGGGTAAGCATAAGGATTAGGGTAAGGATTAGGGTTAAGGTGAGGGCTAGGTTGAGGGTGAGGGTTAGGGTTAGTGTTATATTAAGGTTTAGGGTTAGGGTTAGGGTTAGGGTGAGGGTTAGGGTTAGGGTTAGGGTGAGGTTTAGTGTTAGGGTTAGGGTTAGAGTTATGGTTAGGGTGAGGGTGAGATTTAGAGTTAGAGTTAGTTTTAGGATGAGGGTTAGGGTGAGTGTTAGTGTTAGGGTGAGGGTTAGGGTAGGGGTGACGCTAAGGCTAAATGTGAGGGTGAGGCTGAGGGTGATGGTTACAGTAAGGTTGAGGGTTAGGGTTAGGGTGAGGGTTAGAGTTAGGGTTAGGGTGAGAGTTAGGGTTCGGGTAAAGTTTAGGGTTAGGGTGAGGGTTAGAGGAAGGGTTATGGTGAGGGTGAGGGTTAGGGTTAGGTTGAGGTTTAGGTTTAGGATTAGGGTTAGGGTGAGGGTGAGGGTTAGTGTTAGTGTTAGCGTGAGGGTACGTGTTAAGTTGTGGGTTAGGGTTAGGTTGAGGGTTATGTTTAGGTTGAGGGGTAAAGTTAGGGTTAGGGTTAATGTTAGGGTTAGGGTTAGGGTTATAATTATGGTGAGGGTGAGGGTGAGGGTTAGGGTTAGGTTTAGGCTGAGTGTGAGTGTGCGGGTGAGGATTAGAGTCAGGGATAGGGTTAGGGTTATTGTTAGTGTTATAGTTAGGATTAAGTTTGCAGTGAGGGTGAGGCTGAGGGTGAGGGTTATGGATAGTGTTAGGATTAGGGTTAAGTTAGTGTTATTGTTAGGGTTAGGGTTAGAGTTACAGTGAGGTTGAGGTTGAGGGTTAGGTTTAGGGTGAGGTTTAGGTTTAGAGTTAGGGTTAGGGTTAGGGTGAGGGTGAGGTTTAGTGTTAGGGTTAGGGTTAGGGGGAGGGTTACAGTGAGGTTTAGGGTTAGTTTTAGGGTTAAGGTGAAGGTGTGTGTTAGGTTGAGTTTTAGGGATAGGCTTAGGGTTAGGATTAGGGGTAGGGTGAGCGTGAGTATGAGGGTTAGGGTGAGGGTTAGGCTTAGGCTTAGGGATAGGCTGAGGGTGAGGGTGGGGGTGAGAATTAAGGTTAGGGTGATAGATAGGGTTAGGGTTAGTGTTATTGTTAGGGTTAAGGTTCATGTTAGGGGGAAGATGAAAGTACGGGTGAAGGTTAGGGTGAGGGTTAGGGTGAGGGTTAGGATGAGGGTGAGGATTAGGGTTAGGTGAGGTTTAGGGTGACTTTTAGGATTAGTGTGAGGTTTAGGGTTAGTGTGAGGGTAAGTGTTAGGGTTAGGGTTAGTGTTGGGGTGAGGGTAAGTGTTAGGGTGAGGGTTAGGTTTAGGGTGAGTGTTATGTTTAGCGTGAGGGTTTGGATTAGTTTTAGGGTTACTGTTAGGTTTAGGGTTAGGGTTACAGTTACGGTGAGGGTGAGCGTTAAGGTTAGGGTTACAGTGAGGTTTAGTGTTAGGGTTAGGGTTAGAGTAAGTGTTAGGTTGAGGGTGAGGTTTAGGGGTACAGTTTTAGTTAGGGGGAGGGTTAGGTTTATGGTGCGGGTTAGCGTGGGGGTGACGGTAACGGTAAAGGTGACGGTTAGGCTGAGGGTGAGGGTTACGGTAAGGGTGAGGGTTAGGGTTAGGGTGAGGGTTAGAGTTAGCGTTAGGGTGAGGTTGAGGGTTGGATTGAGGATTAGTGTTAGGGTTAGTGTGAGGTTTATGGTGAGGATGAGGGTTAGGGTTAGGCTGAAGGCTAGGGTGAGGTTGAGGGCTAGGGTTAGTTTTAGGGTGAGGTTTAGGGTTAGGGTGATGTTTAGGGTTAGTGTTAGGGTTAGTGTTAGGATTACGGTTAGTGTTAGGTTGAGGGTAAGTGTTAGGGTGAGGTTTAGGGTTAGGGTGAGTGTTATGGTTAGGGTGATGGTTAGGGTTAGGATAAGTGTAAGGGTGAGGGCTAGGCTAAGGTTTAGGGTGAGGGTTAGGGTTAAGGATAGGGTGAGGTTTAGGATTAGGTTTAGGGTGAGGGTGAGTGTGAGGGTTAGGATTCGGGTTAGCATTAGGCTTAGAGTTAGGATGAGTGTTAGGGTTAGGGTTTGGGTTAGGGTGAGGCTGAGGCTGAGGATTAGGGTTAGGTTAAGGTTTAGTGTTAGTGTTAGGGTTAGTGTTAGCGTTACAGTGAGGGTTGGGGTTAGGGTTAGGGTTAGGGTTAGGCTTAGAGTTAGGGACAGGGTTAGAATGAGGATTAGGTTTATGATTAGGGTTAAGGTGAGGGCTAGGGTGAAGGTGAGGATTAGGGTTAGTGTTAGGGTAAGGTTTAGGGTTAGGTTTAGGGTTAGGTTGAGGGTTAGGTTGAGGGTTAGCGTTATGGTGAGGGTGATGGTTAGGGTTAGGGTGAGGGTTAGGGTTAGGATTAGGGTTAGGGTGAGGTTGAGTGTTAGGTTGATGGTTAGGGTTAGGGTTAGGTTTAGGGTTAGGATTACTGTTATTGTTAGGGTTAAGGTTAGAGTTATGGTGAGGGTGAGGGTGAGTGTTAGGGTTAGGGTGAGGTTTAGGTTTAGGGTTAGGTTTAGGGTTAGGGTGAGGGTGAGGTTTATGGTTAGATTTAGGTTATTTGGAGTGTTAGGTCGAGAGTTAGGGTTAGGGTAAGTGTTAGGGTTAAGGTTATAGTGAGGCTTAGGTTGTGGTTTATGGTTATGGTTAGGTTTAGGCTTAGGGTGAGGGTGAGGTTTATGGTTAAATTTAGGTTATTTGGAGGGTTAGGTCGAGACTTAGGGTTTGGGTAAATGTAATGGTTAAGGTTAGGGTGAGGGTTAGGTTGAGGTTTAGGTTTTGGGTTAGGTTTAGGGTTAGGATTAGGGTAGGGTGAGGGTGAGTATGAGGTTTAGTGTTAGGGTTAGGCTTAGGCTTAGGGTTAGGCTGAGGGCGAGGGTGGGGGTGAGGATTAGGTTTAGGGTGATGGTTAGGGTTAGGGTTAGGTTGAGGGTTATTATTAGGGTTAGGGTTAGAGTTAGGGTTAGGTTGAGGGTGAGGTTTCGGGGTACAGTTAGGGTTAGAGTGAGAGTTTGGGTTACAGTGAGGGTTATCGTGGGGGTGACGGTAAGGGTAAAGTTGAGGTTTAGGCTGAGGGTGAGGGTTACGGTAAGGGTGATGGTAAGGGTTAGGGTGAGGGTTAGTGTTAGTGTTAGGGTGAGGTTGAGGGTTAAATTGAGGATTAGTGTTAGGGTTAGTGTGAGGTTTATGGTGAGGATGAGAATTAGGGTTAGGGTGAAGGCTAGGGTGAGGGTGAGGTTTAGGTTTAGTGTTAGGGTGAGGTTTAGGGTTAGGGTGATGTTTAGGGTTAGTGTGAGTGTTAGTGTTACAGTTAGGGTTAGTGTTAGGTTGAGGGTAATCGTTAGGGTGAGGGTTAGTGTTAGGGTGAAGTTTATGGTTAGGGTGAGGGTTAGGGTTAGGATAAGTGTAAGGGTGAGGTCTAGGCTGAGGGTTAGGGTGAGTGTTAGGGTTAGGGATAGGCTTAAATTTAGGATTAGGTTTAGGTTGAGGGTGAGTGTGAGGGTTAGGATTAGGGTTAGAGTTTGGCTTAGAGTTAGGAGGAGGGTTAGGGTTAGGGTTTGCGTTAAGGTGAGGGTGAGGCTGAGGATTAGGGTAAGGTTTAGTGTTAGGTTTAGGGTTAGTGTTAGTGTTAGGGTTAGTGTTAGTGTTACAGTGAGGGTTGGGCTTAGGGTTAGGGTTAGGGTTAGGCTTAGAGTTAGGGTGAGTGTTAGGATGAGAATTAGGTTACAATTAGGGTTAGGGTGAGGGCTAGGGTGAAGGTGAGCTTTAGGGTAAGTGTTAGGCTAAGGTTTAGGGTTAGGGTTAGGGTGAGGGTGATGGTTAGGGTTAGGATTAGGGTTAGGGTTAGGATTAGTGTTAGGGTGAGGTTGAGTGTTAGCATTAGGTTTAGGTTAGGGTTAGGGTTAAGTTTAGGGTTAGGATTACTGTTATTGTTAGGGTTAGGGTTAGAGTTATGGTGAGGGTGAGGGTGAGGGTGAGTGTTAGGATTGTGGTGAGGTTTAGGGTTAGGGTTAGGATTAGCGTTAGGTTGAGCTTGAGGTTTAGGGTTAGATTTAGGTTTAGTTGGAGGGTTGCGTCGAGGGTTAGGGTTAGGGTAAGTGTTAGATTTAAGGTTAGGTTGAGGGTTAGGTTGAGATTTAGGGTTAGGTTTAGGGTTAGGATTAGGTTAGGGTGAGGGTGAGTGTGAGGTTTAGGGTTTGATTTAGGCTTAGGCTTAGGGTTAGGCTGAGGGTGACGGTGGGGGTGAGGATTAGGGTTAGGGTGATGGTTACAGTTAGGGTTAGGGTGAGGGTTAGTTATAGGCTCAGGGTTAGAGTTAGAGTTAGGGTGAGGGTGAGGTTTAGGGGTAGAGTTAGGGTTAGGGTGTGGTTTAGGGTTAGAGTGAGGGTTAGGGTGGGGGTGACGGTAAGGGTAAAGGTGAGGGTTAGGCTGAGGGTGAGGGTTATGGGAAGAGTGACGTTTAGGGTTAGGGTGAGGGTTAGGGTTAGGGATAGGGTGAGGGTGAGGGTTAGATTGAGGATTAGTGTTAGGGTTAGTGTGAAGTTTAGGGTGAGGATGAGGATTAGGGTTAGGGCGAGGTCTAGCGAGAGGGTGAGGTTTAGGGTTAGTGTTAGGGTGAAGATTATGGTTAGGGTAATTGTTAGGGTTAGTGTGAGGTTTAGTTTTAGGGTTAGGGTTAGTATTAGGGTGAGGGTAAGCGTTATGGTGATGATTAGGGTTAGGGTGAGGGTTAGGGTTAGGGTTAGGTTTATTGTTAGTGTTATGGTTAGGGTAAAGGTTATGGTGAGGGTGAGTGTGAGGGTTAGGGATAGGGCTAAGATGAGGTTTAGGGATAGGGTTAAGGTTAGGGTTAGGGTCAGGGTGGGGTTTAGTGTTAGAATTAGGGTTAGGGTGAGGCTGAGCGTGAGAGTTCGGGTTACAATTAATGTTAGGGTCAGGCTTAAGGTGAGGGTTAGGATTAGGGTTAGTGTTAGGGTTAGGGTTAGGGTGAGTGCTAGGGTGAGGATGATGTTTAGGTTTAGGGTCAGAGTTAGGGTTAGGCTTAGGCTTAGGCTTAGGTTAAGGCTGAGACTGAGGGTGAGGCTGAGGGTTAGTGTTAGGGTGAGGGTTAGGGTAAGGGTTAGGGGGAGGGTTAGGAAAAGGGATAGGGTTAGGATTAGGGTTGGGTGTGGTTAGGGTTAGAATGAGGTTTAGGGTTAGGGTTAGCTTGAGGGTTAGGATTATGGTAAGGATGATAGTTAGTGTTCGGGTTAAGTTTAAGTTTATGTTGAGGGTTAAGGTAAGGGTTACAGTGAGGGTGAGGGTTAGGGTTAGAATGAGGGTGAGGGTTTGGATTAGGGTTAAGGTTAGCGTGAGGGTTATGGTTAGTGTTAGGGTGAGGGTTAGGATGAGGGTTAGGGTTAGGATTAGTGTTAGGGTGAGGGCTAGGGTGAGGGTGAGGTTTAGGGTTAGGGTTAGGGTTAGGGTGAGGTTTAGGTTTAGAGGTAGGGTTAGTGTTAGGGTGAGGGTGACGTTTAAGGTTAGAGTTAGGGGTAGGATGAGGCTGAGGTTGAGGGTTAAGGTTAGGGTTAGTGTTAGATTTAGGGTTAGGGTGAGGGTTAGGTTGAGGGTGAGGGTTAGGCTTAGGGTTAGGATTAGGTTTAGGGTAAACGTTAGGGTGAGTGTGAGCATTAGGGCTAGGGTTAGGGTTTGGCTTAGGGTTAGGCTGAGGGTGAGGGTGAGGGTTAGTGTTAGATTAAGGTTTAGGGTTAGGGTTAAGGTTAGGTGAGAGTTAGGGTTTGGTTATGTTTATGGTTAGGGTGAGGGTAAGGGTTAGCGTTAAGGTGAGCATGAGGTTTATGGTTACTTTGAGGATTACCCTTAGGGTTAGGGCTAGGGTGAGGGTTAAGTTTAGGGTGAGGGCTAGGGTGAGGGTGAGGTTTAGGGTTAGTGTTAGGGTAAGGTGTAGGGTTAGGGGTAGGGTTTGGGTTAGGGTTAGGATGAGGGTTAGTGTTAAGATTATGGTTAGGGTGAGTGTTAGGATTAGGGTTAGGGTTAGGGTTAGGTTTAGAGATAAGATTAGTGTTATTTTTAGGGTTAGGGTTAGAGTTATGGTAAGGGTGAGGGTGAGGTTGAGGGTTAGGGTTAGGGATAGGGTTAGGGTGAGGTTTAGGGTTAGGTTTAGGATTAGAGTTAAGGTGAGGGTGAGGTTTAGTGATAGATTTAATGTTAGTTGGAGGGTTAGTTCGAGCGTTAATGTTAGGGTTAGTGTTAGGGTTAAGGTTAGGGTTAGGGTTAGGCTGAGGTTTAGGGATAGGTTTAGGTTTAGGCTTAGGGTTAGGATTAGGGTTAGGTTGAGGGTGAGTGTGAGGGTTAGGGTTAGGCTTAGGCTTAGACTTTGGGTTAGGCTGAGGGCGAGGGTGCTGGTGAGGATTAGGGTTAGGGTGATGGTTATGGTTAGGGTTAGGGTGAGGGTTAGAATGAGGGTTAGGGTTAGGATGAGGGTTAGGGTTAGGATTAGGGTTAGGGTGAGGGCTAGGATGAGGGTGAAGTTTAGGGTAAGGGATAAGCTTAGTCTTAGGGTTAGGCTGAGCATGAGGTTGAGGGTTAGGGATAGGGTAAGGTATAGTGTTAGGTTTAGGGTTAGAGTCAGGGTTAGGGTGAGGGTGAGGTTTAGGGATAGGTTTAGGGTCGGAGTGAGGGGTAGGGTTAGGGTGAGGGTTAGGGTGGGGGTGACGGTAAGGGTAAAGGTGAAAGTTAGGCTGAGGGTCAGGGTTATGGTAAGGGTGAGGGTTACCTTTAGGGTGAGGGTTAGGGTGGGGGTGACGGTAAGGGTAAAGGTGAAAGTTAGGCTGAGGGTCAGGGTTATGGTAAGGGTGAGGGTTACCTTTAGGGTGAGGGTTAGTGTTAGGGTGAGGGTGAGGGTGAGGGTGAGGGTTAGATTGAGGATTAGTGTTAGGGTTAGTGTGAGGTTTAGGGTGAGGATGAGGGTTAGGGTTAGGGTGATGGCTAGGGTGAGGGTGAGGTTGAGGGTTAGATTGAGGATTAGTGTTAGGGTTAGTGTGAGGTTTAGGGTGAGATTGAGGTTTAGGGTTAGGATTAATGTTAGGGTTAGTCTTAACATGAGGGTTAGGGTGAGGGTGAGGTTTAGGCTTAGTGTTAGGATTAGGATTAGGGTTGGGTTTAGGGTGAGTGTGAGGGATAGGGTTAGGGTTAGGCTTAGGCTTAGTGTTAGGCTGAAAGTGAAGGTGAGTGTGAGGGTTAGGGTTAGGATGAGTGTTAGGGTTAGGGTGAGAGTTAGGGTTAGGATTAAGTTTAGGGTTAGAGTGAGGGTTAGCGTAAGGGTTACAGTGAGGGTGAGGGTTAGCGTTAGGTTGAGGGTTAGGGTCAGGGTTACTGTTAGGGTGAGGTTTAGGATCAGGGTTCGGGTTAGGATTAGGTTTAGGTTGAGGGCTAGGGTGAGGGTGAGTTTTAGGGTTAGGGTTATGGTGAGGTTTAGTGTTAGGTTTAGGTTTGGGTTAGGGTGAGCGTGAGGTTTAGGGTTCAATGTAGCTTTAGGGTGAGGCTGAGGGTGAGGGTTAGGGTTAGGGTTAGTGTTAGAGTTATTGTTACTGTGAGGGTTAGGGTGAGGGTGAGGGTAAGGCTTCATGTTAGGATTAGGATTAGAGTAAGGGTTTGGGTTAGTGTGAGGGTTAGGGTTAGGGTTAGGGTTAGGTTTAGGGTTAGGCTTAGGGTGAGGGTGAGGCTGAGGGTTAGGGTTAGGGTAAGGGTTAGGTGTAGGGTTAGGGTGAGAGTTAGGGTTCTGGGTAAATTTAGGTTTAGGGTGAGGGTTAGAGTTAAGGTTACAGTGAGGGTGAGGGTTAGGGTTAGGTTGAGGTTTAGGGTTAGGCTTAGGATTAGGGTGACGGTTAGGATTACGGTTAGGGTTAGGGTGAGGGTAAGGGTGAGGTTTAGGGTTAGATATAGGGTTAGGGTGAGGATGAGGGTTAGGGTTAGGGTGGGGGCTAGGGTGAGGGTGAGGTTGAGGTTTAGATTGAGGATTATTGTTAAGGTTAGTGTGAGTTTTAGGGTGAGGATGAGGTTTAGGGTTAGGGTTAGGTTTAGGATTAATGTTAAGGTTAGTCTTAACGTGAAGGTTAGGGTGAGGGTGAGGTTTAGGATTAGTATTAGGGATGGGTTTAGGGTGAGTGTGAGGGTTAGGGTTAGGATGAGTGTTAGGGTTAGGGTTAGGGTGAGAGTTAGGGTTCAGGTTAAGTTTAGGGTTAGAGTGAAGGTTAGTGTAAGGGTTACAGTGAGGGTGAGGGTTAGAGTTAGGTTGATGGTTAGGATTCAGATTAGGGTTAAGGTGAGGGTGAGGGTTAGGTTTAGTGTTAGGATGAGGGTTAGGTTCAGGGTTAGAGTTAGGATTAGGGTTAGGGTGAGGTTTAGGGTTAGGATTAGGGTTTTAGGGTTAGGGTTACGGTTAGGTTGAGGGTGAGGTTTAGATTTAGAGTTACCGTTAGGGTGAGGATGAGGTTTAGGGTTAGGGTTAGGATTAATGTTAGGGTTAGTCTTAACGTGAGGGTTAGGGTGAGCGTGAGGTTTAGGGTTAGAGGTAGGTTTAGGGTGAGGCTGACGGTGAGGGTTAGGGTTAGGGTTAGTGTTAGAGTTATTGTTACTGTGAGGGTTAGGGTGAGGGTGAGGGTAAGGCTTCGTGTTAGGATTGGGATCAGAGTAAGGGTTAGGGTGAGTGTGAGGGTTAGGGTTAGGGTTAGGGTTAGGCTTAGGGTGAGGGTGAGGGTGAGGGTTAGGGTGAGGGTGAGGGTTAGGTGTAGGGTTAGGGTGAGAGTTAGGGTTCTGGTTAAATTTAGGGTTAGGGTGAGGGTTAGGGTTTGGGTTACAGTGAGGGTAAGGGTTAGGGTTAGTTTGAGGTTTAGGGTTAGGCTTAGGATTAGGGTGAGGGTTAGGGTTAGGGTGAGGTTGAGGTTTAGGGTTAGATATAGGGTTAGGGTGAAGATTAGGGTTAGGGTTAGGGTTAGGGTTAGGGTGAGGTTTAGGGTTAGGGTTAGAGTTAGCGTTAGAATTACAATGACGGTGAGGGTGCAGGTTAGTGTGAGGTTTAGGTTTAGAGTTAGGGTTAGGGTTATGCAGAGTGTTAGGGTTAGTGTTAGTGTTAGAGATAGGGTTATGGTGAGGGAGTAGGGTGAGGGTGAGGATAAGGCTTAGTGTTAGGATTAGCAATAGGGTAAGGGTTAGGGTGAGTGTGAGGGTTAGGTTTAGGGTTAGTGTTAGGCTTAGGGTAAGTCTGAGCATGAGGTTGAGTGTGAGGGTTAGGGTTAGGGATATGGTGAGGTTTAGTGTTAGGGTTAGGGTTAGATTTAGGGTTAGGGTTAGGATGAGGGTGAGGGTGGGTCTGAGGATTAGGTTTAGGCTTAGGGTTATTGTTAGGGTGATGGTGAGTTTTAGGGTTAGAGTTAGGATTAGGGGGAGGGTTGGGGTGAGGTTTCGGGTTAGGGTTAGTGTTAGGGTTAGGGTGAGGGTGAGGGTTAGGTTGAGGTTTAGGGATAGGGTTAGGTTTAGGATTAAGGTTAGGTTGAGAATGATTATGAGGCTTAAGGTAAGGGTTAGGCTTAGGCTTAGGGATTTTGCTGAGGGTGAGGGTGAGGGAGAGGATTAGGGTTAGGGTGATAGTTAGGGTTAGGGTTAGTGTTATTGTTAGGGTTAGGGTTTGCGTTACGGTGACAGTGAGGGTGCAGGTGAGGGTTAGGTTTAGGGTTAGGGAGGGGTTTAGGGTTAGGGTTAGGTTTAGGGTGAGGGTGAGGTTTAGGGTTAGATATAGGGTTAGGGGGAGGGTTAGGGGGAGCGTTAAGTCTAGGTTTAGTGTTAGGGTTAGGTTCAGGTTGAGGGTTAGGTTTAGGGTTAGGGTTAGGGTGAGGGTGAGTGTGCATATGAGTGTGACGTTTAGGGTTAGGTTTATGCTTAAGCTTAGGTTTATGCTTAGGGTTAGGCTGAGGTTGAGTGTTAGGGTTAGGATGAGGGTTAGGATTAGGTTTATGGGGAGGGTTAGGATGAGGGTTAGGGTTAGGATTAGTGTTAGAGTTAGGGCTAGGGTGAGGGTTATGTTTAGGCTTAGGTTTAGGGTGAGGTTTATGGTTAGGGTTAGGGTGAGGGTGAGGTTTAGGGTTAGACTTTGGGTTAAGGTGAGGCTTAGGGTGAGGTTTTGGATTAGGGTTAGGATTAGGATTACAGTAAGGGTTATGTTGAGTGTGAGTGTTAGGGTTACAGTTAGGGTGAAGTTTAGGTTTTGGATTAGGGTTAGCGTGAGGGTTCGGATGAGGTTTAGAGTTACATTGAGGGTGAGGGTTAGGGTTAGGTTGTTGGTTAGGGTTAGGGTTAAGGTGAGGTTTAGGGTTAGGGTTAGTGTGAAGGATAGGATGAGTATTAGGGTTACGATTAGGGTTAGGGTGAGGGCTAGGTTGAGTGTGAGGTTTAGTGTTAGTGTTAGGGTGAGGTTTAGGGTTAGGGTTAGGGTTAAGGTGAGGGTTAGGGTGAGAGATATGGTTAGGGTGAGGGTTAGGGTTAGGGTTAATGTTATTGTTAGGGTTAGGGTTACTGTTATGGTGAGGGTGAGGGTTACGCTTAGGGTTAGGATGAGGTTTAGGTTTAGGGTTAGTGTTAGAGTTAGGTTTAGGGTGAGGGTGAGACTTAGGGTTAGAGTTAGGTATAGTGTTAGGGTTAGGGATAGGGTGAGGGTTAGGGTTAGACTTAAACTTAGTCTTAGGCTTAGGCCGAGCATGAGGGTGAGGTTTAGGGTTAGGGTTAGGGTGAGGGTTAGGTCAGGATTTGGGTGAGGTTTATGATGAGGTTTAGGGTTAGGATTAGGTTTAGGGTGAGGGCTAGGATGAGGTTTAGGAATAGGTTTAGGTTTAGCATTTGGGTTTGGGTGAGGGTGAGTGTGAGGGTTAGGAGTAGTGTTAGGGTTAGGCTTAGGGTTAGGGTGAGGGTTAGTGATAGGATTTGGGTTAGGGTGAGGGTGAGGCTGAGGATTAGGGTTAGGTTTAGGGTTTGGTTTAGGGTTAGGGTTAGGGTTAGTGTTACCTTTAGTGTTAGGGTTAGGGTTAGGGTTAGGCTGAGGGTGAGGGTGGGTGTGAGGATTAGGGTTAGGGTTCAGGTTAGGGTTATTGTTAGTGTTATGGTTAGGGTTAAGTTTGCTGTGAGGGTGAGGATGAGTGTGAGGGTTATGGTTAGGGTTAGGATTAGGGTTAGGTTTAGTGTTATTGTTAGGATTAGGGTTAGAGTTACAGTGAGGTTGAGGTTGAGGGTGAGGGTTAGGTTTAGGGTGAGGTTTAGGGTTAGAGTTAGGGTTAGGGTTAGGGTGAGGGTGAGGTTTCGGGTTAGAGTTAGGGTTAGGGGAAGGGTTATGGTGAGGTTTAGGGTTAGGGTTATGGTTAGGGTGAGGGTGAGGGTGAGGGGTCGGTTGAGGTTTAGGGATAGGGTTAGCGTTAGGATTAGGGTTAGGGTGAGAATGAGTATGGGGGTTACTCTGAGGGTTAGGCTTAGGCTTAGGGTTAGGCTGAGGGTGGGGGTGGGGGTGAGGATTAGGGTTAGGTTGATGGTTAGGGTTATGCTTAGTGTTATTGATAGGGGTAAGGTTCGAGTTACGATGAAGTTGAGAGTGCGGGTGAGGGTTAGGGTTAGGGTTAGGCTGGGGTTTAGAGTTAGGGTGAGGGTTAGGGTAAGGGTGAGGGTGAGGTTTACGGTTAGATATAGGGTTAGGATGAGGGTTAGGGTGAGGGTTAGAGTTAGTGTTAGGGTTAGGGTGAGGGTGAGTTTTAGGGTTAGACATAGGGTTGGGGGAGGGTTAGGGTTAGGGTTAGGGTTACGGTTAGGGTGAGGTTTAGGGTTTGGGTTAAGTTTAGGGTTAGAGTTACTGTGAGGATGAGGGTTAGGGTTAGGATTAGAGTTAGGGTGAGGTTTAGGGTTAGTGTTAGGGTTAGGTTTAGAATTACAGTGATGGTGATGGTGCATGTGAGTGTGAGGTTTAGGGTTAGAGTTAGGGTAAGGGTTAGGCTGAGTGTTAGGGTTAGGGTTAGTGTTAGGCTTAGGGTTAGGCTGAGCATGAGGTTGAGTGTGAGGGTTAGGGTTAGGGATAGGGTGAGGTTTTGTGTTAGGTTTAGGGTTAGATTTAGGGTTGGGTTGAGGTTGAGATTTAGGGGTAGGGTTAGGTTCAGGGTGAGGGTTAGGGTTAGGGTGAGGGTGAGGGTTAGATTGAGGATTAGTGTTAGGGTTAGTTTGAGGTTTAGGGTGAGGTTGAGGGATAGGGTTAGGGTGAGGGCTAGGGTGAGTATGAGGGTGAGGGTTAGATTGAGGATTAGTGTTATGGTTAGTGTGAGGTTTAGGGTGAGTATGAGGTTTAGGGTTAGGGTTAGGATTAGGATTAATGTTAGGGTTAGGCTTAAGGTGAGGGTTATGATGAGGGTGTGGATTAGGGTTAGTGTTAGAATTAGGATTAGGGTTAGGTTTAGGGTGAGTATGAGGGTTCGGGTTAAGGTTAGGTTTCGGCTTAGTGTTAGGCTGAAGGTGAAGGTTAGGGTGAAGGTTAGGGTTAGGGTGAGTGTTAGGGTTAGGATTAGGGTGAGAGTTAGTGTTCGGGTTAAATTTAGGGTTAGGGTGAGTGTTAGGGTATGGATTACAGTGAGGGTGTGTGTTAGGGTTAGGTTGAGGGTTAGGGTTATGGTTAGTGATAGGGTGAGGGTTAGGATGAGGGTTAGGGTTAGGATTAGGTTTATGGTGAGGACTAGGGGGAGGGTGAGGTTTAGGGTTAGGGTTAGGGTGAGGTTTTGGGTTAGGTTTAGGGTTAGGGTTAGGGTGAGGGTCAGGTTTAGGGTTAGAGTTAGGGTTAGGGTGAGTCTGAGGGTGAGGGTTAGGGTTAAAGTTAGTTTTAGAGTTAGGGTTATGGTGAGGGTTAGGGTGAGGGTAAGGCTTAGTCTTAGCATTAGGATTAGGGTAAGGGTTAGGGTGAGTGTGAGGGTTAGGGTTAGGGTTAGGCTTAGGGTTAGGCTTATGGTGAGGGTGAGGGTGAGGGTTAGGGTTAGGGTGAGAGTTAGGGGTAGGATTAGGGTGAAAGTTAGGGTTCGGGTTAAGTTTAGGGTTAGGGTGAGTGTTAGGGTTAGGGTTCCATTGAGGGTGAGCGTTAGGGTTAGGTTGAAAGTTAGGGTTAGGATTAGGATTAGGGTGAGTGTTAGGGTTAGGTTTATGGTGAGGGTTAGGATGAGGATTAGGGTTAGGATTAGGGTTCGGGTGAGGGCCAGGGTGAGGGTGAGGGTTAGGGTTAGTGTTTGGGTGAGGTTTAGGATTAGGGTTAGGGTTAGCGTTAGGGTTAGGGTTAGGTTGAGGGTCAAGGTGGGGGTGAGTATTAGGGTTAGGCTTAGGGTTATTGTTAGGGTGAGGGTGAATTTTAGGGTTAGAGTTAGGTTTAGTGGGAGTTTTAGGGTGAGGTTTATGGTTAGGGTTAGTGTTAGGGTTAGGGTGAGGGTGAGGGTTAGGTTGAGATTTAGGGATAGGATTAGGTTTGGGATTACGGTTAGGGTGAGCATGAGTATAAGAGTTAGTTTGAGGGTTAGGATTAGGCTTAGGTTTAGGCTGAGGATGAGGGTGGGGGTGAGGATTATAGTTAGGGTGGTGCTTAGGGTTAGGGTTAGTGTTATTGTTAGGTTTAGGGTATTAGTTTTGGTGAGGGTGAGGGTGCGGGTGAGGGTTAGAGTTAGGGTTAGGTTTAGGGTGAGGGTGAGGTTTAGGGTTAGATATAGGTTTAGGGAGAGGGTTAGGTTGAGGTTGAGGGTGAGGGTGAGTGTGAGATTTAGGGTTAGGTTTATGCTTAAACTTAGGTTTATGCTTAGGGTTACCTGAGGGTGAAGGTGAGGGTGAGGGTTAGGGTTAGGGTGAGGGTTAGGTTTAGGGTTATGGGGAGGGTTAGGATGAGGGTTAGGGTTAGGATTAGGGTTAGGGTGAGGGCTAGGGTGAGGGTTATGTTTAGGGTTAGGGTTAGAGTGAGGTTTAGGGTTAGGGTTAGTGTGAGGTTTAGGATGAGTGTTAGGGTTAGGATTAGGTTTAGGGTGAGGGCTAGGTTGAGGGTGAGGTTTAGTTAGTGTTAGGGTGAGGTTTAGGTTTAGGATGAGGTTGAGGGTTAGGATGAGTGTTAGAGTTACATTAAGGGTGAGAGTTCGGTTTAGGGTGAGTATTAGTGTTAGGATTAGGTTTAGGGTGAGTGTGAAGTTTAGGATTAGGGTTAGGGTTAGGGTTATTGTGAGGGTTATGGTTAGGGTTACGGTGATGGTGAGGTTGAGGGTTAGTGTTAGGGTTGGGTTGCGGTTTAGGGTTAGAGTTAGTATTAGGGTGAGGGTGAGGTTTAGGGTTAGATTTAGGTTTACGGTGAGGGTTGGGTTGAGGGTTGGGGTTAGGGTTATTGTTAGGGTTAGGTTTAGAGTGAGAGTTACGGGGAGGGTTTGGGTTAGGGTTAGGTTTAGGGATAGGATTATTGTTAGGGTGAGGGTGAGTGTGTGTTTAGGGTTAGGTTTAGGCTTAGGCTTAGGGTTAGGGTGAGGGTGCAGTTGAGGTTGAGAGTTAGGGTTAGGGTGAGGGTTAGGGTTAGGGTTAGGGTTAAGGTTAGGATTAGGGTTAAGTTAAGGACTAGGGTGAGGGTGAGGTTTAGGGTTAGGTTTAGGATGAGGTTTAGCTTTAGGGTTAAGGTTAGGGATAGGGTGAGGTTGAGGTTTAGGGTTAGAGTTACGGTTAGGGTGAGGCTGAGGGTGAGGGTTAGGTTTAGGGTTAGTTTTAGGGTTAGAGTTAGGGTTAGGGTGAGGGCTATGGTGAGAGTGAGGGTTAGGGTTACGGTTAGGATTACGATTAGGGTTAGGGTTAGGTTGAGTGTGAGGGTTAGTGTTAGGTTTAGGGTTAGGCTTAAAGTTAGGCTGAGGCTGAGGGTGAGGGTGAGGATTAGGGTTAGGGTGAGGGTTAGGGTTAGGGTTATGGGGAGGGTGAGGATGAGGGTTAGGTTTAGGATTAGGGTTAGGGTGAGGGCTAGGATGAGGGTGAGGTTTAGAGTTAGGGTTAGGGTGAGGTTTAGGGTTAGGGTTAGGGTTAGGGTGAGAGTGAGGTTTAGGGTTATTGTTATTGTAAGGTTGAGGCTGAAGTTGATGGTTAGTGTTAGGTTTAGTGTTAGAGTTAGCGTTAGGATGAGGGTGAGGGTTAGGCTTAGTGTTACGATTAGGATTAGGGTAAGTTAAGGTTGAGTGTGAGGATTAGGGTTAGGCTTAGGCTTAGGCTTATGTTTAGGCTGAGGGTGGGGGTGAGGGTGAGGGTTAGGGTTAAGGTGAGGGTTAGGGTTAGGGCTAGAGTGAGAGTTACGGTTCGGTTAAATTTAGGGTTAGGGTGAGGATTAGGTTTAGGGTGAGGGCTAGGGTGAGGGTGAGGGTTAGGGTTAGTGTTACAGTAAGATTCAGGTTTAGGGTTAGGGTTAGTGTGAGGGTTAGGATGGGGGTTAGGGTTACGGTGAGGGTGAAGGTTACGTGAGGGTGAGGGTTAGGGTTAGGATTAGGGTTAAGATGAGGGTGAGGGTTATTGTTAGGGTTAGGATTATGGTTGGGGTTACGGTGAGGGTGAGGGTTAGGGTTAGGGTAAGGGTGAGGTTTAGTGTTAGGGTAGGGTTAGAGTTAGGTTTAGGGTGAGGGTGAGATTTAGGGGTAGGGTTTGGGTCAGGGTGAGGGTTAGGTTTAGGTGAAGGTTAGGGTTAGGGTTAGGGTGAGGGTGAGGGTTAGGATGAGGGTGAGGGTAATGGTAAGGGTGAGGGTTAGGTTTAGGTGAGGGTTAGATTTAGGGTTAGGGTGAGGGTGAGGGTTAGATTGAGGATTAGTATTAGGGTTAGTGTGAGGTTTAGGGTGAGGATGAGGGTTAGGGTTAGGTTGAGGGCTAGGGTGAGGGTGAGGGTGAGGGTTAGATTGAGGATTAGTGTTAGGGATAATGTGAGGTTTAGGGTGAGGATGATGTTTAGGGTTAGGATTAGGGTTAAGATTAATGTTAGGGTTAGGCTTAAGGTGAGGGTTAGGGTGAGGGTTAGGTTTAGGGTTAGTGTTAGGATTAGGATTAGGGCTATGGTTAGGGTGATTGTGAGGCGTTGGGTTAGGGTTAGTGTTAGGCTTAGTATTAGGCTGAAGGTGAGGGTGAGGGTTATGTTTAGGGTGAGTGTTAGGGTTAGGGTTAGGGTGAGAGTTACTGTTCAGATTAAGTTTAGGGTTAGGGTGAGGGTTAGGGTAAGGGTTACAGTGAGGGTGAGGGTTAGGATTAGTTTGAGGGTTAGGGTTAGGGTTAGGGTGAGAGTGAGGGTTAGGGTTAGGGATAGGGTGAGGGTTAGGATGAGGGTTAGGGTTAGGGTGAGGGTGAGGGTTAGATTGAGGATTAGTGTTATGGTTAGTGTGAGGTTTAGGGTGAGGATGAGGATTAGGTTTAGTGTGAGGGCTACGGTGAGGGTGAGGGTTAGGGTTAGTGTTAGGGTGAGGTTTAGGGTTAGGGTGATGGTTAGCCTTAGTGTGAGCATTAGTGTTAGCGTTAGGGTTAGTCTTAGGGTGAGCGTAAATGTTAGGGTTAGGGTGAGTGTTAGGGTGAGTGTTATGGTTAGGGTGAGGTTTAGGGTTAGGGTTAGGGTTATTGTAAGGGTTAGGGTTAGGGTTACTGTTACGGTGAGGGTGAGGTTTAGGGTTAGGTTTAGGATGAGGTTTAGGTTTAGGGTTAGGGTTAGAGTTAGGTTTAGGATGAGGGTGAGCTTTAGGGTCAGAGTTAGGGATAGAATTAGGTTTAGGGATAGGGTGATGGTTAGGGTTAGGCTTAGGCTTAGTCTTAGGCTTAGGCCGAGCATGAGGGTGAGGGTTAGAATTAGGGTTAGAGTGAGGGTTAGGCTTAGGGTTAGGGTGAGTTTAAGGATGAGGTTTAGGGTTAGGATTAGGTTTAGGGTGAGGGCTAGGGTCAGGGTTAGGGTGAGGGTTAGGAATAGGTTTAGGTTTAGGATTTGGGTTAGGGTGAGGGTGACGGTTAGGGTTAGGGTTAGGTTTAGGCTTAGGGTTAGGGTAAGTGTTAGTGTTAGGATTTGGGTTAGAGTGAGGGTGAGGCTGAGGATTAGGGTTAGGTTTAGGGTTTGGTTGAGGATTAGTATTAGTGTTAGTGTTAGTGTTAGGGTTAGGGTTACTTTGAGGGTTATGATTAAGGTTAGGGTTAGGGTTAGGCTGAGGGTGAGGGTGGGGTTGAGGATTAGTGTTAGGGTTAGGGTTAAGGTTATTGTTAGTATTATGGTTAGGGTTAACTTTGCTGTGAGGGTGAGGCTGAGGGTTATGGTTATGGTTAGGGTTAGGATTAGGGTTAGGGTTAGTGTTATGGTTATGGTTAGGTTTAGAGTTACAGTGAAGTTGAGGTTGAGGGTGAGGGTTAGGTTTAGGGTGAGGTTTATTGTTAGAGTTAGGGTTCGGGTAAGGGTAAGCGTGAGGTTTAGAGTTAGAGTTAGGTTTGGGGGAGGGTTAGGGGGAGGTTTAGGCTTAGGGCTAGTGTTAGGGTTAGGGTGAGGGGGAGGGTTAGGTTGAGGTTTAGGGATAGGATTATGGTTAGGATTAGGGTTAGGTTGAGCATGAGTATGAGGCTTAGGGTGAGGGTTAGGCTTAGGCTTAGGGTTAGGCTGAGGGTGAAGTTGGGGGTGAGGATTAGGTTTAGGGTGATGGTTAGGGTTAGGGTTAGGGTGGGGTTTAGAGTTAGGGTTAGTCTTAGGGTTAGGGTGAGGGTTACGTTTAGGGATAGATATAGGGTTATTGGGAGGGTTATGGTGAGGGTTAGGGTTAGGGTT
This sequence comes from Dipodomys merriami, assembly GCF_024711535.1. NCBI lineage: Eukaryota > Metazoa > Chordata > Mammalia > Rodentia > Heteromyidae > Dipodomys > Dipodomys merriami. Next base: position 6,266,698 of record NW_027206324.1, on the reverse strand, counting down.
AGTGTTAGGTTTAGGGTGAGGGTGAGGTTTAGGGTTAGATATAGGGTTAGGGTGAGGATTCGGGTTAGGGATAGGGTTAGGGTTAGGTTGAGGTTTAGGGTTAGGGTTAGTGTTAGGGTTAGAATTACAGTGAGGGTGCCTGTTAGTGTGAGGTTTAGGGTTAGAGTTAGGCTTAGGTTTATGTTGAGTGTTAGGGTTAGGGTTAGTGTTAGAGTTAGGGTTATGGTGAGGGTTAGGGTGAGGGTGAGGGTAAGGCTTAGTGTTAGGATTAGGAATTGGGTAAGTGTTAGGGTGAGTGTGAGGGTTAGGGTTAGGGTTAGTGTTAGGCTTAGGGTAAGGCTGAGCATGAGGTTGAGTGTGAGGGTTAGGGTTAGGGATATGGTGAGGTTTAGTTTTAGGGTCAGGGTTAGATTTAGGGTTAGGGTTATTATGAGGGTGAGGGTGCGGCTGAGGATTATGGTTAGGCTTAGAGTTATTGTTAGGGTGATGGTGAGTTTTAGAGTTTGAGTTATATTTAGGGGGTGGCTTAGGGTGAGGTTTAGGGTTTGGTTTAGTGTTAGGGTTAGGGTGAGGGTGAGGGTTAGGTTGAGGTTTAGGGATAAGGTTAGGTTTAAGATTTGGGTTAGGGTGAGCATGAGTATGAGCCTTAGGGTGAGGGTTAGGCTTAGGCTTAGGGTTAGGCTGAGGGTGAGGGTGAGTGTGAGGATTAGGGTAAGGGTGATGTTTAGGTTTAGGTTTAGTGTTATTGTTAGGGTTAAGGTTTGAGTTACGGTGAGGGTGAGGGTGCGGGTGAGGGTTAGGCTTAGGGTTAGGGTGGGTTTTAGGGTTAGGGTTAGGTTTAGGGTTAGATATAGGGTTAGGGGGAGGTTTAGGGTGAGGGTTACGGTTAGGTTTAGTGTTAGGGTTAGGGTGAGGGTGAGGGTTAGGTTGAGGTTTAGGGATAGGGTTAGGTTTATGATTAGTGGTAGGGTGAGCATGAGTATGAGGCTTAGGGTGAGGGTTAGGCTTAGGCTTAGGGTTAGGCTGAGTTTGAGGCTGGGGGTGAGGATTAGGGTTAGGGTGATGATTAGCGTTAGGGTTAGTGTTATTGTTAGGGTTAGAGTTTGAGTTGTGACAGTGAGGGTGCGGGTGAGGGTTAGGGTTAGGGTTAGGGTGGGGTTTAGGTTTAGGGTTAGGTTTAGGGTGAGGGTGAGGTTTAGGGTTAGATATAGGGTTAGGGGGAGGATTAGGGTGAGGGTTAGCGTTAGGGTTAGTGTTAGGTTTAGAGTCAGGTTGAGGGTTAGGTTTAAGGTTAGGGTTAGGTTGAGGGTGAGAGTGCGGGTGAGTGTGAGGTTTAGGGTTAGGTTTAGGCTTAAGCTTAGGTTTATGCTTAGGGATAGGCTGAGGGTGATGGTGAGGGTTAGGTTTAGCGTCAGGTTTAGGGTTAGGCTTTTGGGGAGGGTTAGGATGAGGGTTACGGTTAGGATTAGGGTTAGAATGAGGGCTAGGGTGAGGGTTATGTTTAGGGTTAGGGTGAGGGTGAGGTTTAGGGTTAGGGGTAGTGTTAGGCTTAGGGTGAGGGTGAGGTTAATTATTAGGGTTAGGGTGAGAGTTATGGGTAGGTTCAGGGTGAGAGTTAGAGTTCGGGTTAAGTTTAGGGTTAGGGTGAGGGTTAGGGTTAGGGTTACAGTGAGGGTGAGGGTTAGGGTTAGGTTGAGGGTTAGGGTTAGGCTTAGGATTAGGGTGAGGGTTAGGGTTAGTGTTAGGGTGATGGTTAGTATGAGGATTAGGGTTATGATTAGGGTTCTGGTGATGGCTAGGGTGAGGGTGAGGGTTAGGATTAGTGTTTGGGTGAGGTTTAGGGTAGGAGTTTGGGTGAGGGTTAGGATATGGTTTAGGGTCTCAGTGAGGGTTAGGGTTAGGGTTAGGGTGAGGGTTAGGGTTAGGGTTTGGGTTAGGGTGAGGCTGAGTTTTAGGATTATATTTAGGGTTAGGGGTAGGGTTATGTCAAGGCTTAGGGTTAGGGTTAGTGTTAGGGTTAAGGTTAGGGTGAGGGTTAGGTTGAGGTTTAGGGTTAGGGTTAGGATTACAGTAATTATTAGGGTATGTGAGGGTTAGGGTTAGGGTTAGGCTTAGGGTTATGGTTATGCTGAGGGTGAGGGTGGGGATGAGGATTAGGGTTAGGGTGATGGTTAGGGTTAGGGATAGGGTGAGGGTTAGGATGAGGTTAGAGTGATGATTATTGTTAGGGTGAGGGCTAGGGTGAGGGTGAGCGTAAGGTTAGGGTTAGGCTTAGGCTTATGTTTAGGCTGAGCGTGAGTTTGAGGGTGAGGGTTAGGGTTAGGTTGATGGTTAGATTTAAGGTTAGGGTGAGGGTTAGGGTTAGGGTTAGGGTTAGGGTTAGGCTGAGGGTGAGTTTGAGGGTTAGAGTTAGGGTAAGGTTGTGGCTGAAGTTGTGGGTTAGTGTTAGTGTTAGTGTTAGAGTTAGGGTTAGGGTGAGGTTTAGTTTGAGGGTGAGGGTTGGGCTTAGGGTTAGGATTAGGATTAGAGTAAGGTAAAGGTGAGTGTGAGAGTTAGGGTTAGGGTGAGGGTTAGTGTTAGGATTATGGGGAGGGTTAAGGTGAGGGTTAGGGTTAGGATTAGGGTTAGGTTGAGGGCTAGGGTGAGGGTGATATTTAGGGTTAGGGTTAGGTTGAGGTTTATGGTTAGGGTGAGGGTTAGGATTAGGGTGAGTGTGAGGTTTAGGGTTAGATTTAGGGTTAAGGTCAGGCTGATGGTTAAGGTTAGGATTAGGGTAGGGATTAGGATTTGGGTCAGGGTTAGGGTGAGTGTGAGGGTTAATTTTAGGGTTAGGGTTATGCTAAGCATTACATTGAGGGTGAGGGAGAGGGTGAGGTTTACGGTTAGGGTGAGGGTTAGTGTAAGGGTTAGGATGAGAGTTAGATTTCAGGTTAAGTTTAGGGTTATGATTAGGGTTAGTGTTAGGGTTACGTTGAGGGTGAGGGTTAGGGTTATGTTGTGGTTTAGGGTTAGGGTTAGGGTTAGGGTGAGCTTTAGGGTTAGGGTTAGGGTGAGGGTTAGGTTGAGGATTAGGGTTAGGATTAGGGTTAGGGTGAGGGCTAGGGTGAGGGCAAGTTTTAGGGTTAGTGTTAGGGTGAGGTTTAGGGTTAGGGTTAGGGTTAGGGTGATGGTTAGGTTGAGGGATAGAGTTACAGTAAGGGTTAGGTTTAGGGTTAGGATTGGGGTTAGGTTTAGAGTTAGTGTTAGGGTTAGGGTTAGGGTGAGGGTGAGGGTTAGTTTTAGGATTAGGGTTAGGGTGAGGGTGATGGTTAGGATTAGGGGTAGAGTTAGGGTTATTGTTAGGGTTAGGGTTAGGGTTATAGTGAGGGTTAGGGTTAGCGTTATTGTTAGGGTTAGGGTTAGGCTGAGGGTGAGGGTGGGGGTGGGGGTGAGGATTATGGTTAGGGTTAGGGTTATTGTTAGTGGTATTGTTAGGGTTAAGTTTGTGGTGAAGGTGAGGCTGAGGGTGAGGGCTATGGTTATGGTTAGGGTTAGGGTTATTGTTAGGGTTAATGTTAGACTTATGGTGAGGTTGAGGGTGAGGGTGAGGGTTAAGTTTATGGTGAGGTTTAGGGTATGGGTTAGGGTTAGAGTTAGTGTTAGTGTGAGGGTGAGGTTTAGGGTTAGAGTTAGTGTTAGGTTGAGGGTTATGTTGAGGGTGAGGTTTAGGGTTGGTATTAGGGTTAGGTTTAGAGTGAGAGTTAGGGGGAGGGTTTGGGTTAGGGTTAGGGTTAGAGATAGGATTAGGGTTATGGTGAGGGTGAGTGTGTGTGTTATGGTTAGGTTTAGGGTTAGGTTTAGGGTCAGGCTGAGGGTGAGGTTGAGGGTGAGGGTTAGGTTTAGGGTGAGGGTTAGGTTTAGGGTTAGTGAGAGGGTTAGTATGAGGTTTAGGGTTAGGATTACCGTGAAGGTAAGGGCAAGGGTGAGGGTGAGGTTTAGAGTTAGTGTTAGGGTGAGGTTTAGGGTTAGGGTTAGGTTTAGGATTAGGTTGAGCTTGAGGTTTAGGGTTAGAGTTAGGGTTAGGGGGAGGCTGAGGGTGAGTGTTATGTTTAGGGTTAGTGTTAGGATTAGGGTTAGGGTTAGGTGAGGGTTAGGGTTAGTGTGAGTCTGAGGTTAGGGTTAGGTTTAGGGTTAGGGTTAGGGTGCCGTGAGTATGAGGATTAGGGTGAGGGTTTGGCTTAGGCTTAGGTTTAGGCTGAGGCTGAGGGTGAGGGTGCGGGTGAAGGTTAGGGTTAGGTTTAGGGTGGGGTTTAGGGTTAGGGTTAGGTTTAGGGTGAGGGTGAGGTTTAGGCTTAGATATTGGGTTAGGGTGAGGGTTAGTGTTAGGGATAGTGTTAGGGTTAGGGTGAGGGTGAGGGTTATGGTTAAGTTTAGGGTTAGGGTGAGGTTTAGGTTTAGGGTTAGTGTTAGGGTTAGAATTATGGTGAGATTGAGCGTGCGGGTGAGTGTGAGGGTTAGGGTTAGATTTAGGTTTAGGCTTAGGGTTAGGCTTAGGGTTAGGCTGACTGTGAGGGTGAGGGTGAGGGTTAGCTTTAGGGTGAGGGTTAGGGTTAGAGTTATGGGGAGGGTTAGTGTGAGGGTTAGAGTAAGGATTAGGGTTAGGGTGAGGGCTAGCGTGAGGGTGATGTTTAAGGTTAGGGTTAGGGTGAGGTTTAGGGTTAGAGTTAGGGTAAGGGTGAGGGTAAGATTTAGGGTTAGACGTAGGGTTAAGGTGAGGCTTAGGGTGAGGTTTAGGATTAGGGTTAGGATTAGGATTAGGGTAAGGTTTCGGGTTAGTGTTTGTGTAAAGGTTAGGGTGAGGGTTAGGTTGAGGTTTAGGGTTAGGGTTAGGGTTAGGATTAGGGTTAGGGTGAGGGTGAGTGTGATTGTTAGGGTTAGGGTTAGGCTTACGCTTAGGCTGAGGGTGAGTGTGGGGGTGAGGATTAGGGTTAGGATGATGTTTAGGGTTAGAGTTAGGGTGAGGGTTAGGATGAGGGTTAGGGTTAGGGATAGGGTGAGGTTTAGTGTTAGGGTTAGGTTTAGAGTTAGGGTTAGGGTGAGGGTGAGGTTTAGGTGTAGGGTTAGGGTCCCAGTGAGGGTTAGGGTTAGGTTGAGTGTTAGGGTTAGTGTTAGGGAGAGGGTTAGGATGAGGTTTAGATTTAGGATTAGGGTAAGGGTAAGGGCTACAGTGAGGGTGAAGTTCAGGATTAGGGTTAGGGTGAGGTTTAGGGCTAGGGTTACGGTTCAGGTTAGGGTGAGGGTGAGGTTTAAGGTTAGGTTTAGGGTTAGGTTGAGGTTTAGGGTGAGGGTTAGGATGAGGATTAGGGTTAGGATTAGCGTTAGGGTGAGGGCTAGGTTGAGGGTGAGGTTTAGTGTTAGTGTTAGGGTGAGGTTCAGGGTTAGGGTTAGTGTTAGGTTGAGGGTTAGGGTGAGGGTTAAGGTTACAGTAAGTGTGAGGGTTAGGCTTATGGTGAGGGTTAGTGTTAGGATTAGGTTAGTGTTAGGGTTATTGTTAGGGTTAGGGTTAGGGTTACAGTGAGGGCTAGGGTTAGTGTTAGGGTTAGGGTTAGGCTGAGGTTGAGGTTGGGGGTGGGGTTGAGGAAGAGGATTAGGGTTAGGGATAGGGTTATTGTAAGTGTTATGGTTAGGGTTAAGTTTGCGGTGAGGTTGAGGCTAAGGGTGAAGGTTATGTTTAGGGTTAGGGTTAGGGTTAGGGTTAATGTTATTTTTAGGGTTCGGGTTAGAGTTATGTTCAGGTTGAGGGTGAGGGTGAGGTTTAGGTTTAGGGTGAGTTGTAGGTTTTGGGTTAGGGTTAGAGTTAGTGTTAGTGTGAGGGTGAGGTTTAGGGTTAGAGTGAGGGTTAAGTTGAGGGTTAGGTTTAGGGTTAGTGTTAGGGTTAGGTTTAGATTGAGAGTTAGGGGGAGTGTTTGGGTTAATGTTAGGCTTAGGGATAGGATTAGGGTTAGGATGAGGGTGAGTGCGTGTGTTAGGATTAGGTTTAGGGTTAGGTTTAGGGTTAGGCTGAGAGTAAGTTTGAGGGTGAGGGTTAGGGTTAGGGTGAGGGTTAGGGTTAGTGTTAGGGGGAGGGTTAGGATGAGGGTTAGGGGTAGGTTTAGGGTTAAGGTAAGGGCTAGGGAGAGGGTGAGGTTTAGGTTTAGGTTTAGGGTGAGGTTTAGGTGTAGGGTTAGTGTTAGGGTTAGCGTGAGGGTGAGGTTTAGTGGTATGGTTAGGGTTAGAGTTAGGGTTAGGGTGAAGATGAGGTTCAGGGTTAGAGTTAGGGTATGTTGAGGCTGAGGTTGAGGGTTAGATTTAGTGTTAGTGTTAGAGATAGGGTTAGGTTGAGGGTTAGGGTGGGGTTGAGTTTGAGGGTGAGGGTTAGGCTTAGGTTTAGGATTAGGATTAGGGTAAGGGTTAGGGTGAGTGTGATGGTTAGGATTAGTGTTAGGCTTAGGCTTAGGGTTAGGCTGAGAGTGAGGGTGAGTGTGAGGGTAAGGGTTAGGGTGAAGGTTAGGGTTAGGTTTAGGGTGAGAGTTACCGTTCGGTTAAGTTTTGGGTTAGGGTGAAGGTTAGGATTAGGGTTAGGGTGAGGGCTAGGGTGAAGGTGAGGGTTAGGTTTAGTTTTAGGGTAAGGTTTAGATTTAGGGTTAAGGTTTGGGTTAGGGATAGGATGAAGGTTAGGGTTACGGTGAGGGTGAGGGTTAGGGTTAGGTTGAGGGTTAGGGTTAAGATTATGGTTAGGGTGAGTTTGAGTGTTAGGATTAGGGTGGGTTGAGGTCTAAGGTGGGGGTGAGTGTTAGAGTTAGGGTTAGAATTAGGGTGAGGTTTAGGATTAGGGTGAGGGTTAGGGTTAGTGTGAGGGTTAGTGTTAGGGTTAGGGTTAGTGTTAGGATGAGGTTAAGTGTTAGGGTGAGGGTTAATGTTAGAGTGAGGGTTATTGTTAGGGTGAGGGTTAGGGTTAGGGTTATTGTTAGGGTTAGGGTTAGGGTTACGGTTAAGGTGAGGGTGAAGTTGAGAGTTAGAGTTAGGGTAAGGTTTAGATTAGGGTTAGGCTTAGAATTAGGGTTAGGGTGAGGGTGAGGTTTAGGGGTAGAGTTAGGGTTAGGGTGAGGGTTAGAGTTAGGGTGAGCGTTAGGGTGGAGTTATGGTAAGGGTAAAGGTGAGGGTTAGGCTGAGGGTGAGGGTTAAAGTAAGGGTGAGGGTTAGGGTTAGGGTGAGGGTTAGGTTTACGGTTAGGGTGAGGGTGAGGGTTAGTTTGAGGATTAGTGTAAGGGTTAGTGTGAGGTTTAGGTTGAGGATCAGGATTAGCGTTATGGTGAGGGCTAGGGTGAGGTTGAGGATTAGGGTTATTTTTAGGGTGCGGTTTAGGGTTAGGGTGATAGTTAGAGTTAGTGTGAGCGTTAGTGTTAGTGTTAGGGTTCGTGTTAAGGTCAGGGTAAATGTTAGGATGAGGGTAAGTGTTAGAGTGAGGGTTATGGTTAGGGTGAGGGTTAGGAATAGGGTTAGGGTTAATGTTAGGTTTTGGGTTACTGTTACTGTGAGGGTGAGGGTGAGGGTGAGGGTTAGGGTTAGGTTTAGGATGAGGTTTAGGTTTAGGGTTAGGGTTATAGTTAGGGTTAGGGTGAGGGTGAGGTTTAGGTTAGAGTTAGGGATAGTGTTAAGGTTAGGGATAGGGTGAGTGTTAGGGTTAGGCTTAGGCTTAGGCTTAGGCTTAGGCTGAGCATGAGGGTGAGGGTTAGGTTTAGGGTGAGGGTTAGGATGAGGTTTAGGGTTAGCATTAGTTTTAGGGTGAAGGCTAGGTTGAGGGTTAGGGTAAGGGTTAGGGTTAGGGATAGGGTTAGGTTTAGGATTTGGGTTAGGGTGAGGGTCAGTGTGAGGGTTAGTGTTAGGGTTAGGGTTAGGCTTAGGGTTTGGGTGAGGTTTAGTGCTAGGGATTGGTTAGGGTTAGGGTGAGACTGAGGATTAGGGTTAGGTTTATGGTTAGGTTTAGGGTTTGGTTTAGGGTTAGGGTTAGTGTTAGGGTTAGGATTAGGGTTAGGGTTAGGGTTAGGCTGAGGGTGAGGGTGGGTGTGAGGATTAGGGTTAGGTTTAGGTTTATTGTTAGGGTGAGGGTGAGGTTTAGGGTTAGAGTTAGGTTGAAGGGGAGGGTTAGGTTGAGGTTTATGGTTAGGGTTATTTTTAGGGTTCAGGGGAGGGAGAGGGTTAGGTTGAGATTTAAGGATAGTATTAGGTTTAGGATTAGGGTTAGGGTGCGGTGAGTTTGAGGATTAGGGTGAGGGTTAGGCTTAGGCTTAGGGTTAGGCTGAGGGTGATGGTGGCTGTGACGATCAGGGTTAGGGTGATCGTTAGGGTTAGGGTTAGGGTTATTGTTAGGGTTAGGGTTCGAGTTCCGGTGAGGGTGAGGGTGGGGGTGAGGTTTAGGGATAGGGTTAGGGTGAGGGTGAGGTTTAGTTTTAGATATTGCATGAGGGTGAGGGTTAGTGTTAGGGATAGTGTTAGGGTTAGGGTGAGGGTGAGGGTTAGGTTTAGGGTTAGGGTTAGAATTATGGTGAGGGTGAGGGTGCGGGTGTGTGTGAGGGTTAGGGTTAGGTTTAGGGTTAGGCTTAGGGTTAGGCTTAGGTTTAGGCTGACTCTGAGGGTGAGGGTGAGGTTTAGGGTTAGGGTTAGAATTATGGGGAGGGTTACGGTGAGGGTTAGGGTTAGTATTAGGGTTAGGGTGAGGGCTAGGGTGAGGGTGATGTTTAGGGTTAGGGTTAGGGTGAGGTTTAGGGTTAGGGTTAGTGTTAGGGTGAGCGTGAGGTTTAGGCTTAGACTTAGGGTTAAGGTGAGGCTTATGGTGAGGTTTAGGATTAGGGTTAGGATTAGTATTAGGGTAAGGTTTAGGGTTAGTGTTTGTGTTATGGTTTGGGTGAGGGTTAGGGTTAGGGTCAGGGTTAGGGTTAGGATTAGGGTTAGGATGAGGGTGAGTGTGATTATTAGGTTTAGGGTTAGGGTTAGGTTTAGGCTTAGGCTGAGGGTGAGTGTGGGGGTGAGGATTAGGGTTAGGGTGATGTTTAGGGTTAGGGTTAGGGTGAGGGTTAGAATGATGTTTAGGGTTAGGATTAGGATTAGGGTGAGGGCTTGGGTGAGAGTGAGGCTTAGGGTTAGGGTTAGGCTTAGGCTTAGGGTTAGGCTGAGCATGAGGTTGAGGGTGAGGTTTAGTGTTAGGGTTAGGGTTAGAGTTAGGGTTAGGGTGAGGGTGAGGTTTAGGGTTAGGGTTAGGGTCAGGGTGAGGGGTAGGGTTAGGGTGAGGGTTAGGGTGGAGTTGATGGTAAGTGTAAGGGTTAGGGTTAGGCTGAAAGTGAGGGTTATGATAAGTGTGAGGGTTAGGTTTAGGGTGAGGGTTATGGTTAGCGTTAGGGTGAGGGTGAGGGTTATGTTTGAGGATTAGTGTTAGGGTTAGTGTTAGGTTTAGGGTGAGAATGAGGGTTAGGTTTAGGGTGAGGTCTAGAGTGAAGGTGAGGGTGAGGGTTAGATTGAGGATTAGTGTTAGGGTTAATGTGAGGTTTATTTTGAGGATGTGGTTTAGTGTTAAGGTTAGGGTTAGAATTAATATTAGGGTTAGGCTCAAGGTGAGGGTTAGGGTGAGGGTGAGGTTTAGGATTAGTGTTAGGATTAGGATTAGGGTTAGGGTAAGGGTGAGTGTGAGGGTTAGGTTTGGGTTAGGTTTAGGCTTTTTGTTAGGCTGAAGGTGAGGGTGAGGGAGGAGGCTTATGGTTAGGTTGCGGGTTAGGATTAGGCTTATGGTGAGGGCTAGGGTGAGGGTGAGTTTTAGGGTTAGGGTTAGGGTGAGCTTTAGTTTTAGGTTTAGATTTAGGGTTATGGTGAGGTTGAGGTTTAGGGTTAGAGTTAGGGTTAGGGTGAGGCTGAGGTTGAGGGTTAGGGTTAGGTTTAGTGTTAGAGTTCGGGTTACGCTGAGGGTTAGGTTGAGGGTGAGGGTTAGGCTTAGTGTTAGGATTAGAATTAGGGTAAGGTTTACGGTGAGTGTGAGGGTTAGGGTTAGGGTTAGGGTTAGGTTTAGGGTGAGGGTTAGGATGAGGATTAGGGTTAGGATTAGGATTAGGGTGAGGACTCGTGTGAGAGTGAGGGTTAGGGTTAGAATTTGCGTAAGGTTTAGGGTTAGGGTTAGAGTTAGGGTTAGGGTTAGGGTGAGGGTAAGGTGTAGGGTTAGAGTTAGGGTAAGGGTGAGGCTGAGGTTGAGGGTTAGGTTTAGGGTTAGTGTTAGAGTTAGGGTTAGGGTGAGGTTTAGGGTGAGGGTGAGGGTGATGGTGAATCTTAGGCTTATGTTTACTATTAGGATTAGGGTATGGGTTATGGTGAGTTTGAGGGTTAAGGTTAGGCTTAGGCTTTGGGTTAGGCTGAGAGTGAGGGTGAGAGTGAGTGTTAGAGTTATGTTGAGGGTTAGGTTTAGGGTTAGGGTGAGAGTTAGTTTTCGGTTAAGTTTAGGCTTAGGGTGAGGGTTAGGGTTAGGATTAGGGTTAGGGTGAGGGCTAGGGTGAGGTTGAGGTTAGTGTTAGGGTAAGGTTTAGTGTTAGGGTTAGTGTTTGGGTGAGGGTTAGGATGAGGGTTAGCTTTAAGATTATGGTTAGGGTGAGGATGAATGTTAGGATTAGGGTTAGGGTTAGGGTTAATTTTAGGGTTAGGATTAGTGTTATTGTTAGGGTTAGGGTTAGAATTATGGTGAGGGTGAGGGTGAGGGTTAGGGTTAGTGTTAGGGTTAGGGTGAGTTTTAGGGTAGGGTTAGTATTAGAGTTAGGGTGTGGGTGAGGTTTAGGGTTAGATTTAGCGTTAGGTGGAGCGTTAGGTCGAGGGTTAATGTTAGGGTTAGCGTTGGGCTTATGGTTAGGGTGATGGTTAGGTTGTGGTTTAGGGTTAGGGTTAGGTTTACGGTGAGGTCTATGGTGAGGGTGAGTTTTAGTGTTAGATTTAGCGTGAGGTTTAGCATTAGGTTTAGGGTTAGGGTTAGGTTGAGGTTGAGGTTAAGGTTAGAGTTAGGGTTAGGGTGAGGCTGAGTGTGAGGTTTAGGGTTAGGGTTAGTTATAGAGTTAGGGTTAGGGTGAGGGTTAGGGTGTGGGTGAAGGTTAGGCTTTGTGAAAGGATTATGATTAGGTTAAGGGTTAGGGTGTTGTGACGGTTAGGGTTAGGAAGAGGTTTAGGGTTTGGTTTAGGGTTAGAGTTAAGGTAAGGGTGAGGGTGAGGTTTAGGGTTAGAGTTAGGGTTAGTTTTCGGGTTAGGGTTAGGGTGAGGGTTAGGCTTTGGGTTAGGCTTAGGTTTAGGCTTAGGCTTAGTCTTTGGCTGAGCATGAGGGTGAGGGTTAGGGTTAGGGTGAGGGTTAGGGTTAGGGTTAGGGTGAGGGTTAGGATGAGGTTTAGGGTTAGGATTAGGTTAGGGTGAGGGCTAGGTTGAGGCTGACTGTGAGGGTTGGGGTTAAGGATAGGGTTAGGATTAGGATTAGGGTTAGGGGGAGGGTGAGTGTGAGGGTTAGGGTTAGGGTTAGGCTTAGGGTAAAGGTGAGGATTAGGGTTAGGGTTTGGTTTAGGGTGAGTGTGAGGCTGAGGATTAGAGCTAGGGTTAGAGTTGCAGTGATGATTATGGTTATGGTTAGGGTTAGGGTTATGTTTAGGGTTAGGGTGGGTGTTAGGGTTAGGGTTTGTGTTAGGGTGAGGGTGAGGCTGAGGATTAGGGTTAGGTTTAGCGTTAGGGTTTGGTTTAGGTTTAGGGTTAGTGTTAAGTATAGGGTTAGGGTTACGGTGAGGGTTAGGGTTAGGGTTGGCTTAGAGTTAGGCTGAGGGTGAGGGTGGGGGTGAGGATTAGGGTCCGTGTTAGGGTTAGGATTATTGTTAGTGTTATGGTTAGGGTTAAGTTTGCTGTGATGGTGAGGCTGAGGGTGAGGGTTATGGTTAGGGTTAGGGTTAGGGTTAGGGTTAGGGTTAGGTTTAGAGTTAGAGTTACATTGAGGTTTTGTGTGAGGGTGAGGGGTAGGGTTAGGGTGAGGTTTAGGGTTAGGGTGAGGGTGAGGTTTAGGGTTAGAGTTCGGGATAGGGGGACGGTTAGGGTGAGGTTTAGGGTTAGAGCTAGATTTAGGGTTAGGGTGAGGGTGAGGTTTAGGTTGAGGTTTAGGGATATGGTTAGGATTAGGATTAGGATAAGTATTAGTGTCAGTGTGAGGGTTAGGGTGAGGGTTAGGTTTAGGCTTAGGCTTAGACTGAGGGTGAGGGTGATGTTGTGCGTTAGTGTTAGGGTGCGGGCTAGGGTTAGGTTTATGTGGAGTGTTTTGATGAGCGTTAGGGTTAGGATTAGTATTAGGGTGAGGGCTAGGGTGAGGGTGAGTTTTAGGGTTAGGGTTACAGTGAGGTTTAGCATTAGGTTTAGGGTTAGGGTTAGGGTGAAGTTGAGGTTTAGGGTTAGAGTTAGGGTTAGGGTGAGGCTGAGGGTGAGGGTTAGGGTTAGTGTTAGAGTTAGGGTTAGGGTGAGGGTTAGGGTGTGGGTGAGGGTTAGGCTTAGTGATTGGATTTGGATTAGGTAAGGGTTAGGTTGTGTGTGAGGGTTAAGGTTAGGATGAGGTTTAGGTTTAGGGTTAGGGTTAGAGTTAGGGTTAGGATGAGGGTGTGGTTTAGGGTTTGAGTAAGGGATAGTGTTAAGGTTAGGGTTAGGGTGAGGGTTAGCCTTAGGCTTAGGCTTAAATTTAGGCTTAAGCTTTGGCTTAGGCTGAGCATGAGGGTGAGGGTTAGGTTTAGGGTTAGGGTGAGTGTTAGGATGAGTTTTAGGGTTAGGATTAGGGTTAGGGTGAGGGCTAGGTTGAGGCTGACTGTTAGGGTTAGGGTTAGGGATAGGGTTAGGTTTAGATTTAGGGTTAGGGTAAGGGTGAGTGTGAGGGTTAGGGTTAGGGTTAGGCTTAGGGATAGGGTAAGGGTTAGGTTAAGGGTTTGGATTAGGGTGAGGGTGAGGCTGAGGATTAGTGTTAGCCTGAGGTTTAGGATTAGGCTGAGGGTGAGGGTGGGGGTGAGTATTAGGGTTATGTTAGGGTTTTGGTTATTGTTATTGTTATGCTTAGGGTTAAGTTAGTAGTGAGGGTGAGCCTGAGGATGATGGTTACGGTTAGGGTTAGGGTTATTGTTAGGATTAGTGTTATTGATAAGGTTAGGGTTAGAGTTATGGTGAGGTTGAGGGTCCGGGTGTGGGTTATGGTTAGGGTGAGGTTTAGCGTGAGGTTTAGTGTTAGGGTGAGGGTGACTGTGAGGTTTAGGGTTAGAGTTAGGGTTAGGGTGAGGGTTAGGGTGAGGTTTAGGGTTAGGGTTAGTGTTAGGGTTAGGGTTAGGGTGAGGGTGAGGTTTAGGTTGAGGTTTAGGGATAGGGCTAGCTTTAGGATTAGGGTTAGTGTAAGGGTGAGTGTGAGGGTTAGGGTTGAGGGTTAGGCTTTGGCTTAGGGTTAGGCTGAGGATAAGGGTAGGGCTGAGGATTAGGGTTAGTGTGATGGTTAGGGTTAGGGTTAGTGTTATTGTTAGGGTTAGGGTTAGAGTTATGGTGAGGGTGAGGGTGGGGGTGAGGGTTAGGTTTAGGGTTAGGGTGAGGGTTAGTGTAAGGGTTATGGTGAGGGTGAGGGTTAAGGTTAGGTTGAGCTTTAGTGTTAGGTTTAGGGTTAGGGTGAGTGTGAGGGTTAGGGTTAGTGTGAGGTTGAGGATTAGGTTGAGGGTAAGGTTTAGGATTAGGGTTAGTGTGAGGGCTAGGGTGAGGGTGAGGTTTAGGGATAGGTTTAGGATGAGGTTTAGGGTTAGGGTTAGGGTGAAGGTGAGGTTTAGGGTTAGAGTTAGGGTTAGGATGAGGCTGAGGTTGAGGGTTAGGGTTACTGTTAGTGTTAGAGTTAGGGTTAGGGTGAGGGTTAGGATGAGGGTGAGGGTTAGGCTTAGGGTTAGGCTTAGGGTTAGGGTAAGGGTTCGTGTGAGTGTGAGGGTTAGGGTCAGTGTTAGGCTTAGGCTTAGGGTTAGGCTGAGGGAAGGGGGAGGGTGAGTGTTAGGGTTAGGGTGAGGGTTAGGTTTAGTGTTATTGTTAGGGTTAGGGTTAGATTTACTGTGAGGGTGAGGGTTAGGGTTAGGTTTTGGGTGTGGTTGAGGGTTAGGGTTAGGGTTAGGCTGAGGGTGAGGTTTAGGATTAGATATAGTGTTAGGGGGAGGCTTAGGGTGAGGGTTAGTTTTAGGTTTAGTGTTAGTGTTACTGTTAGGGTTAGTGTTACAGTTGGGGTTAGGGTGAGGTTTAGGGTTAGGGTTAGAGGAAGTGTTAGGGTGAGGGTGAGGGTTAAGTTGAGGTTTAGGGAAAGGTTTAGGTTTAGGATTAGGGTTAGGGTGAGGGTGAGTGTGAGTTTTAGGGTGAGGGTTAGGCTTAGGCTTAGGGTTAGGCTGAGGGAGAGGGTGGGGGTGAGGACTAAGGTGATGGTGATGGTTCGGGTTAGGGTTAGTGTTATTGTTAGGGTTAGGCTTAGTGTTAGGGTTAGGGTGAGGGTGAGGGTTAAGTTGAGGTTTAGGGTTAGGGTTACAGTTAGGGTTAGTGTGATGGTTAGTGTTAGGGTTAAGGTTAGTGTTAGGATGAGGTTAAATGTTAGGGTGAGAGCTTGGTTTAGGGTGAGGGTTGTGGTTAGGGTGAGGTTTAGGATTAGGGTTAGGGTTATTGTTAGGGTTAAGTTTAGGGTGAGGTTTAGGGTTTAGGTAAGGTTAGAGTTAGGTTTAGGTTGAGGGTGAGGTTTAGGGTTAGAGTTAGGGTTAGGGTGAGGCTGAGCGTGAGCGTTAGGTTTAGGCATAGTGTTAGGTTTAGGGTTAGGGTAATAGTTAGGGTGAGGTTTAGGGTTAGGGTTAGGGATAAATTTAGACTTAGGGTGAGGGTGAGTTTGTGTGTTAAGGTTATTTTTAGGGTTAGCCTTAGGGTTAGGATGAGTGTGAGGTTGAGGGTGAGGTCTAGGGTTAGATTCAGGGTTAGGGTTAGGTTTCGGGGGAGGGTTAGTATGAGGGTTAGAGTTAGGATTAGGGTTAGGTAAGGGCTAGGGTGAGGGTGAGGTTTATGGTTAGGGTTAGGGTGAGGTTTAGGGTTAGGGTTAGGGTTAGGGTGAGGGTGAGGTTGAGGTTTAGGGTAAGAGTTAGGGTTAGGGTGAGGCTGAGGGTGAGGTTTAGGGTTAGGGTTAGTTTTAGGGTTAGGGTTAGGGTGAGGGTTAGGGTGAGGGTTAGGATGAGGATTCGGGTTAGGTTTAGGCTGAGTGGGAGCGTTAGGGTTAGTGTTAGTGTTAGAGTTAGGGTTAAGGTGAGGGTTAGTTGAGGGTGAGGGTTAGTTTTAGTGTTGGGTTAGGCTTAGGTTTAGGCTGAGGTTGAGTGTGAGGGTTAGGATTAGTGTTAGAGTGAGGGTTATTGTTAGGATCAGTGTTAGGGTGAGGGTTAGGGTTAGGGTTAGGGTGAGGTTAAGGATGAGGATTATGTTTAGGATTAGTGTTAGGGTGAGGGCTAGGCTGAGGGTTAGGATGAGGGTTAGGGTTACAGTAATGGTGAGGGTTAGGGTTAGGGTGAGGATTATGATTAGGATTACGGTTAGGGTGAGGATGAGGGTTAGGATTAGGGTTAGTGTTAGGGTTAGGGGTAGGTTTAGGGTTAGGATTAGTGTTATTGTTAGGGTTAGGGTTAGAGTTATGGTGAGGGTGAGGGTGAGGGTCAGGGTTAGTTTTAGTGTGAGGGTTAGTGATAGGGTTGGGGTTAGTGTTAGATTGAGGGTAAGTGTTATGGTGAGGGTTAGGGTTAGGGTGAGGGTTATGGTTAGGGTGAGGGTTAGGGATAGGGTTAGGGTTAATTTTAGGGTTAGGGTTAGGGTTACGGTTATGGTGAGGGTGAGGGTGTGGATTAGGCTTAGGCTTAGGGTGAGGTTTAGTGTTAGGGTTAGGGATAGAGTTAGGGTTAGGGTGAGGCTGAGGGTGTGGCTTAGGGTTAGGGTTAATGTTTGAGTTAGGGATAGGGTGAGGGTTAGGTTGAGGGTTAAGTTTAGGGTTAAGATTAGGGTTAGGTTTAGGGTTTGGGTTAGGGTGAAGGTGATGCTGAGTATTAGGGTTAAGTTTAGGGTTAGGGTTAGATTTAGGGTTAGGGTTAAAGTTACAGTGAGGTTTAGGGTTAGGGTCAGGCTTAGGGTTAGGCTGAGGGTGAGGGTGGGCTTGAGGATTAGGGTAGGGGTTAGGGTTAGGGTTAGGGGAAGGTTAGGATGAGCATTACGGTAAGGATTAGGGTTAGAGTGAGGGCTAGGATGAGGGTGATATTTAGGGTTAGCTTAGGGTGAGGTTTAGGGTTAGGTTGAGGGTTAGGGTGAGGCTGAGGGTTAGGATTAGGGTTAGGGTTAGTGTTAGAGTTAGGGTTAGGGTGAGGGTTATAGTGAGGCTGAGGTTTAGACTTAGGTTTAGGATTTGGATTAGGGTAAGGGTTAGGTTGAGTGTGAGGGTTAGGGTTCGGCTTAGGGTTGTGCTTAGGATTAAGCTGAGGGTGAGGTTGAGGGTTAGGTTTAGGGTTAGGGTGAGGCTGAGGGTTAGGGTTAGGGTTAGGGTTAGTGTTAGAGTTAGGGTTAGGGTGAGGGTTATGGTGAGGGTGAGGTTTAGGCTTAGGTTTAGGATTAGGATTAGGGTAAGGGTTAGGTTGAGTGTGAGGGTTAGGGTTAGGGTTAGGGTTATGCTTAGGATTAAGCTGAGGGTGAGGTTGACGGTGAAGGTTAGGGTTAGGTTGAGGGTAAGGGTTAGGGTTAAGGTGAGCGTGAGGGTTAGGTTTAGGTTGAGGGTTAGGGTGAGGGTAACCGTTAGAGTTAGTGTGAGGGTTAGGGTTAGGGTTAGGGTTAGGCCTCGGGTTACACTGAGGGAGAGGGTGAGCATGAGGTTTAGGGTTAGGGTGAGGTTTAGCGGTAGAGTTAGGGTTAGGGTGAGGGCTAGGGTGAGGGTAAGGGTTAGCGTGAGGATTAGATTAGGGGTAGGGTGAGGGTGAGGGCTAGACTGAGGATTAGTGTTAGGGTTATTGTGAGGTTCAGGGTGAGGATGATGGTTAGGTTTAGGTTGAGGCTTAGGTTGAGGGTGAGGGTTAGGTTTAGGGTGAGTGTGAGAATTAGGGTTAGGTTGATGGTTTGTGTTAGGGTTAGAGTTAATATTAGGGTGAGGGTAAGTGTTAGGGTGAGGGTGAGGGTTAGGGTGAGGGTTATAATAAGGTTGAGGGTTAGGGCTAGGGTTAGGGTTACTGTTAGGGTTAGGGCTACGGTTACGGGGAGGGTGAGGGTGAGGGTTAGGTTTAGGGTTAGGATGAGGTTTAGGGTTAGGGTTAGAGTTAGGGTTAGGGTGAGGTCTAGGGTGAGGGTTAGGGTGAGGGATAGGTTTAGGGATAGGGTTAGGTTTAGGATTATGGTGAGGGTGAGTGTGAGGGTTAGGGTTAGGGTTAGGCTTAGGCTTAGGGTTAGGGTGGGGGTTAGGGTTAGTGTTTGGGTTAGGGTGAGGGTGAGGCTGAGGTTTAGGGTTAGGTTTGGGTTAGGGTTTGGGTTAGGTTTAGGGTTAGGTTTAGGTTTAGGATTAGGGTTACAGTGAGTGTTATGGTTAGGGTTTGGCTTAGGGTTTGGCTGAGGGTGAACATGGGGGTGAGGATTAGGGTGAATTTTACAGTAGGGTTATTGTTAGTGTTATGGTTAGGGTTAAGTTTGCGGTGAGGGTGAGGCTGAGGGTGAGGGTTATGGTTAAGTTTAGGGTTAGGGTTTGGGTTAGTGTTATTGTTAGGTTTAGATTTAGAGTTTCTTTGAGGTTTTGGGTGAGGGTGTGGGTTAGGGTTAGGGTTAGGTTTAGGGTGAGTCTTAGGTTTATGGTTAGGGTGAGGGTGAGGTTTAGGGTTATTGTTAGGGTTAGGGTGATAGTTAGCGCGAGGCTCAGCATTACGGTTAGTGTTAGGTTTAGGGTGAGGTTGAGGTTCAGGTTGAGGTTTAGGGATAGGGTTAGGTTTAGGATTAGGTTTAGGGTGAGAGTGAGTGTGAGTGTTAGGGTGAGGGTTAGGTTTAGGCTTAGGGTTAGGCTGAGGGTGAGGGAGAGGTTGAGTGTTAGGGTTAGGGTGAGGGCTAGGGTTAAGGTTATGGGGAGGGCTTGCATGAGCGTTAGGGTTAGTATTAGGGTTAGGGTGAAGGCTAGGGTGAGGGTGAGTTTTAGGTTTAGGTTTAGGGTGAGGTTTAGCGTTAGGTTTAGAGTTAGGGTTAGGGTGAAGTTGAGGTTTATGGTTATAGTTAGGGTTAGGGTGAGGCTGAGGGTGAGGGTTAGGTTTGGGGTTAGGGTTAGAGTTAGGATTAGGGTGAGGGTTAGGGTGTGGGTGAGGGTTAGGCTTAGTGAAAGGATTAGGATTAGGGTAAGGGTTATGGTGTGTGTGAGGGTTAGGTTTAGGATGACGTTTAGGTTTAGGGTTAGGATTAGAGTTAGGGTTAGCGTGAGGGTGAGGTTTAGGGTTAGGGTTAGGGTTAGTGTTAGGTTTAGGGTTAGGGTGAGGGTTAGGCTTAGGGTTAGGCTTAGGTTTAGGCTTAGGCGTAGGCTTTGGCTGAGCATGAGGGTGAGGGTTAGGGTTAGGGTTAGGGTTAGGGTGAGGTTTAGGGTTAGGGTTAGGGTGAGGGTTAGGATGAGGTTTAGGGTTAGGATTAGGTTAGGGTGAGGGCTAGGTTGAGGCTGGCTGTGAGGGTTGGGGTTAGGCATAGATTTAGTTTTACGATTAGGTTTAGGGTGAGTGTGAGTGTGAGAGTTAGCGTTAGGGTTAGGCTTAGGCTTAGGCTTAGGTTGAGGGTTAAGTTTAGGATTTTGGTTATGATGAGGGTGAGGCTGAGGATTAGTGTTAGGTTTAGGGTTAGGGTTAGGGTTAGATTTACAGTGAAGTTTATGGTTATGGTTAGGTTTAGGGTTAGGGGGGGGGTTAGGGTTAGGGTTTGGTTTAGGGTGAGGGTGAGGCTGAGGATTAGGGTTAGGTTTAGGTTTAGGGTTTGGGTTAGGTTTAGGGTTAGGTTTAGGTTTATGGTTATGGTTATGGTGAGGTTTAGGTTAAGGATTTAGCTTACGGTTAGGCTGAGGTTGAGGGTGGGGGTGAGGATTAGGGTTGTTAGGGTTAGGGTTATTTTTAGTGTTATGGCTAGGGTTAAGTTTGCTCTGAGGGTGAGGCTAAGGGTGAGGGTTATGGTTAGGGTTAGGGTTAAAGTTAGGGTTATTGTTAGGTTTAGAGTTAGACTTACTTTGAGGTTTTGGGTGAGGGTGAAGCTTAGGGTTAGTGTGAGGTTTAGCGTAAGGTTTAGGTTTAGGGTTAGGGTTAGGGTGAGGGTGAGGTTTAGGGTAAGTGTTAGGGTTAGGGGGACAGTTGGCGTGAGGTTTAGGGTTAGGGTTAGTGTTAGGTTTAGGGTGAGGGTGAAGTTTAGGTTGAATTTTAGGGATAGTGCTAGGTTTAGGATTAGGGTAACGTTGAGGGTGAGTGTGAGGGTTCGGGTGAGGTTTAGGTTTAGGCTTAGTGATAGGCCGAGGGTGAGGGTGAGTTTGTGGGTTAGGGTTAGGGTGAGGGCTAGGGTGAAGGTGAGTTTTAGGGTTAGGGTAAGGGTGAGGTTTAGCGTTAGGTTTAGGGCTAGGGTTAGGGTGAGGTTGAGGTTTAGGGTTAGAGTTAAGGTTAGGGTTAGGCTGAGGGTGAGGGTTAGGGTTAGGCTTAGTGATAGTATTAGGATTGTGGTAATGTTTACACTGTGTGTGAGGATTACGGTTAGGATGAGTTTTAGGTTTAGGGTTAAGGTTAGGTTTAGGGTTAGAATGAGGATGAGGTTTAGTGTTAGAATTAGGGTTAGTGTTAGGGTTAGGGTTAGTGGGAGGTTTAGGGTTAGGGTTAGGGTTAGGGTGAGGGTGAGTTTTAGGTTGAGGTTTAGGGAAAGGGCTAGGTTTAGGATTAGGGTTAGGGTGAGGGTGAGTGTGAGGGTTAGGGTGAGGTTTAGGCTTAGGCTTAGGGTCAACCTGAGGATGAGGATTAGGGTTAGGGTGATGGTTAGTTTTAGGGTTAGTGTTATTGTTAGGGTTAGGGTTAGATTTATGGTGAGGGTGAGGGTGGGGGTGAGGGTTAGGTTTAGGGTTAGGGTGAGGATTAGGGTAAGGGTTACGGTGAGGGTGAGGTTTTGGGTTAGTTTGAGCTTTAGTGTTAGGTTTAGGGTTAGGGTGAAGTTGTGGATTAGGGTTAGTGTGAGGGTGAGGGTTAGGATGAGGGTTAGATTCAGCAATAGGTTTAGGGTAAGGGCTAGTCTGAGGGTGAGGTTTAGGTTTAGGTTTAGGGTATGATTTAAGATTAGGGTTAGGGTGAAGGTGAAGTTTAGGGTTAGAGTTAGGGTTTAGCTGAGGCTGAGGGTGAAGGTTAGTTTTAGGGTTAGTGTTAGAGGTAGGGTTAGGTTGAGGGTTAGGATGAGGGTGAGGGTTAGTTTTAGGGTTAGGATTAGGATTAGGGTAAGGGTTAGAGTGAGTGTGAGGGTTAGGGTCAGGGTTAGGGTTAGGCTTAGGTTTAGGCTGAAGGTGAGGGTGAGGGTGAGTGTTAGGGTTTGGGTGAGGGTTAGGGTTAGGGAAGGTTAGGATGAGCATTATGGTAAGGATTAGGGTTAGAGTGAGGGCTAGGATGAGGGTGAGATTTAGGGTTAGGCTTAGGGTGAGGTTTAGGGTTAGGTTTAGGGTTAGGGTGAGGCTGAGCGTGAGGGTTAGGGTTAGGGTTAGTGTTAGAGTTAGGGTTAGGTTGAGGGTTAGGGTGAGGTTGAGGTTTAGGCTTAGATTTAGGATTAGGATTAGAGAAAGTGTTAGGTTGAGTGTGAGGGTTAGGGTTAAGGTTAGGGTTATGCTTAGGAGTAAGCTGAGGGTGAGGTTGAGGGTGAAGGTTAGGGTTAGGGTGAGGGTAAGGGTTAGGGTTATGGTGAGCGTGAGGGTTAGGTTTAGGTTGAGGGTTAGGGGGAGGGTAAGCATTAGAGTTAGTGTGAGGGTTAGGGTTAGGGTTAGGGTTAGGCTTAGGGTTACACTGAGGGAGAGGGTGAGAATGAGGTTTAGGGTTAGGGTGAGGTTTAGCGGTAGAGTTGGGATTAGGGTGAGGGCTAGGGTGAGGGTAAGGGTTAACGTGAGGATTAGATTTAGGGGTAGGGTGAGGGTGAGGGCTAGATGGAGCATTAGTGTTAGGGTTATTGTGAGGTTCAGGGTGAGGGTGAAGGTTAGGTTTTGGGTGAGGGTTAGGTTGAGGGTTAGGGTTAGGGTTAGGTTGACTGTGAGGATTAGGGTTAGGTTGATGGTTTGTGTTAGGGTTAGAGTTAGTATTAGGGTGAGGTTAAGTGTTAGGGTGAGGGTGAGGTTTAGGGTGAGGGTTATAGTAAGGTTGAGGGTTAGGGCTAGGTTTAGGGTTACTGTTAGGGTTAGGGCTACGGTTATGGTGAGGGTGAGGGTGAGGGTTAGTTTTAGGGTTAGGATGAGGTTTAGGTTTAGGGTTAGGGTTAGAGTTAGGGTAAGGATGAGGGCTAGCTTGAGGGTTAGGGTGAGGGTTAGGTTTAGTGATAGGGTTAGGTTTAGGATTAGAGTGAGGGTGAGTGTGAGGGTTAGGGTTAGGGTTAGGCTTAGGCTTAGGTTTAGGGTGGGGGTTAGGGTTAGTGTTTGGGTTAGGGTGAGGGTGAGGCTGAGGATTAGGGTTTGGTTTGATTTAGGGTTTGGGTTAGGTTTAGGGTTAGGTTTAGGTTTAGGGTTAGGGTTACAGTGAGGGTTAGGGTTAGGGTTAGGGTTTGGCATAGGGTTAGGCTGAGGGTGAGCATGGGGGTGAGGATTAGGGTGAGTTTTACGGTTAGGTTTATTGTTAGTGTTATGTTTAGGGTTAAGTTTGCGGTGAGGGTGAAGCTGAGGGTGAGGGTTATGGTTAGGTTTAGGGTTAGGGTTAGGGTTAGTGTTATTGTTAGGTTTAGTGGTAGAGTTACTTTGAGGTTTTGGGTAAGGGTGAGGGTTAGGGTTAGGGTTAGGTTTAGGGTGAGTCTTAGGTTTATGGTTAGGGTGAGGGTGAGGTTTAGGGTTAGAGTTAGGGTTAGGGGGATAGTTAGGGTGAGGTTCAGCGTTATGGTTAGTGTTAGGTTTAGGGTGAGGGTGAGGTTTAGGTTGAGGTTTAGGGATAGGGTTAGGTTTAGGATTAGGTTTAGGGTGAGGGTGAGTGTGAGTGTTAGGGTGAGGGTTAGGTTTAGGCTTAGGGTTAGGCTGAGGGTGAGGGAGAGGGTGAGGGTTAGGGTTAGGGTGAGGGCTAGGGTTAAGGTTATGGGGAGGGTTTGCATGAGCATTAGTGTTAGTATTAGGGTAGGGTGAAGACTAGGGTGAGGGTGAGTTTTAGGGTTAGGGTTAGGGTGAGGTTTAGCGTTAGGTTTAGGGTTAGGGTTAGGGTAAGGTTGAGGTTTTTGGTTATAGTTAGGGTTAGGGTGAGGCTGTGGATGAGGGTTAGGGTTAGTGATAGGGTGAGAGTTAGGGTGACAATAAGGTTTAGGGTGAGTGTTAGGGTTAGGGTGAGGTTGAGGGTTAGGGTTAGGGTGAGGGTTAGGGTGACAGTAAGGGTAAGGGTGATGGTGAGGATTAGAGTGAGGGTGAGTATTACTGTAAGGGTGAGGATTGGGTGCGGGTGAGGGTTCCGGTGAGGGTTAGGGTTAGGATTAGGCCGAGGGTGAGGGCAAAGGTAAGGGTGAGGGTGAGGGTGAGGGTGAGGTTTAGCGTTAGGGTTAGTGTTACAGTTAGGGTGAGGGCTAGAGTGAGGGGTAGGTATAGAGTTCGATTGATGGTTAGGTTTAGTAAGAGCATTAGGGTTACAGTTAGGGTTAGGATTAGTGTGAGGGTAAGGGTTAGGGTGAGGGTTAGGGTGAGAGTGAGGGTTAGGGTTACCGTGAGTTTTACGGTGAGGGTTAGGGTGAGGGTTAGGGTTAGGGTTAGTGTTGGGGTGAGGGTTCTGGTTAGGGTGAGGGTCAGTATGAGCATTGGGGTGATAGTAACGTTTAGGGTTAGGTTGAGGGTGAGGGTTAGGGTAAGGGTGAGGATTATTGTTAGGGTGAGGTTTAGGGTAAGGGTTAGGGTTAGGGTTAGATTGAGAATTAGGGTTAGGGTTAGTGTGAGGTTTAGGGTGAGCATGAGGGTTAGGGTGAGGGTTAGGGTAAGAATTAGGGTTAGGGTGAGGGCTGGCGTGAGGGTGAAGGTTAGGGTTAGGGTTAAGTTTGGGGTGAGGTTTAGGGTGAGGGGTAGGGTTAGGTTTAGTTTGAGGGTTAGGTTCAGTGTGAGGGTTACGGTTAGGGTGACGGTTTGGGTGAGGGTGAGGTTTAGGGTTAGGAAAAGTGATAGGGTTAGTGTTACACTGAGGGTGAGGGTGAGTGTGAGGGTGAAGGTTAGGGTTAGGGTGAGGGCTAGGGTGAGGGTTAGGGTAAGGGTGAGGGTTAGTGTGAGGGTGATGGTAAGGGTAAAGGTGAGGGTTAGGCTGAGGGTGATTGTTAAGATAAGGGTGAGGGTTAGTGTTAGGGTGAGGGTTAGGTTAAGGGTTCGGGTTAGGGTTAGGTTGAGGGTTAGATTGAGGATTAGGGTTAGGGTTAGTTTGAGGTTTATGGTGAGGATGAGGGTCAGGGTTAGGTTGAGGGTTAGGGTTAGAATGAGGGTTAGGGTGAGGGCTAGGGTGAGGGTGAGGTTTAGGGTTAGGGTTATTGTTAGGGTGAGGTTTAGGGTTAGGGTGAGGGCTATGGTTAGTGTGAGGGTTAGTGTTAGAGTTAGGGTTAGTGTTAGGCTGTGCGTAAGTGTTAGGTTGAGGGTTAGGGTTAGGTTGAGGGATAGGGTGAGGTTGCGGGTGAGAGTGAGCGTTAGGGTGAGGATTAGGGTGAGTTTGAGGGTTAAGGTGAGGGTTAGGGTTAGGGTTAGCGTGTGGGTGATGATGAGGGTGAGAGTTAAGGTTAGAGTTACGGTGAGGTTTCGGATAAGTGTGACGTTTAGGGTGAGGATGAAGTTAAGGGTTAGGGTGAGGGTTAGGGTGAGGGTGAGGGATAGGGTTAGGTTTGGGTTAGGGTGATGGTTAAGGTTAGGTGTTTGCTTAGGGTTAGGGTTAGGGTGAGGGTGTGGGTGAGAGTGAGGGTTAGCATGAGGGTTATGGTGAGGGTTAGAGTTAGGGTTAAGGTGAGGGTTAGGGTAAGGGTTAGGGTTACGGTTAGGGTGAGGGTTAGGTTTAGTGTGAGAGTTAGGGTTAAGTTTAGGTTTAGGGTTAGGGGTAGGGTGAGGGTAAGGGTTAGGGTTAGGGTTAGGGTTAGGGTTAGGGAGAGCATTAGGGTGAGGGACAGTTTCAGGGTTAGGGTTAGGGGTATGGTGAGGGTTAGGTTGAGGGTTAGTGTTTTGGTTAAATTTAGCTTGAGGGTTAGGGTGAGGATGAGAATAAGGGTAAGGGTAAGGGTGAGGGTGAAGCTTAGGGTGAGGTTTAGGGTTAGTGTTAGGGTGAGGGGCAGGTTTAGTGTGAGGGTTAGGGTTAGGTTTAGGCTGAGGGTAAGGGTTAGGATGAGGGTTACGGTGTGGTTGAGTGTTAGGGTTAGGGTAAGTGTTAGGGTGAGGGAGGGCTTAGGGAGAGCATTAGGGTGAGGGACATTTTCAGGGTTAGAGTTAGGGGTATGTTAAGGGTTAAGTTGAGTGTTAGGGTTTTTGTTAAGGTTAGGGTGAGGGTGAGGGTGAGGCTTAGGGTTAGGATTAGGTTGAGGGTGAGTGTTAGGTGGAGAGTGAGGGTGAGGGTTCGGTTTAGGTTGAGGTTGAGGGTGAGGCTGAGGGTTAGGGTGAGGGTTAGGGTTAGGATTAGGTTTAGGGTGAGGGTGAGGGAGAGGGTTATATTTAGGATTAGGGTTAGGTTCACGATGAGGGTGATCATTAGGGTTAGGGTTAGGGTTAGGGTTTTTGTTATGGTTAGGGTTAGGGTGAGGTTGAGGATGAGGGTGAGGTTTAAGATTGGGGTTAGGCTGAGGGTGAGGGTGAGGGTGAGGGTTAGGGTTAGGGTGGAGGTTAGGGTTAGGGTGAGGGATAGTGTTTGGATTAGAATATTGGTGAGGGTGAGGGTGAAGGTGAGGTTTAGGGTTAGGGTTAGGGATATTGTGAGGGCTAGGGTGAGGGTGAGGGTTAAGATGAAGGTGAGGGTGAGGGTTTTGTTTAGGTAAGGGTTATGGTTAAGGTGAGGATCAGGTGAGGGTGAGGGTTAGGGTGAGGGTTACCTTTAGGATGAGGTTTAGGGTTAGGGTTAGGGTGAGTGTTAGGGTTAGGGTGATGTGTAGGGTGATGTTGAGGGTGAGGGTGTGGAAGAGAGTTAGTGTTAGTGTGAGGGTTAGCCTGACAGTGAAAGTTAGGATGAGGGTGAGGATTATGGTTACGTTTAGGGTGAAAGTTAGGTTTAGGGTTAGGGTTAGAGATAGGGTGAGGGGTAGGTTGAGGGGTAGGTTTTGGGTTAGTGTTAGGGTTAGGGTTAGGGTGAGGATAAGGTAAGTGTGAAGGTTTGGGTTAGGGTGAGGGTTAGGGTTAGTGTGAGTGTTAGTTTTAGGGTTAGGGTTTGGGTAAGGGTTAGGATGAGGTTTGAGGTGAGGGTGAGGGTTAGGGTTAGGGTGAGAGTAAGGGTTGGGGTGAGGGTTAGGGTGAGGGTGAGGTTTAGGCTTAGGGTTAGGGTTAAGGTGAGGGTTAGTTTGAGGGTTAGGGTTTAGGTTAGGGTTAGGGTGAGGGTGAGGGTCAGGGTGAGGTTTTGGGTTACGGTTAGGGTTAGGGTGAGGGTTAGAGTCAGGGTATGGTTTAGGGTGAGGTTTAGGGTTAGGGTGAGGATTAGGGTTAGGGTTAGGGTGAGGGCTATGTTGAGGGTGAATTTTAGGGTGAGGGTTATGGTGAGGGTGAGGGTTTGTGTTAGGTAAGGATTATAGTTATGTTTAGGGTTAGGGTGAGGGTTAGGTTTAGGGTGAGTGTTAGCTTGAGGGGTACGGTTAGGGTTAGGGTGAGGATTAGGGTTAGTGTGAGGGTAAGGGTGATGGTGAGGATTAGAGTGAGGGTGAGGGTTACTGGAAGGGTGAGGATTGGGTGAGGATGAGGGTTAGGGTGAGGGTCAGGGTTAGGATTAGGCCGAGGGTGAGCTCAAGGTTTAGGGTTAGGGTGAGGTTTAGCGTTAGGGTTAGTGTTACAGTTAGGATGAGGGCTAGAGTGAGGGGTACCGATAGATTTCAATTGATGGTTAGGTTTAGTAAGAGCATTAGGGTTACAGATAGGGTTAGGATTAGTGTGAGGGTAAGGGTTAGGGTGAGGGTTGGGGTGAGAGTGAGGGTTAGGGTTACCGTGAGTGTTACGGTGAGGGTTAGTGTTAGGGTGAGGGTTAGGGTTAGGGTTAGTGTTAGGGTGAGGGTTAAGGTTAGGCTAAGGGTTAGGGTGAGGGTTATGGTTAGGGTGAGGTTTAGGGTGAGGTTGAGTGTTAGGGTTAGTGTTAGGATTACGGTGAGGGCTAGGGTGAGAGTGAGAGTTAGGGTTAGGGTTAGGGTTAGGGTGAGGGTTAAGGTTAGGGTGAGGTTTAGGTTTAGTGTGAGGGTTAGTGTTACGGTTAGGGTGAGTGTTAGGGTGAGGGTAAGGATTAGGGTGAGGGTTAGGGTCAGGGTGAGGTTTAGGTTTAGGATTAGGGTTAGTGTCAGGTTTAGGGTTACAGTGGAGGTTAGGGTTCAGGTGAGACTTAGGGTTATGGGTAGGGTTAGGTTTAGAGTGAGGGTGAGGTTTAAGGTTAGGATTGGAGTTAGGGTTAGGCTGAGGGTGAAGGTGAGGGTGAGGGTTAGGGTTAGGGTGGAGGTTAGGGTTAGGCTGAGGGCTAGACTTTGGGTTAGAGTATTGGTGAGGGTGAGGGTGAAGGTGAGGTTTAGGGTTAGGGTGAGGGATATTGTGAGGGCTAGGGTGAGTGTGAGGGTTAAGCTGAAGGTGAGGGTGAGGGTTTAGTTTAGGTAAGGGTTATGGTTAAGGTGAGGATTAGGTGAGGGTGAGGGTGAGGATGAGGGTTAGGTTGAGTGTAAGGGTTCGAATTTGCATTAGGGTTAGGGAGAGGGTTCGGGTGAGGATTAGGGTTTAGGTGAGGGTGAGGGTTAGGGTTAGGGTAAGGGTTAAGTTTAGGGTGAGGTTTAGTGTTAGGGTTAGGGTTAGGGTGAGGGTGATGGTGAGGGTTAGGGTTAGGGTGAGTGTGAGGGCTAGGGTTAGGGTGAGGGTTATGGTTAGGCTTAGGGTGAGGTTTAAGGTTAGGTTTAGGGTGATGGTTAGGGTGAGGGGTAGGTTTAGGGTTGAGTTAGTGTGAGGGCTACGGTGAGTGTAAGGGTTAGGGTGTGGGGGAGGGTTAGGGCTATGGTGATGGTTTGGGTTAGGTTTAGGCTGAGTGTTAGGGTGAGGGTTAGTGTTAGGGTTAGGCTTAGGGTGCAGGTTAGGGTTAGGTTTAGGGTTACGGTTCGGGTGAGTTGTAGGGTTAGGGTTAGGGTTAGTGTTAGGGCTAGGGTGAGGGTGAGGGTTAGGGTTAGGCATAGGGTGAGGTTCAGGTTTATGGTTAGGGTTAGGGTGAGGTTGAGGGTGAGGGTGAGTGTTAGGGTTAGGATTAGGGTTAGGGTGAGGGTTAGTGTGAAGGTGAGTGTAAGGTTAGCATTAGGGTTAGTGTGAGGGTGAGGGTTAAGTTTAGGTTTAGGGTGAGAGCTAGGATGAGGGTGAGGGTTAGGGTAGGGATAGAGTGAGGATTAGGGTTAGGGTTAGGGTTAGGGTTAGGGTGAGGGTTAGGGTGAGGGTGAGGGTTAAGGTTAGCTTTAGGGTTAGGGTTAGTATTAGGCTGAGGGTTAGGGTTAGGTTTAGGTTTAGGTTTAGGTTTAGGTTGAGGGTGAGGTTTAGCCTTAGAGTTAGGTTGAGGGTTAAGTTTAGGATGAGGGTTAGGGTTAGTGTTAGGTTTAGGGTGAAGGTGAGGGTTAGGTTTAGGGTAAGGTGTATGTTTAGGGTGATGGTTAGTTTAGTTTGAGGGTTAGTGTTGGGGTTAGGGTTAGTGTTAGGTTGAGGGTAAGTGTTAGTGTGCGGTTAAGGATTAGGGTGAGGTTTAGGGTTAGGGTTAAGTTTAGGATTAGGGTGAGGGTGATGTTTAGGATTAGAGTTAAGGTTAGGGTGAGGGTTAGGGTAAGGTTTAGTGTTAGGGTTTGGGTTATGGTGAGGTTTAGGGTGGGGGTGAGGGTTAGGGTTAGGGTTAGGATTAGGATTAGGATTAGGGTTAAGGTGAGGGTGAGTGTGAGGGTTAGATTTAGGGTTAGGATTAGACTTAGGGTGTGGGTGAGGGTGAGGGTTAGGGTGAGGTTTAGGCTTAGGCTTAGGGATAGAGTATGGGCTAGGGTGAGGGTGAGGGTTTGGGTTAGGGTTAGGGTATGGGTTAGGGTGAGGGTTAGGGTTAGGGTTATTGTTGGGGTTAGGGTTGGGGTTAGGTATAGGCTTAGTGTTAGGTGGAGGGTGAGGGTGAGAGTGAGGGTTAGGGTTAGTGTGAGGGTTAGGGTAAGGGTTAGGGTTAGGGTTAACGTGAGGTTAAGCGTTAGGTTGAGATTTAGTGTGAGGGTGAGGGTTAGGGTTAGGCTAAGGGTGAGGGCTAGGGTGAGGTTTAGGGTTAGGTTTAGGGTGAGGTTTAGGGTGTGCTTTAGGGTTAGGTTTAGGGTGAGCGTTTGGGTAAGGGCAAGTGTTCGGGTGAGGGTTAGGGTGAGGATGAGTATTAGGTTTACGGTTAGGGGTAGGGTGAGGGTTAGAGTTAGGGTTTAGGGTTAGTGTGAGGGTTTTGTTTAGTGTTAGGGTTACGGTTATGGTGAGGTTTAGGGTGGGGGTGAGGTTTAGGGTTAGGATTAGGATTAGGGTTAAGGTGAGGGTGAGTGTGAGGGTTTGGGTTAGGGTTAATGTTAGGATTAGACTTAGGATTAGACTTAGGGTGAGGGTGAGGGTGAGGGTGAGGGTGAGGGTGAGGGTTAGGGTGTTGATGACAGTTAGTGTTAGGGTGAGGTTTAAGGTGACGGTGAGGGATAGGGTGAGGGTGGTGGTTAGAGTTAGTGTGAGTATTAGGTTTAGGGTTAGGGTTAAGGTTATGGTGAGGGTAAGGGTTAGGGTTAGGTTTAGAGTGAGGGTGAGGGTTAGGGTTAGGGTTAGGGTTACGGTGAGGTATAGGGTTTGGGTAAGGGTTAGGGTTAGGGTGAGGTTGAGTGTTAGATTTAGGGTTTGGATGAGGTTTAGGGTTAGGGTGAGGGTTAGGGATAGGGTTAGGGTTAGGGTGAGGGTTATTGTTAGGGTGAGGGTTTGAGTTAGGGTGAGTATGAGGGTGAGGATTAGTGTTAGGATTATGGTTAAGGTTAGTGTTAGGCAGAGGGTGAGGGTGAGGGTGAGGGTTAGGTTTAGGTTTAGGTTTAGGGTGAGTGGTAGGGTTAGGGTTAGGGTGAGGGTTAGGGTTAGGATTCGGGTTAGGGATAGGTTGAGGGTGAGGGTTGGGGTTAGGGTTAGGGTGAGGGTGAAGGTGAGTGTTAGGGTTAGGGTTAGGTTTAGGATTAGGGTTAGGTTTAGGTTAAGGGTAAGGGTTAGGGTTAGGGTTAGGTTTAGGGTGAGGGTGAGGGTTAGGTTTAGGGTTAGGGTTAGGGTGAGGGTGAGGGTTACGTTTATGGTTAGTGTTAGGGTGTGGACTATGGTGAGGGAGAGGGTTAGGGTGAGGGTTAGGGTTAGGGTTAGGGTTAGGGTCAGGGGTAGGTTGAGGGTTAGGATTAGGGTAAGGACTATGGTTAGGCTGAGGGTGAGGTTGAGGTTGATGGTGAGGGTTAGGTTTAGAGTGAGGGTTAGTGTGAGGGTGAGGGGGAAGGGGAGAATTTGGTTTTGGGTTAGAGTTAGGTTGAGGGTGAGGGTTAGGATTAGGGGTAGCAGTAGTTTTAGGCTGAGGGTGAGGGTGATGCTGAGGGTGAGAGTTAGGTTAGGGTGAGGGTAAGGGTTAGGGTTAGGGTGAGGGTTAGGGTTAGGGTGATTTTTAGGGTGCCGCTGAGAGTTAGGGTGAGGGTGAGTTTGAGTGTGAGGTTTAGGGTGAGTGTGAGGGTGAGTGTGAGTTTGACGATTAGGATTAGGTTTAGGATGAGGGTAAGGGTTCTTGTTAGGATTGGGGTTAGTGTAAGGCTTAGGCTGAGGGTGAGGGTGAGGGTGAGGTGAGGGTTAGGGTTAGGGTTAGGTTGAGGGTTAGGGTTAGTGTGAGGGTTAGGGTGAGGGTGAGCTTGAGGTTCAGGTTGAGGTTGAGAGTGACGTTGAGGTTGAGGGTTAGGGTTAGGGTTACGGTTAGGGTGAGGGTTAGGGTTAGGGTTAGAGTTATTTTTATAGTTAGGGTTAGGGATAGTAATAGGGTGAGAGTGAGGGTGAGGGTTAGCATGAGGGTAAGGGTTAGGGTTATGGTTAGGGTGAGGGTGAGGGTGAGACTTAGGGTTAGGATTAGGGTTAGGGTAAGGTTTCGGATGAGGGTTAGGCTGAGGGTTAGAGTTAGGGTTAGTGTGAGGGTTAGAGTTAGGGTTATGGTTAGGGTGAGGGCAAGGTTTATGGTGAGGGTTAGGTTGAGTTTGAGGGTTAGGTTTAGGGAGAGGGTTAGGGTGAGATTTAGGGTTAATGTTAGGGTTAATGTTAGGGTGAATCTAATGGTTATAGTGAGAGTTATTGTGAGGGTGAGGGTTTGGGTTAGGGTGAGGGTAAGTGTTAGGGTGAGGGTTAGTGTGAGGGTTTGGGTTCGGGTTAGCATTAGGGTTAGGTTCAGGGTAAAGGTTAGGTTGAGGTTTAGGGTTAGTGTTCGGGATAGGGTGAGTATTAGGGTTAGTGTGAGGGTGAGGGTCTGGATTAGGGTTAGGGTTAGATTTAGGGTGAGGGTGAGGGTGAGGGTTAGAATTAGGATTAGGGTTAGGGTTAGAGTTAGGTGACATTGAGGGTGAGGGTTAGGGTTTGGTTTAGAATTAGTGTGAGGGTGATCGTGAGGGTTAGGGTTAGGATTAGGGTTATGGTTTTGGTTAGGTTTAGGATGAGGGTGAGGGTGAGGCTTATGGTTAGGGTTAGGGTGAAGTTTAGGTTTAGGGTGAGGGCTATGGTGAGGGTGAGTGTTAGTGTGAGTGTGAGGTTGAGGTTGAGGGTTTCGATTAGGTAATGGTTAGGGTTAGGGTTAGGGTGAGGATTAGGGTGAGGGTGAGGTTTAGGTTGAGGGTTACAGTTAGGGTGAGGATTAGGGTGAGGCTGAGGGTTAGGGTGAGGGTTAGTGTTATGGTGAGGATTAGGGTTAGGGTTATGTTGATGCTGAGGGTTAGGTATACGGTAAGGGTTAGGGTTACGGTGAGGGTTAGGGTTAGGGTTAGGGTTAGGGTGAAGGTTAGGGTTAGGGTGAGGTTTGGGGTTAGGGTTAGGGTTAGTGTAAGGGTTAGTGTTAGGGTGAAGGTTAGGATTAGGGTTAGGGTGAGGGTGAGGGTTAAGGTGAGGGTGAGTGTTAGGGTGTGGGTGAGGATTAGGTTTAGGTTAAGTCTTAGTGTTAGGTTTAGGGTTAGTGTGAGGGTGAGGGTTAGGGTTAGCGTTAGGGTTAGGTTGAGGGTTTGAATTAGGGTTAGGGTTAGTGTGAGGGTTAGAGTGAAGGGTAGGGTTAGGGTCAGGGTGAGGGTTAGGGTGACAGTGAGGTTTAGGGTGAGGGCGTGTGTGAGGGTAAGGGTTAGGTGTAGGGTTAGGGTGAGTTTAAGTGTGAGGCTTAGGTTTAGGAATAGGGTTAGGTTTAGGGTTAGGGTGAGTGTTAGGGTGTGGATGAGGCTTAGGTTTAGGGTGAGGATTGGGGTTAGAGTTAGGTTTATGGTGAGGGTAAAGTTAGGGTGAGTTTCAGTATGAGGGTTAGGGTTAGGGTTAGGGTGAGAGTGAGGTATAGGTTTTGGGTTAGGGTTAGGGTGAGGGTTAGGGATGGGTTTAGGGTTAGTGTGAGGGTGAGGGTGAGGTTTAGGATTATGTTTAGGGTTAGAGTTTGGGTGAAGGTGAGGGTTAGGGTTAGTATTAGAGTTAGCCTGAGGGTGAGGGGGAGTGTTAGGGATAGGGTGAGTTTTATGGGTAGGGTTATGGTTAGGGTGAGGGTTAGGGTTACGGTTAGGGTTAGGATGAGCGTTAGGCTGAGGGTTAGGTTTAGGGTTAGTGTGAGGGTTAGGTTTAGGGTTTGCGTGAGGGTTAGGGTTAGGTTTAGGGATAGGATAAGGGTTAGGTTGAGGGTTAGGTTTAGGGCTAGTTTGAGGGTTAGGTTTATGTTTAGGGTTAGCATCAGGGTAAAGGTTAGGGTGAGGATTAGGGTGAGGGTGAGGATAAAGGTTAGGGTGAAGGTTAGGGCAAGGGTGAGGGTTAGGGTTAGGGTGAGCGTTAGGTTGCGGGTTAGGGTGAGGGTTAGGGTGAGGGTAAGGGTTTGGATGATGGTAAGTTTGTGAGTGAGGGATAGGATTATGTTGTGTGTAAAGGTTAGGGTGAGGGTTAGGGTGAGGGTTAGGGTTAGGGTGGGGGTCAGGTTTAGAGTTATGTTGAGGGTTAGGTTTAGGGTGATGTTTATTGTGAGAGTATGGTTTAGGTTGAGGGTGAGTATTCGGCTGAGCGTGAGGGTTAGGATGAGGGTGAGGAGTAGGGTTACAGTTAGGGTTAGGGAGAGGGGTAGTGTGAGCATTAGGGTTCGGATTACGGTTAGGATTAGGGTTAGAGTGAGGATGAGGGTGAGGGTTAGGGTGTGGGTGTTATGGTTAGGGATAGGGTTAGTGCTAATGTGAGGATGAGGGTTAGTGTGAGGGTGAGGGTTACATTTACGTTAGGGTTAGGGTTAGGGTGAAGATTAGGTTGAGGGTGAGGGTTAAGCTGAGCTTAGGGTTAGAATGAGGGTTTGTGTTCGGTGAGGGTGAGGGTTAGTGTTAGGGTTAGGTTTAGGTTGAGGGTGATTGTGAGGGTTAGGATTAGGAATAGGTTTAGGGTTACGGTGAGGGTGAGGGTCAGTGTGAGGGTGAAGGTTAGGGTTATGTTTAGTGTTATGTTTAGGGTGAGGGTTACGGCTAGTGTGAGGGTTATGATTAGTGTTAGGGTTAGGGTCAGGGTGAGGGTAAGGGTTAGGGTGAGGGTTAGGGTGAAGGTGAGGATTAGGGTTCGGGTTAGGGTTGGGTGAGTGCTAGGTTCAGGGTGAGGGTCAGTGTGAGTGTTAGGTTGAGGGTTTCTTTTCCGTCAGGGTTAGGGTTATTGTGAGGATTAGCGTGAGGGTGAGTGTTAGTGTTAGGGTGATGTTTAGGGTGCGGATGAGGGTGAGGGTGAGGGTGAGGGTGAAGGTCAGGTGAGGGTGAAGTTAGGTGTGGTTGAGGATTAGGGTTAGGGTTAGGGTTATGGTGAGGGTAAGGTATAGGGTGAGGTTTATTGTGAGGATGAGGGTTATGGTTAGTGTTAGGGTTAGGGTGAAGTTTAGGGTGAGGATTAGGTTTTGGTTTATGGTTAGGGTGAGGGTGACATATAGGGTGAGTTTTAGTGTTAGGGTGAAAGTTAGGGATATGGTTAGGGTGAGGGTTAGGGTTAGGGTTAGGGTTAGAGTTAGGGTGAGGGTGAGGGCTACGATTAGGGTAAGGATTAGTGTTGGGCTGAGGGTGAGGGTGACTGTAAGAGTGAGGGTTTGGGTGAGGGTTAGGGTTAGGGTGAGGGTTAGGTTTAGGGTGAGGTTGAGGGTGAGGATTAGGGTTAGGGTGAAGGTGTGGGTAAGTGTTAGGGTGAGGGTTAGGGCGAGGGTGAGGTTTCGGCTTAGGGTGAGGGTAAGGGTTAGAGTGAGGGTAAGGGTAAGGTTGAGGGTTAGGGTGAGGGTGAGGGTTAAGATTATCATTAGGGTTAGGGTGAGGGTGAGGGTTATGGTGAGGTTTAGGGTTAAGATTAGGGATAGTGTGGGGATTAGGGTTAGGGTTAGGTTTAGGGTGAGGGTTAGGCTGAGGGGTAGGGTTAGGGATAGAGTGACTTAGGTTTAGTGTGAAGTTTAGATTTAGGGTTAGGTTTAGGATTAGTGTTAGGGTTAGGTTGAGGGTGAGGGTGAGGGTGAGGGCTAGGGTTAGAGTTATTGTGAGGGTTAGTGTTAGGGTGCGGGTTAGGTTTAGGGTGAGGGTTAGTATTAAATTAAGGTTGAGGGTGAGGGTTAGGGTTACGGTTAGATTTAGGGTGAGGGTCAGGGTGAGGGTTAGGTTTAGGTTGAGGGTTAGGTTTAGGGTGAGGGTTAGGGTTAGGGTGAGCATTAGCGTGATGGTGAGGGTTAGGGTGAGGGTGAGGGTTAGGTTTAGATTTAGGGTTAGGGTGAGTGTTAGGGTTAGAGTTAGGGTGAGATTTAGGTTGAGGTGCAGGGATATGGTTAGGTTGAGGGTTAGGATTAGTGTGAAGGTTAGAGTTAGGGTTAGGTTTAGTGTGAGGATACTGTTTATGGTGAGTGTTAGTTTGAGGGTGAGGGTTAGGGTGAGCGTTAGAGTTAGGTTCAGTGTGAGGATTAAGGTTATGGTGATGCTTAGGGTGAGGTTGAGGTTTAGTGTTAGGGGGAAGGGGAGTTTGAGGGTAAGTGTTAGGGTGAGGCTGAGGGTGAGGTTAGTTTCGGATTAGGGTTAGAGTTAGGGTTAGGCTGAGTGTGATGGGGGAAGTGAGGGTGAGGGTTAGGGTTAAGGCTAGGGTGAGGGTTAGGGTTAGTGTGAGGGTTAGTGTGATGGTGAGGTTCAGAGTGAGGTTGAGGTTTAGAATGAGGGTGAGGGCGAGGTTGAGGGTTAGGGTTAGGAGTAAGGTTAGGATGAGTTTTAGGGTTAGGGTTAGAGTTAGAGTTATTGTTAGGGTTAGAGTAAGGCTGAGAGAGAAGGGGCGGTTGAGGGTGAGGGTGAGGGTTAAGGTTAGGGTTAGGGTGAGGGCTTCGGTGAGGGTGAGGGATAGGCTGAGGGTGAGGGTGAGTTTCTGTTAGGTAAAGGTTACGGTTAGGGTGAGGTTTAGGGCGAGGGTGAGGATTAAGCTGAGGTTAGGTTCAGGGTAAGGGTTAGGGTTAGGTTGAGGGTGAGGGTTAGGGTTAGGGTGATGTTTAGGGTGAGGGTGAGGGTTAGGTTGAGGGAGAGGGTGAGGGTGATGGTTAGGGTTAGGTTTAGGGTGATGGTAAATGTTAGGATTAGGAATAGGATTAAGGTGAGGGTCAGGGTGAGGGGGAAGGTTAGGGTCAGCGTTAAGGTTAGGGTTAGAGTGAGGGTTACGGTTAGTGTGAGGGTTATGGTTAGGTTTAGGGTAAGGGAAAGGGTTAGGCTGAGGGTTAGGGTGAGTGTGAGGGTTTGGATTAGGGTTTGTGTAAGGTTTAGGGTGAGGGTTAGGGTTTGGATGATGTTTAGAGTGAGGGTGAGAGTTAGGGTGAGTATGAGGCTTCGGGTGAGGGTGAGGGTTAGGGTGTGGGTGAGCATTAGGGGTAGGTTTCGGGTTAGGTTGAGGGTTAGGGTTAGCATTAGGATCAGGGTGAGGGGTAGGGAGAGGGGTAGGTTTAGGTTTAGGGTGAGGTTTAGGATGAGGCTGAGGGTTAAGTTGAGGGTCTGGGTGAGGGTTAGGGTTAGGTTTTGGGTTAGAGTTAGGGTGAGTTTGAGGGTGAAGGTTAGGTTTAGGATTAGGGTGAGGGTTAGGTTTATGTTGAGGCTTAGGGACAGTGTTAGGGTTAGGGTAACTGTGAGGGTGAGTGTTAGATTTAGGTTTAGGGTTACAGTTAGGGTGAGGGTGAGGATTAGGGTTAGGGTTAGGGTTAGGATGAGGGTTAGGCTGAGGGTTAGGATTAGGTTAGGGTGAGGTTTAGGGCTAGGTTTAGGGTTAGGTTAAGGGTTAGGCTGAGGGTTAGGGTTAGGGTTAATGTGAGGGTTAGGTTTAGGTTTAGGGTAAGGGTTAGGGTGAGGGTAAATGTTAGGGTGAGAGTTAGGGTGAGGGTGAATTTTAGGGTTAGGGTGAGGGTTAGGGTCAAGTTTAAGTTTAGGTTTAGGGTTAGGGTGAGGGTAAGTGTGTGGGTAAGTGTTAGGGTGAAGTTTAGGTTGAGGGTGAGTGTTAGCATCAAGGTTAGGTTTAGGTTTAGGTTTTGGGTGAGGTTTAGGGTTTGGGTAAGTGTTAGGGTGAGGTTTAGGGTGAGGGTGAGTTTTAGGGTTAGGGTGAGTGTTAGGGTCAAGTTTAAGTTTAGATTTAAGGTTAGGGTGAGGGTAAGGCTGTGGGTAAGTGTTAGGGTGAAGTTTAGGTTGAGGGTGAGTTTTAGCATCAAGGTTAGGTTTAGGTTTAGGGTTTGGGTGAGGTTTAGGGTTTGGGTAAGTGTTAGGGTAAGGTTTAGTGTGAGGGTCAGGGTTAGGGTTAGGGTGAGGGTAAGTGTTCGGGTGAGGTTTAGGGTGAGGCTGAGGGTTAGGGTTAGCATTAGGGTGAGGGTGAGGGTGAGGCTTACGGTGAATTTTGGGTTAAGATTAAGGATAGGGTGAGGATTAGGGTTAGGGTTAGTTTGAGGGTGAGGGTTAGGGTGAGGGGTAACATTAGAGTTTGGGTGAGGGTTAGGTTTAGTGTGAGGGTTAGGGTTAGGGTTAGGGTGACAGTAAGGGTTAGGGTGAGGGTTAGGGTGAGTGTGAGGTAGGGTGAGGGTTAGGGTTAGGGTGAGGGTTAGGGATAGGTTTAGGGTTAGGGTGAGGGTTACGGTTAGGGTTAGGATTAGAGTTAGGGTGAGGGTAAGGCTTAGGGTGAGGTTTAGGGTGAGGTAGAGGGTTAGGGTTGGGGGTGTGTAAGGTTGAGGGTGAGGGTTAGTGTTAGGATGAGGGTTAGGGTTAGGGTTAGGGTGAGGGTGAGGGTTAGGGTGAGGGTTAGTGTTAGGGTTAGGGTGAGTGTTAGCTTTAGGGTTACGTTTAGTGTGAGGGTGTGTGTTAGGGTGAGGTTGAGTGTTAGTGTGAGAGTTAGAGTTAGGGTTAGGTTTAGGGATACGTTTAGGGTGAGGGTAAGGTTTAGGGTGAGGGTTAGCGTGAGGGTGAGGGTTAAGGTTAGTGTGAGGGTTATGGTTAGGGTTAGGGTTAGGATGAGGTTTAGGGTCAGGGTTAGGGTTAGGTTTAGGGTTAGTGTGAGGATTCCGGTTAGGGTGAGGGTTGGGGTTAGGTTTAGGGTTAGTATAAAGTATAGGGTGAGGGTTAGGTTTACAGTTAGTGTGAGTGTTAGGTTTAGGGTTCGGGTTTGGGTTATGTTGAGGGTAAAGGTTATGGTGAGTGTTAGGGTGAGGCTGAGGGTTAGGGTTAGGGTGAGGTTTAGGTTGAGGGTTAGGATTAGATTTACGGTTAGGGTAAAGCTGAGGGGGAAGGGGAGGTTGAGGGTGAGGGTTAGGGTTAAGGTGAGGGATAGGTTGATGATTTGGGTTACGTTTAGATTTAGGGTGAGGATTAGGCTGAGGGGTAGGGTTAGTTTTAGGTTGAGGCTTAGGTTTAGTGTGAGGTTTAGGGTTTGGGGTAGGGTGAGGGTTAGGTTTAGGGTGTTGGTTAGGTTTAGGGTTAGGGTGAGGTTTAGGTTTTGTGTGAGGGTTACGGTTAGGGTTAGGGTGAAGGTAAATTTTAGGGTGAGGTTTAGGGTGAGGATGATGTTTAGGGTTAGCTTTAGGTTTAGGTTTAAGGTTAGGATGAGGGTTAGGGTTAGGGTGAGGGTGAGGGTGAGGGTGAGGGTGAGGCTTAGGTTTAGGATTATTGTTAGGGTTAGTGTAAGGGTTCGGGTTAGGTGTAGTGTGAGGGTTATGGTCAGGGTAAGTGTTAGGGTGAGGGTTAGGCTTATGGTTAGGTTTAGTGTGAGGGTCAGGGTGAGGGTTAGGGTTAGTTTGAGCGTTAGGGTTAGGGTGAGGTTTAGGGTTAGCGTTAGGGTGAGAGTTAGGGTTAGGGTTAGTGTTAGGGTTAGATTGAGGTTTATGGTCAGGGTTAAGTGGAGGATTACGGTGAGGGTTATGGTTAGGGTAAGTGTTAGGGTTAGGGTTAGGCTGAGGGTGAGGGTGAAAGTGAGTGTGAGGGTTAGGGTTAGGGTTAGGGTGAGGGGTAGGGTTAGGCTTAGGGTGAGGTTTAGGGTTAGTGTGAGGGTTAGGGTTAGGGTGAGGGTTATCGTGTGGATTAGCGTTAGGGTTAGGTTTAGGGTGAGGGTGGGATTGAAGGTTAGGGATTGGATTAGAGTTAAGGTTAGTATAATGCTGAGGGGGAAGGGGAGGTTGAGGGTGAGGGTTAGGGTGAGGTTTAGGGTCAGGGTGAGGGTGAGGGTTTCGGTTAGGTAAGTGTTAGGGTGAGGATTAGGATGAGGGTGGGGGTTAAGCTGAGGTTAGGTTTAGGGTGAGGGTTTGGGTTAGGGTTAGGGTGAGCGTTAGGGTTAGGGTGATGGTTAGGGTGATGGTGAGGGTTAGGATAAGGGTGAGGGTTAGGGTTAGGGTTAGGGTGAGCGGTAGGTTTAGGGTTAGGGATAGTTTGCGGGTTATTCTGAGGATAAGGGTTAGGGTGAGGTTTAGGTTGAGGTTGAGGGTTAGTATTAGGGTAAGGGTAAGGCTTAGGTTGAGGGATAGGGTGAAAGTGAGGGTTAGGGTTAGCATTAGAGTTAGGGTGAGGGTGAGGGTTAGGGTGAGGTGTAGTGTGAGGATGTGGGTTAGGGTTAGTGTGAGGGTTAGGGTTAGGGTTAGAGTTAGGATTAGGGTTAGGGTGTGAGTGAGGTGTAGGGTGAGGGTTAGGGTTAGGGTGAGGGTTAGGGATAGGGTTAGTGTGAGGATGAGGGTGAGTGTTAGGGTTAGGTTTAGGGTAAGTGTGAGTTTGAGAGTTAGGATTAGGAATAGGGTTAGGGTTAGGGTTAGGCTGAGGGTGAGGGTCAGGGTGAGGGTGAAGCTTAGGGTTAGGGTTAGGATGAGGGTAAGTTTTAGGGTGAGGGTTTGGGTTAGAGTCAGGGTTAGGGTTAGGGTTAGGATTTGGGTGATGTTTAGGGTGAGGGTGAGGGTTAGCATGGGATTGAGTGTTTGGATGAGGGTGAGGGTTCGTGTGATGATTCCAGTTAGGGTGTGGGTGATGATTAGGGTTAGGGTGAGGGTTAGCATTATGTTTAGGGTTTAGTTTGATGGTGAGGGTGAGGGGTAGGGTTAAGGTTAGGTTGAGGGTTAGGGTTATGGTTAGGGTTAGGGTGATGCTTAGGGAGAGGGGTAATGTTAGGGTTAGGGTGAGGTTTAGGGTGTGTGTGAGGGTTAGGTTTAGGGTTAGGGTTAGGTTTAGGGTTTGGTTGAGGATGAGGTATAGGTTGAGGTTTAGGGTTAGGGTGAGGGTTATGGATAGTGTTAGGTTAGGGTTAGGGTGAGTGTTAGGTTTAGGTTTAGGTATAGAGTTAGGGTGAGGCTGACGGTGAGGGTTAGGATTAGGGTTAGGGTTAGGGTTAGGATGAGGGTTAATCTGAGGGTTAGGGTTAGGGTTAGTGTGAAGGTTAGGTTTGGGTGTGGTTATGGGTTCAGGTGAGTTTTCGGGTTAGGGTGTGGGTTGAGGATTAGGGTTAGGGTGAGGGTTATCATTAGTTTTAGGTTTAGTGTGAGTGTGAGGGTGAGGGGTAGGGTTAGGTTGAGGGTTAGGTTTAGGTTTAAGCTGAGGTGAAGAACAGGGAGTGAAGGTTAGGGTTAGGGTTATAATTAGAGTGAGGTTTAAGGTTAGTGTGAGGGTTATGGTTATGGTGAGGGTAAGGGTTAGGGTGAGGGGTAGGGTTAGGGTTAGAGTTAGGGTGAGGGTTCGGGTTTGGGTGATGTTTAGGGTGAGGGTGAGGTTTAGGTTGAGGATGAGAGTTTGTGGGTGGGTGTGGGTTCAGGTGAGATTTCGGGTTAGGTTGTGGATGAGGATTAGGGTTAGGGTGAGGGTTCTCATTAGGTTTAGGTTTAGTGTGAGGGTGAGGGTGAAGGGTAGGGTTAGCTTGAGGGTTAGGGTTAGGGTGAGGTTTAGGATGATGGCTAGAGTGAGAGTTAGGGTTAGGGTGAAGTTTATTGTGACTGTGAGTGTTAGGGTGAGGGTGAGTGTTCAGGTGAGGGTGAGGGTTCGTGTGAGGGTGAGGATTAGGGTGTGGTTGAGGTTTAGGTTTAGGATGAGAGTCAGGGTGAGGTGTAGGGATAGGGTTAGGGTGAGGGTTAGGGTTAGTGTGAAGGTTAGGGTTAGGTTTAGGGTTTGTGTGAGGTTAAGATTTAGGGTGTGGGTTAGTGTGAGGGTGAGGGTTAGGGTTAGCGTTAGGGGTAGGGTGAGGGTTAGGATGAGGTTTATGGTTAGGGTGAGGGTTAGGATTAGGGTTAATGTGAGGGTGTGAGTTAGGGTGATGTTTAGGTTGAGGTTGAGGGTTAGTGTGAGGATGAGGGTGAGGGTGAGGGTTAGGGTGAGTGTGTGGTTGCGGGTGAGGGTAAGGGTTCAGTTTAGGGTAGGATTCAGGTTAGGGTGAGGGTTAGGGTTAGGGTGATGTTTAGGGTGAGGTTGAGGGATAGGGTGAGGGTGAGGGTTAGGGTTAGGTTTAGTGTGAGGATTAAGGTTAGGGTTAGTGTTAAGTTTAGGGTGCGGGTTAGGGTGAGGGTTAAGGTTAAGTCTAGGGTTAGGTTGAGGCTGAGGTATAGGGTGAGGGTTAGGGTTAGGGTGAGGGTTAGGGATAATGTTAGGTTAGGGTGAGGGTGAGGGTCAGTGTTTGGTTTAGGTTTACGTTTAGAGTTAGGGTGAGGGTGAGGGTGAGGGTTAGGATTAGTGTTAGGTTTAGGGTTAGGATGAGGGTTAGGCTGAGGGTTAGGGTTAGGGTTAGTGTGAGGGTTAGGGTTAGGGTTAGGGATAGATTTAGGGTTATCATAAGGTTTAGGCTGAAGGTTAGGGTTAGGGTTAGTTTGAGGGTTAGGTATAGGGATAGGGTAAGGGTTACGGTGAGGGTAAATGTTACGGTGAGTGTTAGGGTGAAGGTGAGTGTTAGGGTTAGGGTGAGCGTTATGGTGAAGTTTTAGGGTGAAGTTTTGGGTTAGGTTTAGGGTGAGGGTGAGGGTGTGGGTAAGTTTTAGGGTGAGGGTTATGGTGAGGGTGAGTTTTAGGTTTAGGGTGAGGGCAAGGGTTAGCGTAAGTGTTAGGGTCAGGGTGAGGGTTAGGGTTAGCATTAGGTTTAGGGTGAGGTTTAGGGTGAGTTTTTGCCTTAAGGTTAATGATAGGGAGAGGATTAGGGTTAGGGTTAGGTTTGTGGTGAGGGTTAGGCTGAGGGGAATGGTTAGGGTTAGGGTGAGTGTTAGGTTTAGTGTGAGGGTTAGGATTAGGGTTAGGGTGACGGTAAGGGTTAGGGTGTAGGTTACGGTGAGTGTGAGGTTTAGGGTTAGCATTAGGTTTAGAGTTAGGGTTAGGATGAGTGTTAGCGTTAGGTTTAGAGTTAGGGTTAAGGTGAGGGTGAGGATTCGGGTGAGGGTGATTTTTTCATTTAGGTACGGGTTAGGGATAGGGTTAGGGTGAGGTTTAGGGTGAGGGTGTGGTTTGTGGTTAGGGTTAGGGTTAGGGTGAGGGTGAGGGTGAAGGTTAGTGTTAGGATGAGGGTTAGGTTTAGGGTGAGGGTGAGGGTTAGGGTGAGTGTTAGGGTTAGGGTTATGGTGAGGGTTAGGGTTGGGAGATGTTTAGTGTGAGGGTAAAGTTTAGGGTGAGGTTGAGTGTTCTGTTGAGAATTAGGGTTAGGGTTAGGGTTAGGGATTGCGTTAATGTGAGGGTAAGGGTTAGGGTGAGGGTTACGGTGAGGGTGAGGTTTATGGTTAGGGTGAGTGTTAGGTTTAGGGTTAGGGTTATGGTGAGGTTGAGGGTTAGGGTGAGCAGTAGGTTTAGGGTTAAATTTAGTTTGCGGGTTAGGGTGAAGGTAAGGGTTAAGGTGAGGTTAAGGTGAGGGTGAGTTTTAGGTTTAGGGTGAGGGTAAGGGTTAGGGTGAGGGTTTGGGTTAGGGTTAGGGATAGGGTGAGGATTAGTGTTAGTGTGAAGTATAGGGAGAGGGTTAGGATTAGGGTTAGTATTAGGATAAGGGTAAGGGTGAGGGTTAGTGTGAGGGTGAGGGTTAAGGTTAGGGTTAGGGTTAGGGTTAGGGTTATGGTCAGGGTGAGGTTTAGGGTGAGCAGTAGGTTTAGGGTTAGTGTTAGTTTGCAGCTTAGGGTGAGGGTAAGGATTAGGGTGAGAATTAGGGTGAGGGTGAGGTTTAGGGTTAGGGTGAGGTTAAGGGTTAGGGTTAGGGTTAGGGTGAGGGTGATGGTGAGGTTTAGGTTTAGGGTTAGGATTAGGGTGAGGGTTAGGATTAGTGTGTGTGTTAGTGTGATGGTGCGGGTCAGGGAGAAGGTGAGGGTTAGAATGAGGGTGAGGGTGAGGGTGAGGTTTAGGGTTAGGATTAGGGTTAGGGTGAATTTTAGGATTAGGGTTAGTTTTAGGGTTATTGTTAGGGTTAGAGTTTGGGTTAGGGTGAGGCTGAGGGTGAGGTTCAGCATTAGGGTTAGGTTTAGGGTTAGGGTGAGTGCGAGGATGAGTGTCAGGGTTTGGATGAGGGTGAGGGTGTTTCGGTTATGTAAGTGTTAGGGTTAGGGTGAGGATTAGGGTGAGGCTGAGGGTTAAGCTGATGTTAGGTTTAGTGTGATGGTTAGGGTTAGGGTTGGGGTGAGGTTTAGGGTTAGGTTGACGGTTAGGGTGAGGGTGAGAGTTAGGATTAGGAATAGAGTTAGTGTTAGGGTTAGGCTGAGGTGAAGGTCAGGGTGATGGTGAAGGTTAGAGTTAGGGATATATTTAGGTTCAGGGTTAAGGTTAGTGTGAGGGTTATGGTGAGGGTGAGGGTTAGGGCGAGGTTCAGAGTTAGTTTTAGGGTGAGGATTAGGATTAGGATGAGTGTTATGCTTAGGGTGAGTATGAGGGTTAGGGTTAGGTTGAGGATTAGGGTTAGGGTGAGGTTTAGAGTTAGGGTTAAGGTGAGAGTTAGGGTTAGGGTGATGTTTATTGTGAGGGTGAGGGTTAGGGTGAGGGTGAGTGTTCGGTTCAGGATGAGGGTTCGGGTGAGGGTGAGAGTTATTGTGTGGTTGAGGGTTAGGGTTACGGTGAGAGTTAGGTTGAGGTGTTGGGATAGGGATAGGGTTAGGGTTTGTGTGAGGGTAAGGGTTAGGGTGAGAGTTAGGGTGAGGGTGCCAGTGAGAGTGAGGGTGAGGGTGAGGGTTATAGTTAGGGTTACGGTGAGGCTGAGGGTTAGGGTTAGGCTGAGGGTTCAGGTTAGTGTGAGGGTTAGTGTGATGGTGAGGGTCAGGGTGAGGGTGAGTGTTAGAATGAGGTTTAGGTGAGGGTTAGGGTTAGGATTAGGATTAGGGTGAGTTTTAGGGATTGGGTTAGTGTTAGGGTTAGGGTAATTGTTAGGGTTAGGGTTAGGGAGAAGTTGAGTGTGATGCTGAGGTTTAGCGTTAGGGTTAGGGTTAGGGTTAGGATGAGAGAGGGGTTGAGGGTTAGGGTTAGGATTTGGGTTAGGGTTACGGTAAGGCTGAGGGGGAAGGGGAGGTTGAGGGTGAGGGTTATGTTTTGGGTTAGGTTTAGGGTGAGGGTTAGGGTTAGGTTTAAGTTTAGTATAAGGTTTAGGCTGAGGGTAAGGGTTAGGGTTAGTGTGAGTGTTAGGTTTAGGGTGAGGGTTTGGGTTAGGTTGAGGGTAAAGCTTA
Organism: Dipodomys merriami; assembly: GCF_024711535.1. Taxonomy (NCBI): domain Eukaryota; kingdom Metazoa; phylum Chordata; class Mammalia; order Rodentia; family Heteromyidae; genus Dipodomys; species Dipodomys merriami. Next base: position 6,222,926 of record NW_027206324.1, on the reverse strand, counting down.
GGGTGAGGTTTAGGGAGAGGGTGAGGGTTAGGGTTAGGGTGAGGGTTAGGTTTAGGGTTATGGTTAGGTTTAGGGTGAGGGTTAGGGTGAAGTTTAGATTTAGTTTTAGGGTTAGCGTGAGGCTTAGGGTGTGGGTAAGTGTTAGGGTGAGTGTTAGAATGAGAATGAGGGTTAGGGTTAGGGTGAGGTTTAGGGTTAGGGTGAGTGTTAGGGTGAGGGTAAGGGATAGGGTTAGCATTAGCGTTAGGGTGAGGGTTAGGGTGAGGTTTATGGTTAAGGTTAGGTATAGTGTGAGGATTATGGTTAGGGTTAGGTTTAGGGGGCGGGTTAGGCTGAGGTTTAAGGTTACGGTTAGGGTGAGGGTTAGGTTTAGTGTGAGGTTTAGGGTTAGCATTAGGTTTAGGGTTAGGGTTAGGATGAGGATTAGGGTTAAGGTGATGGTTAGGTTGAGGGTGAGGGTTAGGGTTAGGATGAGGGTTAGGGTTAGGGAGAGTGTGAGGGTTAGGTTAAGGGTGAGGGTTAGGTATAGGATGAGGATTAGGGTTAGGGTGAGGGTGAGGGTTAAGGTTAGGTTGAGAGTTAGGTTTAGGGTGAGGTTTAGGGTTAGGGTTAGTGTGAGAGTTAGGGTTAGGTTGAAGTTTATTGTGAGGGTGAGTGTTATGCTGAGGGTTAGTGTTCATGTGAGGGTGAGGGTTCGTGTGAGGGTTAGGGTGTGTTTGAGGGTTAGGGTTAGGGTGAGAGTTAGGGTGAGGTGTCGCGATAGGGTTAGGGTTAGAGTTAGTGTGAGGATAAGGGTTTGGGTGAGGGTTAGGTTGAGCGTGAGGGTTATGGTTAGCGTTAGGGTTAGGGTGAGGGTTAGGGTTAGTGTGATGTTTAGGGTGAGATTGAGGTTAGTGTGAGGGTAAGGGTGAGGGTGAGGGTTAGGTTGAGGTTGGGGGTGAGTGTGAGTGTGAGGGTGAGGGTGAGGGTTATCTTTCGGGTTATGATGAGGGTGAGGGTTAGGGTTAGGATTAGGTTTGGGGTTATTGTTAGGCTGAGGGTGAGGGTGAAATTGAGGGTGAGGGTTAGGGTTAGGGTTCGGGTGAGGGTTAGGGTTAGTGTGGGGGTTAGTGTGATGCTGAGGGTCAGGATGAGGGTGAGTGTTAGAATGAAGGTGAGGGTGAGGGTTAGGGTTAGGATTAGGGTTAGGGTGAGTTTTAGGTTTAGGGTTAGTGTTAGGGTGAGGGTTATTCTTAGGGTTAGGGTTAGGGTGAGGGTGAGGGTTAGCGTTAGGGTTAGGATTAGGGTTAGGGTGAGGGTGGGGTTGAGGGATAGGGTTAGGATTAGGGTTAGGGTTAGGGTAAGGCTGAGGAGGAAGGGGAGGTTGAGGGTGAGGGTTAGGTTTAGGGTTAGGGTTACGTTGAGTGTTAGGATTAGGTTTAGGGTTAGTATAAGGGTTAGGCTGAGGGTAAGGGTTAGGGTTAGTGTGAGTGTTAGTTTTATGGTTAGGGTTTGGGTTAGGTTGAGGGTAAAGTTGAGGGTGAGGGTTAGGGAGAGGTTGAGGGTTAGGGTTATGGTTAGGGTTAGGGTTAGGGTAAAGGTTAGGTTTAGGTTTTGGTTTCAGGTGAGGGTTAGGGTGTGGGTAAGTGTTAGGGTGAGGGTTAGGGTGTGGGTGAGGGTTACAGTTTGGGTGAGTGTAAGGGTTAGTGTTAGGGTTAGGGTGAGGGTGAAGGTTAGGGCTAGCATCAGGGTTAGGGTGAGGGTGAGGGTTAGGGTTAAGGTTAGTGATAGGGTGAGGGTTAGGTTTAGGGTTAGGTTTAAGGTGAGGGTACGGCTGAGGGGTAGGGTTACGGTTAGGGTGAGGGTTAGGTTTAGTGTGAGGATTAGGGTTAGGGTTAGGGTGAGGGTAAGTGTTAGGTTGAGGGTTAGGGTGAGAGCGCGGTTTAGGGTTAGCATTAGGTTTGGGGTTAGGGTTAGGATGAGGGTTATGGTAAGTGTGAGGGTGAGGTGTGGGTTAGGGTTAGGATGAGGGTTTGGGTGAGGGTGAGGGTGAGGGTTAGGTTTAGGGTGAGGATTAGGTTGAGTGTAAGTGTTAGGCTGAGGGTTAGGGTTAGGTTTAGGGTGAGGGTCAGGGTGAGGGTTAGGGTGAGAGTTAGGGTTAGGGTTAGAGTTAGGGTGAGGGTGAGTGTTTTTTTCAGGGTTAGGTGGAGGATTAGTGTGAGGGTTAGTGTTAGGATTAATCTTAGTTTTAGGGTTAGGCTGTGGGTGAGGGTGAAAGTGAGGGTGAGTGTTAGGTTTAGGGTTAGGGTGAGGGGTAGTGTGATGTGTAGGGGTAGGGTTAAGGTGAGGTTAAGGTTTAGTGTGAGGGTTAGGGTTAGGGTTAGGTTTAGGGTTAGTGTGAGGATAAGGGTTAGGTTGAGGGTGAGATTGAGGGTGAGGGTTAGGTTTATCCTTAGGGTTAGGGTGAGGGTTAGTTTGAGGGTTAGGTTTAGGGTTAGGGTGAGGGTTAGGGTTAGGGTGATGTTTAGGGTGAGGCTTAGGATGAGGGTGAGTGTGAGGGTTAGGGTGAGGGTGAGTGTGAGGGTTAGGTTTAGGATTAGGGTTAGGTTTAGGGTTAGAGTTAAGGTGAGGCTTAGGTTTAGTGTGAGGTTAGGGTTAGGGTTAGGGTGAGGGTGAGGGTAAGTGTTTGGGTGAGGGTTAGGGTGAGGGTTAGGGTGATTTTTAGGGTTAGGGATTGGGTTAGGGTTAGGGTTAAGGTTATTGTTAGAGTTAGAGTTAGGGTTAGGTTGAGGGTGAGGTTTAGCGTTAAGGATAGTGTTAGGGTTAGGGTGAGTGTGGGATTGAAGCTTAGGGTTAGGATTAGGGTAAGGGTTAGGGTAATGCTGAGGTTGAATGGGAGGTTGAGGGTGAGGGTTAGGGTTAGGGTTAGGGTTTGGGTGAGGGCTAGGCTGAGGGTGAGGTTTAGGGTGAGGTTGAGGGTGAGGGTTTCGGTTAAGTAAGTGTTAGGGTTAGGGTGAGGATTGGGGTGAGAGTGAGTGTTAAGCTGAGTTTATTTTTAGGTTGAGGGTTAGGGTTAGGGTGACGGTTAGCATTAGGTTTAGGGTTAGTTTGAGGGTGAGGGTGAGGGGTAGGATTAGGGTTAGGTTGAGAGTTAGGGTTAGGGTTAGCGTTAGGGTGATGGTTAGGGAGAGTGGTAATGTTAGGGTTAGGGTCAGGTTTAGGTAAGTGTGCGGGTTAGGGTTAGGTTTAGGTTTAGGTTTAGGGTTAGGGTTAGGGTGTGGGTTAATGTTAGAGTTAGGGTTAGGGCTAGTTTGAGGGTGAGGGCTAGGTTTAGGAATAGGGTTAATGTTAGGGTGAGGGTTAGTGTTAGGGTAGGGTTAGGGTGATGGTTAGGGAGAGGGGTAATGTAAGGTTTAGGGTGAGGTTTAGGTGTGTGTGAGGGTTAGGGTTAGTGTTATGGTTAGGGTGATGGTTAGGTAGAGGGGTAATGTTAGGGTTAGGGTTAGGTTTAGGTGAGTTTGAGTGTTAGCGTTAGGGTTAGGGTTAGGTTGAGGGTTAGAGTTAGTGTTATGGTTAGGGTGATGGTTAGGAAGAGGGGTAATGTTAGGGTTAGGGTGAGGTTTAGGTGAGTGTGAGTGTTCGGGTGAGGGTGAGGATTAGGTTTAGGCTTAGGGTTAAGTTTATGGTGAGGGAAAGGGTTAAGGATGAGGGTTAGGATTAGTGTTAAGTTTAGGGTGAGGGTTAGAGTGAGGGTTAGGATTAGGGTTAGGATGAGGGTGACTTATAGGGTGAGGGTTAGGGTTAGGATGAGGGTTAGGAATAGTGTTAGGTTAAGGTGAGGGTGAGGGTAAGTGTTATGTTGAGGGTGAGGGTGAGGGTGAGGGTGTGGGTTAGTGTGTGGGTGAGGGTTAGGGTTATGGTGAGGATTAGGTTTAGGCTGAGGGTTAAGGTTATGGTCAGGGTTAGGGTTATGGTTTGTTTTAGTGTGAGGGTGAGGGTTAGGGTTAGCGTTAGTGTTAGGGTGAGTGTTAGGGTTAGGGTTAGGGTGAGGGTGAGATATAGGGTGATGGTTAGGGTTAGGGTGCGGTTGGGGGATAGTGTTAGGTTAGGGTGAGGATGAGGGTGAGTGTTAGGTTTAGGTTTAGGTTTAGAGTTAGGGTGAGGGTGAGGGTGAGGTTAGGATTAGGGTTAGGTTTAGGGTTAGGATGAGGGTTAGGCTGAGGGTTAGGGTTAGGTTTAGTGTGAGGGTTAGGGTTAGGGCTAGGTTTAGGGGTATGGTGAATGTTAGGGATAGATTTAAGGTTAGCATAAGTTTTAGGCTGAGGGTTAGGCTTAGGTTAGTGTGAGGGTTAGGTTTAGGGTTATGGTGAGGGTTAGGGTGAGAGTGAGGGTTAGGGTAAGGGTGAGTGTTAGGGTGAAGTATAAGTTTAGGGTTAGGGTTAGGGTGAGGGTGAGGGTGTGCGCAAGTGTTAGGGTGAGGGTTAATGTGAGGGTGAGGTTTAGGTTTAGGGTTGGGTTTAGTGTGAGTGTTAGGCTGAGGGGAAGGTTTAGGGTTAGCTTGAGGGTTAGGGTTAGGGTTAGGGTGACTGTAAGGGATAGGGTGAGGGTTAGGGTGAGTGTGAGGTTTAGGGTTAGCATTAGGTTTAGAGTTAGGGTTAGGATGAGTGTTAGGGTTAGGTTTAGGATTAGGGTTAGGGTGTGGGTGAGGCTTAGGGTTAGGGTTAGGGTGAGGGTTAGTTTTAGGGTGAGGGCTAGGGTGAGGGTGAGGATTAGGGTGAGGGTGAGTGTGAGGGTGAGGTTTTCGGTTAGGTAAGGGTTAGGGTTAGGGTTAGGGTGAGGTTTAGGGTGAGGGTGTGGGTTGGGGTTAGGGTAAGGTTTAGGGTCATGGTGAGGGTTAGGGTGAGGGTTAGGGTTAGGGTTTGGGTGAGTGTTAGGGTTAGGGTGATGTTTAGTGTGAGGGCGAGGGTTAGCGTGAGGGTGAGTGTTCTTTTGAGAATAAGGGTTAGGTTTAGGGTGAGGGATAGGGTTATTGTGAGGGTAAGGGTTAGGGTGAGGGTTGGGGTGATGGTGAGGGTAAGGGTTAGGGTGAGGGTTAGGTTTAGGGTTAGGGTTATGGTGAGGGTGAGGGTTAGGGTGTGCCGTCGGTTTAGGGTTAGGGTTAGTTTGCAGATTAGGTTGAGGGTAACAGTTATGGTGAGATTTAGGGTGAGGATGATGGTTAGGGTTAGGGTGAGGGTAAGGATTACGTGAGGGTTAGGGTGAGGGTTTGGGTTAGGGTTAGGGATAGGGTGAGGATTAATGTTAGTGTGAGGGTTAGGGTGAGGTTTAGGATTAGGGTAAGTGTGAGGATAAGGGTTAGTGTGAGGGTTTGGGTGATGGTGAGGTGTTGGGTTAGTGTTAGGGATAGGGAGAGCATTAGGATGAGGGTTAAGTTTAGGGTGAGGGTTAGGGTTAGGTTTAGGGTGAGGGTTAGGGTTATGGTGATGTTTTTGGTCAGGGTGAGTGTTAAGGTGAGGGTGAGTGTTAAGTTTAGGATTAGGGTTAGGGTTAGCGTTAGGGTGAGTGTTAGGGTGAGGAGAAGGGTTCCGGTGATGGTGAGGATTACGGTGTGTGCAAGGGTTAGGGTTAGGATGAGGATTAGGTTTAGGGTTAGGGTTAGGGTTATGGTGAGTTTTAGGGTTATGGTGAGATTTAGGGTGAAGTTAAGGGTTAGGGTTATCATTAGAGTTAGGATGAGGGTTAGGGTTAGGGTTAGGTTTAGGGTGAGGTTGAGGGTGAGTGTGAGGGTTAGAGTTTGGGTTGGTGTGAGGGTTAGGGTTAGTGTGAATGTGAGGGTGAGGGTGAGGCTTAGGGATATGGTAATTTTTAGGATGAGGTTTAGGTTTAGGTTTAGCATTAGGGTTAGGTTTAGGGTGAGGATAAGAGTGAGGGTTAGGGTTAGGTTCAGGGTTATAGTTAGGGTAAGGTTTAGCGTTGGGGTGATGTTGATTGTGAGGGTGAGGTTTAGGGTGAGGGTGAGTGTTAGGGTGAGGGTGAGGGTTCGGTTGAGGGGGAGGGTTAGGGTGTGGTTGAGGGTTAGGGTTAGAGTGAGGGTTAGGGTGACTGTGATGGTTAGGGTGAGGGTTAGTGTTAGTGTTAGGGTTAGTGTAATAGTGAGGGTTAGGGTGAAGATGAGGGTTAGGCCTAGCGTTAGGGTGAGGGTAAGGGTTTCAGTTAGGAAAGGCTTAGGGTTACGGTTAGGGTGAGGATTAGGTTGAGGGTGAGGTTTAAGGGGAGGATTAGGGTTAGGTTGAGGATTAGTGTTAGGATTAGGGTGAGGGTGAGGATTAGAGTTAGGGTTAGGGTTAGGGTTATGTGAGGGAAAGGGTTAGGGTGAGGTTTAGGGTGAGGGTGAGGGTTAGGGTTAGTGTTAGGGTTAAGGTGAGGGTTAGTGGGAGGGTTTGTGTTAGGGGGAGGTTTAGGGTTAGGGTGAGGGTTAGGGTTAGGATGAGGGATAGGGTGAGGATTAGGGTGAGGGTGAGGATGAAGGTGAGGGTTTCGGCAAGGAAAGGCTTAGGGTTAGGGTTAGTGTGAGGGTGAGGATTAGGGTGAGGGTGAGGTTTAAGGTGAGATTTAGGGTTAGGGTGAGGATTACAGTTAGGTTTAGGGTGAGGGTTAGGATTAGGGTGATGTTTAGGGTGAGGTTGAGGGTTAGGGTGAGGGTGACGGTGAGGGTGAGGGTGTAGGTGAGTATTAGGGTTAGGGTGAGGGTTAGGGTGACAGTGACATTAAGGGTTAGTGGGAAGGTGAGGGTTACGCATAGGGCTAGGGTGAGGGTTAGGGTTAGGGTTAATGTGAGGGGTAGGGTGAGGGGTAGCATTAGGGTTAGTGTGAGGGTTAGGGTTAATGTGAGGATTAGGGTTAGTTTTAGTGTGAGGATAAGGGTTAGGATGAGGGTTAGGGTGAGAGTGAGAGTTAGGGTTAGCTTTAGGGTTAGCATGAGGGTTAGGGTGAGGTTTAAGGTGAGGGTTTGGGTTAGTATGAGGGTTAGGTTTAGAGTTAGGTTTAGGGTGAGGATTAGGATTCGGGTGAGGTTTAGGGTAGGGTTAGGGTGATGGTTCGGGTTAGGGAGAGGGTGAGTTTTAGGGTGAGAGTGACGGTTAGGGTTAGGGTGAGGGTTAAGGTGACGGTGAGGGTTAGGGTGAGTTTCAGGGTTAGGGATATGGTGAGGATTAGTGTTAGGGTTAATGTTAGGGTTAGGGTGAGGGTAAGTTTTAGGGTGAGGGTTAGGGTGAGGGTGTGGTTTAGGTTTAGGTTGAGGGTTAGGGTGAGCGTTAGGGTGAGGGTTAGGTTTAGATTTAGGAATAGGGTGAGGGTTAGGGTGAGGTTTAGTGTTAGTGTTATGGTTAGGGTAAGGGTTAGAGTGAGGTTTAGGGTGACGGTGAGGGTTACAGATAGTATTAGGGTTAAGGTTAGGTTTAGGGTCAGGGTTAGGTTTAGGTTTCCTGTGACGGTGAGTGTTAGGGTTAGCATTAGGGTTAGGGTTAAGGTGAGGGGGAGGAATAGGGTTAAGGTTAGGGTGAGGGCTAGAGTTAGGGTTAGGGTAAGGTTTAGGTTTCGGGTGAAGGCGAGGGGGAGGTTTAGGATTAGGCTTAGGTGTAGGTTAAGGCTTAGGGTGAGGGTGAGGGTGAGTGTCAGAGTTAGGTTTAGGGTGAGGGTTAGGGTTATGGTTAGGATTAGGGTGAGGGTGAGTGTTAGGGTGAGGGTGATGGTGAGGGTGAGGGTGAGGCTGAGGTTGAGGGTGAGAGTGAGGTTTTGGGTGAGGGTTAGGGTTAGGGTGAGCGTAAGGGTTAGGGTTAGGGTAAGTTTTAGTTTTAGGATTAGGTTTAGGGTTAGCATGAGGGTTAGGGATAGGGTTAGGATTAGGGTGATGGTTTTGGTTAGGTTTAGAGTTAGGGTGAGGGTGAGGGTTAGAGTTTGGATTAGGGTTAGGTTTAGGGTTAGACTGAGGGTGAGGTTGAGTGTGAGTGTGAGGGTTAGGGTTAATATGAGGGTTACCTTTATGGTTAGCGTTAAGGTTAGAGTGAGGGGTAGGGTTAGGGCTAGGGTTAGGATGAGGGTTAGGCTGAGAGTTAGTGTTCGTGTGAGGGTAAGGGTTAGGGTGATTGTTAGCGTGAGAGTGAGGTTTAGGGTTAGGCTTAGGGTTAGGGTGAGGTTAGGGTGAATGTAAGTGTTAGGGTGAGGTTTAGGGTGAGTGTGAGTGTGAGTGTTAGGGTTAGGGTTAGGCTTAGATTTAGGGTTAGGCTGAGGTTGAGGGTGGGGGTGAGGATTAGGGTTAGGATTATGATTAGGGTTAGGGTTAGTGTTATTGTTAGGGAAAGGTTAGATTTTCGTTGAGGGTGAGGTTGCGGGTGAGGGTTAAGGTTAGGGTTAGGGTGAGGTTTAGGGTTAGGGTTAGAGGTAGGGTTAGGTTTAGGGTGAGATTTAGGTTTAGGGTTAGGGTTAGTGTTAGGGTTAGGCTTAGGGTTAGGCTAAGGTTGAGGGTGGGGTTGAGAATTAGGGTTAGGTTTAGGGTTAGGGTTAAAGTTAGCGTTAGGGTTAGGGTTAGGGTTAGTGTTAGTGTTATGGTTAGCGTTTAGTTTCTGATGAGGGTGAGGTTTATGGTTAGGGTTAGGTTTAGGTTTAGGGTTAGGGTTAGTGTTATTGTTAGGGTTAGGGTTAGAGTTAAGTTGAGGGTGAGGGTGAAGTTTAGGGTTAGAGTGAGATTTATGGTGATGTTTAGGGTTAGGGTTAGGTTGAGGGTGAGGTTCAAGTTTAGAGTTAAGTTTAGGGGGAGGGTTAGGTAAGGGTTAGGGTGAGGTTGAGGTTTAGGGATAGGCTTAGAGTTAGGATTAGGGTTAGGGTAAGGGTGAGTGTGAGGTTTAGGTTTAGGGTTAGGCTTAGGCTTAGGGTTAGGCTGAGGGTGAAGGTAGGTGTGAGGGTTAGGGTTATGTTTAGGGTGAGAATTAGTGTTAGGGTGAGTTTTAGAATTTGGATTAGGCTTAAGGTGAGCGTGAGGGTTAGGGTTAGGGTGAGGGTTAGGGTTAGGATTAGGGTTAGAGTGAGTGTGAGGTTTAGGATTAGGTTTAGGGTTAGGGTTATTGTTAGTGTTATGGTTAAGGTTACCTTTGCTGTGAGGGTGACGCTGAGGGTGAGGTTTAGGTTTAGGATTAGCGTTAGTGTTAGGGTTAGGGTTAGAGTTAGGATTAGTGTTATTGTTAAGTTTACTGTTAGAGCTATGGTGAGGGTGAGGGTGAGGGTGAGGGTTAGGTTTAGGGTGAGGGTGAGGGTTTGGATGAGGGTTAGGGTTAGGATTAGTGTTAGGGTGAGGGCTAGGGTGAGGGTGAGGGTTAGGGTTAGGGTTACGGTTAGGGTTACGGTTAGCTTTAAGGTTAGCATGAGGTTTAGGGATAGGGTGAGGTTTAGGGTGAGCGTGATAGTAAGCATAAAGTTGAGCGTTAGGCTGAGGGTGAGGGTTAAGATAAGGGTGAGGGTCAGGGTTAGGGTGAAGGTTAGGGTAAGGTTGAGGGTTGGGGTTAAGGTGAGGGTGAGGGATAGATTGAGGATTAGGGTTATGTTGAGGGATATGGTTAGTGTGAGGGTTAAGTCTAGGGTTAGGGTTATTGTTAGGGTTAAGGTTACGTTTAAGGTTATGGTGAGGGTGAGGGTTAGTGTTAGGGTTAGGGAGAGGTAAAGGTTTAGAGTTAGGGTTAGAGTTAGGCTTAGGTTGAGGGTGAGGTTTAGGGTTAGAGTTAGTGTTAGTTTTAGGGTTAGGGTTAGGGTGAGGGTTAGGTTGAGGGTTAGAGTTCGGGTTAGGCCTATTCTTAGGCTTAGGCTTAGGCCGAGCTTGAGGGTGAGGGTTAGGGTTAGGGTTAGGGTGAGGGTTAGGGTTAGGTTTAGGCTTAGGGTTAGGCTGAGGGTGAAGGTAGGTGTGAGGGTTAGGGTTATGGTGAGGATGAGGATTAGTGTTAGGGTGAGTTTTAGAATTTGGATTAGGCTTAAGGTGAGCATGAGGGTTAGGGTTAGGGTGAGGGTTAGGGTTAGGATTAGGGTTAGGGTGAGGGTGAGGGTTAGGATTAGGTTTAGGGTTAGGGTTATTGTTAGTGTTATGGTTAAGATTCCCTTTGCTGTGAGGGTGAGGCTGAGGGTGAGGGTTAGGTTTATGATTAGCTTTAGGGATAGGTTTAGAGTTAGGATTAGTGTTATTGTTAAGGTTAGGGTTAGAGTTATGGTGAGGGTGAGGGTGAGGGTGAGAGATAGGGTTAGGGTGAGGGTTTGGATGAGGGTTAGGGTTAGGATTAGGGTTAGGTTGAGGGCTAGGGTGAGGGTTGGGTTAGGGTTAGGGTTAGGTTTAGGCTTAGGCTGAGGGTGAGGTTGAGGGTGAGGGTTAGGTTTAGGGTGATGGTTAGGGTTACGGTTAGGTTGAAGGTTAGCATGAGGTTTAGGGATAGGTTGAGGGTTAGGGTGAGTGTGATGGTAAGGGTAAAGTTGAGGGTTAGGGTGAGGGTGAGGGTTAAGATAAGTTTTAGGGTTAGGGTTAGGGTGAGGTTTAGGGTAAGGTTGAAGGTTAGGGGTTAAGGTGAGGGTGAGGGTTAGATTGAGGATTAGGGTTAGGTTTAGTGTGAGGTTTAGGGTGAGGATGAGGGTTAGGCTTAGGGTTAGGGTTAGGGTTTGGTTTAATGTGAGGGTGATGGTCAGGATTAGGGTTAGGTTTAGGATTAGGGTTAGGATTACTTTTAGGGTTATAGTGAGGGTTAGGGTTAGGGTTAGGCTTAGGCGTAGGTTTAGGCTGAAGGTGAGGGTGGGGTGAGGATTAGGGTTAGGGTGATGGTTAGGTTTAGGGTTAGGTTTAGAATTATGGTGAGGGTGCGGTTGAGGGTTAGGGTTAGTGTTAGGGTTAGGGTGAGGTTTAGGGTTTGGGTTAGCGTTAGAGTTAGGTTTAGGGTGAGGTTGAGTTTTAGGGTTAGATTTAGGGTTAGTGTTAGGGTTAGGCTTAGGGTTAGGGTTAGGGTTATTGTTAGTATTATGGTTAGGGTTTAGTTTGCAGTGAGGGTGAGGTTTATGGTTAGGGTTAGGTTTAGCATTAGGGTTAGTGTTAGTGTTATTGTTAGGGTTAGGGTTAGAGTTATGGTGAGGGTGAGGTTGTGGGTGAGGTTTAGTGTCAGGGTTAGGTTGAGGGTGAGGTTTAGGCTTAGTGTTAGTCTTAGGGCGAGTGTGAGGTTTAGGTTGCGGTTTAGGCATACGGTTAGGGTTAGGATTATTTACGGTGAGGGTGAGTGTCAGGGTTAGGGTTAGGGTTATGCTTAGGCTTAGGGTTAGGCTGAGGGTGAGGGTGGGGATGAGGGTTAGTGTTACAGTCAGGGTGAGATTTAGGGTTAGAATGAGGGTTTGGATGAGGTTTAAGGTTAGGGTTAGGGTTTGGTTTAGGGTGAGAGTGATTGTGAGGATTAGGGTTAGGCTTAGGGTTAGGGTTATGTTTAGGTTTATAGTGAGGTTTAGGGGTAGGGTTAGGTTTAGGCTTAGGCTTAGGGTTAGGCTGATGCTGAGTGTGGGGATGAGGCTTAGGTTTAGAGTGATGGTTAGGGTTATGGTTACTTACATTGAGGGTTTGGATGAGGGTTATGGTTTGGATTAGGGTTACTGTGAGGGCTAAGGTGAGGGTGAGGGTTAAGGTTTGGCTTAGGATTAAGGTTAGGCTGAGGCTGAGGGTGAGGGTGAGGGTGAGGGTTAGGGTGATGGTTAGGGTTACGGTTAGGGTGAGGGTTAGGATGAGGGTTAGGGTTAGGGTGAGGGTTAGGGTGAGCGTGAGTGTGAGGGTTAGTGTGAGCGTGAGGGTGAGGTTGAGGGTGAGGGTGAGGGTTAGGGTTTAGGTGAGGGTCAGGTTTACTGTTAGGGTTAAGTTTAGGGTGAGTGTTATGGTTAGCATTAGGATGATGGTTAGACTGATAATTTAGGGTTAGGGTGAGGGAAAGGTTTAGAGTGATGTTAAGGGTTAGCGTGAGGATTAGGTTTTGGATTAGGGTTATGGTTAGGGTGAGGGTTAGGGATAGGTTTAAGATTAGGGTGAGGGTTTTGGTTAGGATTAGGTTTAGCGTTAGGGTGAGAGGTAGGGTTAGTTTTGGATTAGGGTTAGGGTTAGGTTTAGGCTGAGGGTGAGGTTGAGCATGACAGATAGTGTTAGGGTTAATGTGAGGGTTAGGGTTAGGGTTAGCATTAAGGTTAGGGTGAGAGTTAGGTTTAGGGTTAGGATGAGGGTTAGGCTGAGGGTTAGGTTGAGCGTGAGGGTTAGGGTTAGGGTTAATGTGAGGGTTAGGGTTAGGGTTAGCATTAAGTTTAGGGTGAGGGTTAGGGTTAGGGGTAGGTTTAGGATGAGGGTTAGGCTGAGGGTTAGGTTTAATGTTCGGGTTCGGGTAAGGGTTTGGTTGAGGTTTAGGGTGAAGTTGAGGGTTAGTTTTAGGCTTAGGTTTACGGTGAGGGTTAGGGTGAGGGTTAGGGTTAGGGTGAGGGTGAGGGTTAGGGTGAGGGTTAGGGACAGGGTTAGGGTTAGGTGAGGGTTAGGGATAGGGTTGTGTTTAGGGTGAAGGTCAGGGTTAGGTTTAGGGTTAGATTTAGGGTGAGGGTCAGTGTGAGGGTTAGGTTATGTTTAGCTTTAGGGTTAGGTTTAGGCTGAGGCTGAGGGTGAGGGTGGGATTTAGGGTTAGGGTTAGGGTTAGAGTTAAGGTTAGGGTTAGGGTTGGGTTGAGGGTTAGGGTTAGGGTTAGGAAGTGCGTTTGGCTGAGGGTTAAGGTTATGGTTAGGGTGAGATTTAGGTTTAGTGTGATGGTTAGGATGAGGGTTAGGCTGAGTGTTACGGTTAAGGTTAAGGTGAGGGTAAGGGTTAGGGTTACTGTGAGGGTTATGGTTAGTATAAGTGTTAGGGTGAGGGTGAGTGTGAGGGTTAGGGATAGGGTTAGGCTTAGGCTTAGGGTTAGGCTGAAGGTGAGGGTGGGTGTGAGGGTTAGTGTTACAGTGAGGGTGATGATTTTGTTTAGAGTGAAGTTAGGATGAGGTTTAGGGTTATAGTGAGGGTGAGGGTTAGGGTTAGGGTAAGGGTTAGGGTTTGGATTAGGGTGAGGGTGAAGGTTAGGATCAGGGTTAAGGTGAGGGTTATTTCTAGTGTTATGGTTAAGGTTACCTTTGCTGGGAGGGTGAGGCTGAGGGTGAGGTTTAGGGTTAGGATTAGGGTGAGGGTGAGGGTTAGAGATAGGGTTAGGGTGAGGTTTAGGGTTAGGGTGAGGGTTAGGGTTAGTGTGAGGGTTAGTGTTAGGGTAAGGGTTAGGGTTAAGGTTAGGGGGTGGGTTAGGTTCAGGGTTAGGGTTAGGGTTAGGATTAGGGTTAGGGTTAGGGTGAGGGTTAGGTTGAGGTTTAGGTTTAGGGTTAGGATTAGGTTTAGGATTAGGGTTAGGGTGAGGGTGAGTGTGAGGGTTAGGGTTAGGGTTAGGCTGAGGCTGAGGCTGAGGGTGGGTGTGAGGATTAGTGTTTGGGTGATGGTAAGGGTTAGGATTAGGGTGAGGGTTAGGATGAGGGTTAGGGTTAGGATTAGGGTTTGGGTGAGGGCTATGGTGAGGGTGAGTGTTAGGGCTAGGGTTAGGCTTAGGCTTAGGTTTAGGCTGATGGTAAGGTTGAGGGTGAGGGTTAGGGTTAGGGTGATGGTTAGGGTTACGGTTAGCTTGAAGGTTAGGAGGAGGTTTAGGGTTGGGGTTTGGGTTAGGGTGAGGGTGATCGTAAGGGTAAATTTGAGGGTTAGGCTGAGGGTGAGGGTTAAGATAAGGGTGAGAGTTAAGGTTACGGTGAGGGTTAGTTTAAGGGTGAGGGTTAGGGGTTAGTTTGAGGGTGAGGGTTAGATTGAGGATTAGGGTTATGCTTAGTGTGAGTTATAGGGTGAGGACAATGGTTAGGGTTAGGTGAGGGAAACGGTTAGAATTAGGGTTAGGGTGAGGGCTAGGGTGAGGTTGAGGGTTAGGATTAGTGTTAGGGTGAGGTTTAGGGTTAGGGTGAGAGTTACGGTTATTGTGAGGGTGAGTGTTAGGGTTAGATTTAGTGTTAGGGTGAGGGTAAGTGTTAGGGTGATGGTTAGGGTTAGGGTGAGGGTTATTGTTAGAGTGAGGGTTAGGATGAGGGCTCGGGTTAGGATTAGGGTTAGGGTGAGTACTAGGGTGAGGGTTAGGGTTACGGTTAATTTTAGGCTTAGGCTTAGGGTTACGCTGAGGCTGCAGGTGAGGGTGAGGGTTAGGGTTAGGGTTAGAGTAATAGTTGGGGTTACCGTTAGGGGGAAAGTTAGGATGAGTATTAGGGTTAGGGTGAGGGTGACGGTAAGCATAAAGGTGAGTTTTCGGCTTAGGGTGAGGGTTATGGTAAGGGTGATGGTTAGGATTAGGGTGAGGGTGAGGGTTAGATTGAGGATTATTGTTAGGGTTAGTGTGAAATTTAGGTTGAGGATGAGGGTTAGGGTTAGGTTGCGGGCTAGGTTGAGGTTGAGGGTTAGGGTTATGGTGAGATTTAGGGTTAGGGTGATGGTTAGGGTTAGTGTGAGTGTTAGTGTTAGGGATAGGGTTAGTGTTAGGGTGAGGGTAAGTGTTAGGGTGAGGGTTAGGGTTAGGGTGAAGGTTATGATTAGGATGAGGGTTAGGGTTAGGGTTGGGGTTATTGTTAGGGTTAGGGTTAGGGTTACGTTTACGGTGAGGTTGAGGGTGAGGGTGAGGGTTAGGGTTAGGATGAGGTTTAGGTTTAGGGTAAGGGTTAGAGTTAGGATTAGGGTGAGGGTGAGGGTTAGGATTAGAGTTAGGGTTAGCATTAGTGTTAGGGTTAGGGTGAGGGTTAGGGTTAGGGTTAGGCTTAGGCTTTGGCTTAGGCCAAGCATGAGTGTGAGGGTTAGGGTTAGGGTTACGGTGGGGTTTAGGGTTAGGTTTAAGGTGAAGGTAAGGGTGAGGATGAGGGTTAGATATAGGGTTAGGGGGAGGTTTAGGGTGAGGGTTAGGGTTAGGGTTAGTGTTATGGTTAGGGTGAAGGTGAGCGTTAGGTTGAGGTTTAAGGTTAGGTTAGAGTTTCGGTTAGTGTTAGGTTTAGTGTTAGGGTTAGGGTTTTTGTTAGGTTGAGGGTAAGTGTTAGGGTGAGGGTTTGGGTTAGGGTGAATGTTATGGTTAAGGTGAGGGTTAGGAGTACGGTTAGGGTTATTTTTACGGTTAGGTTTAGGGTTACAGTTACTGTGAGGGTGAGGATGAGTGTTAGGTTTAGGTTTAGGGTGCGGTTTAGGGTTTGTGTTAGGGTTAGACTTAGGGTTAGGGTCAGGGTGAGGTTTAGGGTTAGAGTTAGTGTTAAGGTGAGGGTTGGTGTGAGGGTTAGTGTTAGGGTTAGTGTTAGGGTTAGGGTTAGGGTGAGGGTTAGGGTGAGGGATAGGGTTAGGGACAGGGTTAGGTTTAGGATTAGGGTTTGGGTGAGGGTGAGTGTGAGGGTTAGGGTTAGGCTTAGGGTTAGGCTTAGGGTTAGGCTGAGAGTGAGGGTGAGGGTTAGGGTTAGGGTGAGGGTTAGGGTTAGGGTTAGGGTGAGAGTTAGGATGAGGGTTAGGTTTAGGATTAAGGTTAGGGTGAGGGCTAGTTTGAAGGTGAGGTTTAGGGTTAGGGTTAGGGTGAGGTTTAGGGTTAGGGTTACGTTTAGAGACAGGGTGAGGTTTAGGATTATTGTTATGTTGAGGGTGAGGTGTAGGGTTAGGTTGAGGGTTAGGATTAGGGCTAGGGTTAGGGTGAGGTATAGGGTTAGGTTTAGGGTGAGGGTTAGCATGAGGGTTAGGTTTAGGATTAGGGTTAGGATGAGGTCTATGGTGATGGTGAGGGTTAGGGTTAGGTTTAGGGTGAGGTTTAGGGTTCAGGTTAGGTTTAAGGTTAGGGTGAGGGTTAGGGTTAGGGTTACGGTGAGGGTCAGGGTTAGGGTTAGCTTGAGGGGTAGAATTAGGTTTAGGGTTAGAGTGATGGTTAGTGTTAAGAATAGGGTGACGGTTAGGATGAGGGTTAGGGTTACAATTAGGGTTAAGGTGAGGGCTAGTGTGAGGGTGACGGTTAGTGTTAGTGTTAGGGTGAGGTTTAGGATTAGGATTAGGGGTAGGGTTAGGGTGAGGGTTAGTGTTAGGGTTATGGTGAGGGTGAGGGTTAGGTTTGGGGTGAGGGTGAGGGTGAGGACGAAGGTGAGGGTGAGGGTTAAGATTAGTGTTGGGGTTAGGGTGAGGATCAGGTTGAGGTGTAGGTTTAGGTTTCCGTTTAAGGTTAGAATTAGGGTTACCGTGAGGGTGAGTGTGAGGGTTAGGGTTAGGGTTAGGCTTAGGCTTTGGGTTAGGCTGAGGGTGAATATGGGCATGAGGATTAGGTTTAGAGTGATGATTCCGGTAATGGTTAGGTTGAGGGTTACGATGAAGGTTAGGGTTAGGATTAGGGTTAGGGTGAGGGCTAGGATGAGTGTGAGGTTTAGGGTTAGGGTTAGCCTTAGGCTTAGGGTTAGGCTGAGGCTGAAGGTGAGGGTCAGGGTTAGGATTAGGGTGATGGTTAGGGTTACACTTAGGGTGAGGTTTAGGGTGAGGGTTAGGTTTAGGGTGAGGGTTAGGATGAGGGTGACATTAAGAGTAAAGGTGAGGGATAGGCTGAGCTTGAGGGTTATTGCAAGGGTGAGGGTTCGGGTTAGGGTTAGTGTGAGGGTGAGAGTTAGATTGAGGATTAGTCTTAGGGTTAGTGTGTGGTTAAGATGAGGATGAGGATTAAAGTTAGGGTGAGGGCTAGGGTGAAGTTGAGGGTTATGTTTAGGGTTAGGTTAGGGTTAGGGTTAGGGTGAGGGTTAGGATTAGTGTTATGGTGAGGGTGAGGGTGAGGGTGAGGGTTAGGGTTAAGGTGAGGGGTAGGGTGAGTGTGAGGGTTAGGGTTAGTGTTAGGGTGACGTTTAGGTTTAGGGTTAGTGTGAGGGTTAGGATGAGGGTTAGGGTTATGGTGAGGGTGAGGGTTAGGGTTAGGGTGAGGGTTAGGGTTAGGATGAGGGTTACATGAGGATGAAGCTTAGGATTAGGGTTAGGGTTAGGATTATTGTTAGTGTTATCGTTATGGTTATGTTTGCAGTGAGGGTGAGGCTGAGGGTGGGGGTTATATATAGGATTAGTGTTAGGGTTAGGTTTAGGCTTAGGATTAGTGTTATTGTTAGGGTTACAGTTACGGTGAGGTTGAGGGTAAGGATGAGTGTTAGTGTTAGTGTTAATGTTAGGTTTAGGGTGAGGGTTAGGTTGAGGTTTAGAGTTAGGGTAAGGGTTAGGGTTAGTGTTAGGGTTAGGGTTAGTGTTATTCTAAGGCTTAGGGTTAGAGTTACATTAAGGTGGAGGGTGAGGGTGAAGTTGAGGTTGGGTGTGAGGATTAGGGTTCGGGTGATGGTTAGGTTTAGTGTTAGGTTGAGGGTTAGGATGAGGGTTAGGTTTAGGATTAGGATTAGGGTGAGGGCTAGGGTGAGGTTGAGGGTTAGGGTTAGGGTTAGGCTTAGGGTTAGTCTGAGGGTGAGGCTGAGAGTGAGAGTTAGGGTTAGGGTTATGGTTAGGGTGAGGGTTAGGATGAGTGTTAGGGTTAGGGTGAGGGTTAGGGTGAGGGTGATGGTACCGTAAAGGTGAGGGTTAGGCTGAGGTGAGGGTTAAGATATGGGTAAGTGTTAGGGTTAGGGTTAGGGTGAGAGTTAGGGGGAGGGTTAGGGTTAGGGTTAGGATTACGGTTAGGAATAGGGTTAGGGTGAGGGTGAGGGTTTGTACTAGGGATAGGTTTGGGGTTAGGCTTAGGGTTAGGCTGAGAGTCAGAGTGAGGGTGAGCGTGAGGGTTAGGGTTAGGGTGAGGGTTAGGATTAAGGTTAGGGTGAGGTTTAGTGTTAGGGTTAGTGTTAGAGTTAGGGTTCGGGTGAGGAAGAGGGTGAGGTTTAGGGTTAGGGTTAGTGTTAGAGTTAGGGTTCGGGTGAGGGAGAGGGTTAGGGTTAGGTTTAGGGTTAGGGTGAGGTTTAGTTTTAGGGTTAGGGTTAGATTTAGGGTTAGGGTGAGGGAGAGGGTGAGGTTTAGTTTTAGGGTTAGGGTTAGATTTAGGGTTAGGGTGAGGGAGAGGGTGAGGTTTAGGGTTAGAGTTAGGGTTAGGGGGAGGGTTATGGGGAGGGTTAAGGTTACGGTTAGAGTAAGGGTTAGGGTTTGGGTGAGGGTTAGTTTGAGGTTTAATGTTAGGGTTAGGGTTAGGTTTAGGATTAGGTTTATATTAAGGGTGAGTTTGAGGATTAGGTTTAGGCTTCGGCTTAGGCTAACGGTTAGGCTGAGGGTATGGGTGGGGATGAGGATAAGGTTTATAATGATGGTTAGGGTTATAGTTATGTTAAGGTTTAGGAGGAGGGTTAGGGTTAGGATTAGGGTTAGGGAGAGGTCTAGGGTGAGGGTGAGGGTTAGGGTTAGGTTAAGGCTTAGGCTTAGGGTTAGGCTGAAACTGAGGGTGAGGGTGATGGTTAGGGTTAGGGTGATGGTTGGGGTTACCCTTATAGTCAGGGTTAGGATGAGGATTAGTGTTAGGGTGAGTGTTAGGGTGAGGGTGACAGTAAGGGTAAAGGTGAGGTTTAAGCTGAGTGTGAGGGTTATGGTAAGGGTGAGGGTTAGGGTAAGGGTGAGGGTGCTGGTTAGATTGAGAATTAGTGTTAGGGTGAGTTTGAGGTTTAGGGAGAGGATGAGGGTTAGTGTTAGGTTGAGGGCTAGGTTGACGGTGAGGGTTAGGGTTAGGGTGAGGTTTAGGGTTAGGGTGATGGTTAGGGTTAGTGTGAGGGTTAATATTAGGGTAAGGTTTAGTGTTAGGGTGAGGGTAAGTGTTAGGGTGAGGGTTAGGGATAGGTTGAAGGTTGTGGTTATGATGAGGGTTAGGGTTATGTTTAGGGTTTTTTAGTGCTAGGGTTAGGGTTAGGGTGAGGTTTAGGGTTAGGGTTAGGGTTAGGGTGAGGTGAGGATGAGGGTTTGGGTTAGGGTTAGGGTTACAGTGAGGGTGAGGGTTAGGGTTAGGGTTAGGATTGGTGTTATTTTTAGGGTTAGGATTAGAGTTATGGTGAGTGTGAAGGTGAGGTTTAGGGTTAGGGTGAGGTTTAGGGTTAGGGTTAGGGTAAGGGTGAGGTTGAGGGTGAGGTTTAGGTTTAGAGTTAGTGTTAGTGAGAGGGTTAGGGTGAGGGTAAGTGTTAGGTTTAGTGTTAGGTTTAGGGTGTGGGTTAGAATGAGGGTGAGTGTTAGGCTTAGGGTTAGGATTAGGATTAGGGTTAGTGTTAGGGTGAGGGTTAGGGTTAGGATGAGGGTTAAGTTTAGGGTTAAGATTAGGATTAGGGTCAGTGTGAGGGTGAGTGTGAGGGTTAGGGTTAGGGTTTTGCTTAGGGATAGGCTGAGGGTGAGGGTGAGGGTGACGGTTAGGTTTAGGGTGAGGGTGAGGTTTAGGGTTATTATTAGCATTAGGGTGAGGGTTATTGTGAGGGTTAGTGTTAGGGTTAGTGTTAGGTTTAGGGTAGTGTTAGGGTTATTGTTAGGTTTAGGGTTAGGGTGAGGGTTAGGGTGAGGGTTAGGGTTAGGGATAGGGTTAGGTTTACAATTAGGGTTTCGGTGAGGGTGAGTGTGAGTGTTAGGGTTAGGGTTATGCATAGGGTTTTGCTGAGGGTGAGTCTGAGATTTAGGGTTAGGGTGAGGGTTGGGGTTAGAGTTAGGGTTAGGGTTAGGGTTAGGGTGAGGGTTATGGTTAGGGTTAGGGTGACGGTTAGGATGAGGGTTAGGTTTCGGTTAGGGTTAGGGTGAGGGCTAGCATGAGGGTGAGTTTTCGGGTTAGGTTTAGGGTGAGGCTTAGGGTTATGGATAGGTTTAGTGATAGGGTGATGTTTCCGGTTAGGGTTATGGTGAGGGTGAGGGTTAGGGTTAGTTTGAGAGTTAGGATTAGGGCTAGGTTTAAGGTGAGGGTTAGTGTTAGGCTTAGGGTGAGTGTTTACATGAGTGTTCGGGCTAGGATTAGATTTAGGATGAGGGATAGGGTGAGGATGAGGGTTAGGGTTAGGTTAGGTTTAAGGTTCGGATTAGGTTTAGGTTAGGGTGAGGGTTAGGGTTAGGGTTACGGTGAGGGTCAGGTTTAGGGTTAGGTTGAGGGTTAGAATTAGGTGTAGGGTCAGGTTGACGGTTAGGGTTAGGGTTAGGGTGAGTGTTTGGATGAGGGTTAGGGTTGCAATTAATGTTAGGGTGAGGGCAACGGTGAGGGTGAGGCTTAGTGTTAGGCTTAGTGTGAGGTTTAGTTTTAGGGTTAGGGGTAGGTTTAGGGTGAGGGTTAGGGTTCGGGTTACGGTGAGGGTGAGTGTTAGCTTTGGAGTGAGAGTTAGGGTGAGGCCTAAGGTGAGGGTGAGGGTTAGGGTTAGGTTTAGGGTGGGGATTACGTTGAGGTTTAGGTTTAGGGTTAGGGTTAGGATTAAGGTTAGGGTGAGGGTGAGTGTGAGGTTTAGGGTTAGGGTTAGGCTTAGGCTTTGGGTTAGGCGGAGGGTGATTGTGGGGATGAGGATTAGGTTTAGAATAATGGTTCAGGATATGGTTAGCTTGAGGGTTAGGATGAGGGTTAGGGTTAAGATTAGGTTTAGGGTGAGGGCTAGGGTGAGTGTGAGGTTTAGAGTTAGGTTTAGGCTTAGGCTTAGGGTTAGGTTGAGGCTGAAGGTGAGGGTGAGGTTTAGGGTTAGGTTGATGGTAAGGGTTACAGTTAGGGTTTGGGTTAGGATGAGGGTTAGGTTTAGGGTGAGGGTTAGGATGAGGGTGACAGTAAGAGAAAAGGTGAGGGTTAGGCTGAGGGTGAGGGTTATGGTAAGGGCGAGCGTTCGGGTTAGGGTTAGGGTGAGGGTGAGTGTTAGATTGAGGATTAGTGTTAGTGTAACTGTGAGGTTTAGGGTTAGGATGAGGGTTAGAGATAGGGTGAGGGCTAGGGTGAAGTTGAGGGTTAGGGTTAGGGTTATGGTGAGGTTTAGGTTTAAGGTGAGATTTAGGATTAATGTTAGGGTTACGGATAGGGTGAGGGTGAGGTTTAGGGTTAGAGTTAGGTTTAGGGTGAGGGTTAGGGTTAGGGTTAGTGTTCGGGTGATGTTTAGTTTGGGGGTGAGGGTTGGTGTTAGGGTTAGGATTAGGATTAAGGTTAAGTTGAGGGTGAGTGTTAGGGTTAGGGTTAGGATTAGAGTTAGGGTGAGGGTGAGGGTGAGGATTATGGTTAGAGTGAGTGTTGGGGTTAGGGTTAGAGTGAGGGTTATGGTGAGGGTTAGGCTTAAGCTTATGGTTTGGGTATGGGCTAGGGTGAGGGTGAGGGTTAAGGTTAGGGTTTGGGTGAGCGTTAGGTTGAGAGTTAGGTTTAGTGTTAGGGTTAGTGTTGGGGTTAGAGTTAGGCTTAATGTTAGGCTGAGGCTGAGGCTGAGGGTGAGGGTTAGGGTTAGGGTGATGGTTGGGATTAGCGTTAAGGTGAGTGTTCAGATGAGGATTAGGATTAGGCTGAGGGTTAGGGTGAGGGTGACAGTAAGGGTAAAGGTGAGGGTTAGGCTGAGTGTTCCGGTAAGTGTGAGGGTTAGGGTTAGGGTGAGGGTGAGGGTTAGATTGAGGATTAGTGTTAGGGTTAGTGTGCGGTTTAAGGTGAGGATGAGGGTTAGTGTTAGGTTGAGGGCTAGGTTGAGGTTTAGGGTTAGGGTTAGTGTGAGGTTTAGGGTGAGGATGAAGGTTAGGGTTAGGTTGAGGGTGATGGTTAGAATTAGGTTGAGGGTGAGGGCTAGGGTGAGGGTGAGGTTTAGGGTTAGGGTTGGGGTTAGAGTGAGGTTTAGGATTAGGGTGAGGGTTAGGGTTAGTGTGAGGGTTAGTGTTAGGGTTAGGGTTGGTGTTAGGGTTAGGGTAAGTGTTAGGGTGAGGGTTAGGGTCAGGGTGACTGTTATGGTGAGGGTGAGGGTTAGAGTTAGGGTTAGGGTTTTTGTTAGGGTTAGGGTTAGGGTGACCCTTACAGTGAGGGTGAGGGTTAGGGTTAGGTTTAGGGTGAGGTTTAGGGTTTGGGTTATGATTAGAGTTTGGCTTAGGGTTAGGATTAAGGTGAGGGTGATGATGAGTGTGTGGGTTAGGGTTAGGTTTAGGGTTAGTCTTAGGGTTAGGGTAAGGGTGAGGTTGAGGGTGAGGGTGAGGGTCAGGTTTAGGGTGAGGGTTAGGGTTAGGTTTAGGTTGAGGGTGAGTGTGTGGGTTAGGGTTAGTGTTAGGGTTAGGCTTAGGGTTAGGCTGAGGGTGAGGGTGAGGGTTAGAGTTAGGGTGAGTGTTAAAGTTAGTGTTAGGGTGAGGTTTAGTGTTAGGGTTAGGGTTAGAGTTTGGTTTAGGGTGAGGGTGAGGTTTAGGGTTAGGGTTAGGGTGAATGTTAGGATGAGGATTAGGGTTAGGATTAGGGATACTGTTAGGTTTAGGATTAGGGTTAGGGTAGAGTGAGTGTGAAGGTTAGGGTTAGGGTTAGGCTTAGGCTTAGGTTTAGGGTGAGGTTTCTGGTTAGGGTTTGGGTTAGGGTGAGGGTGAAGCTGAGGATTAGGGTTATGTTTAGGGTTAGGCTTAGGTTTAGGGTGAGGGTTAGGTATAGGGTTAGGGTTAGGGATAGGGTTTCGGTGAGGGTTAGTCTTAGGGTTAGGGTTAGGCTTTGAGTTAGGCTGAGGATGAGGGTGGGGCTGAGGATTAGTGTTAGGGTTAGGGTTAGGGTTATTGTTAGTGTTATGGTTAGGGTTAAGTTTGCAGTAAGAGTGAGGCTGAGGGTGGGGTGAGGAATAGGGTTAGGGTGATGGTTAGGGTTAGGGTTAGTGTTATTGTTAGGATTAGGGTTAGAGTTACGGTGAGGTTGAGGGTGCGGGTGAGTGTTAGGGTTAGGGTTAGGGTGGGGTTTAGGGTTAGGGTGAGTGTGAGGTTTACGTTTAGATGTAGGGTTAGGGGGAGGTTGAGGGTGAGGTTTAGGGTGAGGGTTAGGATGAGGTTTAGGGTTAGGATTAGGGTTAGGGTGAGGGCTAGCGTGAGGGTGAGATTTAGTGTTAGGGTTAGGATGAGGTTTAGGTTTAGGGTGAGGGTTAGGATGAGGGTGAGGTTTAGGGTTAGAGTTAGGGTCAGGATGAGACTGAGGGTGAGGTTTAGGGTTAGGGTCCGTGTTACACTTAGGGTTAAGGTGAGGGTTAGGGTGAGTGTGAGGGTTAGGTTTAGGGTTAGAATGAGGGTTAGGGTTAGGGTTTGGGATATGTTTAGGGTTAGGGTGAGGGTTAGGGTAAGAGTTATGGTGATGGTGACGGTTAGGGTTAGGTGGAGGGTTAGGGTTATGTTAGGGTTAGGGTGAGGCTGAAAATGAGGTTTAGGGTTAGTGTTAGAATGAGGATTAGGATGAGGGTTAGGTTTGGATTCGGGTTAGGGTGAGGGCTAGGGTGAGGGTGAGGTTTAGGTTTAGGATTAGGCTGAGGTTTAGAGTTAGGGTTAGGATTAGGGTTAGAGGGAAGGGGAGGTTTAGGGTTAGAGTTAGGGTTAGGGAGTAGCTGAGGGTGAGGGTTAGGGGTAGTGTTAGTGTTAGCGTTAGGGTTAGGGTGAAGGTAAGTGTTAGGGTGAGGGTTAGGGTTAGGGTGAAGGGTATGGTTAAGATGAGGGATAGGGTTAGGGTTAGTGTTATTGTAAGGGTTAGGTTAGGGTTATGGTTACAGTGAGTGTGAGGGTGAGGGTTAGGATTAGGGTTAGGGTCAGTTTTAGTTTTAGGGTTAGGGTTACAGTTAGGGTTAGTTTTAGGTTTAGGGTTAGGGTGAGGGTTAGGGTTATTGTTAGTGTTATGATTTGGGTTAAGTTTGCGGTGAGGGTGAGGGTTATGATTATGGTTAGGGTTAGGTTTAGTGTTAGGGTTAGGGTTAGGGTGAGGTTGAGGTTTAGGTTTAGGGTTAGGGATAGGGATAGGGTTAGGATTAGGGTTAGGGTGAGAGTTAGTGTTAGGGTGAGGGCTAGGGTGAGTGTGAGGTTTAGGTTTAGGGTTAGGCTTAGGCTTAGGGTTAGGCTGAGGCTAAAGCTGAGGATGAGGTTTAGGGTTAGGGTGATGTTTAGGGTTACGGTTAGGGTGAGGGTTAGGATGAGTG
The DNA here is from genome assembly GCF_024711535.1 of Dipodomys merriami. Lineage (NCBI taxonomy): Eukaryota > Metazoa > Chordata > Mammalia > Rodentia > Heteromyidae > Dipodomys > Dipodomys merriami. Next base: position 6,198,761 of record NW_027206324.1, on the reverse strand, counting down.
TTAGGTTTAGGGTGAGGGTTTGGATGAGGGTGACAGTAAGAGTAAAAGTGAGGTTTAGGCTGAGGGTGAAGGTTATGGTAAGGGTGAGTGTTCACATTAGTGTTAGGGTGAGGATGAGGGTTAGATTAAGGATTAGTGTAAGGATTAGTGTGAGGTTTTGGGTGAAGATGATTAGGGTTAGTGTGAGGGTTAGGGTGAAGTTGATGGTTAGGTTTAGGGTTATGGTGAGGTTTAGGGTTAGGTTTAGGGTTAGGGTGAGGGTTAGGGTTAGGGTTAGGGTGAGTGTGAGGGTTAGATTAGAGTTAGGGTTAGGATTATTGTTAGTGTTATGGTTAGGGTTAAGTTTACAGTGAGGGTGGGGCTGAGGATGAGAGTTAGGGTTAGGGTTAGGGTGAGTTTTAGGGTTAGGGTTAGGGTTAGGGTGAGGGTTTGGGTTAGCATTAAGGTTAAGATGAGGGTGAGGGTTAGGGTTAGGGTTAGGATTAGTGTTATTGTTAGGGTTAGGATTAGAGTTATGGTGAGGGTGAGGGTGAGGGTGTGTATTAGGATTAGGGTGAGGTTTAGGGTTAGGGTTAGGGTTAGGGTGAGGTTGAGGGTGAAGTTTAGGGTTAACTTGGGAGTGAGGATTAGGCAAGGTTTATGGTTCGAGTTAGGTTTAGAGTTATGGTTAGGGTTATTGTTAGTGATATGGTTAGGGTTAATTTTGCGGTGAGGATGAGGCTGAGGGTGAGGGTTATGTTTAGGGTTAAGGTTAGGGTTAGGGTTAGGATTAGGGTTAGTCTTATTGTTAGGTTTTGGGTTAGAGTTACAGTGAGGTTGAGGGTAATGTTGAGGGTGAGGGTTAGGTTGAAGTTTATGGTGAGGGTTAGGGTTAGGGTGAGGGTAAGTTTTAGGGTTAGAATTAGGGTTAGGTGGAGGTTTAGGGTGAGGGTTAGGGTTAGGTTTATTGTTAGGGTTAGGGTGAGGGTGAGTTTTAAGTTGATGTTTAGGGATATGGTTACATTAGAATTAGGGTTAGCGTGAGGGTGAGTGTGAGGGTTAGGTTTAGGGTAAGGCTTAGTTTAAGGGTAAGGCTGAGGGTGAGTTTGGGGGTTAGGATTAGGGTTATGGTGATGGTTAGGGTTTGGGTTAGTGTTATTCTTAGGGTTAGGGTTAGATTTAGGGTAAGGGTGAGGGTGCAGGTGAGGGTTAGGATTAGGTTGAGGTTTAGGGTTCGGGTTAGGGTTGGGGTTAGGGTGAGGGTGAGGGTGAGGTTTAGGGTTACTGTTAGGGCTAGGGTTATGGTGAGGTTTAGGATTAGGGTTAGGGTTATTGTTAGGGTAAGGTTTATGTTTATGGTTACAGTGAGGTTGTGGGTTAGGGTTAGGGTTACTGTGAGGTTTAGGGATTGGTTTAGGGTTACAGTTAGTGTTAGAGTGAGGGTGAGGTTTAGGTTTAGAGTCAGGGTTAGGGTGAGGGTTTGGATGAAGTTTAGGGTTAGTGTTAGTGTTAGTGTTAGGGTTAGGGTGAGAGTTTGGGGTAGGGATAGTGTTAGGGATAGGGTTAGGATTTGGGTTAGGGTGAGGGTGACTGTGTGGGTTAGGGTTAGGTTTAGGGTTAGGCTGAGGGTGAGGTTGAGGGTGAGAAAGTTAGGGTTAGGGTGAGGGTTAAGCATAGGGTTAGGGGAGGGTTAGGATGAGGTTTAGGGTTGGGAATAAGTTTTGGGTGATTGCTCAGGTGAAGGTGAGTGTTACGGTTTGGCTGAGGGTGAGGTTTAGGGTTAGGGTTAGGGTTCGGGTAAGAGTGACGTTTAGGGTTAGAGTTAGGGTTAGGGTAAGGCTGAGGGTGTGTGATAAGTTTAGGGTAAATGTTAGGTTTAGGGTTAAGGTGAGGTTAGGGTGAGGGTGAGGGTTAGGTTTAGGGTTAGGATTAGGGTTAAGGTTAGGGTGTGTGTGAATGTTAGGGTTAGGGTTAGGCTTAGCCTTAGGATTAGGCTGAGGGTGAGGGTGAAGGTGAGGGTTAGGTTTACGGTGAGGTTTAGGGTTAGGTTTAGGGTGAGAGTTAGGTTTCGGGTTAAGTTTAGTGTTACGGTGAGGGTTAGGGTAAGGGTTACTCTGAGGATGAGGGTTAGGGTTAGGGTTAGGCTTAGTCTTAGGGTGGGGATGAGGATTAGGTTTAGAGTGATGGTTCTGGTTATAGGTTGAGGTTTAGGATGAGGGTTAGGGTTAGGTTTAGGTTTCGGGTGAGGTCTAGGGTGAGTGTGAGGTTTAGGGTTAGGTTTAGGCTTAGGTTTAGGATTAGCCTGAGGCTGAAGGTGAGGGTGAGGGTTAGGGTTAGGGTGATGTTTAGGGTTACGGTTAGGATGAGGGTTAGGTTTAGGGTGAGGGTTAGGATGAGGGTGATAGTAAGAGTAAAGATAAGGGTTAGAGAGAGTGTGAGGGTTAGGGTTAGGATTAGTGTTAGGGTTAAGGTTAGGGTGAGTGTGAGGGTTAGGGTTAGCCTTAGGCTTAGGCTGAGGGTGAGGGTGAGCGTGAGGGTGTGGGTTAGGTTTAGGGTGAGGGTTAGGGTTAAGTTTAGGGTAAGAGTTACGGTTTGGGTTAAATTTAGGTTTAGGGTTAGGGTTAGGGTGAGGGTTATGTTGAGGTTTAGGTTTAGGGTTAGGGTTAGCATTAGGATTAGGGTTCTCGTGAGGGTGAGTGTGAGGGTTAAGGTTAGGGTTCCGCTTAGGTTTAGGATTAGGCTGAGGCTGAAGGTGAGGCTGAGGGTTAGGGTTAGGGTGATGTTTAGGGTTACCGTTAGGGTGAGGGTTAGGATGAGGGTGAGGTTTAGGATGAGGGTGACAGTAAGACTAAAGGTGAGGGTTATGCTGAGGGTGAGGGTTATGGTAAGGGTGACGATTCGGCTTCGGGTTAGGGTGAGGGTGAGGGTTAGATTGAGGATTAGTGTTAGTGTTAGTGTGAGGTTTAGGGTGAGGATGATTAGGGTTGGGGTGAGAGCTAGGGTGAAGTTGAGGGTTAGGGTTTGGGTTAGGGTGAGATTTAGGGTTAGGGTTAGGTTTAGGGTTAGGGTGAGGTTTAGGGTTAGGGTTACAGTGAGGGTGATTGTTATGGTTAGGGTGAGGGTTATGGTTAGGGTTAGGGTGAGTGTGAGGGTTAGATTAGGGATAAGGTCAGGTTTATGGTTTGTGTTATGGTTAGGGTTAAGTTTACAGTGAAGGTGAGGCTGAGGGTGAGGTTTAGGTTTAGGGTTAGGGTGAGGTTTAGGGTGAGCGTTAGGGTTAGGGTTAGGGTTTGGATTAGTATTATTGTTAGGTTAGGATTAGAGTTATGCTGAGGGTGAGGGTGAGGGTGAGGGTTAGAGTTAGGGTGAGATTTAGGGTTAGGGTTAAGTTTAGGGTGAGGGTGAGGGTGAGGTTTAGGGTTAGAGTTAGGGTTAGGGTGAGGGTTAGGGTGAGGTTTATGGTTAGGATTAGTGTTAGGGTTAGGGTGAGGGTTAGGATGAGGGTGAGGGTTAGGGTTAGGGTTAGGATTAGTATTAGGTTTAATTTTAGGATGAATGTTTGGGTTAGGCTTAGGTTTAGGGTTAGGCTAATGGTTAAGCTGAGGGTGAGGGTAAGGGTGAGGGTTAGGGTTAGGGTTCGGGTTAGGGTTAGCGTTAGGGTGTGAATTAGCGTTCGGGTTAATTTTAGGGTTTGGGTGAGGTTTAGGTTTCAGGTTACAGTGAGGGTGAGGGTTAGGGTTAGTTTGAGTGTTAGGGTTAGGATTAGGGTTAGGGTGAGGGTTAGGGTTAGGGTTAGGGTGAGTGTTAGGATGAGGATTAGGCTTAGTATTAGGGTTAAGGGGAGGGCTAGGGTGAGAGTGAGGGTTAGGGTTAGTGTTAGGGTGAGGTTTAGGGTTAGGGTTAGGGTGAGGGTTAGGATGATGGTTAGGATTATGGTGAGGGTTAGGATTAGGGTTAGGGTGAGGGTTAGGGTTAGGATAAGGGTTAGGGTGAGGTTTAGGGTTAGGGTTAGGGTGAGGGTTAGGATGGGGTTAGGATTATGGTGAGGGTTAGGATTAGGCTTAGGGTGAGGGTTAGGGTTAGGATAAGGGTTAGGGTGAGGGTGAGGGTGAGGGTTAGGGTTAGGATTAGGATTATTGTTAGTGTTATGGTTATGGTTTCGTTTGCAGTGAGGGTGAGGCTGAGGGTGAGGGTTAGATATATGATTAGGGTTATTGTTAGGTTTAGGGTTAGGATTAATGTTATTGTTAGGGTTATGGTTAGAGTTACGGTGAGGTTGAGGGTGAGGATTAGGGTGAGGTGGGGTGTCAGGGTTTCAGTTAGAGTGTTGGTTAGTGTTAGGGTTAGGTTGAGAGTTAGGAGGAGGGTTAGGGTTAGGATTAGGGTTAGGGTGAGGGCTAGGGTTTGGTTGAGGGTTAGGGTTAGGTTTAGGCTTAGGGTTAGTCTGAGGGTGAGGTTGAGGATAAGGGTTAGGGTTAGTGTGAGGGTTAGGATGAGGTTTAGGGTTAGGGTGAGGGTTATTGTGAGGGTGACGGTATCATAAAGGTGAGGATTAGGCTAAGGTTGAGGGTTAAGATAAGGATAAGGGTTGGGGTTAGGGTGAGGGTTAGGGTTAGGGTTCCGCTTAGGTTTAGGTTGAGGGTGAGGGTTAAATTAAGAATTAGGTTTAGGTTTAGTGTGAGGTTTATGGTGAGGGTTAGGATTAGGGTGAGGGTTAGGGTGACAATTAGGGTTATGGTGAGGGTGTGGGTTAGGGTTAGGGTTAGGGTGAGTTTTAGGGTTAGGTTAAGGTTTAAGATTATTGTGAGGGTTAGTCTTAGGGTTAGGCTTAGTGTAAGGGTGAGGGTAAGTGTTAGGTTGAGGGTTAGGGTTAGGTTGAGTGTTATGGTTAGGGTGAGGCTGAGAGTTAGGGTTAGGGTTATTGTTAGGGTTAGGGTTAGGGTTACCCTTACAATGAGGGTGAGCGTTAGGGTTAGGTTTAGAGTGAGATTTAGGGTTAGGGTTAGGGTTAGAGTTTGGGTTAGGTTAGGATTAGGGTTAGGGTGAAGGCTAGGGTGAGGGTGAGGGTTAGGGCTGGGGTTAGTGTTGGGAATAGTGTTAGGGTGAGAGTTAGTGTGTGGGTTAGGCTTAGTTTTAGGGTTAGGCTTAGGGTTAGGCTAAAGGTGAGTTTGGGGGAGAGAGTTTGGGTTAGGGTGAGGGTTAGGGTTAGGCTTGGGTTGAGGGTGAGTGTGTGGGTTAGGGTTAGGTTTAGGGTTATGCTTAGGTTTAGGCTACGGGTTAGGTTAAGTGTGAGGGTTAGGGTTAGGGTGAGGGTTAGGTTTAGGGTTAGGGTGAGGGTTTGCATGAAGGTTAAGTTTAGGATTAGGGTTAGGGTTACGGCTAGGCTGAGGGTGAGGGTGAGGGTGAGGGTTAGTGTTAGGATGAGGGTGAGATTTAGGGTTAGAATTAACGTTAGGGTGACGGTTAGTGTGAGGGTTAGTGTTAGGGTTAGGGTTAGTGTGAGGGTTAGAGTGAGGTTTAGGGTTAGGGATAGGGTTAAGTTTAGGATTAGTGTTTGGGTGAGGGTGAGTGTGAGGGTTAGAGTTAGGGTTACGTTTAGGCTTATGGTTAGGCTGAGGGTGAGTGTAAGGGTTAGGTTTAGGGTGAGGGTTAGTGTTAGGGTTAGAATGAGGGTTAGGATGAGTGTTAGGCTTAGGATTAGGGTTAGGGTGAGGGCTAGGGTGAGGGTGTGGGTTAGGGTTACGGTTAGGGTGAGGTTTAGGGTTAGGTTAAGGTTTAAGATTCGTGTGAGGGTTAGTGTTAGGGTTAGGCTTAGTGTAAGTGTGAGGGTAAGTGTTAGGGTGAGGGTTAAGATTAGGGTGAGTGTTATGGTTAGAGTGAGGGTTAGAGTTAGGTTTAGGGTTATTGTTAGGTTTAGGGTTAGGGTTACCCTTACAGTGAGGGTGAGGGTTAGGGCTAGGTTTAGGGTGAGATTTAGGATGAGGGTTATGGTTAGAGTTTGGTTAGGGTTAGGATTAGGGTTAGGGTGAAGGCTAGGGTGAGGGTGAGGGTTAGGGTTGGGGTTAGGGTTAGGAATAGAGTTAGGGTGAGGGTGAGTGTGTGGGTTAAGTTTAGGTTTAGGGTTAGGCTTAGGGTTAGGCTAAAGGTGAGGTTCGGGGTGAGAGTTTGGGTTAGGTTGAGGGTTAGGATTAGGGTTAGGTTGAGGGTGATTGTGTGGGTTAGGGTTAGGTTTAGGGTTAGGCTTAGTTTTAGGCTAAGTTTGAGGTTAAGTGTGAGGGTTAGTGTTAGGGTGAGGGTTAGGTTTAGGGTTAGGGTGAAGGTTAAGATGAGGGTTAATGTTAGGGTTAGGGTTAGGGTTACGGCTAGGCTGAGGGTGAGGGTGAGGTTGAGGGTTAGGTTTAGGGTGAGGTTTAGGGTTAGGGTTAGGTTCAGGGTTCGGGTGAGTTTTTGCCTTAGGGTTATGGTTAGGGTTAGGTTGAGGATTAGGATTAGGGCTAGGTTTAGGGTGAGGGTTAGGTTTAGGGTTAGGGCGAGGGTTAGCATTAGGGTTAGGGTTAGGATTAGGGTTATGACGAGGGATAGGGTGAGGGTTATGGTTCTGGTTAGTGTTAGGGTAAGGTTTAGGGTTTGGTTTAGGTTTAGGGTTATGGAGAGGGTTAGGGTTGGGTTACGGTGAGGGTCAGGGTTATGGTTAGGTTGAGGGTTAGAATTAGGTTTAGGGTTAAGTTATGGGTTAGGGTTAGTGTTTGGGTGAGGGTTAGGGTTGCAATTAGGGTTAGGGTGGGGGCTCAGGTGAGGGTGAGGGTTAGTTTTAGGCTTAGGGTGAGGTTTAGGTTTAGGGTTAAGATTCGGGTTAGGGTGAGGGTTAGGGTTCGGGTTATGTTGAGCGTGAGGGTTAGGTTTGTGGTGAGGGTTAGGGTGAGGACTAAGGTGAGGATGAGGGTTAGGGTTAGGGTTAGGGTGAGGATTAGGTTGAGGTTTAGGTTTAGGGTTAGGGTTATGATTAAGGTTAGGGTGAGTGTGATTGTGCGGGTTAGGGTTAGGGTTAGGCTTCGGCTTTGGGTTAGCCTGAGGGTGAATGTGGGAATTAGAATTAGGTTTAGAGTGATGGTTCAGGTTATGGTTGGGTTGAGAGTTAGGATGAGGGTTAGGGTTAGGATTAGTTTTAGGGTGAGGGCTTGGGTGAGTGTGAGGTTTAGGGTTAGTTTTAGGCTTAGGCTTAGGGTTAGGCTGAGGCTGAAGGTAAGCGTGTGGGTTAGGGTTAGTGTGATGGTTAGTTTTATGGTTAGGGGGAGGGATAGCATGAGGGTTAGGTTTAGGGTGTGGGTTAGGGTGAGGGTGACAGTAAGAGAAAAGATGAGGGTTAGGCTGAGGGTGAGGGTTATGGTAAGGGTTCAGGTTCAGGTTAGGTTTAGGGTGAGGGTCAAGGTTAGATTGAGGATTAGTCTTAGGGTTAGTGTGAGGTTTGGGGTTAGGATGAGTGTTAGGGTTAGGGTGAGGGCTATGGTGAAGTTGAGGGCTAGGGTTAGGGTGAGGTTTAGGTTTAGGTTGATGATTAGCCTTAGTGTGAGGGTTAGTGTTAGGGTTAGTGTTAGTGTTAAGGTGAGGGTAAGTATTAGGGTAAGGTTTAGGTTTAGGGTGAGGTTTAGGATTAGGGTTAGCTTTATGGTTAGGGTGAGGGTGAGGTTTAGGGTTAGAGTTAGGGTTAGGGTTAGGGTTAGGGTTAGTGTGATGTTTAGTGTGGGGGTGAGCATTCGTATTAGGTTTAGGATTAGGATTAGGGTTAAGGTGAGGGTGAGTGTTAGGGTTAGGTTTAGGATTAGAGTGAGGGTTAGGGTGATGGTTAGGCTTAGGCTTAGGGTTTGGGTATGGGCTAGGGTGAGGTTGAGGTTTAAGCTTAGGTTTAGGGTGAGTGTTAGAATGAGGGTTAGGGTTAGTGTTAGGGTCAGGGTTGGGGTTAGGGTTATGCTTAATGTTAGGCTGAAGCTGAGGGTGAGGGTGAGGGTTAGGGTTAGGGTGATGGTTGGGGTTACCATTAGTGGAAGGCTTAGTATGAGGACTAGGGTTAGGGTGAGGGTTAGGGTGAGGGTGACGGTAAGGGTAAAGTTGAGGGTTAGGCTGAGCATGAGGGTTACGGTAAGTGTGAGGGTTAGGGTTAGGGTGAGGGTGAGGGTTAGATTGAGGATTAGTGTTAGGGTTAGTGTGAGGTTTAGGGTGAAGATGAGGGTTAGGGATAGGTTGAGGGCAAAGTTGAGGGTGAGGGTTAGGGTTAAGGTGAGGTTTACGGTTAAGGTGATGGTTAGGGTTAGTGATAGGGTTAGGGTTAGTGTTAGGTTGAGGGTCAGTGTTAGTGTGAGGGTTAGGTTTAGGGTGTGTGTTATGGTTAGGATGAGGGTTAGAGTTAGGGTTAGGGTTATTGTTAGGTTTAGGGTTAGGGTTACCCTTACAGTGAGGGTGAGGGTTAGGGTTAGGTTTAGGGTGAGGTTTAGGTTTAGGGTTATGGTTAGAGTTTGGGTTAGGTTTAGGATTAGGGTTAGGGTGAAGGCTAGGTTGACGGTGAGGTTTAGGGTTAGGGTTAGGGTTAGGATTAGGGTTAGGGTGAGGGTGAGTGTGTGGGTTAGGGTTAGGTTTAGGGTTAGGCTTATTTTTAGGCTCAGGGTGAGTTTAAGCTTGAGGGTTAGGGTGAGGGTGAGGGTTAGGTTTAGGATTAGGCTGAGGGTTAGGATCAGGTTTAAAGTTAGGATTAGCGTTAGTGTGAGGGCTAGGGTGAGGGTGAGGTTCAGGGTTAGGGTGAGGGTCAGGTTTAGGGTTAGACTTAGGGTTAGGGTGAGGGATAGGTTGAGGTTTAGGGTTAGGGTTAGTGTTAGGGTTAGGGTGAGTGTTAGGGTTAGGATGAGGCTTAGGTTTAGGGTCAGGATTAGGGTTAAGGTGAGGGTGAGTGTGAGAGTTAGGGTTAGGGTTAGGCTTAGGGATAAGCTGAGGGTGAGAGTGACGGTGAGGGTTAGCATTAGGGTGAGGGTGAGGTTTAGGGTTAGAGTTAGTGTTAAGGTGAGGGATAGTGTGAGGGTTACTGTTAGGGTTAGGGTGAGTGTTAGGGTTAGGGATAGGGTTAGTTTTAGGATTAGGGTTTGGGTGAGGGTGAGTGTGAATGTTAGGGTTAGGGTTGGGGTTTGCTTAGGGTTAGAGGTAGGTTTAGCGTGAGGGTGAGGGTTAGGGTTAGGGTTTTAGAGTTAGGGTGAGGGTTAGGATAAGGTTTAGGCATAGCATTAGGGTTAGGGTGAGGGTTAGCGTGAGGGTGAGGGTTAGGGTTAGCGTTAGGGTGAGGTTTAGGGTTAGGGTTCGGATTAAGATTATGGTGAGTGTGAGAGTTAGGGTTAGGGTGAGTGTTATGGTTAGGGTTAGGGTGAGGGTGAGGGTTAGGATTAGGGATAGGGTTAGATTTACAGTGAGGGTGAGGATGAGGGTTAGGATCAGGGTTAGGGTGAGTTTTAGGGTTATGGTTATGGTTAGGGTTAGGGTGTGATTTATTGTTAAGTTAGGGGTATGGGGAGGGTTAGGGTGAGGGTTAGGGTTAGGGTTAGTGTTAAAGTTAGGTTTAGGGTGAGGGTTAGGTTGAGGTTTAATGTTAGGGTTAGGGTTAGGTTTAGGATTAGGTTTACGGTGAGAGTGAGTGTGAGGGTTAGGGTTAGGGTTCGCCTTAGGCTTAGGGTTAGGCTGAGGGTATGGGTGGGGATGAGGGTTAGGTTTAGAAAGATGTTTAGGGTTATGGTTAGTTTAAGGGTTAGGATGAGGGCTAGGTTTAGGATTAGGGTTAGGGTGAGGGCTAGGTTGAGGTTGAGGGTTTGGGTTAGGGTTAGGCTTAGGGTTAGGGTTAGGCTGAGGCTGAGTGTGAGGGTGAGGGTTAGGGTTAGGATGATGGTTGGGGTTACCATTAGGGTGAGTGTTAGGATGAGGATTAGTGTTAGGGTGAGGTTTAGTGTGAGGGTGATGGTAAGGGTAAAGGTGAGGGATAGGCTGAGGTTGAGGGTTACGTTAAGGGTGGGGGTTAGGGTTAGAGTGAGGGTGAGGGTTAGATTGAGGATTAGTGTTAGGGTTAGTGTGAGGTTTAGGGTGAGGATGAGAGTTAGGGTTAGGTTGAGGGCTAGGTTGAGGGTGAGGGTTAGGGTTAGGGTTAGGTTTAGGATTAGGGTGATGGTATGGGTTAGTGTTCTTGTTAAGTTTAGGGTTAGGGTGAGAGTTATGGGGAGGGTTAGGGTTAGGTTAAGGATTAGTGTTAGGGTGAGGGTGAGTGTGTTTGTTAGGGATAGGTTTAGGCTTAGGTGTAGGGTTAGGCTGAGGATGAGGGTGAGGGTGTGGGTTAGGGTTATGGTTAGGGTGAGGTTTAGTGTTAGGGTTAGAGTTAGGGATAGGGTGAGGGTGAGGTTTAAGGGTAGAGATAGGGTTAGGGTGAGGGTTAGTGTTAGGATAGGGTTAGGGTGAGGGCTAGCGTGAGGGTTACGGTGAGTGTTAGGTTTAGGGATACTGTTAGTTTTAGGAATATGGTTAGGGTAGAGTGAGTGTGAAGGTTAGAGTTAGGGTTAGGATTAGGCTTAGGATTAGGGTTCGGGTTCGGGTTTGGGTTTGGTTTAGGGTGAGGGTGAAGCTGAGGATTAGGGTTAGGTTTAGGGTTAGGGTTAGGTTTAGGGTTAGGGTTAGGTATAGGGTTAGGGTTAAGGTTAGGGTTAGGGTTTCGGTGAGGGTTAGCCTTAGGGTTAGGGTTATGCTTAGTGTTAGGCTGAGAATGAGGGTGGGGGTGAGGATTAGGGTTAGGGTTAGGTTTAGGTTTAATGTTAGTGTTATGGTTAGGGTTAAGTTTGCTGCGAGGTTGAAGCTGAGGTTGGGAGTGAGGATTAGGGTTAGGGTGATAGTTAGGGTTAGGTTTAGTGTTATTGTTAATGTTAGGGTTAGGGTTACGGTGAGGTTGAGGGTGCGATTGATGGTTAGGGTTAGGGTGGGGTTTACGGTTAGGGTTAGGGTTAGGGTGAGGGTGAGGTTTACGGTTAGATATAGGTTTAGGGGGAGGGTGAGGGTGAGGTTTAGGGTTAGGGTTAGTGTTAGTGTTAGCATGAGGGTGAGGGTTACGTTGAGGTTTAGGTTTAGTGTTAGGGTTAAGGTTAGTGTGAGGGTTAGTTTTATGGTTAGGGTTAGTGTTAGTGTGAGGGTAAGTGTTTGGGTGAGGGTTTGGGTTAGGGTGAGGGTTATGGTTAGGGTGAGGGTTAGGATTAGAGTTAGGGTTATTGTTAGGGTTAGGTTTAGATTTACTGTTAAGGTGAGGGTGAGGGTTAGGTTTAGGGTTAGGGTGAGGTTTAGGGTTTGGGTTATGGTTAGAGTTAGGTTTAGGGTGAGGGTGAGGTTTAGGGTTAGAGTTAAGGTTAGGGTGAGTGTTAGGTTGAGGATTAGATTGAGGGTTATGGTTAGGGTTAGTGTTAGGGTTAGGGTTAGGGTGAGAGTTAAGGGGAGGCTTAGGGTTAGGATTAGGTTTAGGGTTAGGATTAGGGTAAAGGTGAGGGTGCATGTGTGTGTTAGGTTTAGGTTTTGGGTTATGCTTAGGGTTAAGCTGAGGGTGAGTTTGAGGGTGAGGATTAGCGTTAGGGTAAGGGTTAGGTTTAGGGTCAGAGGGAGGGTGAGGATGAGGGTTAGGGTTAGGATTAGGGTTAGTGTGAGGGCTAGGGTGAGGGTGAGGTTTAGTGTTAGGGTTAGGATGAGGTTTAGGGTTAGGTTTAGGGTTAGGACGAGGGTGAGGTTTAGGGTTACAATTAGGGTTAAGGTTGAGGTTGAGGGTTAGGGTTAGGGTTAATGTTAGGGTTAAGGTTAAGTTGAGGATTAGGGTGAGGGTGAGAGTTAGGGTTAGGATTAGGATTAAGTTTAGGGTTAGGGTGAGATTTAGGGTTAATATTAGGGTTAGGGTTAGGGTTTGGGTTAAGTTTAGGGTTAGGGTGAGGGTTAGGGTGATGGTGATGGTTGTGGTTAGGTTGAGGGTTAGGGTTAGGTTTAGGGTAAGGGTGAGTGTTAGTGTTAGGGTTAGTGTTAGTGTGAGGGTTAGGATGAGGGTAAGGTTTAGAATTCGGGTTAGCATGAGGGCTAGGATGAGGGTTAGGTTTAGGGGTAGGATTAGGGTTAGGTTTTTGGTTAGGGTTAGTGGGAGGGTGAGGTTTAGGGTTAGAGTTAGGATTAGGGGGAAGCTGAGGGTGAGGTTTAGGGTTAGGGTTAGTGTTATAGTTAGGGTTAGGGTGAGGGTTAGGGTGACGGTGAGGGTTAGTCTTAGGGTTAGGATTTGGATTAGGGCAAGGGTTAGGGTGAGTGTGAGGGTTAATGTTAGGGTAGGGTGAGGGTTAGTGTTACTGTGAGGGTTAGGTTTAGGTTGAAGTATATGGTTAGGATGAGGGATAGGGTTAGGGTTAGGGTTATTGTAAGGGTTAGCGTTAGGGTTATGTGTACTGTGAGGGTGAGGGTAAGGGTTAGGATTAGTGTTAGGGTCAGATTTAGGTTTAGGTTTAAGGTTAGCGTTAGGTTTATGGTTAGAGTTAGGGTTAGGGTGAGGGTTAGGTTTATTGTTAGTGTTATAGTGTGGGTTGTTTGTGCTGAGGGTAAGGCTCATGGTGAGGGTTACGGTTAGGGTTAAAGTTAGGGTTAATGTTACGGTTAGGGTTAGGGTGAGGTTTAGGGCGAGGGTGAGAGTTAGCATTAAGTTTAGGATTAGGACTAGGGTTAAGGTGAGGGTGAGTGTGAGGATTAGGGTTAGGGTTAGGATTAGAGTTAGGGTGAGGGTTGGGGTTAGGGTTAGAGTGAGAGTTAGGGTGAGGCTTAGGCTAAGGCTTAGGTTTAGGATGTGGGCTTGGGTGAGTTTGAGGGTTAGGGTGAGGGTAAGGGTGAGGGTTAGGGTTAAGGTTAATGTTAGGGTTAGGGTTGGAGTTAGGGTTAGGCTTAGTGTTAGGCGGAGGGTGAGGGTGAGGGTGAGGGTTAGGGTTAAGTGAGGGTGAGGTTTAGGGTTATATTTAGCTAGTGTGATGGTTAGGCTTTTAGGGTTAGAGTGAGGGTTAGGATGAGGTTTAGGGTTAGGATTAGTGTTAGGGTGAGGGCTAGAGTGAGGGTGAAGTTTATGGTTAGCATTAGGATGAGGTTTAGTGTTACGGTTAGGGTTAGAGTACGGTGAGTGTGAGGATTAGGGTTAGGTTTAGGGTTAGGGTTATTGTTAGGCTTAGGGTTAGAGTTAAGTTGGGGGTAAGGGTGAGGGTGAGGATTAGGTTTAGGGTTAGGGTGAGGTTTAAGATGAGGTTTAGGGTTAGGATTAGGGTTTGTTTGAGGGCTAGGGTGAGGGTTAGGTTTAGGGACAGTGTTAGGTTTAGGATTAGGGTTAGGGTGAGGTTTAGGGTTTGGGTTAGGGTTAGAGTTAGGGTTAGGGTGAGGGTGAGGTTTAGGGTTAGAGTCAGGGTTAGGGTGAGTGTTAGGTTGAAAATTAGGGTTAGGGATAGTGTTAGTGTTAGGGTTATGGTGAGAGTTAGGGGGAGGTATAGTGTAAGGGTTAGGGTTAGGATTAGGGTTAGGGTGAGGGTGAGTGTGTGGGTTAACGTTAGTTTTAGGCTTAAGGTTAGGCTGAGGGTGAGTGTTTTTGTTAGTGTCAGGTTTAGGTTTAGGCTTAGGGTTAGGCTGAGGGTGAGGTTGAGGGTGAGAAAGTTAGCGTTAGGGTGAGGGTTAGTCATAGGGTTAAGAGGAGGGTTAGGATGAGGTTTAGGGTTAGGATTAGGGTTTGGGTGAGCGCTAGGGTGAGGGTCACGGTTAGGGTTAGGGTGAGGGTGAGGGTTAGGGTTAGGGTGAGGCTGAGGGTGTGCGTTAGGGTTAGGGTTAATGTTAGCGTTAGGGTTAAGGTGAGGGTTAGGGTGAGCGTGAGGGTTAGGGTTAGGTTTAGGGTTAGGATTAGGGTAAATGTGAGGGTGAGTATGGGTGTTAAGGTTAGGTTTAGGGTTAGGCTTAGGGTTAGGCTGAGGGTGAGGTTGTGGGTGGGGGCTAGCATTAGGGTGAGGGTTAGGGTTAGGGTTAGGGGGAGGGTTAGGATGAGGGTTAGGGTTAGGATTAGGGTTAGGGTGAGGGCTAGGGTGAGAGTGAGGTTTAGGGCTAGGGTTAGGATGAGGTTTAGGTTTCGGGTGAGGGTTAGGGTTACTGTTACGGTTAGGATGAGATTGAGGTGAGGAATAGGGTTATGGTTAGGGTTAGGGTTAAGGTGAGGGTTAGGGTGAGGGCCAGGGTTAGGGTTAGGGTTAGGATTAGGATTAAGGTTAGGGTTAGGGTGAGGTTTAGTGTTAGGATTAGGGTTATGGTTATGGTGATGGTTAGGGTGAGGGTAATGTTTAGGGTTAGGGTTAGGCTTAGGCTTAGGCTTAGGCTGAGGGTGAGGGTGAGGGTGAGGGTTAGGGTGAGGGTTAGGGTTAGGGTTAAGGTGAGAGTTAGGGTTTGGGTTAAGTTTAGGGTTAGAGTGATGGTTAGGGTAAGGGTTTTTTGAAGGTGACGGTTAGGGTTAGTCTGAAGGTTAGGGTGAGGGTTAGTATAAGGGTTAGGATTAGGGTTAGGGTGAGGGCTAGGGTGAGGGTGAGGTGTAGGGGTAGGGTTAGGGTGAGGTTTAGGGTTAGGGTTAGGGTTAGGGTTAGGGGGAGTGGGAGGTTTAGGGTTACAATTAGGGTTAGGGGTGGCTAAAGGAGAGGATTAGGGGTAAGGTTAGTGTTAGGGTTAGGGTGAGGGTGAGGGTGAGAGTTAGGCTTAGGGTTAGAATTAGGATTAGGGTAAGGGTTAGGGTGAGTGTGAGGGTTAGGGTTAGGGTTAGGGTGAGGGTAAGTGTAAGGGTGAGGGTTAGGGTTAGGGTGAAGGATTTGGTTAAGATGAGGGATAGGTTTAGGTTTAGGGTTATTGTAAGGGTTAGGTTTAGGGTTATGGTTACTTTGAGGGTGTGGCTGAGGGTTAGGATTAGGGTTAGGTTTAGGTTTAGGTTTAGGATTAGGGTTAAGGTTAGGGTTAGTTTTAGGGTTAGGGTTTGGGTTAGGGTGAGGGTTAGGGTTATTGTTAGTGTTATGGTTTGGGTTAAGTTTGCAGTGAGGGTTAGGCTGAGGGTGAGGGTTATGCTTAGGGTTAGGGTTAGGGTTACTGTTAGTGTTAGGGTTAGGATGAGGTTTATGGTGAGGGTGACGGTTAGGGTTAAGGTTAGGATTAGGTCTAGGGTTAAGGTGAGGGTGAGTGTGAGGGTTATGGTTAGGGTAAGGGTTAGGATTAGAGTTAGGGTGAGGGTGAAGTTTAGGATTAGGTTGAGGGTTGGGGTTAGGGTTAGAGTGAGAGTTAGGGTGAGGGTTAGGCTTAGGCTTAGGTTTAGGGTGTGGGTAGGGTGAGGTTGAGAGTTAGGGTGAAGGTTAGGGTTAGGGTTAGTGTTAGGGTTAGGTTTGGAGTTAGGGTTAGGCTTAGTGTTAGGCAGATGATGAGGGTGAGGGTGAGGGTTAGGGTTAGGTGAGGGGGAGGTTTAGGGTTAGATTTAGTGTTAGTTGGAGGGCTAGTGTGAGGGTTATTGTTTTAGCATTAGGGTGAGGGTTAGGATGAAATTTAGGGTTAGTATTAGGGTTAGTATTAGGGTTAGGGTAAGGGCCAGAGTGAGGGTGAGGCTTATGGATAGCATTAGGGTCAGGTTTAGTGTTAGGGTTAGGGTTAGAGTTTCTGTGAGTGTGAGGGTTAGGGTTAGGTTTAGGGTTAGGGCTATTGTTAGGGTTAGGGTTAGAGTTAAGTTGAGGGTAAGGGTTAGGGTTAGGTTTAGGGTTTGGGTTTCTTGTTAGGGTTAGGGTTAGAGTTAAGTTGAGGGTAAGGTTGAGGGTGAGGTTTAGGTTTAGGGTTAGGGTGAGGGTTAGGGTGAGGGTTAGAGTTATTGTTACTGTTATGGTTTGGGTTAAGTTTGCGGTGATGTTGAGGCTGAGGGTGAGGGTTATGATTTTGGTTAGGGTTAGGGTTAGTGTTAGGGTTAGGGTTAGGGTGAGGTTTAGGGTTTGGGTTAGGGTTAGCCTTAGGGCTAGGCTGAGGGTGAGGTTGAGGGTGAGAAAGTTAGGGTTAGGGTGAGGGTTAGTCATAAGTTAGGTGGAGGTTTAGAATGAGGTTTAGGGTTAGGATTAGGGTTTGGGTGAGGGCTAGGGTGAGGGTGAGTGTTATGGTTCGGGTGAGGGTGAGGTTTAGGTTTAGGGTTAGGTTGAGGGTTAGGGTGAGGGTTAGGGTTAGCGTTAGGGTGAGGCTGAAATTTAGGGTTAGAGTTAGGGTTAGGGTGAGGCTGATTGTGAGGGTTAGGGTTAGTGTTAGTGTTAGAGGTAGGGATAGGTTGAGGGTTAGGGTGTGGGTGTGGGTTAGGCTTAGGGTTAGGATTAGGTTTAGGGTAAGGTTTAGGGTGAGTGTGAGGTTTAGGGTTAGGGTTAGTGTTAGGTTTAGGGTAGGATGAGGGTGAGGGTGAGGGTTAGGGTTAGGGTGAGTGTTAGGGTTAGGGTTAGGGTGAGAGTTAGGTTTCAGGTTAAGTTTAGGGTTAGGATGAGGGTTAGGGTTAGGGTTAGTGTTAGGGTGAGGGTTAGGGTTAGGTTTAGGGTGAGGGTGAGGATTAGGATGAGGATTAGGGTTAGGATTATGGTTAGGGTGAGGGCTATGATGAGGGTGAGGGTTAGGGTTAGTGTTAGCATGAGGTTTAGGTTTAGGGTTAGGGTGAGTGTTAGGATGAGGGTTAGGGTTACAGTGAGGGTGAGGGTTAGGTTTAGGTTTAGGGTTAGGATTAGGGTAAGGGTTAGGGTGAGTGTTTGGAATAAGTTTAGGGTTAGGGTTATATTTAGGGTTAGGATTATTGTTATTTTTATTGTTGGGGTTAGAGTTAAGATGAGGGTGAGGGTGAGGGTGATGGTGTGGGTTAGGGTGAGGTTTAGCTTTAGGGTTAAGATTAGGGTTAGGGTGAGGGTGAGGTTTAGGGTTAGATTTAGGATTAGGGGGAGGGTTAGATCGAGGGTTAGGGTTAGGGTTAGTGTTAGGGTTAAGGTTAGGGTGCGGGTTAGCTTGAGATTTAGGGTTAGGGTTAGGTTCAGGATTAGGGTTAGGGTTAGTGTGAGTGTGAGGGTTAGGGTTAGGGTTAGGCTGAGGGTGAGGCTGGGGGTGAGGATTAGGGTTAGGCTAATGGTTAGGGTTAGGGTGAGGGTGAGGGTTAGTTTGAGGGTTAGAGTTAGGATTAGTGTTAGGGTGAGGGCTAGGGTGAGGGTGAGGTTTAGGGTAAGGCTTAGACTTAGGCTTAGGCTTAGGCTGAGTGTGAGGTTGAGGTTGAGGGTTAGGGTTAGGGTGATGGTTAGGTTTACGGTTAGGGTGTTGGTTAGGTAAGGGTAAACGTGAGGTTCAGGCTGAGGGTGAGGGTTAAGATAAAGATGAGGGTTAAGGTTAGGTTTAGGGTTAGGGTAAGGGTTAGGTTTAGGGTTAGGGTGAGGTTTAGATTGATGGTTAGGGTTAGGGTTAGTGTGAGGTTTAGGGTGAGAATGAGGGTTAGGGTTAGGGTGAGGGTGAGGGTTAGGACTAGGGTTTAGGTGAGGGCTAGGGTGAGGGTGAGGGTTACTGTTATGCTTAGTGTTAGTGTTAGGGTGAGTGGAAGTGTTACAGTGAGGGTTAGGGTTACGGTGAGGGTTATGGTTAGGGTTAGGGTTAGGGTTTGGGTTAGGTTTATTGTTAGGGTTAGGGTTACGGTTATGGTTACGGTTACGGTGAAAGTGAGGGTGAGGTTTAGGGTTAGTTATAGTGTTAGGGTTAGGGTGAGGGTTACGTTGAGGGTTGGGTTTAGGGTTAGTGTTAGTTTTAGATTTAGGGTGAGAGTTAGGGGGAGGTTGAGGGTTAGGGTTAGGGTTAGGGTTAGGATTAGTCTTAGGGTGAGGATGAGTGTATGTGTTAGGGTTAGATTTAGGGTTAGGCTTAGGGTTAGACTGAGTGTGCAGTTCAGGGTGAGGGTAAGGGTTAAGGTGAAGGTTAGGTTTAGGTTTAGGTTGAGGGTTTGGATGAGGGTTAGGGTTACAGTGAGGGTGAGGTTTAGGGTTAGTGTGTGGGTTAGGGTTAGGATTAGGGTTAGGTTGAGGGTAGGTTTTAGGATTAGTTTAGGTTTAGGGTTAGGTTTAGGGTTAGCGTTTGGTTTAGGGTTAGGATTAGTGTTATTGTTAGGGTTACATTTAGAGTTACTGTAAGGGTGATGGTGAGGGTGAGCGTTAGAGTTAGGTTTAGGGTGAGGTTTTGGGTTAGGGTTAGGATTAGGGCTAGGGTAAGGGTTAGGTTTATGGTTAGACTTAGGGTTAGGGGGAGGGTTAGGATGAGTGTTAGGGTTAGGGTAAATGTTAGGGTTAGGGTTAAGGTGAGGGTTAGGTTGAGGTTTAGGGTTAGGGTTAGGGTGAGGTTTAGGGTTAGGGTTAGGGTTAGGGTGAGGGTTGGGTTTAGGGTTAGAGTTAGGGTTAGGGTGAGGGTTGGGTTTAGGGTTAGAGTTAGGGTTAGGGTGAGGCTGAGGGTGAGGGTTAGGGTTAGTGTTAGTGTTAGAGTTAGGGATAGGGTGAGGATTAGGTTGAGGGTGAGGGATAGGCTTAGGGTTAGGATTTGGTTTAGGATAAGGATTAGGGTGAGGGTTAGGGTGAGGGTTAGGGTTAGGGTTAGGTTTATGTTTAGGATTAGGCTTAGGTTTAGGCTAAGGGTGACAGTGGGGTTGAGGATTAGGTTTAGGGTTATGGTTAGGGGTAGGGATAAGGTTATTGTTAGTGTTATGGTTATGGTTAAGTTTGTGGTGAGGGTGATGCTGAGGGTGAGTGTTATGTTTAGGTTTAAGGTTAGGGTTAGGATTATGGTTAGGCTTAGGCTTAGGCTGAGGGTAATGGTGGGGGTGAGAATTAGAGTTAGGGTTAGGGTTATTTTTAGTGTTATGGTTAGGGTTAAGTTTGCGGTGAGGGTGAGGCTGAGGGTGAGGGTTATGTTTAGGGTTAGGGTTAAATTTAGACTTAGTGTTATTATTAGGGTAAGGGTTAGAGTTATGGTGAGTTTGAGGGTGAAGGTGAGGGTTAGGTTTAGGGTGAGGTGTAGGGTGAGGTTTAGGGTTAGTGTTAGGGTTAGGGTGAGGGTGAGGTTTAGGGTTAAACTTAGGGTTAGGGGGAAAGTTAGGGTGAGGTTTACAGCTAGGGTTAGTGTTAGGGTTAGAGTGAGGGAAAGGGATAGGTTCAGGTTTAGGGATAGGGTTAGGTTTAGGAGTAGGCTTAGGGTGAGTGTAAGTGTGAGGGTTAGGGTGAGGGTTAGGTTTAGGGTTATGGTGAGGGTTAGGATGAGGGTTAGGGTTAGAGTGAGGGTGAGGTTTAGGGTTAGTGTGAGGGTTAGGGTTAGGATTAGGGTTAGGGTGATGTAGGTGTTAGGATTAGGGTTAGGGTTAGGGTTAGGGTTAGGTTAAGGGTTAGGATTAGTGCTATTTTTAGGGTTAGGATTAGAGTTACTGTGAGGGAGAGGCTGAGGGTGAGGTTTAGGGTTAGGTTTAGGGTGAGGTTTAGGATTAGGGTTAGCATAAGGCTGAGGTTTATGGTTAGACTTAGGGTTAGGGGGAGGGTTAGGGTTAGGGTTACTGTTAGGGTTAGGGTTAAGGTGAGGGTTAGGTTGAGGTTTAGGGTTCGGGTTAGAGTGAAGGTTAGGGTTAGGGTAATGGTTAGGGTGAGGGTGCGGTTTAGGGTTAGAATTAGGCTGAGGGTGAGGTTTAGGGTTAGGGTTAGTGTTAGAGTTAGGGATAGGGTGAGGGTTAGGGTGAGGGTGAGGGTTAGGCTTAGGGTTAGGATTAGGTTTAGGATAAGGGTTAGGGTGAGGGTTAGGGAGATGGTGAGGGTTAGGGATAGGGTTAGGTTTAGGATTTGGGTTAGGGTGAAGGTGAGTGTGAGGTTTAGGATTAGGTTTAGGGTTAGGCTTAGGGTTAGGGTGAGGGTGAGGGTTAGGGTTTGGGTTAGGGTGAGGGTGAGGCTGAGGATTATGGTTATGTTTAGGGTTATGGTTATGTTTAGGGTTAGGGTTAGGTTTAGTGATAGTGTTACGGTGAGGTTTAGGGTTAGGTTTAGGGTTTGGATTAGGCTTAGGTTAAGGCTGAGGGTGAGAGTGGGGGTGAAGATTAGGGTTAGGGTTAGGGATAGGGTTATTGTTAGTGTTATGGTTAGTATTAAGTTTGCGGTGAGGGTGACCTTGAGGGTAAGGGTTATGTTTAGGATTAAGGTTAGGGTTAGGATTAGGGATAGGCTTAGGGTTAGACTGAGGGTGATTGTGGAGGAGAGGATGAGGGTTAGGGTTTGGGTTATTGTTAGTGTTATGGTTAGGGTTAAGTTTGCGGTGAGGGTGAGGCTGAGGGTGAGTGTTAAGTTTAGGGTTACGGTTAAGTTTAGGGTTAGTGTTATTGTTAGGGAAAGGTTTAGATTTACGGTGAGTTTGAGGGTGAGGGTGAGGGTTAGGGTTAGGGTGAGGTGTAGGGTGAGGTTTAGGGTTAGGGTTAGGGTTAGGGTGAGGGTGAGGTTTAGTGTTAGACTTAGGGTTAGGGGGAGGGTTAGGGTGAGGTTTAGGGCTAGGGTTAATGTTAGGGTTAGGGTGAAGGAAAGGTTTAGGTTGAGGTTTAGGGATAGGGTTAGGTTTAGGATTAGGCTTAGGGTGAGGGTAAGTGTGACGTTTTGGGTGAGGGTTAGGCTTAGGCTTAGGGTTAGGCTGAAGCTGAGGGTGGGGGTTAGGATTATGGTTACGGTCATGGTTAGATTTAGGGTTAGGTTGAGTGTTAGGATGAGAGTTAGGGTTAGGATTGGGATTAGGGTGACGGCTAGGGTGAGGGTGAGGGTTAGGGTAAGGCTTAGGCTTAGGCTTAGGGTTAGGCTGAGTGTGAGGTTGAGGGTGAGGGTTGGGGTTAGGGTGAGGATTAGGTTTATGGTTAGGGTGAGCGTTAGGACGAGATTTACTGTTAGGTTGAGGGTTGGTTGAGAATGATGATAAAGGTAAAAGTGAGGTTTCGGCTGAGAGAGAGGGTTTCGTTAAGGGTGAGTGATAGGGTTAGGTTTAGGGTTAGGATAAGGGTTAGGGTTAGGGTTAGGGTAAGGGTTAAATTGAGGATTAGGTTTAGGGTTAGTGTGAGGTTTAGGGTGACGATGAGGGTTAGGGTTAGGGTGAGAGTGAGGGTTAGAATTAGCGTTTGGGTGAGGGCTAGGGTGAGGGTGAGGGTTAGGGTTAGGGTTTTGTTTAGGCTGAGGTTTAGGGTTTGGGTTAGGGTTAGAGTTAGGTTTACAGTGAATTGTGAGGTTTAGGGTTAGAGTAAGGGTTAGGGTTATGGTTAGGGTTAGAGATAGGGTGAGGTTTAGGATTAGGATGAGGGTTAAGGTTAGTGTGAGGGCGAGTGTTAGTGTTAGGGTTAGTGTTACGGTGAGGGTAAGCGTTTTGGTGAGGCTTAGGGTTAGGGTGAGGGTTTTGGTTAGGGTGAGGGTTAGGGTTAGGGTTAGGGTTAGGGTGTGGTTGAGGTTTAGGGTTAGATATAGGGTTAGAGGGAGGGTTAGGGTGAGGGTGAGTGTTAGGGTTAGTGTGAGGGTGAGGTTTAGCTTGAGGTTTAGTTTTAGGGTTAGGGTTAGGGTTAGTGTGACGGATAGTGTTAGGTTGAGGGTAAGTGTTAGTGTGAGGGTTAGGGTTAGGTTGAGTGCGATGGTTAGGATGAGGGTTAGTATTAGGGTTAGTGTTATTGTTAGGGTTAGGTTTAGGGTTACGTTTACAGTGAGGGTGAGTGTTAGGGTTAGGGATAGGTTGAGGTTTAGGTTTTGGGTTAGAGTTAGATTTAGGTTTAGGGTAAGGTTTAGGGTGAAGGTAAGTTTGAGGGTTAGCGTTAGGGTTAGTGTTAGGGTTAGGGTCAGGGTGAGATTTAGGGGGAACGTTAGGGTTAGTGATAGGGTTAGGATTAGGGTTAGGGTGAGGGTGAGTGTGTATGTTACGGTTAGGTTTAGTGTTAGGCTTAGGGTGTGGGTGAGGGTGAGGTTGAAAGTGAGGGTTAGGGTTAGGGTGAGGGTTAAGGGGAGGGTTAGGATGAGGGTTAGGATTAGGATTAGGGTTAGGGTGAGGGCTAGGGTGAGAGTGAGGTTTAGGGTTAGGTTTAGGGTGAGGGTTAGGGTTAGGGTGAGAGTTAGGGTTCGTGTTAAGTTTAGGGTGAGGGTGAGGGTTAGTGTAAGATTTAGGGTGCGGTTGAGGGTTAGGTTTAGGGTTAGTGTTAGGGTGAGGTTTAGGATGAGGGTTAGGGTTAGGATTAGGGTTAGGGTGAGGGCTAGGATGAAGGTGAGATTTAGCGTTAGGGTTAGGGTGAGGTTTAGGCTTAGGGTTAGGGTGAGGGTGAGGGTGAGGTTTAGGGTTAGAGTTAGGGTTAGGGTGAGGTTGATTGTGAGGTTTAGCGTTAGGGTTTGTGTTGGAGTTAGGGTTAGGGTGAGGGTGAGGGTTAGGCTTAGCATTAGGATTAGGATTAGGATAAGGGATAAGGTGAGTGTGAGGGTTAGGGTTAGGGTTAAGCATAGGGTTAGGCTGAGGGTGAGGGTGAGGTTTAGGGTAAGGATTAGGGTTAGGGTTAGGGTCAGAGTTAGGGTTCGGGTTAACTTTAGGGTTAGGATGAAGGTTAGGGATAGGTTGAGGTTTTGTGTTAGGGTTAGAGTTAAGGTGAGCGTTAGGGTTAGGGTTAGTGTTATTGTTAGGGTTATGGTTAGATTTTCGGTGAGGGTGAGGGTGAGGGTTAGGGTTAGGGTTAGGGTGAGGTTTAGGTTTAGGGTTAGGATTAGGATTAGGATGAGGGTGAGTTTTAGGGTTAGATTTAGGGTTAGGGGGAGGGTTAGTTCTTGGGTTAAGGTTAGGGTTAGTGTTAGGGTTAAGGTTATGGTTAGGGTTAGGTTGAGGTTAAGGGTTAGAGTTAGGGTTAGGTTTAGGATTAGGGTTAGGGTGAGGGTGAGTGTGAGGGTTAGGGTTAGGGTTCGGCTTAGGCTTGGGGTTAGGCTGAGGGTGAGGGTGGGTTTGAGGATTAAGGTTAGGATGATGGTTAGGGTTAGGGTTAGGTTAAGTGTTAGGATGAGGGTTAGGGTTAGGATTAGGGTTAGGGTGAGGGCTAGGGTGAGGGTGAGGGTTAGGATAAGGGTTAGGCTTAGGCTTAGGGTTAGGCTGAGCATAAGTTTGAGGATGAGGTTTAGGGTTAGGGTGATGTTTTGGTTTTCGGTTAGGGTGAGGGTTAGGATGAGGTTTAGGGTTAGGGGGAGTGTTAGGGTGAGTATGATGGTAAGTGTAATGGTGAGATTTAGGCTGAGGCTGAGGATTAAAATAAGGGTGAGTGTTAGGTTTAGGTTTAGGGTTAGGGTAAGGGTTAGGGTTAGGGTTAGGGTGAGGGTTAAATTGAGGATTAGGGTTAAGGTTAGTGTGAGGTTTAGGGTGAGGATTAGGGTTAGGGTTAGGGTGAGCATGAGGGATTGAATTAGGGTTAAGGTGAGGGCTAGGGTGAGGGTGAGGGTTAGGTTAGTGTTAGGGTTAGGGTAAGTGTTAGGATGAGGGTGAGGTTTAGGGTTAGTGTGAGGGCGAGTGTTTGGTTTAAGGTTAGTTTTAGAGTGAGGGGAAGTGTAATGGTGAGGGTTAGGGTTAGGGTGAGGTTAGTTTTTAAGTTGAGGCTTAGGGTTAGTGCTAGTGTGAGGGTGAGGGTGAAGCTTAGGGTTAGATTTAGGGTTAGGGGAGGGTTAGGGTGAGGTTTAGTGTTAGGGTTATTGTAAGGGTTAGGGTGAGGGTGAGGTTTAGGTTGAGGTTTAGGATTAGGGTTAGGGTTAGTGTGAGGGTTTGTGTTAGGATTAGGGTTATGCTTAAGATTAGGCTGAGGGTGAGGGTGAGGGTGAATGTTAGAGTTAGGGTGAGGGTTAGTGTTAGGGTTATGGGGAGGTTTAGGATGAGGGTTAGGGTTAGGATTAGGGTTAGGGTGAGGGCTACGGTGAGGGTGAGGTTTAGATTTAGGGTTCAGGTGAGGGTGAGGTTCAGGGTTAGAGTTAGGTTTACATTGAGGCTGATTGTGAGGGTTAGGGATAGGGTTAGTGTTAAAGTTAGGGTTAGGGTGAGGGTTAGGTTGAGGGTGAGGGTTAGGCTTAGGGTTAATATTAGAATTATGGTAAGGTTTAGGGTGAGTGTGAGGGTTAGGGTTATGGTAAGGCTTAGGGTTATGTTGATGGTAAGGGGGAGGGTTAGTGTTAGGGTGAGTGTTAGGGTTAGTTTTAGTTTGAGAGTTGGGGTTCGGGTTAAGTTTAGGGTTGGCGTGAGGGTTAGGTTTAGACTTACGGTGAGCATGAGGGTTAGGGTTAGGTTGAGGGTTAGAGTTAGGTTTACCGTTAGGGTGAGGGTTAGGTTTAGGGTTAGGCTGAGGGTTAGGATGAGGATTAGGGTTCAGATTAGGGTTAGGGTGAGGGCTATGGTGAGGGTGAGGTTTAGGGTTAGTGTTAGGTTGAGGTTTAGGGTAAGGGTAAGGGTTTGAATTAGGGTTAGTGTTATAGTGAGGGTGAGGGTTAGGGTTCGGGTTCGGGTTAGGGTTAGGATTAGGCTTAGGGTGAGGGTGAGTTTTAGGATTAGGGTTAGGGTTAGGTTTAGGTTTAGGTTTAGGGTTAGGATTAGTGTTATTGTTATGGTTGTGGTTTCATTCATGCTGAAGGTAAGGGTGATGGTGAGGGTTAGGGTGAGGGTTAGGGTATGGATTAGGGTTAGGGTTAGGATTAGGGTTAGGGTGAGGGGGAGGTTTAGGGTTAGATTTAGAGTTAGGGGGAGGGTTAGTTCGTGGGTTAGTGTTAGTGTTAGTGTTAGGGTTAAGGTTAGGGTGAGGGTTAGATTGAGGTTAAGGTTTAGGTTTAGGATCAGGGTTAGGTTGAGGGTGAGTGTGAGGGTTAGAGTTAGGGTTAGGTTGAGGCTGATTTTGAGGGTTAGGGTTCGTGTTAGATTTAGTGTTAGAATGAGGGTTAGGGTGAGTGTGAGGCTTAGGCTTAGGGTTAGGATTGAGATTAGGATAAGGCTTAGGGTTATTGTGAGCTTTAGTGTTAGGCTTAGGGTTAGGGTGAGGGTGAGGGTGAGGGTTAGGGTGAGGGTTAGGCTTAGGGTTAGGGTGAGAGTTAGGGTTCAGGAGAAGTTTAGAGTTTGGATGAGGAGTAGGGTTAGGGTTATGGTGAGTGTGAGGGCTAGGGTTAGGTTGAGGGTTAGGGTTAGGTTTAGGGTTAGGGTGTGGGTTTGTGTTAGGTTTAGTGTGAGGGTTAGTGTTAGGGTGAGGGTTTGGATGAGGGTTAAGTTTATGGTGAGGGTGAGGGTTAGTGTTATGGTTAGGATTAGGGTTAGGGTGAGGATGTGTGTTAGGATAAGTGTTATGGTTAGGGTTAGGTTTAGGGTTAGGATTAGTGTTATTGTTAGGGTTAGAGTTAGAGTTCAAGTGAGGGTGAGGGTGAGGGTTAGGGTTCGGGTTAGGGTGAGGTTTGGTTAGGGGTAGGATTAGGGCTAGGGTGAGGGTGGGGTTTATGGTTACATTTAGGGTTAGGGGGAGGGTTAGTTCGTGGGTTAGGGTTAGAGTTAGAGTTAGGGTTAAGGTTACGGTGATGGTTAGGTAGAGATTAAGGTTTAGGGGTAGGGTTAGATTTATGATTAGGTTTAGGGTGAGGATGAGTGTGAGTGTTAGGCTTAGGGTTAGGCCTCGGCTTAGGTTTAGGCTGAGGTTGAGTGTGGGCGTGAAGATTATGGTTAGGGTGATGGTTAGGTTTAAGGTTAGGGTGATGGTTAAGATGAGGGTTAGGGTTAGGATTAGGGTTAGGGTGAGGGCTAGGGAGAGGGTGAGGTTTAGGATAAGGGTTAGGCTTAGGCTTAGGGTTAGGCTGAGTTTGAGTTTGAGGGTGAGGATTAGGGTTAGGGTGATGTTTAGGTTTATAGTTAGGGTGAGAGTTAGGATAAGGTTTAGGGTTAGGGGGAGGTTTAGGGTGAGGATGATCATAAGGGTAAAGGTGAGGTTTAAGCTGAGGGTGAGGGTTAGGATAAGATTGTGGGTTAGGGTTAAGTTTAGGGTTAGGGGAAGGGTTAGGGTTAGGGTTCGGGTGAGGGCTAGATTGAGGTTTAGGGTTAGGGTTAGTGTGAGGTTTAGGGTGAGGATGAGGGTTAGAATTAGGGTTAGGGTGAGGGCTAGGGTTAGGGTGAGGTTTTGGGTTAGGGTGTGGCTTAGGATTAGGGTGAGGGTTAGGGTTACTCTGAGGGTTAGTGTTAGTGTTAGGGTGAGGGTAAGTGTTAGGGTAAGGGTTAGGGTTAGGGTGAGGGTTATGGTTAGGGTGAGGGTTATTGTTAGGTTTGTTGTTAGGGTTAGGGTTACTTTATCGATGAGGGTGACGGTTAGGGTTAGGGGGAGGGGGAGGCTTATTATTAGAGTTAGGGTTAGGGTGAGGCTGAGGGTGAGGGTTAGGGTTGGGGTTAGTGTTAGGTTTAGGGTTAGTGTGAGGGTTAGGGTTAGGGTCTGGCTTAGGCTTAGGCTTAGGCTTAGCCTTAGGCTGAGCCTGAGGGTGAGGGTTAGGGTTAGGGTGAGGGCTAGGGTTAGGGTTAGGGTGAGGGTTTGGATAAGTTTTAGGGTTAGGATTAGTGTTAGGGTGAGGGCTAGGCTGAGGGTTAATGTGAGGGTTAGGTTTAGGGATAGGGTTAGGTTTAGGATTAGGGATAGGGTGAGGGTGATTGTGAGGGTTAGGGTTAGGGTTAGGCTTAGGGTTAGGGTGAGGGTAAGGGTTAGGTTTTGGGTTAGGGTGAGGGTGAGGCTGAGGATTAGGGTTTGGTTCAGGTTTTGGGTTAGGGTTAGGGACACCTATAGTATGCATAAGACTATGAATAAGTTTCCTTTACCATATTCTCTAGCCATTGGCATAGCATAAGGGCTAGAGGTTGAACATAGTGTTAAGCAAATATTTATCCCTTCTTATACAAGCAAAAGAAAAAAATCAAAAGAAGAAACAAATACAAGCACATTCTTTGATTAACAAAAAAAAAAACCCCTTCAAATCAAAGGATTGGGATTTGAACTCAGCAAGAACCATAATCTTACTAAGGAAGCAATCTCCTGCTTGAGCCACAGCTTCTGTAAAGACTTTAGGGATAGGGATAGGGTTAGGTTGAGGTTTAGGGTTAGGGTGATGGTTAGGGTTAGTGTGAGGCTTAGTGTTCGGTTTGCAGTTAGTGTTAAGGTGAGGGTAACTGTTAGGGTGAATGTTAGGTTTAGGGTGAGGGTAATGGTTAGGGTGAGGGTTAGGGTTATGGTTAGGAAATTTGTTAGGATTATGGTTTGGGTTACTGTTACTGTGAGGGTGAGTGTTAGGGTTAGGGTTAGGATTAGTATTAGGGTTAGTGTTAGGGTGAGGGTAAGTGTTAGGGTGAGGGTTAGGGTTAGGGTGAAGGGTAGGGTTAGTGTGAGGCTTAGTGTTCGGGTTACGGTTAGTGTTAAGGTGAGGGTAATTGTTAGGGTGAGGGTTAGGTTTAGGGTGAGGGTAATGTTTAGGGTGATTGTTAGTGTGAAGGTTAGGGTTTTTGTTAGGATTATGGTTTGGGTTACTGTTACTGTGAGGGTGAGTGTTAGTGATAGGGTTAGGATTAGTATTAGGGTTAGTGTTAGGGTGAGGGTAAGTGTTAGGGTGAGGGTTAAGGTGAGGGTGAGGGTTATGGTTAGGGTGAGGGTCAGGGTTAGGGTTAGGGTTACATTGAGCGTGAGGGTTAGGGTTAAGTTGAGGGTTAGGTTTAGGGTTAGCGTTAGGGTGAGTTTAGGGTTAGGCTTAGTGTGAGGGTTAGTGTTAGGGTTAGGGTTAGTGGTAGGTGAGGGTAAGTGTTAGTGTGAGGTTTAGGGTTAGGGTGAGGATTATGGTTAGGGTGAGGGTTAGGGTTATTGTTAGGGTTAGGATTAGGGTTAGAGTTAGGGTTAGGGTGAGGATAAGATTTAGGGTTAGAGTTAGGATTAGGTTTACGATTAGGGTTAGGGTGAGGGCTGGGGTGAAGGTGTGGATTAGGGTTAGTGATAGGGTAATGCTTAGGGTTAGGGTTACGGTTAGGGTGATGGTTAGGATGAGGGTTAGGCTTATGGTGAGGGTGAGGGTTAGGGTTAGGGTGAGGTTTAGGGTTAGGATTAGGGTTAGGTTGAGGTTGAGTGTTAGCATTAGGGTTAGGGTTAGGGTTAGGGTTAGGTTTAGGGTTAGGATTACTGTTATTGTTAGGGTTAGGGTTAGAGTTATGTTGAGAGTGATGGTGAAGGTGAGGATTAGGGTTAGAGTTAGGGTTAGGGTTAGTGTTAGGGTGAGGTTGAGGTTTATGGTTAGATTTAAGTTTAGTTGGAGGGTTAGGTCTAGGGTTAGGATTAGGGCAAGTGTTAGGGTTAAGGTTAGTTACAGGGTTAGGTTGAGGTTTAGGGTTAGGGTTAGTGTGAATTTTAGGGTGAGGATGAGGGTTAGGGTTAGGGCGAGGTCTAGGGAAAGGGTGAGGTTTAGGGTTAGTGTTAGGGTGAGGTTTATGGTTAGGGTGATGTTTAGGGTTAGTGTGAGGTTTACTGTTAGGGTTAGGGTTAGTGTTAGGGTGAGGGTAAGTGTTAGGGTGAGGGTTAGGGTTAGGTTTAGGGTTACGGATAGTGTGAGGGTTAGGGTTAGGGTTATGGTTATTGTTAGCATTAGGGTTAGGGTTAAGGTTATGGTGAGGGTGAGTGTGAGGGTTAGGGTTAGGGCTAGGATGAGGTTTAGGGTTAGGGTTAGGGTGAGGGTTAGGGTGAGGTTTAGTGTTAGATTTAGGGTTAGGGTTAGCCTTAAGGTGGGGGTTAGGTTGAGGATGAGGGTTAGGGTTAGGGTTAGGAGTAGGATTAGGGTTAGTGTTAGGGTGAGTGTGAGGGTTAGGGTTAGGATTAGGGATAGGCTTAGGGTTAGGCTGAGGTTGAGCGTGAGGTTTAGGGTTAGGGTGAAGTTTAGGGTTACGGTTATTCTTAGGATTAGCCTGAGGGTGAGGGTGTGGGTTAGTGTTAAGATTAGTGTTAGGTTGAGGTTTAGGGTTTGGGTTAGGGTTAGGGTGAGGTTGAGGTTTAGGTTTAGAGTTAGGGTTAGGGTGAGGTTTAGGTTGAGGGTCAGGGTAAGGGTTAGTTTTAGGTTTAGGGTTATAGTGAGAGTTAGGGGGAGGGTTAGGTTTAGGGTTAGTGTTAAGGATAGGATATGGGTTAGAGTGAGGGTGAGTGTGTGTGTTAGGTTTAGGTTTAGGGTTAGGGTGAGGGTGAGGTTGATGTTGACAGTTAGTGTTAGCGGGAGGTTTAGGATGAGGGTTAGGGTTAGGATTAGAGTTAGAGTAAGGGCTAGGGTGTGTGTGAGGGTGAGGTTTAAGGTTAGGGTTAGGGTTAGGGTGAGGTTTAGTGTTAGGGTTAGGGTTAGAGTTAGGGTTAAGGTGAGGGTGAGGTTTAGGGGTACAGTTAGGGTTAGGGTGCGGGTTAGCTTGGGGGTGATGGTAAGGGTAAATTTGAGGGTTAGGCTGAGGGCGATGGTTATGGTAAGGGTTAGGGTTAGAGTTAGGGTGAGGGTTAGTGTTAGCTTTAGGGTTAGGGTGAGGGTTAGATTGAGGATTAGTGTTAGGGTGATGGTGAGGGTTAGTGTGAGGATTAGTGTTAGGGTTAGAGTTAGTGTTAGGGTGAAGGTAAGTGTTAGGGTGAGGATTAGTGTTAAGGTGAGTGTTATGGTTAGGGTGAGGGTTAGGATTATTTTTAGCATTAAGGTTAGGGTTACGGTTATGATGAGGGTGAGGGTGAGGCTTAGGTTTAGGACTAGGATGAGGTTTAGTTATATGGTTATGGTTAGGGTCAGGGTGAGGTTTAGTGTTAGAGTTAGGGTTAGGATGAGACAGAGGGTGAGAGTTAGGTTTAGAATTAATGTTAGGGTTAGGCTTAAGGTGAGGGTTAGGTTGAGGGTGAGGGTAGAGTTAGGGTTAGGAGTAGGATTAGGGTTAGGCTTTGGGTGAGTGTGAGGGTTAGGTTTAGGGTTAGGGATAGGCTTAAGGTTAGGCTGAGGTTGAGGGTGAGGGTTAGGGTTAGGGTGAGGGTTAGGGTTAGAGTTAGGATTAGGAATAGGTTTAGGGTTAAGATTAGTGTTAGGTTGAATGTTAGGATTAGTGTTAGAGTGAGGGCTAGGAAGAGGTTGAGGTTTATGGTTAGGGTTAGGGTGAGGTTTAGGGTTAGGTTTAGGGTTAGGGTTAGGGTGAGTGTGAGGTATAGGATTAGATTTAGGGTTAAGCTGAGGCTGAGTGTGAGGCTTAGGGTTAGGGTTAGGATTAGGATTATGGTAAGGGTTAGGGTGAGTGTGAGGGTTAAGGTTCTGGTTAGGGTTAGGCTTAGGGTTACAGTAAGGGTGAGGGTGAGGGTTAGGATTAGGATTAGGGTTAAGGTGAGGTTGAGTGAGTGTGTTAGGTTAGGTTTAGGTTTAGGTTAAGGGTGTGGCTAAGGATGAGGTTGAAGGTGAGGGTTAGGGTTAGGGTAAGGTTTAGGGTAAGGGTTAGGGGGAGGGTTAGGATGAGGGTTAGGGTTAGGATTAGGGTTAGGGTGAGAGTGAGGATGAGGGTTAGGGTTAGGCTTAGGATTAGCCTGAGGGTGAGGGTGTGGGTTAGGGTAAAGTTTAGTGTTAGGGTGAGGTTTATGGTTTGGGTTAGGTTTAGAGTTAGGGTTGGGGTGAGGCTGAGGTTGATGGTTAGATTTAGGATTAATGTTAGGTTTATGCTTAAGGTGAGGGTTAGGTTGAGGGTGAGGGTTAGAGTTAGGGTTAGGAGTAGGATTAGGGTCAGGTTTAGGGTAAGTGTGAGGGTTAGGGTTAGGGTTATGGATAGGCTTATGGTTAGGCTGTGTTGAGGGTGAGGGTTAGGGTTAGGGTGAGGTTTAGGTTTAGGGTTACGTGAGGGTTAGCGTTAGGGTTAGGGTGAGAGTTAGGTTTCAGTTATGTTTAGGGTTATGGTGAGGGTTAGGGTTAGGGTTACGGTGAGCTTGAGGTTTTGGGGTTAGGTTGAGATTTAGGGTTAGGTTTTGGGTTAGGGTGAGGGTAAGGATGAGCATTAGGGCTTGGATTAGGTTTAGGGTGATGGCAATTTTGAGGCTGAAGGTTAGGGTTAGTGTTTGATTAATGTTTATGGTTAGGTTTAGGGATATGGGGAGGGTTAGTTTGAGGGTTCGGGTTATGGTGAGGGTGAGGATTAGGGTTAGGTTGAGGGTTAGGGTTAGGATTATGGTTAGCAAGAAGGTGAGTGTTAGGATTAGTGTTAGGGTTAAGGTTAGGGTTATTTTTAGGTTTAGGATTACTGTTATTGTTAGGGTTAGGGTTAGAGTTATGGTGAGGGTGAGGGGGAAGGGGAGGGGGAGGGTTAGGTTTAGGGTTAGGGTGAGTTTTAGGGTTAGGGTTAGGATTATTGTTAGGGTGAGAGTGAGGTTTAGGTTGAGGTTTAGGGTTAGGGTTAGAGTTAGTGTGAGGATTAGTGTTAGGGTTAGGGTTAGTGTTAGGGTGAGGGTAAGTGTTAGCGTGAGGGTTTGGTTTAGCTGAGGTTTATGGTTGAGGGTTAGGATTAGGTTTAGGGTTTTTGTTAGGGTTAGGTTTAGAGTTACAGTTACGGTGAGGGTGTGGTTGAGGGTGAGGGTTAGGGTTAGGGTGAGGCTTGGGTTGAGGTTAAGATTTAGGGTTATGGTTAGGGTTAGGATTAGGGTTAGGGTGCGGGTAAGTGTGAGGGTTAGGGTTAGCCTTAGGCTTATGGTTAGGCTGAGGGTGAGGGTGAGTGTTAGGATTAGGGTTAGGGTTAGGGTTAGGGTTATGGTTAGGTTTAGGGTTAGGATTAGTGTTATTGTTAGGGTTTGGGTTAGCTTTAAGGTGAGGGTGAGGGTGAGGGTGAAGGTGAGGGTTAGGGTTAGGTTTAGGGTGAGGTTTAGGGTTAGGGGTAGGATTAGAGTTAGGGTGAGGTTGAGGTTTAGGGTTAGATTTGGGTTAGGGGGAGTGTTAGCTTGTGGTTTATGGTTAGGGTTAGTGTTAGGGTTAGGGTTAGAGTGAGGGTTAGGTTGAGGTTATGGCTTAGGGTTAGGGTTAGTGTTAGGGTGAGGGTTAGGATTAGGATGGTTTAGGGTGAGCGCTAGTGTGAGGGTGAGGGTTAGGTTTATTTGAATGGTTACGTTTACAGTTAGAGTGACTGTTAGGATGAGGTTTAGGGTTAGGGTAAGGATAATAGTAAGGGTAAAGGGTAGGTTTAGGCTGAGGGTGAGGTTTAAAATAAGGTTGAGTGTTACGGATAGGTTTAGGGTTAGGGTTAGGGTTAGGGTTAGGGTGAGGGTTAAATGAAGGATTAGGGTTAGGGTTAATGTGAGTTTTAGGGTGAGGAATTGGGATACAGTTAGGTTGAGGGTGAGGGTTAGAATTAGGCTTAGGTTGAGGGCTAGGGTGAGGGTGAGGGTTAGTGTTAGAGTTAGGGTTAGGGTGAGGTTTAGGATTAGGCTGAGGGTTAGGGTTAGTGTAAGGGTTAGTGTTAGGGTTAGGGTTAGGGTTAGGGTGAGAGTAAGTGTTAGGTTGAGGGTTATGGTTAGGGTGAGGGTTAGGGTTAGGGTTATTGTTAGGGTTAGGGTTAGGGTTACGTTTATAGTGAGGGTTAGTGTGAGGGTTAGGGTTAGAGTTAGTTTGAGGTTTAATGTTAGGGTTAGATTTCGAGTTAGGGTTAGTTTAGGGTGAGGGTGAGGTTTAGGGGTAGAGTTAGGGTTAGGGTGAGGGTTAGGTGAGCATTAGGGTCATGGTAAGAGTTAGGGTGGGGTTGACAGTAAGGGTAAACTTGAGTGTTAGGCTGAGTGTAATGGTTACGGTCGGGTGGGGGTTAGGGATATGGTGAGGGTTAGGGTTATGGGAAGGATGTGGGTGAGGGTTAGATTGAGTATTAGTGTTACGGTTAGTGTGAGGTTTAGGGTGAGGATGAGGGTTAGGTTTAGGGTGAGGGGTAGGGTGAGGGTGAGGGTTAGTGTTAGGGCTAGGGTGAGGTTTAGGGTTAGGGTGATGGTTAGATTTAGTGTGAGGTTTAGTGTTAGGATTAGGTTTTGTGTTAGGGTGAGGGCAAGTGTTAGGTCGAGGGTTACGGTTAGGGTGAGGGTTATGGATAGTTTGAGGTTTAGGGTTAGGTTTAGGGTTATTGTTATGTTTAGGGGTAGGGTTATGGTTACAGTGAGGGTGATGCTGATTGTTAGGTTAGGGTTAGGATGAGGTTTAGCTTTAGGGTTAGGGTGAGAGTTAGGGTTAGGGTGAGAGTGAGGTTTACAGCTAGAATTAGGGTTAATGTTAGGGTTAGGGTGAGGGTGAGGTTTAGGGTTAGGCTTAGGCTTAGGCTTTGGCCGAGCATGAGGGTGAGGGTTAGGGTTAGTGTTAGGGTGAGGGTTAGTGTTAGGGTTAGGGTGAGTGTTACTATGAGGTTTAGGGTTAGGATTAGGGTCAGGGTGAGGGCTAGCCTGAGGGTTAGGGTGAGGGTTAGGTTTAGTGATAGGGTTAGGTTAGGATTAGGGTTCGTGTGA
This sequence comes from Dipodomys merriami, assembly GCF_024711535.1. Classification (NCBI taxonomy): domain Eukaryota; kingdom Metazoa; phylum Chordata; class Mammalia; order Rodentia; family Heteromyidae; genus Dipodomys; species Dipodomys merriami. The sequence continues at coordinate 6,165,166 of NW_027206324.1, read as the reverse complement.
GGGTGAGGGTGAGGGTTAGTGTTAGGGTTACCATTAGGCTTAGGGTTATGGTGAGGTTTACGGTTAGGGTTTGGGTTAGTGTGAGGGTGAGGCTTAGTGTTAGGGTGAGGGTGAGGACTAGTGTTAGCTTTAGGGTTAGGGTTAGGGTTAGATTGAGGGTTAGGCTTAGGGTTAGAGTGAGGGTTACGATGAGAGTTAGGGATAGGGTTAGGGTTAGGCTTAGGGTTAGGCTGAAGGTGAGTGTGAGGGTTAGGTTAAGGGTTTGGGTTAGGGTGAGGGTGAGGGTGAGCATTACTGTTAAGTTTATGGTTAGGCTTAGGGTTAGGTTTAGGGTTAGGGCTAGGGTTAGGTTGAGGGTTAGGGTTAGGGTTAGGGTTAGGTTTATGGGCAGAGTTAAGGTGAGGTTTAGGGTTAGGGTTAGTGTTAGGGTGAGGGTGAGGGTGAGGGTTAGTTTGAGGTTTAGGGATAGGGTTAGGTTTAGGACTAGGGTTATGGTGAGCGTGAGGGTGTGGGTTAGCCTTAGGCTTAGGGTTAGGGTGAGGGTGAGGGTGGGGGTGAGAATTAGGGTTAGTGTTATGGTTAAGTTTAGGGTTAGGGTGAGTGTGAGGGTGGGGGTGAGCATTAGGTTTAGGGTGATGGTTCGGGTTAGGGTTAGTGTTATTGTTAGGGTTAAGGTTATAGTTACAGTGAGTTTGAGGGTGAGGGTGAGGGTTAGTGTTAGGGTTAAGGTGGGGTTTAAGGTTAGGGTTAGGGTGAGTATGAGGTTCCGGGTTAGATATAGGGTTAGGTAGAGGGTTAATGTGAGGGTTAGGGATAGGGTTAGTGTTAGGGTTAGGGTGAGGTTGAGGGTTAGGTTGAATTTTAGGGTTAGGGTTAGTGTTAGTGTTAGCGTTAGGTTGAGAGTTAGGGGGAGGTTTAGGGTTAGGGTTAGGGTTAGTGTTAGCGTTAAGATGTGGGTGAGGTTTAGTTTTAGAAGTAGGATTCGGGTAAGGCTGAGGGTGAGGGTTAGGTTTAGGGTTAGTGTTAGGGTTAGGGTAAGGGTTAAGGTGAGGGTGTGAGTTAGAGTTAGGGTTAGGATTAGGGTTATGGTAAGGGTGAGTGAGAGTGTTAGGATTAGGCTTAGGCTTAGCCTTAAGTTTAGGCTGATGGTGAGTGTGAGGTTACAGGGTAGAGTTAGGGTTAGGGTGATGGTTAGGTTGAGGATTAGGGTTTGGGTGAGGGTTAGGGTTAGGGTGAGGGTGAGGGTTAGGCTTAGACTTAAGGTTAGGCTGAGGGTGAGGGTGGGGGTGAGGATTAGGGATAGTGTTAGGGTTAGGTTTAGGGTTAGGCTGAGGGTGAGGGTGGCCGTGAGCATTAGGGTTAGGGTGATTGTTCGGGTTAGGGTTAGTGTTATTGTTAGGGTTAGGGTTAGAGTTACAGTGATGGTGAGAGTGCGGATGAGGGTTAGGTTTAGGGTTAGGGTGTGGTTTAGGGTTAGGGTAAGGGTTAGGGTGAGGGTGAGTTTTAAGGTTAAATATAGGGTTAGGGAGAGGGTTAGGATGAGGGTTAGGGAGAGGGTCAGTGTTAGGTTTAGGTTACGGTTACTGTGAGGGTGAGGGTGAGGGTTAGTTTAGGGTCAGGGTGAGGATTAGGGTTTCAGTTTGGGTTATAGTGAGGGTTAGGGAGAGGGTGAGTTTTAGGGATAGATTTAGGGTTAGGGTGAGGGTTAGGTTGAGATTTAGGGTTAGGGTTAGTGTTAGTGTTAGGGTTAGGTTGAGAGTTAGGGGGAGGGTTAGGGTTAGGGTTAGTGTTATTTTAGGATGTGGGTGAGGTTTAGTGTTAGAATTAGGGTTAGTGTGAAGCTGAGGTTGAGGGTTAGGGTTAGGGTTAGGATTAGGGTTAGGGTTAGGGTGAGGGTTAGGTTTAGGGTTAGGATTAGGATTAGGGTTAGGGTTAGGGTGAGTGTGAGGGTTAGGGTTAGGGTCAGTGTTAGCCTTAGGTTTAGGCTGAGGGTGAGGGTGAGGGTGAGGTTTAGGTTTAGGGTGAGGGTTAGGTTTAGGGTGAGGGTGAGGTTTAGTGTTAGGTTTAGGGTTACAGTTAGGGTTAGGGTGAGGGTGAGGTTTAGGGGTAGAATTAGGGTTAGCGTCAGGGTTAGAGTTAGGGGAAGGGTGTGGGTGAGGGTTAGATTGAGGATTAGTGTTAGGGTGAGGGTAAGTGTTAGGGTGAGGGTTAGGGTTAGGGTTAGGCTGAGATTGAGGGTGGGGGTGAGGATTAGGGTTAGGGTGATGGTTCGGTTTAGGGTTAGTGTTATTGTTAGGGTTAGGGTTAGAGTTACAGTGAGGGTGAGGGTGTGGTTGAGGGTTAGGGTTAGGGTTAGGATGGGGTTTAGGCTTAGGGTTAGGGTTATGGTGAGTGTGAGGTTTAGGGTTAGATATAGGGTTAGGGAGAGGGTTAAGGTGAGGGATAGGGATAGGGTTAGTGTTAGGGTTAGCGTGAGGTTGAGGGTTAGGTTGAGGTTTAGGTTTAAGGATAGGGTTAGGGTTAGTGTGAGTGTTAGTGTTAGGGTTAGTGTTAGTGTTAGGGTGAGGGTAATTGTTAGGGTGAGGGTTTGGGTTAGGGTGAGGATTATGGTTAGGATGAGGGTTAATATTAGGTTTAGGGCTATTGTTAGGGTTAGGTTTAGTGTTACGGTTACTGTGAGCGGGAGGGTGAGTTTTAGGGTTAGGGTGAGGGCTAGGGTTGGGGTTTGGGTTAGGGTGAGGTTGAGGCTGAGGACTGGGGTTAGGTTTAAGGTTAGGTTTAGGATTAGGATTAGGGTTAGGGTTACAGTGAAGGTTAGGGTTAGGCCTAGGGTTACGCTTAGGGTTAGGCTGAGGGTGAGGGTGGGGGTGAGGATTAGGGTTAGGTTAGGGTTTAAATTAGGGTTATTTTTAGTGTTATTTTTTGGGTTGAGTTTGCATTGAGGGTGAGGCTGAGGGTGAGGGTTAGGGCTAGGGTTAGGCTTAGACTTAGGGTTAGGCTGAGGGTGATCTTGGGGGTTAGGAATAGGTTTTGGGTGATGGTTAGGATTAGGGTTAGGGTGAGGGTTATGATGAGGGTTAGGGTTAGGATTAGGTTTAGGGAAGGGCTAGGGTGAGGGTGAGTATTAGGGTTAGGGTTAGGCTTAGGCTTAGGTTTTGGCTGAGGGTGAGTGTGAGGGTGAGGTTTAGGGTTAGGGTGATGGATAGGGTTTGGGTTAGGGTGAGTGTTTGGATGAGGGTTAGGGTTAGGGTGAGAGTTAGGGTGAGGGTGAGGGATAGATTGAGGATTAGGGTTAGGGTTAGTGTGAGGTTTAGAGTGAAGATGAGGGTTAGGTTTAGGTTGAGGTTTAGGGTTAGGGTGAGAGTTAGGGTTACTGTGAGGGTTAGTGTGACAGTTAGGGTTAGTGTTAGGGTGAGGGTAAATGTTAGGGTTAGGGTTAGGGTTAGGTGTAGGCTTAGGGTTAGGGTGAGGGTTAGGGTTAGGGTTTGTGTAAGGGTGAGGGTGAGGCTGAGGATTAGGGTTAGGTTTAGGGTTTGTGTAAGGGTGAGGGTGAGGCTGAGGATTAGGGTTAGGTTTAGGGTTAGGGTTAGGGTTAGGTTTAGGGTTAAGGTTAGGATTATGGTGAGGGTTAGGGTTAGCGTTAGGCTTAGGCCTAGGGTTAGGCTGAGGGTGAGGGTGAGGGTGGGGGTGCGGATTAGGTTTTGGGTTAGGGGTAGGGTTTGGTTTATTGTTAGTGTTATGATTAGGGTTAAGTTTGCGGTGAGGGTGAGGCTGAGGGTGAGGGTTATGGTTAGGGTCAGGTTTAGTGTTCGTGTTAGGGTTAGTGTTAATGTTAGGGTTAGGGTTAGAGTTACGGTGAGGTTGAGGGTGAGGGTGAGGGTTTTGGTTAGGGTGAAGTTTAGTGTGAGTTTTAGGGTAAGGGTTAGGGTTAGGGTGAGGGTGAGGTTTAGGGTGAGGGTCAGCGTTAGGTTTAGTGTTATGGTTAGGGAGAGGTTGAGGGTTAGGTTGAGCTTTAGGGATAGGGTTAGGTTTAGGATTAGGGTTAGGGTGAGGGTGAGTATGAGGGTTAGTGTGAGGGTTAGGCTTAGGCTTAGGGTTAGGCTGAGGGTGAGGGTGGGGGTGAGAATTAAGGCTAGGTTGATGATTCGGGTTTGGGTTAGTGTTATTGTTAGGGTTAGGGTTAGAGTTATGGTGAGGAGGAGGGGGAGGCTGTGGGTGCGGGTTAGGGTTAGGGTTAGGGTGAGGGTTAGGATGAGGATTAGGCTTAGGGTTAGGTTTAGGGTGAGTGCTAGGGTTTGGGTGAGGGTGAGGGTTAGTGTTAGGGTGAGGTTTAGGGTTAGGATTAAGGTTAGGGTGAGGGTGAGTGTTAGGATTAGGGTTGGGCTTATGGTTAGGGTTAGGTTTAGGGTTAGGGTTAGTGTTATTGTTAAGGTTATGGTTAGAGTTATGTTGAGGGTGAGAGTATTGGTGAGGGTTTCGGTTAGGGTTATGGTGGGGTTTAGTGTTAGGTTTAGTTTTAGTGTTAAGTTGAGGGTGAGGTTTAGGGTTAGATATAGTTTTGGGGGATGGTTAGGGTGAGGGTTAAGTTTAGGGTTAGTGTTAGGGTTAGTGTGAGTGTGAGGGTTAGGTTGAGGTATCGGGTTAGTATTAGGGTTAGTGTGAGGGTTAGTGTTAGGGTTACTGTTAGTGTTAGGTTGAGGGTATTTGTTAGGGTGAGGGTTTGGGTTAGGGTGAGGGTTATGGTTCGGGTGAGGGTTAGGGTTCGGGTTATTTTTAGGGTTAGGGTTAGAGTTACAATTATGGTGAGGGTGAGAGTGAGGGTTATGTTTTGGGTTAGGATGAGGTTTAGGTTTAATGTTTGGGTTAGAGTTAGGGTTAGGGTGAGAGTGAGGTTTAGGTTTAGAGTTAGCCTTAGTGTTACAATTAGGGTTACGGTGAGGTTTAGGGTTTGGATTAGGCTTCGGCTTAGGCTTAGGCTGAGAATGACGTTGAGGGTTAAGGTTAGGGTTAGGGTGAGGGTTAGGGTTAGGGTTAGGGTGAGGGTTAGGGTGAGGTTTAGTGTTAGCATTATGGTTAGGCTTAGGGCTAGGGCGAGGGTTAGGGTGAGCGTTAGGGTTAGGGATAGGGTTAGTGTTAGGATTAAGTTTAGGGTGAGGGTGAGGGTGAGGGTGAGGGTTAGGGTTAGGGTTAGGTTTAGGCTTAGGTTTAGGGTGAGGGTTAAGTTTAGGTTTTGGGTTAGGGTGAGGGTGAGGATGAGCATTAGGATTAGGTTTAAGGTTAGGGTGAGGTTTAGGTTTAGGTTTAGGGTTAGGGTTAGGGTTAGGCTTTCATTGAGAGGGTTAGGGATAGGGTTAGGGTTTGCCTGAGGTTGAGGGTGGGGTGAGGATTAGGGTTAGGGTTAGGGTTTAAATTAGGGTTATTTTTAGTGTTATGTTTTGGGTTGTTTGCAGTGAGGGTGAGGCTGAGGGTGAGGGTTATGGCTAGGGATAGGCTTAGGCTTAGGGTTAGGCTGAGGGTGATCTTAGGGTTTAGGAATAGGTTTTGGGTGATGGTTAGGATTAGGGTTAGGGTGAGGGTTATAATGATGGTTAGGGTTAGGATTAGGTTTAGGGTGATGGCTAGGGTGAGGGTGAGTGTTAGGGTTAGGGTTAGGCTTAGGCTTAGGTTTAGGCTGAGGGTGAGGGTGAGGGTGAGGTTTAGGGTTAGGGAGATGGATAGGGTTAGGGTTAGGGTGAGTGTTTGGATGAGGGTTAGGGTTAGGGTGAGTGTTAGGGTGAGCGTGAGGGATAGATTGAGGATTAGGGTTAGGGTTAGTGTGAGGTTTAGGGTGAGGATGAGTGTTACGGTTATGGTGTGGGTTACGGTTAGAATTAAGATTGGGGTGGGGCTAGGGTGAGGCTGAGGGTTAGGGTTAGGGTTAAGGTGAGGTTTAGGGTTAGGGTGAGAGTTAGGGTTACTGTGAGGGTTAGTGTTAGAGTTAGGGTTAGTGTTAGTATGAGGGTAAGTGTTAGCGTGAGGGTTAGTGTTAGGTTGGGGGTTATGGTTAGAGTGAGGTTTAGGGTTAGTTTTAGGGTTATTGTGAGGTTTAGGGTTAGGGGTACGGTGAGGGTGAGTTTGAGGGTTAGATTTAGGGGAGGTTTAGGGTTAAGTTTAGGGTTAGATTTAGGGTTAGGGTGAGTGTGAGGTGTAGGGTTAGAGTTAGGGTTCAGGTGAGAGTTAGGATGAGGGTTAGTTTTAGGTTTAGGGTTAGGGTGAGGTTAAGTGTTAGGGATATGGTTAGGATTAGGGTTAGGGTGAGGGTGAGTGTGTGGGTTAGGGTTATGTTTAGGGTTAGGCTAAGGGTTAGGCTGCGGGTTAGGTTGAGGGGGAATGTTAGGGTTCGGGTGAGGGTTAGGAAGAAGGTTAGGTTTAGGATTAGGGTTAGGGTGAGGGCTAGGGTGAAGGTGAGTTTTAGGGTTAGGGTTAGGGTGAGGGCAAGGGTTAGAGTTAGGGTCAATGTGAGTTTGAGGTTTAGGGTTAGAGATAGGGTTAGGGTGAGTGTTAGGGTGAGGGTTTGGCTTAGTGTTAGTGTTAGAGTTAGGGTTAGGTTGAGGGTTAGCGTGAGGTTGTGTGTTAGGGTTAGGGTTAGGATTAGGATTAGGTTTAGGGAGACGGGGAGTGTGAGGGTTAGAGATAGCCTTAGGTTTAGGCTGAGTGTGAGGGTGAGGGTGAGTGTTAGGTTTGTTTGCGGGTAGGGTTAGGGTTAGGATGTGGTTTAATGTTAGGGTTAGTGTTAGAGTTAGGGTTAGGGTGAGGGTGATGTTTAAGGTTAAAGTTAGGGTTAGGCTGAGTCTTAGGTTGTTAGGGTTAGGGTGAGGTTTAGGGTGGGGGTGATGGTAAGGGTAAACTTGAGGGTTAAGCTAAGGGTGAGGGTTAGGGTTAGGGTTAGGGTGAGATTTAGGGTTCGGGTTAAGTTTAGGGTTAGGGTGAGGGTTAGGGTAAGGGTTAGGGTGAGGGTGAGAGTTAGGTTTAGGTTGAGGTTTTGGGTTAAGATTAGGGTTAGGGTAAGGGTGAGGGTTGGGGTTAGTGTTAGGTGAGGGTGAGAATGAGGATTAGGATTAGTATTAGGGTAAGGGTGAGGGCTAGTGTGAGGGTGAGGTTTAGGTTCAGGGTTAGGTTGAGGTTTAGGGTTAGGGTTAGGTTTAGGGTTAGGATGAGGGTGAGTTTTAGGGTTAGATTTAGCATTAAGTTGAGACTGAGGTTGAGGGTTAGGGTTTGGGTTAGTATTAGAGTTAGGGTTAGGGTGAGGGTTAGGTAGAGGGTGAGGGTTAGGCTTAGGGTTAGGATTAGGATTATGGTAAGTGTTAGGGTGAGAGTGAGGGTTAGGGTTAGGGTTAGGTTTAGGCTTAGATTTAGGCTGAGGGTGAGGGTGAGGGTGAGGGTTAGGGTTAGGGTTAGGGTGAGAGTTAGGGTTCAGGTAAGTTTAATTTTAGGGTGAGGGTTAGGGTTAGGTTTAGGATGAGGTTTAGGTTTAGGATTTGGGTTGGGGTGAGGGCTAGGGTGAGGCTTAGGGTGAGGGTTAGGGTTAGGGATAGGGTTAGGTTTAGGATTAGGTTTAGGGTGAGGGTGAGTGTGAGCGTTAGGGTTAGGGTTAGGGTCAGGCTTAGGTTTTGGCTGAGGGTTAGGGTTAGGGTTTGGGTTAGGGTGAGGGTGCGGCTGAGGATTAGGGTTAGGTTTTGGGTTAGAGTTAGGGTTAGGTTTAGGGTTACAGTGAGGATTAGGGTTAGGTTAAGGGTGAGGATTATGCTTAGGGTTTTGGATTAGGATTAGTGTAAGTGTTAGGGTGACTGTGAGGGTTAGGGTTAGGGTTAGGTTTTGGCTTAGATTTAGGGTGAGGTTTAGGGTTAGGGTTTGGGTTAGGTTGAGCGTGAGGCTGAGGAGTAGGGTTAAGTTAAGGGTTAGGTTTAGGTTTAGGGTCAGTGTTAGGGTTAGGGTTAGGGATAGGGTTAGGGTTCTTCTTAGGCTTAAGTTTAGGTTGAGGGTGAGTGTGAGGGTGAGGGTTAGGGTTAGGGTGATGGATAGGGTTAGGGTTAGGGTGAGTGTATGTATCAGGGTTAGTGTTAGGGTGAGGGTGAGGGATAGATTGAGCATTTGGGTTAGGGTTAGTGTGAGGTTTTAGTGTGAAGATGAGGGTTAGGTTTAGGGTGAGTGTTAGGGTTAGAATTAAGTTTAGGGTGGGGGATAGGATGAGGCTGAAGGTTAGGGTAAGTTTTAGCGTGAGGGTTAGTGTTAGGGTGAGGGTTATGGTTAGGGTGAGGTTTAGGGTTAGTTTTATGGTTATTGTTAGGTTTAGGGTTAGGGGTACGATGAGGGTGAAGATGAGGGTTAGATTTAAGGGAGGTTTACGGTTAGGGTTAGATTTAGGTTTAGGGTGAGTGTGAGGTTTAGGGTTAGAGTTAGGGTTCAGGTGAGGGTTAGGTTGAGGGTTAGGGTTAGGGTAAGTTTTAGGTTTATGGTTAGGGTGAGGTTAAGTGTTAGGGTTATGGTTAGGATTAGGGTTAGGGTGAGGGTGAGTGTGTGGTTTAGGGTTAGGTTTAGGGTTAGGCTTAGGGTTAGGCTGAGTGTTAGGTTGAGGGGTAGGGTTAGGGTTAGGGTGAGGGTTAGGGTTAGGGTTAGTGTGAGGGTTAGGATGAAGGTTAGGGTTAGGGTTAGGGTTAGGGTGAGGGCAAGGGTGAAGTTCAGGTTTAGGGTTAGGGTTAGGGTCAGTGTGAGTTTGAGGTTTAGGGTTAGAGGTAGGGTTAGGGTGAGTGTTAGGGTGAGGGTTTGGCTTAGTGTTAGTGTTAGAGTTATGGTTAGGCTGAGGGTTAAGTTGAGGGTGTGTGTTAGGGTTAGGGTTAGGATTAGGATTAGGGTTAGGGATAGGGGGAGTGTGAGGGTTAGAGTTAGCCTTAGGTATAGGCTGAGAGTGAGGGTGAGGTGAGTGTTAGGTTTAGTTTGAGGGTTATGGTTAGGGTTAGGGTGTGGTTTAGTGTTAGGGTTAGTGTTAGAGTTAGGGTTAGGGTGAGGGTTAGGTTTAGGGGTAGAGTTAAAGTTAGGGTGAGTGTTAGGTTGAGTGTTAGGTTTAGGGTGAGGTTTAGGATGGGGTGACGGTAAGGGTTAGGCTAAGTGTGAGGGTTAGGTTTAGGGTTAAGGTTAGGGTGAGATTTAGGGTTTGGGTTAAGTTTGGGTTAGGGTGAGGGTTAGAGTAAGGGTTAGGGTGAGTGTGAGAGTTAGGGTTAGGTTGAGGTGTAGGGTTCAGATTAGGGTAAGGGTAAGGGTGAGGGTTGGGGTTAGTGTTGGGGTGAGGGTTAGAATGAGGGTTAGGATTAGTATTAAGGTTAGGGTGAGGGCTAGGGTGAGGGTGAGATTTAGGTTTAGGGTTAGGGTGAGGTTTAGGGTTAGGGTTAGGGTTAGGGTTAGGATGAGGGTGAGTTTTAGGGTTAGATTTAGGGTTAGGTTGAGACTGAGTTTGAGGTTTAGTGTTTGGGTTAGTGTTAGAGTTAGGGTTAGGGTGAGGGTTAGTTAGAGGGTCAGGGTTACGCTTAGGGTTAGGATTAGGATTATGGTAAGGGTTAGGGTGAGTGTGAGGGTTAGGGGTAGGGGTAGGTTTAGGCTTAGATTTAGGGTGAGGTTGAGAGTGAGGGTGAGGGTTAGGGTAAGGTTGAGGGTTAAGTTTAGGGTTAGGGTGAGACTTAGGGTTCGGTTAAGTTTAGGGTTTGGGTGAGGTTTAGGGTTAGGGTTAGGATGAGTTGTAGGTTTAGGATTAGGGTTGGGGTGAGGATTAGGGTGAGGCTTAGGGTGAGGTTTAGGGTTAGGGTTAGGGTTAGTTTTAGGTTTAGGTTTAGGGTGAGGGTAAGTGTGAGCATTAGGGTTAGGGTTAGGGTTAGGCTTAGGGTTAGGGTGAGGGTTAGAGTTAGGGTTTGGGTTAGGTTGACGGTGTGGCTGAGGATTAGGGTTAGGTTTTGGGTTAGGGTTAGGGTTAGGTTTAGGGTTACAGTGAGAATTAGGGATAGGTTAAGGGTGAGGGTTATGCTTAGGGTTAGGATTAGGATTATGGTAAGTGTTAGGGTGACTGTGAGGGTTAGGGTTAGGGTTAGGGTTAGGCTTAGGTTTAGGCTGAGGGTGAGGGTGAGGGTGAGGGTTAGGGTAATGGTGAAAGTTAGGGTTATGGTTAGGGTAAGAGTTAGGGTTCGGTTAAGTTTAGGCTTAGAGTGAGGTTTAGGGTTAGCGTGTTGTTAGGGTTAGGGTTAGGGTTACAGGTATAGTACGAATGAGGGTTAGGGTTAGGGTTAGGATGAGGTTTAGGTTTAGGGTTAGATTTAGAGTTAGGTTTCGGATGAGGGTGAGATTTAGGGTTAGAGTTAGGGTTAGTGTTAGGGTTAGGTTTAGGGTGAGGGTTAATGTTAGGGTTAGGCTTAGGCTTAGGCTTAGGCCGAGCATGAGGGTGAGGGTTAGGCTTCAGGTTATGGTGAGGTTTAGAGTTAGGGTTGGGGTGAGATTTAGGATGAGGTTTAGTATTAGGATTAGGGTAAGGGTGAGGTTTAGGGTGAGGGCTAGGGATAGGGATAGGGTTAGGTTTAGGAATAGGGTTAGGGTGAGTGTGAGTGTAAGAGTTATGGTTAGGGTTAGTATTAGGCTTAGAGTTAGGATGAGGGTTAGGGTTAGGGTGTGGGTTAGGGTGAGGGTGAGGCTGAGGATTAGGGTTACATTTAGGGTTAAGATTAGGGTTAGTTTTAGGTTTAGGGTTAGTGTTAGGATTAGGGTTAGGGTTAGGGTTATGGTGAGGGTTAGGTTTAGGCTGAGGGTGAGGGTTAGGTTTAGGGTTAGGGTGAGGTTTAGGATTAGGGTTAGGGTCATGGTGAGGTTTAGGGTTTGGGTTAGGGTTAGAGTTAGGATTAGGGTGAGCGGGAGGTTTAGGGTTAGGGTTAGGGTTAGGGTCATGTTTAGGTTGAGGGTTAGGTTTAGTGTGAGGGTTAGGTTTACAGTGAGAGTTAAGGGGAGGGTTAGGTTTAGGGTTGGGGTTAGATTTAGGATTAGGGTTAGGGTGAGGGTTCGTGTGTATGTTAGGGTTAGGTTTAGGGTTCGGCTTAGGGTTAGGCTGAGGGTGTGGTTTAGGGTTATGGTTAGGGTGAGGTTTAGGGTTAAGTTTAGGGTGAGGTTTAGGGTGAGGGTGAGGGTTAGGCTTATGGTTAGGATTAGGATTAGGGTAAGGGTTAGGGAGAGTGTGAGGGTTAGGTTTAGGATTAGGGTTAGTCTAGGTTTAGACTGAGGGTGAGGGTGAGGGTGAGGGTTAGGGTTAGGTTGAGGGTCAGGTTTAGTGTTAGGTTGAGACTTAGGGTTCGGGTTAAGTTGAGGGTTAGGGTGAGGATTAGGGTTAAAATTAGGGTTAAGGTGAGGGTTAAGGTTAGGCTTAGTGTGAGGGTTAGGTGAGGATTAGGGTTAGGATTAGGGTTAGGGTGAGGGCTAGGGTGAGTGTTCGGGTTCGGGTTAGTGTTAGGATGTGGTTTAGGTTTAGGGTTAGGGTTAGGGTGAGGGTTAGGATGAGAGTTAGGGTTACGGTGATGTGAGTGTTAGGGTTAGGGTGAGGTTTAGGGTTAGTATTAGGGTTAAGTTGATGGTGAGTGTTAGGATTAAGGTTAGGGTTAGGTTTAGGGTTAGGTTTAGGTTTAGGATTACTGTTATTTTTAGGGTTATGTTTAGAGTAACAGTGAGGGTGAGGTTGAGGGTGAGGGTGAGAGTGTTGGTTAGGGTGAGGGTTAGGGTGAGGTTTAGGGTCAAGGTTAGGATTAGGATTACGGTGAGGGTGAGGTTTACAGTTAGATTTAGGGTTAGGGGGAGTGTTAGGTCGAGGGTTAGGGTTAGGGTTAGGGTTAGGGTTTAGGTTAAGGTGAGGGTTAGGTTGAGGTTTAGAGTTAGGGTTATGTTTAGTGTTAGGGTTAGGGTGAGGGTGAGGATGAGTGTGAGAGTTAGGGTTAGGTTTCAGCTTAGGCTTAGGGTTAGGCTGAGGGTGAGGTTGAGGGTGAGGGTTAGGGTTAGCGTGATGGTTAGGTTTACGGTTAGGGTGAGGGTTGGGATGAGGTTTAGGGTTAGGGTGAGGTTAGGGTGAGGATGATGGTAAGGGTTAATGTGAGGTTTATGGTGAGGGTGAGGGTTAAGATAAGGGTGAGCGTTAGGGTTAGGTTTAGGGTTGGTGTAAGGGTTAGGGTTAGGGATAGGATGAGGGTTAGAATGAGGATTAGTGTTAGGGTTAGTGTGAGGTTTAGGGTGAGGATGAGGGTCAGGTTTAGGGGGAGGGGGAGGGTTAGAATTAGGGTTAGGGTGAGGGCTAGGGTGAGGGTGAGGGTTAGGGTTAGTGTTAGGGTTAGGGTTAGTGTTAGGGTGACGGTAACTGGTAGGGTGAGGGTTAGGGTTACGGTGAGGGTTATGGTTAGGGTGAGGGTTAGGGTTAGGTTGAGGGTAAATGTTAGGGTGAATGTTAGGGTGAAGGTTAGGGTTAGGGATAGGGTTAGGTTTAGGATTAGGGTTAGGCTGAGTGTGACTGTGAGGTTTAGGGTTAAGTTTAGGCTTAGGTTAAGGCTGAGTGTTAGGGTTAGGGTTTGGGTTAGGGTGAGGGTGAGGCTGAGGATTAGGGTTAGGTTTAGGGTTAGGGTTAGGGATAGGTTTAGGGTTAGCGTAGGATTCTGGTGAGGGTTAGAGTTAGGGTTAGGCTTAGGTTTAGGCTGAGGGTGAGGGTGAGGGTGAGTGTTATGGTTATGGTTACGGTTAGGGTTAGGTTTAGGGTATGTGTTATTGTTGTTAGTGTTAGGGGTAGAATTATGGTGATTTTGATTGTGAGGTTGAGGGTTAGGGTTAGGTTGAGGTTTAGGGTTAGGGTTAGGTTTATGGTGAGGGTGTCGGTAAGGTTAAAGGTGAGGGTGAGGGTTACGGTAAGGGTGAGGGTTAGGGTTAGGGTGAGGGTTAGGGTTACGGGTGGTTTGAGATTTAGGGTTCGGGTTAAGTTTAGGGTTAGGTCGAGAGATAGGTAAGGCTTATGGTGAGGGTGAGGGTTAGGGTTAGGTGGAGGGTTAGTGTTAGGATTAGGGTTAGGGTGAGGGTGAAGTTTAGGGTTAGTGTTAGGGTGAGGGTTAGGATGAGGGTTAGGGGTAGGATTAGGGTTTGGGTGAGGGCTAGTTTGAGGTTGAGGTTTAGGGTTAGTGTTAGGGTGAGGTTTAGACTTTGGGTTAGGGTTAGAGTGAGGGTTACGGTGAGTGTGAAATTTAGGGTTAGAGTTAGGTTTAGGGTGAGGGTTAGGTTGAGTTTGAGGGTTAGGGTTAGTGTTAGGGTTAGGGTTAGGTTGAAAGTTAGGGGGAGGGTTAGGGTTAGGGTTAGGGTTAGCCTTTGGGTAAGGGTGAGGTTGAGGTTTAGGGTTAGAATTAGGGTTAGGTTGAGGCTGAGGGAGAGGGTGAGGGTTAGGGTTAGGGTTAGGATTAGGATTAGGGTTAGGGTTAGGATGAGTGTGAAGTTTAGGGTTAGCCTTAGTTTTTAGCTGAGGGTGAGGGTGAGGTTAAGTGTTAAAGTTAGGGTTAGGGTTAGTGTTAGAGTTAGGGTTAGGGTGAGGGTGAGGTTTAGGGTTAGAGTTAGGGTTAGGTTGAGGGTTAGTTTGAGTGTTAGGGTTAGGGTGAGTGTTAGGGTGGGGGTGATGGTAAGGGTAAATGTGAGGGTTAGGCTAAGGGTGATGTTTAGTGTTAGGGTGAGGGTTAGGGTTAGGGTTAGGGTGAGAGTTAGGGTTCGGTTAAGTTTAGGGTTAGGGTGAGGGTTAGGGTAAGGGTTACGGTGAGGGTGAGAGTTATTGTTAGGTTGAGGTTTAGGGTTAGGATTAGGTTGAGGGTGAGGGTGAGGGTTAGGGTTAGTGTTAGGGTGAGGGATAGGATGAGTGTTAGGGTTGGGATTAGGGTTAGGGTTAGGGTGAGGGCTAGGCTGAGGGTGAGGTTTAGGATTAGGATTAGGGTGAGGTTTAGGTTTAGTGTTAGGGTTAGGGTTATGGTGAGGTTGAGGTTTAGGGTTAGATTGAGGGTTAGGTTGAGACTGAGGTTGAGGGTTATGGTTAGGGTAAGTGTTAGAGTTAGGGTTAGGGTGAGGGTTAGGTTGAGAATGAAGGTTAGGCTTAGGGTTTGGATTAGGATTAGGGTAAGGGTTAGGGTGAGTACGAGGGTTAGGGTTGGGGTTAGGGTTAGGCTTAAGTTAGGCTGAGGGTGAGTGTGAGGGTTTGGGTTAGGGTAAGTGGGAGGGTTAGGTTAGGGTTAGGGTGAGAGTTAGGGTTCGGTTAAGTTTAGGGTCAGGGTGAGGGTTAGGGTTAGGGTTAGGGTAGGGTTATTGTTAGGGTTAGGGTTAGGGTTAGGTTACAGTTACACTGAGGGTGAGGGTTAGGGTTAGGTTTAGAATGACGTTTAGGTTTAGGGTTAGGTTTAGAGTTAGGTTTAGGATGAGGGTGAGATTTAGGGTTAGAGTTGGGGTTAGTGTTAGGGTAAGGCTTCGGGTTAGGTTGAGTGTTAATGTTAGTGTTAGGGCAAGGGTTTGGTTGATGTTTAGGGTTAGGATTAGGGTAAGGGTGAGGGCTAGGGTGAGGGTTAGGTTTAGGCCTAGGGATAGGGATAGGTTTAGGTTTAGGATTAGGGTTAGAATGAGGGTGAGTGTGAGAGTTAGTGTTAGGGTTAGGGTTAGGCTTAGAGTTAGGGTTAGGGTTTGGGTTAGGGTGAGGATGAGGCTGAGGATTAGGGTTAGGTTTATGTTTAGGGTTTGTGTTAGGGTTTGGGTTACGGTGAGGGTTAAGGTTAGGTTTAGGGTTAGGTTTAGGGTTAGGCTTAGGGTTAGGGTTATCTTCAGGGTTATTTTTAGGTTTAAGTTTACAGTGAGGGTGAGTCTGAGGGTTAGCATTATTCTTAGGGTTAGGGTTAGGGATAGTGTTATTGTTATGGTTAGGGTTAGAGCTACGGTGAGGTTGAGGGTGAGGTTTAGGGTTAGGGTTATTGTGTGGTTTATGGTTAGGGTTAGTGTAAGGGTGATGGTGAGGTTTAGGGTTAGTTAGGGTTAGGGGGAGGGTTAGTGTGAGGTTTAGGGTTAAGGTTAGTGTTTGGGTTAGTGTGAGGTTGAAGGTTAGGTTGAGGTTGAGGGATATGGTTACCTTTAGTATTAGGGTTAGGTTGAGGGTGAGTGTGAGGGTTAGGGTGAGGGTTAGTTTTATGGTTAGGGTGAGGGTTAGAATGAGGTTTAGGGCTAGGGTGAGATTAGGGTGAGGATTATGCTAAGGGTAAAGGTGAGGCTTATGCTTAGGGTGAGGGTGAGGTTTAGCTATACAGTTAGGGGGAGGGTTAGGGTACGTGTTAGGATTAGGGTTAGTGTTAGGGTTAGGTTGAGGGTGAGGGTTAGGTTGAGGTTTAGAGTTAGGGTTAGGGTTAGGGTTAGTGTGAGGGTTAGTTTTAGGGTTAGGGTTAGTGTTAGGATGAGGGTAAGTGTTAGGTTTAGGATATGGGTTAGGGTGAGTGTTATGGTAAGTGTGAGGGTTAGGAATAGAGTTAGGATTATGGTTAGGGTTAGGTTTAGGGTTAAGGTTACGGTGAGGGTGAGGGTTAGGGTTAGAGTTATGTTTAGGTTGGGGTTAGGGTTATAGTTAGGGTTTGGGTGAGGGTGAGGTTTAGGGTTATAGTTAGGCTTAGGGTTAGGGTTTGGGTTAGGGTGACAGTTAGGGGGAGGGTTAAGGTTAGGGTTAGGGATAGGATTAGGATTAGGTTGAGGGTGAGTGTGTGTGTTAGTTTTAGGTGTAGGGTTAGGCTTAGGTTTAGACTGAGGGTGAGGGTGAGGTTCAGGGTTAGGGAGAGGGTTAGGGTTAGGGTTAGGGGGAGGGTTAGTAAGAGGATTACGGTTAGGATTAGGGTTAGGGTAAGGTCTCGGGTAAGGCTGAGGTTTAGGTTTAGGGTTAGGGTGAGGTTTATTATTAGGGTTAGGGTTAGGGTTAGGGTGATGGTGAGGTTTAGGTTCAGCGTTAGGGTTAGGGTGAGGCTGAGGTTGAGGTTTAGGGTTAGGATTATTGTTAGGGTTAGGGTAAGTGTTAGGGTGATGGTTAGGGTTAGGGTGAGGTTTATGTTTATGGTGAGGGTTAGGGTTATGGTTAAGGTTATTGTTAGGATTAGGGTTAGGGTTACGGTGAGGGTGAGGGTGAGGGTTAGGATTAGGCTTTGGCTTAGGCTTAGGCCGAGCATGAGGGTGAGGGTTAGAGTTAGGGTGATGGTTCTGGTTAGGATTAGTGTTATTGTTAGGGTTATGGTTAGAGTTACGGTGAGGGTGAGGGTGCAGGTGAGGGTTAGAGTTAGGGTTAGGGTGGGGTTTACGGTTACGATTAGGGTTAGGGTTAGGTTGAGTGTGAGGGTTAGGGTTAGATTTAGGGTTAGTGTTATGGTGAGGTTTAGTGTTAAAGTTAGGGTTAGGGTGAGGTTGAGGGTCAGGGTTAGGTTTAGGATTAATGTTAGGGTTAGGCTTAAGGTCAGGGTTAGGTTGAGGGTGAGGGTTAGGGTTAGGGTTAGGAGTAGGATTAGGGTTAGCGTTAGGGTGAGTGTGAGAGTTAGGGTTAGGGTTAGCGATAGGCTTAGGTTTAGGCTGAGGTTGAGGGTTAGGGTTAGGGTTAGGGTGAGGTATAGGGTTAGGTTTAGGGTGAGTGTGAGGGTAAGGGTTAGGGTTAGGCTTAGGATTAGGCTGAGGGTGAGGGTGTGGGTTAGGATTAGGATGACGGTTAGTGTTATGGGGAGGGTTAGGATGAGGGTTAGGGTTAGGATTAGGGTTAGGGTGAGAGTGAGTGTGTGTGTTAGGGTTAGGTTTAGGGTTAGGCTTAGGGTTAGGTTGAGCGTGAGTTTGAGGGTTAGGGTTAGGGTTAGGATGAGGTTTAGGTTAAGGGTTAGTGGGAGGTTTAGGAAGAGGGTTAGGGTTAGGATTAGGGTTGGGTGAGGGCTAGGGTGAGGGTGAGCTTTAGGGTTAGGCTTGGAGTGAGGGTTAGGGTTAGGGTAAGGTTGAGAATTAGGGTTTGGGTTAAGTTTAGGGTTAGGTTGAGGGTTAGGGTAAGGGGTACAGTGAGGGTGAGGGATAGGGTTAGGTTGAGGGTTAGGGTTCGTATTAGGGTTAGGGTTAAGGTTAGGTTTAATGTTAGGTTGAGGGTTAGGATGAGGGTTAATGTTAGGATTAGGGTTA
Source organism: Dipodomys merriami (assembly GCF_024711535.1). NCBI lineage: Eukaryota > Metazoa > Chordata > Mammalia > Rodentia > Heteromyidae > Dipodomys > Dipodomys merriami. Next base: position 6,147,934 of record NW_027206324.1, on the reverse strand, counting down.
GGGTGAGGGCTAGGGTGAGGGTGAGGTTTAGGGTTAGGATTAGGTTGAGGTTTAGGGTTAGGGTTAGTGTTAAGGTTAGGGTGAGGGTGAGGTTTAGGCTTAAAGTTAGGGTTAGTGTGCGGCTGAGTTTGAGGGTTATGTTTAGTGTTAGTGTTAGATTTAGGGTTAGGGTGAGGGGTAGGTTGAGTGTGAGGGTTAGATTTAGGGTTAGGATTAGGTTTAGGGTACGGGTTAGGGTGAGTGTGAGCGATATGGTTAGGGTTAGGGTTAGGCTTAGGGTTAGACTGAGAGTGAGGGTGGGGGTGAGGGTTAGGTTTAGTGTAAGTGTGAGGGTTAAGGTTAGGGTGAGAGTTAGGGTTAGGTTTCCGGTGATCATGAGGGTTAGGGTTAGGTTGAGAGTTAGGGCTAGAGTTAGGGTTAGGGTGAGGGTTAAGGTTAGGGTTAGGGTGAGGGTAAGGATGAGATTAGGGTTAGTATTAGGGTTAGTGTGAGGGCTATGCTGAGGCTGAGGGTTAGTTTTAGTGTTAGATTGAGGTTTAGGGTTAGGTTTAGGGTTAGGGTGAGGATTAGGTTGAGGGTTAGGGTTACAATGAGGGTGAGGATTACGGTTAGGGTGAGGGTTAGGTTTAGGATTAGGGTTAGCTTGAGGGTGAGTATTAGCATTAGGGTTAGGTTTAGGGTTAGGGTTAGGATTAGGGTGAGGGTCAGGGTGAGTTTGAGGTTTAGGGTTAGGGTTAGGCTTAGGCTTAGGTTTAGGCTGAGGGTGACGGTGGGGGTGAGGATTAGGTTGAGGTTTAGGGTTAGGGAGACGGTTAGGATTAGGATTAGGTTTAGGGTGAGGTCTAGGGTGAGGGTGTGAGTTAAGGTAAGGGTTAGGCTTAGGCTTAGGATTAGGCTGAGCGTGAGGTTGAGGGTGAGGGTTAGGGTTAGGTTGATGGTTAGGTTTACAGTTAGGATGAGGGTTAGGATGAGTTTTAGTGTTAAGGTGAGGGTTAGGGTGAGGTTTAGTGTTAGGGTTAGGGTTAGACTTAGGGTTATGGTGAGGGTGAGGTTCAGGGGACAGTTAGGGTTAGGATGAGGGTCAGGGTTAGGGTGCAGGTTTCCATGGGGTTGACGGTAAGGTTAAAGGTCAGGGTTAGGTTGAGGGTGATGTTTCCGGTAATGGTGAAGGTTAGGGTTACGGTGAGGGTTATTGTTAGCGTTAGGGTGAGGGTTAGGGTTAGATTGAGGATTCGTGTCAGGGTTAGTGTGAGGTTTAGGGTGTAGGATGAGTGTTAGGGTTAGGGTGAAAGCTAGGGTGAGTGTGAGGGTTCCTAGTGTTAGTTTTAGGGTGAGGGTAAGTGTTAGGGTGAGAGTTAAGGTTAGGGTGAGGGTTATGGTTAGGGTGAGGGTTAGGGTTAGGGTTAGGTTTATTGTTAGGTTTAGGGGTAGGGTTATGGTTACTGTGAGTGTGAGCGTGAGGTATAGGGTTATGGTTAGGATGAGGTTTAGGTTTAGGGTTAGGGTTAGATTTAGGGTTAGGGTGAGGGTTAGGGTTAGGGTTAGGCTTAGCCTTAGGCCGAGCATGAGGGTGAGGGTGAGGGTGAGGGTTCCGGTGAGGGTTAGGGTTAGGTATAGAGTTAGGTTGAGGTTTAGGGTTAGGATAAGTTTAATGGTGAGGGTTAGGCTGAGGGTTAGGGTGAGGGTTAGGTTTAGAGTTAGGGTTAGGTTCAGGATTAGGGTTAGGGTGAGGGTGAGGGTGAGGATTACGATTAGGGTTAGGGTTAGGCTTAGATTTAGGATGAGGGTTAAGGTTAGGGTTAGTGTTAGGGTGAGGGTGAGGGTGAGATTTAGATATAGGGTTAGGGGGAGGGTTAAGGTGAGGATTAGGGTTAGGGGTAGTGTTAGGTTTAGGTTGAGGGTGAGGGTTTGGTTGAGGTTTAGGGTTAGGGTTTGGGTTAGGGTCAGTGTGAGGGTTAGTGTTAGTGTTAGTGTTAGTGTTAGGGTGAGGGTAAGTGTTAGGTGAGTTTCTGGGTTATGGTGATGGTTATGGTTCGGGTGAGGCTTAGGGTTAGGGTTAGGGTTATTGTTAGGTTTAGGTTTAGGGTTTCGGTTACGGTGAGGGTGAAGGTGAGGGTTAAGGTTAGGGTTAGGTTGAGGTTTAGGGTTTGGCTTAGGGGTAGAGTTAGGGTTAGGGTGAGGGTGAGTTTTAGGGTTAGAGTTAGGGTTAGGGTGACGGTTAGAGTTAGGGTTAGGGTGAGAGTTAAGGGGAGAGTAAGGGTAAGTGTTAGGGTTAGGGATAGGATTAGTTTTGGCATTAGGGTGAGGGTGAGTGTGTTTGGTCTAGGCTTAGGCTTAGATTTAGGCTGAGGGTGAGGGTGATGGTTAGGGTTAGGTTTAGGGTTAGGGGGAGGGTTAGGATGAGGGTTAGGGTTAGGATTAGTGTTAGGGCAAGCGCTAGGGTGAGGGTGAGGTTTAGGGTTAAAGTTAGGGTGAGGTTTATGGATAGGTTTAGGATTAGGGTGAGGGTGAAATTTAGGGTTAGAGTTAGGTTTAGGGTGAGGCTGAGGGTGAGGGTTAGGGTTAGGTTTAGTGTTAGGTTTAGGGTTAGGGTTAGGGTGACGGTTAGGTTGAGGGTTAGAGTTATGGTTAGGGTGAGGGTGAGGGTGAGGTTTAGGGTGAGGATGAGGGTTAGGTTTAGGGTGAGGGCTAGGGTTGGGTGAGGTTTAGGTATAGGGTTAGCGTGACATTTAGGGTTAGGGTGATGGTTAGGGTTAGTGTGAGGTTTAGTGTTAGGGTTAGGGTTATTGTTAGGGTTAGGCTAAGTGTTAGGGTGAGGGTTAGGGTTAGGGTGAGGGTTATGGTTAGGGTGAGTCTTAGGGTTATGGTTAAGGTTATTGTTAGTGTTAGGGTTAGTGTTCCGGTTTCGGTAAGGGTGGGGGTTACGTTTAGGGTTAGGATGAGGTTTAGGTTTAGGGTTAAGGATATAATTAGGGTTAGGGTGACAGTGAGGTTTAGGGTTAGAGTTAGGGTTTGTGATAGGGTTAAGTTTAGGGTGAGGGTTAGGGTTAGGTTTAGGCTTAGGCTTAGGCCGAGCATGAGGGTGAAGGTTAGAGTTAGGGTGATGGTTCTGGTTAGGATTAGTGTTATTGTTAGGTTTAATTTTAGAGTTACGGTGAGGGTGAGGGTGCAGGTAAGGGTTAGGATTAGGGTTAGGGTGGGGTTTACAGTTAGGGATAGGGTTAGTGTTAGGTTGAGGGTGAGGTTTAGTGTTACATTTAGGGTTAGTGTTAGGGTGAGGGTTAGTGTTAGTGTTATGGTTAGTTTTAGGGTGAGGGTAAGGGTTATGGTGAGGGTTTGGGGTAGGGTGAGGGTTATGGTTAAGGTGAGGGTTAGGATTAGGTTTAGAGTTATTGATAGGCTTCGGTTTAAGATTAGGTTTACAGTGAGGGTGAGGATGAGGGTGAGGTTGAGGGTGAGGGTTAGGGTTAGGGTGAGGTTTATGGTTAGGGTTAGGGGGAGGGTTAGGATGAGGTTTAAGGTTAGGATTAGGGTTAGGGTGAGGGCTAGGGTGAGGGTAAGGTTTAGGTTTAGGTTTGGTTTCAGGGTTAGGGTTTTGTTTAGGGTGAGCGTTAGGGTTCTGGTTAAGTTTAGGTTTAGGGTGAGCGTTAGGGTGAGGGTTACAGTGAGGGTGAGGTTTAGGGTTAGGGTGAGGGTTAGGGTTAGGATTAGGGTGAGGGTCAAGATGAGGGTTAGGGTGAGGGCTAGGGTGAGGTTGAGGGTTAGGGTAAGTGTAAGGCTTAGTCTTAGTGTTAGGCTGAGTGTGAGGTTGAGGGTTAGGGTTAGGTTTAGGGTGATAGGTTTACGGTTAGTGTTAGAGTTAGAATGAGGTTCAGGGTTAGGGGAAGGTTTAGGGTGAGGATGATGGTAAGAGTAATGTCGAGGTTTAGGCTGAGGGTGAGGGTTAAGATAAGGGTGAGCGTTAGGGTTAGATTTAGGGTTAGAGTAAGTGCTAGGGTTAGGGTTAGGGTGAGGGTTAGATTGAGGATTAGGGTTAGGGTTAGTGTGAGGTTAAGAGTGAGGATGAGGGTTAGGGTGAGGGTTAGGGTTACGGTGAGGTTTATGGTTAGGTTGAGGGGTTAGGGTTAGGTTTAGGATTATTGTTAGGGTTAAGTTTAGGGATACAGTTACGGGGAGGTTTAGGGTTAGGGTGAGGTTGAGGTTTAGGGTGGAGTTAGAGTTAGGTTGAGGGTTAAGATGAGTGTTAGGGTAAGGGTAAGTATTAGGGTGGGAGTGATGGTAAGGGTATACGTGAGGGTTAGGCTGAAGGTGAGGGTTACGGTGCGGTGATTGTTAGGGTTAGGGTGAGGGTTAGGGTTAGGGAAAGGGTGTGGGTGAGGGTTAGATTGAGGCTTGGTGTAAGGGTTAATGTGAGGTTTAGGGATAGGTTGAGGGTTAGGGTTAGAGTGAGTGCTAGGGTAAGGGTGAAGGTTAGGTTTAGCTTTAGGGTGAGGTTTAGGGTTAGGGTGATGGTTAGGGTTAGTGTGAGGGTTAGTGGTAGGGTCAGGGTTAGTGTGAGGGTGAGGGTAAATGTTCGGGAGAGGTTATGTGTTAGGGTGACGGTTATGGTTAGGTTAAGGGTTGCGTTAGGGTTTGGGTTATTGTTAGGTTTAGGTTTAGAGTTACGGTTACGGTGAGGGTGAGGGTGAGGTTTAAGGCTAGAGTTAGGGTTAGGTTGACGGTTAGGGTTAGGGTGAGGGTGAGAGTTAGGGGGAGGGTAAGGGTTAGTGTTAGGGTTAGGGATAGGATTAGGGTTAGGGTTAGGGTGAGGGTCAGTGTGTTTTTTAGGCTTAGGTCTAGGGTTAGGCTTAGGTGTAGGCTGAGGGTGAGGGTGATGGTTATGGTTAAGGTTAGGGTGAGGTTTAGTCTGAGGGTGAGTTTTAGGGTTAGATTTAGGGTTAGGGTGAGGGTTAGGTTGAGGGTTTGGGTTAAGGTTAGTGTTAACGTTTGGGTTAGGGTGAGAGTTAGGGTGAGGGTTAGGGTTAGGGTTAAGGTTACGATTAGGGTTAGGATAAGGGTGAGTGTGTGTGTTAGGGTTAGGTTTAGGGTTAGGCTTAGGGTTAGGCTGAAGGTGAGGTTGAGGGTGAGGGTTAGGATTAGGGTGAGGGCTAGGGTTAGGGTTAGGGTGAGGGTTAGGATGAGAGTTAAGATTAGGATTAGGGTTAGGTTGAGGTCTAGGTTGAGGGTGAGTTTTAGGGTTAGTGTTAGGGTGAGGGTTAGGGTTAGGTTTAGGTTGAGAGTTAGGGTTCAGGTTAAGTTTAGGTTTAGGATGAGCATTAGGGTAAGGATTACAGTGAGGGTGAGGTTTAGGGTTAGGTTGATGGTTAGGGTTAGTATTAGGGTTAGTGTGAGGGTGTGGGTGAGGGTTAGGGTTAGGTTTAGGATGAGGGTTAGGGTTGGGGTTAGGGTGAGGGTGAGTGCTAGGGTGAGGGTGAGGTTTAGGGTAAGTGTAAGGCTTAGTCTTAGGGTTAGGCTGAGTGTGAGGTTGAGGGAGAGGGTTAGGGTTAGGGTGATGGTTAGGTTTACGTTTACGGTTAGAGTTAGAATGAGGTTTAGGCTTGGGGGAGGTTTAGGGTGAGGATGATGGTAAGGGTAATGGTGAGATTTAGGCTGAGGATGAGGGTTAAGTTAAGGGTGAGCGTTAGGGTTAGGTTTAGGGTTAGGGTAAGGGTTAGGGTTAGGGTTTGGGTGAGGGTTAGATTGAGGATTAGGGTTAGGGTTAGTGTGAGGTTTAGACTGATGATGAGGGTTAGGGTGACGGTTAGTGTTAGGGTGAGGTTTAGTGTTAGAGTTAGGGTTAGAGTTTTTGTTAGGGTGAGGGAGAGGTTTATGGTGGAGTTAGGGTTAGGGTGAGGGTTAGGAAGAGGGTTAGTGTTAGATTTGGGGTTACAGTGAGGTTTAGGGTTAGGATTAGTGTTAGGGTTAGGTTGAGAGTTAGGGGGAGGGTTAGGGTTAGGTTTAGGTTTAGGGTTTTGGTTACGGTTAGGGTGAGGGTTAGGATTAGGGTTAGGGTAAAGATGAGGTTTAGGGTTAGAATTAGGGTTAGGGTGAGGCTGAGGGTGAGGGTGAGGGTTCGAGTTAGGGTTAGGATTAGGATTAGGTTTAGGGTTAGGGTGAGTGTGAGGGTTAAGCTTAGCGTTATTGTTAGCCTTAGGTTTAGGTTGAGGGTTTGGGTGAGGGTGAGGGTTAGGGTTAGTTTGAAGGTTAGGGTTAGGTTTAGGTTGAGGTTTAGTGTTAGGGTTCGTGTTAGAGTTATGGTTAGGGTGAGGGTGAGGTTTAGGTGTAGGGTTAGTTTTAGGGTGAGGGTTAGGGTGAGTGTTTGTTTTAGGGTGAGAGTAAGGGTAGGGGTGACGTTAAGGGTAAACGTGAGGGTTTGGCTGAGGGTGATGGTTACGTTAAGGTTGAAGGTTAGGGTTAGGGTGAGGGTTAATGTTAGGGTTAGGGTGAGAGTTAGGGTTCGGGTTAAGTTTAGGGTTAGGGTGAGGGTTAGAATAAGGGTTACGGTGAGGGTGACGGTTAGGTTTAAGTTGAGGGATAGGGTTAGAATTATGGTTAGGGTGAGGGTGAGGTTTAGGGTTAGTGTTAGGGTGAGGGCTAGGAAGAGGTTTAGGGTTAGGATTAGGTTTAGGGTGAGGGCTAGGGTGAGGGTGAGGTTTAGGGTTAGGATTAGGGTGAGGTTTAGGGTTTGGGTTAGGGTGAGGGTGAGGTTTAGGGTTAGATTTAGGGTTAGGGTTAGGCTGAGGTTGAGGATTAGGGTTAGGTTTAGAGTTATACTTATGGTTAGGGTGAGGGTTAGGATGAGGTTTAGGGTTAGGATTAGGGTAAGGATGAGGACTAGGGTGAGTGTTAGGGAAAGGGCTAGGGTTATGGGCAGGGTTAGTTTTAGGATTAGGGTGAGGTTTAGGGTGAGTGTGAGGGTTAGGGTTAGGCTTAGGGTTAGGCTTAGAGTTAAGGTGTGGGTTAGGGTTAGGGTTTGGGTTATGGTGAGGCTGAGGCTGAGGATTAGGGTTAGGTTTAGGGTTAGGGTTAGGGTGAGGGTTAGGGTGAGCGTTAACGTTAGTGTGAGGGTTAATGTTAGGTTTAGGATTTGGGTTAGGGTTAGGCTGAGGGTGAGGGTGAGGATGAGGGTTAGGATTAGGATGAGGTTTAGGGTTTGGGTGAGGGCTAGGGTGAGGGTGAGTGTGAGGGATAGGGTTAGCTTGAGGATTGGGGTTAGGGTGATGGTTAGGGTTAGTGTGAGGGTTAGTGTTAGGGTTAGGGTAAGTGTTAGGGTGAGGGTTAGAGTTAGGGTAAGTGTTAGAGTTAGGGTGAGATTTAGGGTTAGGGTGAGGATGAGGTTTAGATATAGGGTTAGGGGGAGGTTTAGGGTGTGGGTTAGGTTTAGGGTTAGTGTTAGGGTTAGGTTGAGGTTGAGGGTTATGTTGAGGTATAGGGTTAGGGTTAGGTTTAGTGTGAGTGTTAGTGCTAGTGTTAGGGTTAGTGTTAGCGTGAGAGTAAGTGTTAGGGTGCGGGTATGGGTTAGGGTGAGAATTATGTTTAGTGTGAGGGTTAGGGTTAGGAATAGGGTTATTGGTAGGTTTAGGTTTAAGATTACAATTACGGTGAGGGTTAGGTTGAGGGTTAGGCTTAGGGTTAGGTTGAGGTTTAGGGTTTGGGTTAGTGTTAGAGTTAGGGTTAGGCTGAGTGTGATGTTTAGGGTTAAAGTTAGGGTTAGGGTGTGGGATAGGGTTAGTGTTACGGTTATGGTTAGATTTAGGTCTAGGGTTAGGCTTAGGGTTAGGCAGAGGGTGAAGTTAAGGGTGAGGGTTAGGGTTAGGGTGAGGATTAGGGTTAGTATGAGGGATAGGGGAAGGGTTAGGATGAGGGTTAGGGTTAGAATTAGGGTTAGGGCAAGGGCTAGTTTGAGGGTGAGGTTTAGGGTTAGATTTAGGGTTAGGGTGAGGCTGAGGTTGAGGGTTATTGTTAGGGTTAGTGTTAGGTTTAGGGTTAGGGATAGGGTGAGCGTTAGGTTTAGGGTTAGTGTTAGGTTTAGGGTTAGGGTTATGGTGAGGCTTAAGGTTAGGGTGAGGGTTAGGCTTAGGATTAGGATTAGTGTTAGGGTTAGGCTGAGGGTGAGGGTGAGGGTGAGGGTGAGGGTTAGGTTGAGGATGAAGGTTAGGGTTAGGGTGAAGGCTAGGGTGAGGGTGAGGGTTAGGGATAGTCTTAACGTGAGTTTTGGGGTTAGTGTAATGGTTAGGGTTAGTGTGAGGTTTAGTGTTAGGGTTAGGGTTAGTGTTAGGGATAGGGTAAGTGTTAGGTTGAGGTTAGGGTTAGGGTGAGTGTTATGGCTGGGGTGAGGGTTAGGGTTAGGTTTATTGTTAGGGTTAGGGTTAGGGTTAAGGTTTCAGTGAGGGTGAGAGTGAAGGTTAGGATTAGGGTTAAGATGAGGTTTAGGTTTAGAGTTATGGTTAGAATTAGGATTAGGGTGATAGTGATGTTTAGGGTTAGAGTTAGTGTTTGTGATAGGGTTAGGTTTATGGTGGGGTTTACGGTTAGGGTTAGGGGTAGGGTTAGGTTGAGGGAGAGGTTTAGGGTTAGATTTAGGGTTAGTGTTAGGGTGATGGTTAGTGTTAGGGTTAGTGTTAGGGTTAGGGTGTGGGTAAGTGTTAGGGTGAGGGTTTGCGTTAGCGTGAGGGTTATGGTTAGGGTGAGGGTTAGGATTAGGGTTAGGGTTATTGTTAGGGTTCAGTTTAAGGTTATGGTTACTGTGAGGGTGAAGGTGAGGGCTAGGGTTAGGGTGAGGTTTAGGGTGAGGGTGATGTTTAGGGTTAGTGTTAGGTTTAGGGTGAGGGTTAGGTTGAGGGTTTGGGTTAGGTTTAGTGTTAGGGTTAGGGTTAGGGGGAGAGTTAGGGGGAGGGTTAGGGTTAAGGTTAGGGTTAGGGTTAGGTTTAGGGTGAGGGTGAGTTTGTGTGTTAGGGTTAGGTTTAGGGTTAAGCTTTGTGTTAGGCTGAGGGTGAGGTTGAGGGTGAGGGTTAGTGTTAGGGTGAGGGTCAGGTTTAGGGTTAGGTTTAGGGTTAGGATGAGGGTTAAGTTTAGGATTAGTGTTAGGCTGAGGGTTAGGGTGAGGGTGAGGATAAGGGTTAGGGTTAGGGTGAGGTTTAGGGTTAGATTTAGTGTGAGCATTAGGGTTCGGGTTAAGTTTAGGTTTATGGTGAGGGTTAGGGTACGGGTTATGGTAAGGGTGAGGTTTAGGGTTAGTTTGAGGGTTACAGTTAGTATTAGGGTTAGGGTGAGGGTGAGGGTGAGGGTTAGGGTTAGGGTTAGGGTGAGGTTTAGGATGAGGGTTAGGGTTAGAATTAGGGTCAGGGTGAGGGCTAGGGTAAGGGTGAGGGTTAGAGTAAGGGTTAGGCTTAGTCTTAGGGTTAGGCTGAGTGTGAGGTTTACGGTTTGGGTTAGGATGACGATTAGGTTTAGGGGGAGGTTTAGGGTGAGGATGATTGTAAGGGTTATGGTCAGGTTTAGGCTTAGGTTGAGGGTTAAGATAAGGGTGAGACATAGCTTTAGGTTTAGCTTTAGGGTAAGGGTTAAGGTTAGGGTTAGGGTGAGTGTTAGATTTAGGATTAGGGTTAGAGTTAGTGTGAGGTTTAGAGTGATGATGAGGGTTAGGGTGAGGGTTAGGGTTAGGATGAGGGTTATGGTTAGGGTGAGGGTTAGGGTTAGTGTTAGGTTTATTGTTAGGGTTAGGGTTAGGGTTACTGTTATGGTGAGGGTGAGTGGGAGGTTTAGGGTTAGGGTTAGGGTGAGGTTTAGTGTTAGGGTTAGGGTTAGAGTTAGGGTTAGTTTGAGGGTGAGGTTTAGGGGTAGAATTAGGGTTAGTGTGAGGGTTAGGATGAGGGTTAGTGTTAGGGAACGTTTTAGGGTGGGGGTGATGATAAGGGTAAACATGAGGGTTAGGCTGAAGGTGAGGGTTATGGTGGGTTGAGGGTTAGGGTTAGGGTGAGTTTAAGGTTAGGGGAAGGGTGTGGGTGAGGGTTAGATTGAGGATTTGTTTTATGGTTAGTGTGAGGTTTAGCGTGAGAATGAGTGTTAGGGCTAGGGTGAGGGTGAGGGTTAGGTTTATATTTAGGGTGAGGTTAAGGGTTAGGGTGATGGTTAGGGTTAGTGTGAGGGTTAGTGTTAGGGTTAGGGTTAGTGTTAGGGTGAGGGTAAATGTTAGGGTGAGGGTTAAAGTTAGGGTGAGGGTTATGGTTAGGTTGAGGGTTAGGTTTAGGGTTAGGATGAGGTTTAAGTTTAGGGTTAGGGTTAGAGTTTTGGTCAGGTTGAGAGTGAGGTTTATGGTTAGAGTTAAGGTTAGTGTTAGGGTTAGGGTGAGAGTGAGGGTTAGGGTTAGGCTTAGACTTAGGCTTAGGCCGAGCATGAGAGTGAGGGTTAGGTTTAGGGTTAGGGTGAGGTTTAGGTTTAGCCTTAGGGTGAGTGTTAGGATGAGTTTTAGTGTTAGAATTAGGGTTAGGTTGAGGACTAGGATGAGGGTTAGGATGAGGGTTAGGTTTAGGGAAAGGGTTAGGTTTAGGATTAGGGTTATTGTGAGTGTGAGAGTAAGGGTTAGAGTTGGGGTTAGGCTTAGGGTTAGGGTGAGGGTTAGGGTTAGGGTTAGATTTAGGTTTAGGGTTAGGGTTAGGTTTACAGTGAGGGTTAGGGTTACGTTTAGGGTTAGAGTTAGGGTTAGGCTGAGGTTAAGGGTGTGGTTGAGGATTCCGGTTAGGTTTAGGGTTAGTGTTAGGGTTAAGTTTGCGGTGAGGTTATGCCTGAGGGTGAGGGTTATGGTTAGGGTTAAGATTAGGGTTAGTGATATGGTTAGTGTTATTGTTATTGTTAGGGTTAGAGTTACAGTGAGGTTGAGGGTAAGGGTGAGGTTTAGGGTTAGGATGAGGTCTACTGTGAGGTTTAGGGTTAGGGTTAGGGTTAGGGTGAGGGTGAGGTTTAGAGTCAGAGTTAGGATTAGGGGGAGGGTTAGGGTTAGGTTTCGGTTTAGGGTTAGTATTAGGGTTAGGGTGAGGGTGAAGGTTAGGTTGAGGTTTAGGGATAGGGTTAGGTTTAGGATTAGGGTTAGGGTGAGGGTGAGTATGAGGGTTAGGGTGAGGGTTAGGCTTAGGCTTAGGGTTAGGCTGAGGGTGAGGGTGGGTGTGAGGATTAGGGTTAGGGTGATGGTTCGTTTTAGGATGTTTTATTTTTAGGGTTAGGGTTAGAATTATGGTGAGGGTGAGGGTGAGGGTGAAGTTTAGGTTTAGGGTTAGGGTTAGGGTTAGTGTGAGGGTTAGTGTTAGTGTTAGGCTTAGTGTTAGGGTGAGGGTAAGTGTTAGGGTGAGGGTATGGGTTCGGGTGAGCGTTATGTGTAGGGTGAAGTTTAGGGTTAGGGTTAGAGTTATTGTTAGGTTTAGGTTTAGGGTTACGGTTAGGGTGAGTTTGAGGGTGAGGGTTAGGGTTAGGGTTAGGTTGAGTTTTAGGTTTGGGGTTAGGGTTAGAGTTAGGTTTAGGGTGAGGGGAGGTTTAGGGTTAGAGTAAGGGTTAGGGTGAGGGTTTGGGATAGGATTTGGGTTAGGGTGAGTGTGAGTGTGTGTGTTAGCGTTAGGTCTAGTGTTAGGCTAGGGTTAGGCTGAGGATGACCTTGAGGGTGAGGGTTAGGGTTAGGGTGAGGGTTAGGGTAAGGGTTGGGGGAGGGTTAGGATGAGGGTTAGGGTTAGGATTAGGGTTAGGGCAAGGGCTAGGTTGAGGGTGAGGTTTACTGTTAGGGTTAGAGTGAGGTTTATGGTTAGGGTTAGGGATAGTGTTAAGGTGAGCGTGAGGTTTAGGGTTAGATTTAGGTTTAGGGTGAGGATGAGGGTGAGGATTAGGGTTAGGGTTAGTGTTAGGTTTAGGGTTAGGGTTAGAGTGAGGGTTAGGGTTAGGGTTAGTGTTAAGTTAAGGTTAGGTTAAGGGTGAGGGTTAGGGTGAGCTTGAGGGTTAGGGTTAGGATTAGGATTAGCATTAGGGTTAGTCTGAGGGTGAGGGTGAGGGTGAGGGTTAGGGTGGGGATGAGGGTTACGGTTAGGGTGAAGGCCAGGGTGAGGGTTAGTGTTAGCGGTAGGGTTAGCGTGAGGTTTGGGGTTAGGGTGACGGTTAGGGTTAGTGTGAGGTTTAATGTTAGGGATAGGGTTAGTGTTAGGATTTGGGTAAGTGTTAGGGTGAAGGTTATCATTAGGGTGAAGTTTATGGTTCGGCTGAGGGTTAGGTTTAGGGTTATGGTTATTGTTAGGGTTAGGTTTAGGGTTACGGTTACGGTGAGGGTGAGGGTGATGGTTAGGGTTAGTGTTAGGATGAGGTTTAGGTTTATGGTTAGGGTTAGAATAAGAGCTAGGGTGATAGTGAGTTTTAAGTTTAGAGTTAGGGTTTGTGATAGGTTTAGGGTTAGGGTGGGGTTTACGGTTAGGGTTAGGGTTAGGGTTAGGGTGAGCTAGAGATTTAGGGTTAGATTTAGGGTTAGTGTTAGGGTGAGAGTTAGTGTTAGGGTTAATGTTAGTGTTAGGGTGAGGGTAAGTGTTAGGGTGAGCGTTTGTTAGGTTGAGGGTTTGGGTTAGGAAGAGGGTTATGGTTAGGGTGAGGGTTAGGGTTAGGGTTAGGGTTATTTTTAGGTTTCGGTTTAAGGTTAAGGTTACAGTGAGGGTGAGGGTTAGGCGTAGGGTTAGGGTGAGGTTTAAGGTGAGCGTGAGGTTTAGGGTTAGAGTTAGGGTTAGGGTGAGGGTTAGGTTGAGGGTTACGTTAGGGTTAGTGTTAGGGTGAGGCTGAGGGTGAGGGCTAGCGTTAGGGTTAGGGTTAGGATTAGGGTAAGGTTTAGGGTGAGTGTGCGGTTTACGGTTACTCTAGGGTCAGGCTGAGGGTGAGGGTGTGGGTGAGGGTTAGGGTTAGGTGGAGGGTTAGGGTTAGGGTTAGGATGCGAGTTAGGGTTCGGTTATGTTTAGGGTTAGGGTGAGGGTTAGAGTTACGGTGAGCATGAGTTTTAGGGTTTGGTTGAGAGTTAGGGTTAGGGTTAGGGTTAGGGTTAGGGTCAGGGTTAAGGTTAGGGTTAGGGTGAGGGTAAGGATGAGGATTAGTTTTAGCATTAGGGTTAGGGTGAGGGCTAGGTTGAGGGTAAGGGTTAGGTTTAGTGTTAGGTTAAGGTTTAGGGTTAGGGTTAGGTTTAGGTTGAGGGTTACGTTGAGGGTTAGTGTTACAGTGAAGGTGAGGATTAGGGTTAGGGTGAGGGTTAGGATTAGGGTTAGCATGAGGGTGAGTGTTAGGATTACAGTTAGTGTTAGGGTTAAGGTTAGGTTTAGGTTTAGGATTAGTGTTATTGTTAGGGTTAGGGTTAGAGTTATGGTGAGGGTGAGAGTGAGGGTGAGGGTGAGGGTTAGTGTTAGGGTTAGGGTGAGGTTTAGGGTTAGGGTTAGGATTAGGGATAGGGTGAAGGTTTGGTTTAGGGTTAGATTTAGGGTTAGTTGGAGGGTTAGGTCGACGGTTAGGGTTAGGGTTAGTTTTAGGGTTAAGGTTAGAGTGAGGGTTAGGTTGAGGTTTACGGTTATGGTTAGGGTTAGTGTTAGGATTAGGGTGAGAGTGAGGGTGAGGTTGAGGTTTAGGGTTAGGCTTAGGCTTAGGCTTAGGGTTAGGCTGAGGGTAAGGTTGGGGGTGAAAATTAGGTTTAGGGTGATGGTTAGAGTTAGGGCTAGGATGAGGATTAGGGTGAGGGGTAGGATTAGGATTAGGATTAGGTTGAGGGCTAGGGTGAGGATGAGGGTTAAGGTAAGGGTTAGGCTAAGGCTTAGGTTTAGGCTGAGAGTGAGGTTGAGGGTTAGGGTTAGGGTTAGGTTGACGGTTAGGTTTAAGGTTAGGGTGAGGGTTAGGATGAGGTTTGGCGTTAGGGTGAGTGTTAGGTTGATGATGATGGTAAGGGTAAAGATGAGGTTTAGGCTGAGGTTGAGGGTTAAGATAAGGGTGAGGTTTAGGGTTAAGTTTAGGGTTAGGGTTAGGGTTAGAGTTAGGGTTAGAGTGAGTGTTAGATTGAGGATTAGGGTTAGGGTTAGTGTGAGGTTTAGGGTGAGGATGAGGGTTAGGGTTAGGGTTTAGGTGAGGTTTAGGATTAGGGTCAGGGTTAGGGTTAGTGTGAGGGTTAGTGTTAGTGTTCGGTTAGTGTTAGGGTGAGGGTAAGTGTTAGGGTGAGGGTTAGGGTTAGGGTGAGGGTTATGGTTAGAGTGAGGGTGAGGGTTAGGATTAGGGTTAGAGTGAGGTTTAGTGTTAGGGTTAGGGTTAGAATTAGGGTTAGGGTTAGGGAGACATTTAGGGTTAGGTTGAGGGTTAGCGTTAGGTTGCCGGTTAGCGTGGGGGTGAAGGTAAAGGAAAAGTTCAGGGTTAGGCTGATTCTGAGGGTTACGCTATGGGTGAGTGTTAGGGTTTGGGTGAGGGTTAGTGTTAGCGTTAGGGTGAGGTTGAGGTTTCGATTGATGATTAGTATTAGGGTTAGTGTGAGATTTAAGGTGAGGATGAGGGTTTGGGTTACGCTGAAGACTAGGGTGAGGGTGAGGGTTAGGGTTAATGTTAGGGTGAGGTTTAGGGTTAGGGTGATGTTTAGGGTTAGTGTGAGAGTTAAGGTTAGGGTTAGGGTTAGTGTTAGGATGAGGGTAAGTGTTAGGGTGAGGTTTAGGATTACGGTGAGTATTAAGTTTAGGGTGAGGGTTAGGGTTAGGATAAGTGTAAGGTTGAGGGCTAGGCTAAGGGTTAGGGTGAGGGTTAGGGTTAGGGATAGGGATAGGTTTAGGATTAGGGTTAGGGTGAGGGTGAATGTGAGAGTTAGGACTAGTGTTTTGGTTAGGCTTAGAGTTAGGATGAGGTTTAGGGTTAGGGTTTGGGTAGGGTAAGGTTGAGTCTGAGGTTTAGGGTTAGGTTTAGGGTTAGTGTTAGTGTTAGGGTTAGTGTTAGGGTTCCAGGGAGGGTTGGGGTTCGGGACAGGGTTAGGTTTAGGCTTAGATTTAGGGTGAAGGTTAGGATGAAGATTAGGTTTACGATTAGGGTTAGGGTTCGGGCTAGGGTAAAGGTGAGGATTAGGGTTAGTGTTAGGGTAAGGTTTAGGGTTAGGGTTAGAATTAGGGTGAGGGTTAGGATGAGCGTTAGGGTTACATTGAGGATGACGGTTAGGGTGAGGATGAAGATTAGGGTTAGTTTTAGGGTTAGGGTGTGGTTGAGTGTTAGCATTAGGGTTAGGGTTATGGTTAGGTTTGGGTTTAGGGTTAGGATTACTGTTATTGTAAGGGTTGGGGTTAGAGTTATGGTGAGGGTGAGGGTGAGGGTGAGTGTTAGGGTTAGGGTGAGGTTTAGGGTTATGGTTAGGATTAGGGTTAGGGTGAGGGTGAGGATTATGGTTAGATTTAGGTTTAGTTGGAGGCTTAGGTCGAGGGTTAGAGTTACGGTAAGTGTTAGGGTTAAGGTTAGGTTGAGGGTTAGGTTGAGGTTTAGGGTTAGGGTTAGGGTTAGGTTTAGAGTTAGGGTAAGAGTGAGGGTGAGGGTGAGGTTTAGGGTTAGGGTTAGGCTTAGGCTTCGGGTTAGGCTGAGGGTGAGGGTGGGGGTGAAGATTAGGGTTAGGGTGATGGTTAGTGTTAGGGTTAGGGTTAGAGTTAGGCTTAGGGTGAGGGTTAGGTTTAGGATTAGGGTTAGGGTGAGGTTGAGTGTTAACATTAGGGTCAGGTTTAGGGATAGGGTTAGGTTTAGGGTTAGGATTAGTGTTATTGTTAGGGTTAGGTTTAGATTTATGGTGAGGGTGAGGGTTAGGGTTAGGGTTAGGATGAGTTTTAAGGTTAAGGTTAGGGTTTGGGTTAGGGTGAGGGTGAGGTTTAGGTTAGATTTAGGTCTATTTGGAGGGTTAGTTCGAGGGTTAGGGTTAGGGTTAGTGTTAGGTTTAAAGTTAAGGTTAGGGTTAGGTTGAGGTTTAGGGTTAGGGTTAAGTTTAGGGTTAGGATTAGTGTTAGGGTGAGGCTGAGTATGAGGTTTAGGGTTAGGGTTAGTCTTAGGCTTAGGGTTAGGCTGAGGGTGAGGGTGGGGGTGAGTATTAGGGTTAGGGTGATGGTTAGGGTTAGGGTTAGGGTGAGGGTTAGTGTTAGGGTTAGGGTTAGATTTAGGGTTAGGTTGAGGGTGAGGTTTACGGGTAGAGGTAGGCTTAGGGTGAGGGTTAGGGTTAGAGTGAGGCTTAGGGTGGGGGTGACGGTAAGGGTAAATGTGAGGGTTAGGCTGAGCGTGAGGGTTACGGTAAGGGTGAGTGTTAGGTTTAGGGTGAGGGTTAGGGATAGTGTTAGGGTGAGAGTGAGGGTTAGATTGAGGATGAGTGTTAGGGTTAGTTTGAAGTTTAGGGTGATTGTGAGGGTTAGGGTTAGGGCGAGTTCTAGGGAGATGGTGAGGTTTAGGGTTAGTGTTAGGGTGAGTGTAAGTGTTAGGGTGAGGGTTAGGGTGAGGGTTATGTTTAGGGTGAGGTTTAGGGTTAGGGTTAGGGTTATTGTTAGCATTAGGGTTAGGATTAAGTATGGTGACGGTGAGGGTGAGGGTTAGGTTTAGGGCTAGGTTGAGGTTTAGAGATAGGGTTAGGATTAGGGTCAGGGTGAGGTTTAGTGTTAGAGTTAGGGTTAGGGTGAGGATGAGGGTGAGGGTTAGGGTTAGGATTGATGTTAGGTTTAGGCTTAAGGTGAGGGTTAGGTTGAGGGTGAGGATTAGGGTTAGGTTTAGGAGCAGGATTAGGGTTAGTGTTATGGTGAGTGTGAGAGTTAGGGTTAGGGTTAGGGATAGTCTTAGGGTTAGGCTGAGGCTGAGGGTGAGGGTTGTGTTAGGGTGAGGTTTAGGGTTAGGGTTAGGGTGAGTGTGAGGGTTAGGGTTAGGGTTAGGCTTAGATTAGGCTGAGATTAAAGGTGTCGGTTAGGGTTAGGATTAGTGTTAGGGTGAGGTTTAGGGTTTGGGTTAGGGTTAGAGTTAGGGTTAGTGTGATGGTGAGGTTTAGGGTTAGTTAGGGTTAGGGTGAGGTTTAGGTTGAGGGTTATGGTAAGGGTTAGTGTTAGGATTACCGTTAGGGTGAGAGTTAGCGGGAATTTTAGGGTTTGGGTTGGGGATAGGATTAGGGTTAGAGTGAGGGTGAGTGTGTGTGTTAGGTTTAGGTTTAGGGTTAGACTTAGGGTTAGGCTGAGGGTGAGGTTGAGGGTGAGGGTTAGCGTTAGGCAGAGGGTTAGGATGAGGGTTAGGTTTCGGATTAGGGTTAGGGTAAAGGCTAGGGTGAATGTGAGGTTGAGGGTTAAAGTTAGGGTTAGGGTTATTGTGATGGTGAGGTTTAGGGTTAGAGTTAGTGTTAGGGTGCGGCTGAGGGTGAGGGTTAGGGTTAGGGTTAGGGTTAGGTTTTGGGTTAGGTTTAGGGTGAGGCTTAGGGTCACGGTGAGGGTTAGGGTTAGGGTTAGGATTATGATTAGTGTTAGGGTTATGGTGAGTGTGAGGGTTAAGGTTAGGTTTAGGGTTAGGATTAGGGTTAGGGTGAGGATGAGTGAGTGTGTTAGGGTTAGGTTTAGGTTTATGCTAAGGGTTATGCTAAACGTGAGGTTGAGGGTGAGGGTTAGGGTTAGGTTGAGCTTTAGGGTAAGGGTTATGGAGAGGGTTAGGATGAGGGTTAGGGTGAGAATGAGTGTGAGGGTTAGGGTTAGTGTTAGGGTGAGGGTTAGGATGAGGGTCAGGATTAGGTTTAAGATCAGGACTAGGGTGAGGGTGAGGTTTAGGGTTAGGGTTAAGGTTAGTGTTAGGGTTAGGATTAGTGTGAGGGTGAGGTTTAGGGTTAGAGTTAGGGTAAGGCTGAGGCTAAGTTTGAGAGTTAGGTTTAGGGTTAGTGTTAGAGTTAGGTTTAGGGTGAGGGTTAGCGTGAGGGTGAGGATTAGGTTTAGGGTTAGAATTAGGATTAGAGTAAGGGTTAGCATGAGTGTGAGGGTTAGGTTTATGC
The DNA here is from genome assembly GCF_024711535.1 of Dipodomys merriami. NCBI lineage: Eukaryota > Metazoa > Chordata > Mammalia > Rodentia > Heteromyidae > Dipodomys > Dipodomys merriami. Next base: position 6,129,894 of record NW_027206324.1, on the reverse strand, counting down.
TTAGGGTTAGGCTGAGGATGAGGGGGAGGGTGAGGCTTAGGGTTCGGTTGAGGTTTAGCCTTAGGGTAAGGATGAGGGTTAGGTTCAGTGTTAGTGTGAGGGTTACCATGAGGATTAGGGTTACGATTAGGGTTAGGGTTAGGGCTAGGGTGAGGGTGAGGATTAGGGTTAGTGTTAGGGTAAGGTTTAGGGTTAGGGTTAGGGTTAGGGTGAGGGTTAGGTTTAGGGTTAGCTTTAGATTTATGGTGAGGGTGAGGGTTAGGTTGACAGTTAGGGTTAGGGTTAGGGTGAGGTTTAGTGTTAGGGTTAGGATTAGGGTGAGGGTGAGGATTAGGGTTAAATTTAGGTTTAGTTGGAGGGTTAGGTCGAGGGTTAGGGTTAGGGTTAGTTTTAGGTTTAAGGTTAGGGTCAGGGTTAAGTTGAGGTTTAGTGTTGGGTTAGGTTTAGGGTTAGGATTAGGGTTGGGTTGAGGGTGAGTGTGGGGGTGAGGATTAGGGTTAGGGTGATGGTTAGGGTTAGGGTAACAGTGAGGGATAGTGTTAGGGTTAGGTTTAGAGTTAGGTTTAGGTTTAGGGTGAGGTTTAGGGGTAGAGTTAGGGTTAGGGTGAGGGGTAGTGAAAGAGTGAGTGTTAGCGTTAGAGTGAGGGTTAGGGTGGGGGTGACGGTAAGGGTAAAGATGAGGGATAGGATGAGGGTGAGGGTTTGGGCAAGGGTGAGGTTTAGGGTTAGGGTGAGGGTTAGGTTGAGGGTTAGGGTGAAGGTGAGGGTTAGATAGTGGTTTAGTGTTAGGGTTGGTGTGAAGTTTAGGGTGAGGATTAGGGTTAGGGTTAGGGAGAGGGATAGGGAGAGGGTGCTGTTTTGGGTTAGGGTGATGGTTATGGTTACTGTTAGGGTTAGGGTTAGTGTTAGGGTGAGGGTAAGTGTTAGGGTGGGGGTTAGTGTTAGGGTGAGGGTAAGTGTTAGGCTGAGGGTTAAGGTTAGGGTGAGGGTTATGTTTAGAGTGAGGGTTAGGTTAGGGTTAGGATTATTGTTAGCATTAGGGTTAGAGTTACATTTATGGTGAGGGTGAGGGTGAGGGTTAGGGTTAGGGCTAGGATCAGGTTTAGGGATAGGGTTAGGGTTCGGGTTACGGTCAGGATGAGGTTTAGTTTTAGAGTTAGGGTTAGGGTGAGGCTGAGGGTGAGGGTTAGGGTTAGGATTAATGTAAGGGTTAGGCTTAAGGTGAGGGTTAGTTTGAGGGTGAGGGTTAGAGTTAGAGTTAGGAGTAGTATTATAGTTTTTGTTAGGGTGAGTGTGTGGGTGCGTATTATGGTTAGGGTTAGGCTTAGTGTTAGGCTGAGGTTGAGGGTGAGGGTTAGGGTAGGATGAGATTTAGGGTTAGGGTTAGGATGAGTGAGTGGGTTAGGGTTAGTTTTCGGCTTAGTATTAGGCTGAGGGTGAGGGTGTGGTTTAAGGTTAGGGTGAGGGTTAGGGTTATGGGAAGGGTTAGGATGAGGGTTAGGGTTAGGATTAGGGTTAGGGTGAGGGTGAGTGTGTGTGTTAGGGTTAGGTTTAGGGTTAGGCTTAGGGTTAGGCTGAGGGTGAAGTTGCGGATGAGGGCTAGGGTGAGGGTGAGGTTTAGGTTTAGGGTTAGGTTGAGGGTAGGGTCAGGGCTATGGTGACTGTGAAGGTTAGGGTTAAGTTGAGGGTTAGGGTTCAGATTAGGGTTAGGGTGAGGTTGTGGGTGAGGGTTAGGTTTAGTGTTAGGGTGAGGGTTAGGTTGAGTGTTAAGGTTAGGATTAGGGTTAGGGTGAGGGCTAGGATGAGGTTGAGGTTTAGGGTTAGGGTTAGGGTGGGGTTAAGGGTTAGGGTTAGGGTTAGTGTTAGATTTAGGGTTAGGCTGAGAGTGAGGGTTACGCTTAGCATAAGGATTAGGTTTAGGGTAAGGGTTAGGGTGAGTTTGAGTGTTAGGGTTAGGGTTAGGCTTAGTGTTAGGGTGAGGGTGAGGGTGAGGTTGAGGGTTAGGGTTAGGGTGAGGGTTAGGGTTAGGGTGAGAGTTCGGATTTGGTTATGTTTAGGGTTAGGGTGAGGGTTAGGGTTATGGGGAGGGTTAGTATGAGGGTTAGGGTTAGGATTAGGGTTAGGGTTAGGGTGAGTGTGTGTGTTAGGGTTAGGTTTAGGGTTAGGCTTAGGGTTAGGCTGAGGGTGAAGTTGAGGGTGAGGGTGAGGTTTAGATTTAGGGTTAGGGTGAGGGTTAGGGTTTGGGTAAGGGTGAGAGTTAGGGTTCGGTTTAAGTTTAGGGTTAGGTTGAGGTTTAGGGTAACGGCTATGGTGAGGGTGAGGGTTAGGGTTAGGTTGAGGGTTAGGGTTCACATTAGGGTTAGGGTGAGGGTGGGGGTGAGGGTGAGGTTTAGGGTTAGAGTTAGGGTGAGTTTTAGGGTTAGTGTTAGGGTTAGTGTTAGATTTAGGGTTAGGTTGAGAGTGAGGGTTAGGCTTAGGGTAAGGATTGGGTTTAGGGTAAGGGTTAGGGTGAGTTTGAGTGTTCGGGTTAGGGTTAGGCTTAGTGTTAGGCTGAGGGTGAGGGTGAGGTTGAGGGTTAGGGTTAGGGTGAGGTTTAGGGTTAGGTTTAGTGTTAGGGTGATAATTCGTGTTCGGTTATGTTTAGGGTTAGGTTAAGGTTTAGGGTTATGGTTACTGTGAGCTTGAGGTTTAGGGTTAGGTTTAGAGTTAGGGTTAGTGTTAGGGTTTGGGTGAGGGTTAAGGTTAGGGTTAGGGTGAGGGTAAGGATGAGGATTAGGGTTAGGATTAGGGTTAGTGTGAGGCCTAGGGTGTGGTGAGGGTTAGGGTTAGTGTTAGATTAAGGTTTAGGGTTAGGGTTAAGGTTAGGGTGAGGGTTAGGTTGAGGGTTAGGGTTACAGTGAGAGTGAAGATTAGGGTTAGGGTGAGGGTTAGGGTTAGGATTTGGGTTAGCATGAGTGTGTGTGTTAGGTTTAGGGTTAGATTTAGGGTTATGTTTAGGGTTAGGGTTAGTGTTATTTTTAGGGTTATGGTTAGAGTTATGGTGAGGGTGAGGGTTAGGATTAGGATTAGGGTGAGGTTTAGGGTTAGGGTTAGGATTAGGGTTACGGTGAGGGTGAGGATTAGGGTTAGATTTAGGGTTAGTTGGAGGGTTAGGTCGAGGGTTTGGGTAAGGGTTAGTTTTAGGGTTAAGGATAGGGTGAGGGTTAGGTTGAGCTTTAGGGTTATGGTTAGCATTCGGGTGAGGATTAGGGTGAGGGTGAGGGTGATTGTGAGGGTTAGGGTTAGGCTTAGGCTTAGGCTTAGGGTTAGGCTGAGGGTGAGGGTGGGGGTTAGAAAACGTTTAGGGTGATGGTTAGGGTTAGGGTTAGGTTGAATTTAGTCTGATAGTTAGCATTAAGATTAGGGTTTGGGTGAGGGCTAGGGTGAGGGTGAGGGTTTGGGTTAGGGTGATGGTTAGGTTTATGGTTAGGGTGAGGATTAGGATGAGGTTTAGGGTTAGTGTGAGGTTTACGGTTAGGATGAAGTTTAGGGTTAGGGTGAGGGTGAGGGTTAGAATTAGGGTTAGGGTAAGGGCTAGGATTAGGGTGAGGATTAGGGTTAGTGTTAGGGTGAGGTTTAGGGTTAGGGTTAGGGTTAGGTTGAGGGTTAGGATGAGGGTTAGGGTTAGGGTTAGTTTTAGGTTTAAGGTTAGGGTCAGGTTTAGGTTGAGGTTTGGGGTTAGGGTTAGGTTTAGGGTTAGGATTAAGTTTAGGGTGAGGGTGAGTGTGAGGTTTAGGTTTAGGGTTATGCTTAGGCTTAGGGTTAGGCTGAGGGTGAGGGTTGGTTTGAGGATTAGATTTAGGGTGATGGTTAGGGTTAGGGTTATGGTGAGGGATAGTGTTAGGGTTAGGGTTAGAGTTAAGGTTAGGGTGAGGGTGAGGTTTAGGGGTTTAGAGTTAGGGTTAGGGTGAGGGTTAGCGTTAGAGTGAGGGTTATTGTTAGGGTTAGGGATAGTTTTAGGGTGAGGGTTAGGTTTCGGGTGAGGTTAAGTGTTAGGGTGAGGGTTAGCGTTAGGGTGTGGATTATGGTTAGGGTGAGGGTTAGGGTTAGGGTTAGGATTATTGTTAGCATTAGGGTTAGGGTTAAGGTTCTGGTGAGGGTGAGGGTGAGGGTTAAGGTTACGGCAAGGATGAGGTTTAGTTATATGGTTAGCGTTAGGGTTAGCGTCAGGGTGAGTTTTAGTGTTAGAGTTAGGTTTAGGATGAGTCTGAGGGTGAGAGTTAGGTTTAGGATTAATGTTAGGGTTAGGCTTAAGGTGAGGGTTAGGTTGAGGGTGAGGGTTAGAGTTAAGGTTAGGAGTAGGATTAGGTTTAGAGTTAGGGTGAGTGTGAGGGTTAGTGTTAGGGTTAGGGATAGGCTTAGGGTTAGGCTGAGGTTGAGGTTGAGGGTTATGTTTAGGGTGAGTTTTAGGGTTAGGGTTAGTGTGAGTGTGAGTGTTAGGGTTAGGGTCAGGCTTAGGATTAGGCTGAGGGTGAGGGTGGGTTAGGGTTAGGGTGAGGTTTAGGGTTATGCGGAGGGTTAGGATGAGTGTTAGGGTTAGGATTAAGGTTAGGTTGAGGGTGAGTGTGTGTGTTAAGGTTAGGTTTAGGGTTAGGCTTAGGGTTAGGCTGTGGGTGAGGTTGATGTTAAGGGTTAGGGTTAGGGTAAGGGTTAGGGGGAGGTTTAGGAAGAGGGTTATGGTTAGGATTAGGGTTGGGTGAGGGCTAGGGTGAGGGTAAGGTTTAGGGTTAGGGTTAGGGTTAGGGTTAGGGTTAGGTTTAGGGTTAGGGTTAGGGTTAGGGTTAGGGTTAGGGTTAGGGTTAGGGTGAAGGTGAGGTTTAGATTTAGAGTTAGGGTTAGGGTGAGGCTGAGATTGAGGGTTAGGGTTAGAATTAGTGTTAGATTTAGGGTTAGGTTGAGGGTAAGGGTTAGGCTTAGGGTTAGGATTAGGTTTAGGGTAAGGGTTAGGGTGAGTGTGAGCCTTAGGGTTAGAGTGAGAGTTAGGGTTTGGTTATGTTTAGGGTTAAGGTGAGGGTTAGGGTCAGGGTTACGGTGAACTTGAGGTTTAGGGTTAGGTTGAGAATTAGGGTTAACGTTAGGGTATGGGTGAGGGTTAATTTTAGGGTTAGGGTGAGGGTAAGGATGAGGATTAGGGTTATGATCAGGCTTAGGGTGAGGGCTACGGTGAGGTTGAGGGTTAGGGTTAGTGTTATATTAAGGTTTCGTGTTTGGTTTATGGTTAGGGTGAGGGTTAGGTTCAGTATTCGGGTTACGGTGAGGGTGAGGATTAGGGTTAGGGTGAGGGTTAAGTTTAGTATTAGGGTTAGCATGAGGTTTAGTGATAGGATTAGGGTTAGGGTTAGGGTGAGGGTTAGGTTTAGGGTTAGGATTAGTGTTATTGTTAGGTTTAGGGTTAGAGTTATGGTGAGGGTGAGGGTGAGGGTGAGGGTTAGGGTTAGGGTGAGGTTTAGCGATAGGGTTACAATTAGAGTTAGGGTGAGCTTGAGGTTTAGGGTTAGATTTAGTGTTAGTTGGAGGGTTAGTTCGAGGGTTAGGGTTAAGGTTAATTTTAGGCTTAGGGATAGGGTGAAGGTTAGGTTGAGGTTTAGGGTTGTGGTTAGGGTTAGGGTTAGGATAAGGGTGAGGGTGAAGGTGAGTGTGAGGGTTAGGGTTAGGGTTAGGCTTAGGCTTAGGTTTAGGCTGAGGGTGAGGGTGGGGGTGAGGATTAGGTTTAGGGTGATGGTTAGGGTTAGGGTTAGTGTGAGGGTTATGATGAGGGTTAGAATTAAAATTAGGGTTATGGTGAGGGCTAGGGTGAGGGTGAGGGTTAGGTTTAGGGTGATGGTTAAGTTTACGTTTAGGATGAGTTTAGGATGAGGTTTAGGGTTAGGGTGAGGTTTTGGGTGAGGATGATGTTAAGGGTAAAGGTGAGGTTTAGGCTGAGGGTGAGGGTTAAGTTAAGGGTGAGGGTTAGGGATAGGTTTAGGGTTAGGGTGAGGTTTAGATTGAGGATTAGGGTTAGGGTTTGTGTGAGGTTTAGGGTGAGGTTGAGGGTTAGGGTTAGTGTGAGGGTGAGGGTTAGAATTAGGGTTAGGGTGAGGTCTAGGGTGAGGGTGAGGGTTAGGATTAGGGTTATGGTTAGGGTGAGGTTTATGATTAGGCTGAGGGTTAGGTTTAGTGTGAGGGTTAGTTTTAAGGTTAGGGTTAGTGTTAGGATGAGGGTTAGTGTTAGGGTGAGGATTAGAGTTAGGGTGAGTGTTATGCTTAGGTTGAGGGTTAGGGTTCTGGTTAGGGTTATTGTTAGGTTTAGGATAAGGGTTACGGTTCAGGTGAGGGTGAGGGTTAGTGTTAGGGTTAAGGTGAAGTTTAGTGTTAGGGTTAGGGTTAGAGTTAAGGTTAGGGTGAGGGTGAGGTATAGGGGTACAGTTAGGTTTAGGATGAGGGTTAGGGTTAGTGTGGGGGTGATGGTAAGGGTAAAGATGAGGGTTAGGCTGAGGATGAGGGTTATGGTAAGGGTGAGTTTTAGGGTTAGGGTGAGGTTTAGTGTTATTTTTAGGGTGAGGTTGAGGGTTATATTGAGGATTAGTGTTAGGTTTAGTGTGAGGTTTAGGGTGAGGATGAGGGTGAGGGTTAGGGTTAGGGTTATGGAGAGTTGGAGGGTTTAGGTTAGTGTTAGGGTGAGGTTTAGGTTTAGGGTGATTTTTAGGCTTAGTGTGAGGTTTAGTGAGAGGGTTAGGGTTAGTGTTAGGGTGAGGGTAAGTGTTAGAGTGAGGGTTAGGGTTAGGGTGAGGGTTATGGTTTGGGTGAGGGTTAGGTTAGGGTTAGGTTTATTGTTAGGGTTAGGGAAAGGGTTAAGGTTACGGTGAGGGTGAGGGTTAGGGTTAGGTTTAGGATGAGGGTTAGGATTAGGGTTAGTGTTAAAGTTAGGGTTAGGCTGAGGGTTAGGGTTAGGTTTAGGCTTAGGCTTAGGCTTAATTTTAGGCTGAGCATGAACTTGAGTGTTAGGGTGAGGGTTAGGGTTAGGGATAGGTTTAGGGTGACTGTTAGGATGAGGTTTAGGATTAGGATAAGTGTAAGGGTGAGAGCTAGGCTGAGGGTTAGTGTGAGGGTTAGGGTAAGGGATAGGGCTTGGTTTAGGATTAGGGTTAGGGGGAGGGTGAGTGTGAGAATTAGGATTAGGGTTAGGGTTAGGCTTAGAGTTAGGATGAGGTTTAAGGTTAAGGTTTGGGATAGGGTGAGGGTGAGGCTGAGTATTAGGTTTCGGTTTAAGGTTAGGTTTAGGGTTAGTGTTAGGGTTAGGGTTATGATTAGGGTTAGGGTTACGGTGAGGGTTAGGGTTAGGGTTAGGTTTAGCCTTAGAGTTAGGGTGAGGGTTATGGTTAGGGTTTGGGTTAGGGTCAGGGTGAGGCTGAGGATTAGGGTTAGTTTTAGGGTTAGGTTTGGCTTTAGGGTTAGTGTTAGTTTTAGGGTTATGGTTAGGGTTACGCTGAGGGTTAGGGTTAGGGTTAGGGTTAGGCTGAGGGTGAGGTGGGGGTGAGGATTAGTGTTATGTTTAGGGTTAGGCTTAGGTTTAGGGTTATGTTTAGGGTGAAGGTTAGGATTAGGGTTATGGTTATTGTTAGGGTTAGGTTTAGGGTTAAAGTTGCCCTGAGGGTGAGGGTGAGGGTTAGGGGTAGGGTTAGGTTGAGGTTTAGGGTTTAGGTTAGGGTTAGAGTTAAGTTTAAGGTGAGGGTGAGGTTTAGCGTCAGAGTTAGGTTTAGGGTGAGGGTTAGGTTGAGTGTTACGTTTAGAGTTAGGGTTAGGGTTAGCGTTAGGGTGAGATTTACGGGGAGGTTTGGGTTAGGGAAAGGGTTAGGATTAGGGTTAGGTTGAGGGTGCTTGTGTTTGTTAGGGTTAGGTTTAGGGTTAGGATTAGGGTTAGGCTGAGGGTGAGGTTGATGGTGAGGGTTAGGGTTACTGTGAGGGTTAGGGTAAGGGTTGGGGGAGGGTTAGGATGAGTGTTAGGATTAGGTTTAGGGTTAGGGTGAGATCTAGGGTGTGAGTGAGGTTTAGGTTTAGGGTTAGGATGAGGGTTAGGTTTAGGGTTAGGGTGAGAGTTAGGGTACGTTTTAAGTTTAGGTTTAGGTTGAGGGTTAGGGTAAGGGTTACGGTGAGGTTGAGGGTTAGGTTTCAGATGAGGGTTAGGGTGAGGGTGAGGGTGAAGGTTAGGTTTAGTGTTTGGGTGAAGGTTAGGATGAGAGTTAGGGTTAGGATTAGGGTTAGGGTGAGGGTTAGGGTTAGGGTGAGGTTTAGGGTTAGGTTTAGGTTTAGGGTGAAGCTGAGGTTGAGGGTTAAGGTTAGGGTTAGGATTAGGTTTTGGTTAAGGGTTAGGGTGAGTGTGAGCGTTATGGTTAGGGTTAGGGTTAGGCTTAGAGTTAGGCTAAGGGTTAGGTTTAGGGTGAGGGTTAGGGTTAGGGTGAGTTAGGGTTAGGGTTAGGGTGAGAGTTAGGGTTCGGTTAAGTTTAGGGTTAGGGTCAGTGTTAGGGTTAGCGTTACGGTGAGCATGAGGGTTAGGGTTAGGTTGAGGGTTATGGTTAGGGTTAGGGTGAGGGTGAGGGTTATGTTTAGGGTTAGGATGAGAGTAAGGATGAGGATTAGGTTTAGCATTAGCGTTAGGGTGAGGGCTAGGGTGATGTTGATGGTTAGGGTTAGTGTTAGATTAAAGTTTAGGGTTAGGGTTAGGGTGAGGGTTAGCTTGAGGGTTAGGGTTAGGGTGAGGGTCAGGGTTAGGCTTAGGATGAGGGTTAGGTTTAGGATTAGTGTTAGGGTGAGGGGGAGTTTTAGGATTAGGGTTAGGTTTAGGGTTAGGGTTAGGTTTAGGGTTAGGATTAGTGTTATTGTTATGGTTAGGATTAGAGTTATGGTGAGGGAGAGGGTGAGTGTTAGGGTTAGGTTTAGGGTGAGGTTTAGGATTCGGGTTAGGATTAGGGTGAGTGTGAGGTTTAGGGTTAGGTTTAGGGTTAGTTGGAGGGTTGGGTCGAGGGTGAGGGTTATGTTTAGTTTTAGGATTAAGGTTAGGGTGAGGGTTAGGTTGAGGTTTAGGGTTAGGGTTAGGGTTAGGGTTAGGATTACGGTGAGGGTGAGGATGAGTGTGAGGGTTAGGGTTAGGCTTAGGCTTAGGCTTAGGGTTAGGCTGAGGGTGAGGGTGGGGGTGATGATTAGGTTTAGGGTGATGGTTAGGGTTAGGGTTAGTCTGAGGGTTAGGATGAGGGTTAGTATTAGGATTAGGGTTAGGGTGAGGGCTAGGGGGCAGGGGAGGGTTAGGTTTAGGGTGATAGTTAGGTTTACGTTTAGAGTGAGGGTTAGTATGAGTTTTAGGGTCAGGATGATGTTAAGGGTAAAGGTGAGGTTTAGGCTAAGGGTGAGAGTTAAGTTAAGGGTGAGGATTAGGGTTTGGTTTAGGGTTAGGGTGAGGTTTAGATTGAGGATTAGGGTTAGGGTTAGTGTGAGGTTTAGGTTGAGGATGAGGGTTAGGGTTAGTATGAGGGTGAGGGTTAGAATTAGGGTTAGGGTGAGGTCTAGGGTGAGGGTGAGGGTTAGGATTAGGGTTAGTGTTAGGGTGAGGTTTACGATTAAGGTGAGGGTAAGGGTTAGTGTGAGGCTTAGTGTTAGGGTTAGGGTTAGTGTTAGGATGAGGTTTATTGTTAGGGTGAGGGTTAGATTTAGGGCGAGGGTTCTGGTTAGGTTGAGGTTTAGGGTTCTGGTTAGGGTTATTGTTAGGTTTAGGGTTAGGGTTCCGGTTCAGGTTAGGGTGAGTGTTAGAGTTAGTGTTAGGGTGAGGTTTATTGTTAGGGTTAGGGTTAGAGTTAGGGTTAGGGTGAGGGTGAGGTATAGGGGTACAGTTAGGTTTAGGATGAGGGTTAGATTTAGTGTGCGGGTTAGCGTAGGTGTGACGGTAAGGGTAAAGATGAGGGTTAGGCTGAGGGTGAGGGTTACTGTAAGGGTGAGGGTTAGGGTTAGGGTGAGGGTTAGTGTTAGCTTTAGGGTGAGGGTGAGGGTTATATTGAGGATTAGTGTTAGGTTTAGTGTGAGGTTTAGGGTGAGGATGAGGGTTAGGTTTAGGGTGAGGGCTATGGTGAGTTTGAGAGTTAAGGTTAGTGTTAGTGTGAGGTTTAGTGTTAGGGCGATTTTTAGGGTTAGTGTGAGGGTTAGGGTTAGTGTTAGGGTGAGGGTAAGTGTTAGGGTGAGGGTTAGGGTTAGGGTAAGGTTTATGGTTAGGGTGAGGGTTAGGTTAGGGTTAGGTTTATTGTGAGGGTTAGGGATAGGGTTAAGGTTACGGTCAGGGTGAGGGTTAGGGTTAGGGTTAGGATGAGTTTTAGGTTTAGGGTTAGTGTTAGAGTTATGGTTAGGCTGAAGGTTAGGGTTAGGTTTAGGCTTAGGCTTAGGCTTAGGCTGAGCATTAGCTTGAGTGTTAGGCTGAGGATTAGGGTGAGCGTTAGGGTAAGGGATAGGGTTTTGTTTAGGATTAGGGTTAGGTTGAGGGTGCGTGTGAGGGTTAGGATTAGGGTTAGGGTTAGGCTTAGAGTTAGGATGAGGGTTAGGGTTAGGGTTTGGGTTAGGGTGAGGGTGAGGATGAGTATTAGGGTTAGGTTTAGGGTTACGTTTAGTATTAGTATTAGGATTAGGGTTATGGTTAGGGTTAGGATTATGTTGAGGTTTAGGTTTAGGGTTAGGGTTAGGCTTAGAGTTAGGATGAGGGTTGTGGTTAGGGTTTGGGTTAGGGTCAGGGCGAGACTGAGGATTAGGGTTAGTTTTAGGGTTAGGTTTAGCGTTAAGGTTAGTGTTAGGTTTAGGGTTAGTGTTAGGGTTACAGTGAGGGTTAGGGTTAGGGGTAGGGTTAGGCTGAGGGTGAGGTGGGGTGAGGATGAGTGTTATGGTTAGGGTTATTCTTAGGGTTAGGGTTATGTTTAGGGTGAGGGTTAGGATTAGGGTTAGGGTTATTGTTAGGGTTAGGGTTAGGGTTAAATTTACAGTGAGGGTGAGGGTGAGGGTGAGGTTTAGGGTTAGGGTTGGGTTGAGGTTTAGGGTTTAGGTCAGGGTTAGTGTTAGGTTTAGGGCGAGGGTGAGGTTTAGGGTTAGAGTTAGGTTTAGGGTGAGGGTTAGGTTGAAGGTTAGGGTTAGAGTTATGGTTAGGGTTAGCTTTAGTTTGAGAGTTACGGGGACGGTTTGGGTTAGGATTAGGGTTAGGTTGAGGGTGCTTGTGTTTGTTAGGGTTAGGTTTAGGGTTAGGCTTAGGGTTAGGCTGAGGTTGAGGTTGCGGGTGAGGGTTAGGGTTACTGTGAAGGTTAGGGTAAGGGTTAGGGGGAGGGTTAAGAAGAGGGTTAGGGTAAGGATTAGGGTTAGGGTGAGATCTAGGGTGTGGTTGAGGTTTAGGTTTAGGGTTAGGATAAGGGTTAGGTTAAGGGTTAGGGTGAGAGTTAGGGTTTGTTTTAAGTTTAGGTTTAGGTTGAGGGTTAGTGTAAGGGTTACGGTGAGGGTGAGGGTTAGGGTTAGGTTGAGGGTTAGGGTTCGGATGAGGGTTAGGGTGAGGGTGATGGTGAGGGTTAGGGTTAGTGTTTGTGTGAAAGTTAGGATTAGGGTTAGGGTGAGGGCTAGGGTGAGGGTGAGGGCTAGGGTGAGGGTGAGGTTCAGGCTTATGTTTAGGGTTAGGGTGAAGCTGAGGTTGAGGGTTAAGATTAGGGTTAGGATTAGGTTTAGGGTAAGGGTTAGGGTGAGTGTCAGCGTTAGGGTTAGTGTTAGGGTTAGGCTTAGGGTTAGGCTAAGGGTGAGGGTTAGGGTTAGGGTGAGTTAGGGTTAGGGTTAGGGTGAGTGTTAGGGTTCGGTTAAGTTTAGGGTTAGGGTCAGTGTTAGGGTTAGGGTTACGGTGAGCGTGATGGTTAGGGTTAGCTTGAGGGTTAGGGTTAGGTTGAGGTTTAGGGTTAGGGTTAGGGTTAGGGTGAGGGCTAGGGTGATGGTGATGGTTAGGGTTAGGGTTAGATTAAAGTTTAGGTTTAGCTTTAGGGTTAGGGTGAGGGTTAGCTTGAGTGTTAGGGTTACGGTGAAGGTGAGGGTTTGGGTTAGGTTTAGGGTTAGGTTTAGGATTAGAGTTAGGGTGAGGGGGTTTGTTAGGATTAGGGTTAGGTTTAGGGTTAGGGTTAGGTTTAGGGTTAGGGTTAGGTTTAGGGTGAGGATTAGTGTTATTGTTAGGATTAGAGTTATGGTGAGGGTGAGGGTGAGTGTTAGGGTCAGGGTTAGGGTGAGGTTTAGGATTAGGGTTAGGATTAGGGTGAGTGTAAGGTTTAGGTTTAGATTTAGGGTTAGTTGGAGGGTTAGGTCCAGGGTTAGGGTTAGGGTTATTTTTAGCAGGGTTAGGTCGAAAGTTACGGTTAGGGTTATTTTTAGCATTAAGGTTAGGTTGAGTTTTAGGTTGAGCTTTAGGGTTATAATTAGGATTAGGGTTATGATTAGGGTGAGGTTGAGGGTAAGTGTGAGGGTTTGGGTTAGGGTCAGGCTTAGGCTTAGTGTTAGGCTGAGGGTGAGGGTGCGGTTGAGGATTAGGTTTAGGGTGATGGTTAGGGTTAGGGTTAGGGTGAGGCTTAGGATGAGGGTCAGGGTGAAGTCTAGCGTAAGTGTTATGTTTAGGGTGAGGTTTAGGATTAGGGTGAGTGTTAGGGTTAGTGTGAGGGTTAGTGTTAGTGTTAGGGTTAGTGTTAGGGTGAGGGTAAGTGTTAGGGTGAGGGTCACGGGTAGGGTGAGGTTTATGGTTAGGGTGAGAGTTAAGGTTAGGGTTAGGGTTATTGTTAGGTTTAGGATTAGGGTTATAGTTATGGTGATGGTGAGGGTTAGGGTTAGGGTTAGCGTGAGGTTTAGTGTTAAGGTTAGGGTTAGATTTAGGGTTAGGGTGATGATGAGGTTTAGGGTTAGATTTAGGTTTAGTGTTAGTGTTAGGGTCAGGGTGAGGGTTAGTGTTAGGTTTAGGCTTAGGCTTAGGCCGAGAATGAGGGTGAGGGTTAGGGATCAGGTTAGGGTTTGGGTTAGGTTTAGGGTTAGTGGTAGGTTGTGGGATGAGGATTAGGGTTAGGATTAGGGCAACGGTAAAGGCTAGGCTGAGGGTTAAGTTCAGGGTTAGGGTTAGGGTGAGGGTGAGTGTGAGAGTTAGGTTTAGGGTTTGGGTTAGGCTTAGAATTAGTGTGAGGGTTAGGGTTAGCTTTTGGGTTAGGGTGAGGGTGAGGCTGAGGATTAGGTTTAGGGTTAGGTTTAGGATTAGGTTTAGGGTTAGGGTTAGTGTTAGGGTTAGGGTTAGGGTTAGGGCTAGGCTTAGTGTTAAGCTGAGGATGAGGGTGTGGATGAGGATTAGTGTTATGATTAGGGTTAGGCTTAGGGTTAGGGTTATTGTTAGTGTTATGGTTAGGGTTAAGTTTGCAGTGAGGGTGAGGCTGAGTGTGAGTGTTATGTTTATGGTTATGGTTAGGGTTAGGGTTAGTGTTAGGGTTAGTATTATTGTTAGGGTTAGAGTTAGATTTACTGTGAGGGTGAGGATGCGAGTGAGGGTTAGTTTTAGGGTTAGGGTGGGGTTTATGGTTAGGGTTAGGGTTCGGGTGAGGATGAAGTTTATAGTTAGTGTTAGGCTGAGCGTTAGGGTTAGGTTTAGGGTGAGAGTTAGGGTTCGGGTTAAGTTTAGGGTTAGTTTGAGGGTTAGGGTAAGGTTTACGGTGAGGTTGATGGTTAGGATTAGGTTGAGGGTTAGGGTTAGAATTAGGGTTAGGGTGAGGGTGAGTGTGAAGATTAGGATTAGTGTTAGGGTGAGGGTTAGGATGAGGGTTAGGTTTAGGATTAGGGTTAGGGTGAGGGCTAGGGTGAGGGTGAGGTTTAGGGTAAGGTTTTGGCTTAGGCTTAGGTTTAGGCTGAGCATGAGTTTGACATGGAGGTTTAGGTTTAGGGTGATGGTTAGGTTTACGGTTAGGGTGAGGGTTAGGATGACGTTTAGGGTTGGGGGAGTTTTAGGGTGAGGATGATGGTAAGGGTAAAGGTGATTTTTAGGCTGAGGGTGAGGTTTAACATAAGGGTGTGTGTTAGGGTCACGTTTAAGGTTAGTGTAAGAGTTAGTGTTAGGGTGAGTGTTAGGGTGAGGGTTAGGTTAAGGGTTAGCGTAAGGGTTAAGATTAGGTTTATGATGAGGGTTAAATTTAGGTTTAGGGTTAGGATTAGTGTAAGGTTTAGGGTGAGGATGAGGATTAGGGTTAGGGTTAGGGTGAGGGTGCGGTTTTGGGGTGGCATTAGGGTTAGGGTGATGGTTAGGGTGAGTGTTAGGGTTAGGGTAAGGGTTAGCGTGGGGGTGATGGTATGGGTAAACGTGAGGGTTAGTCTGAGGGTGAAGGTTACATTGGGGTGAGGGTGAGGGTTAGGGTGAGGGTTAGGGTTAGGGGAAGGATGTGTGTGAGGGTTAGATTGAGGATTAGATTTAGGGTTAGTGTGAGGTTTAAGGTGAAGATGAGGGTTAGGATTAGGGTGAGGGCTAGGGTGAGGGTGAGGTTTAGGTTTAGGTTTAGGGTGAGGTTTAGGGTTATGGTGATGATTAGGGTTAGTGTGAGGGTTAGTGTTAGGGTTAGGGTTACGGTGAGGGTGAGGGTAAGTGTTAGGGTGAGGTTTAGGTTTAGGGTGAGGGTTATTTTTAGGTTGAGTGTTAGGGTTCGGGTTAGGTTATTGTTAGGGTTAGGGTTAGGGTTACGGTTACGGTGAGGGTGAGGGTGAGGGTTAGGGTTAAGGTTAGTATGAGGTTTAGGTTTAGGGTAAGTGTTAGAGTTAGGGTTAGGGTGAGAGTGAGGTTTACGGTTAGAGTTAGGGTTAGTGTTAGGGTTAGTGTTAGGGTGAGGGTTTGTGTTAGAGTTACGCTTAGGCTTAGGCTTAGGCCAAGCATGAGGGTGAGGGTGAGAGTTAGGGTTATGGTGAGGTTTAGGATGAGGTTTAGGGTTAGGATTAGTGTTAGGGTGAGGACTAGGTTGAGGGTTAGGGTAATGGTTAGCTTTAGGGATAGGTTTAGGTTTAGGATTAGGGTTAGGTTGAGGGTGATTTAGGGTTAGGCTAAGGGTTAGGGTGAGGGTTAGGGTTAGGGTTTTCGTTAAAGTGAGGGTGAGGCTGAGGATTAGGGTTAGGTTTAGGGTTGGGTTTAGGGTTAGGGTTAGGCTTAGGGTTAGGCTGAGGATGAAGATGGGGTTGAGGATCAGGTTTAGGGTTAGGATTAGGGTTATTGTTAGTGTTATGTTAGGTTTAAGTTTGCCCTGACATCAAGGCTGAAGGTGAGGGTTATGGTTAGGGTTAGTGTTATTTTTAGGGTTAGGTTTACAGTTACGGTGAGATTGAAGTGAGGGTTAGGGTTAGGGTGAGGTTTAGCGTGAGGTTTAGGGTTAGGGTTAGGGTGAGGGTGAGGTGTAGGGTTAGAGTTAGTGTTAGGTTGAGGGTTAGGGGGAGGTTCAGGGTTATTGTTAGTGTTAGGTTTAGGGGGAGGGGGAGGGTTAGGTTGAGGTTTAGGGATAGGTAAAGTTTAGTATTAGATTTAGTGTGAGGGTGAGTGTGATGGTTAGGGTGAGGGCTAGGATTAGGCTTAGGGTTAGGCTGAGGGTGAGGGAGGGGTGAGGATTAGGGTTAGGGTGATGGTTTGGATTAGAGTTAGTGTTATAGTTAGGGTTACGGTTAGAGTTATGGTGAGGTTGAGGGTGTGGGTGAGGGTTAGGGTTAGGGTTAGGATGAGGTTTAGGGTTAGGGTTAGTGTGAGGGTGAGGTTTTGGGTTAGATATAGGGTTTGGGGGAAGGTTAGGGGGAGGTTTGGGATAGGATTAGTGTTAGAGTTAGGGTGAGGGTGAGGGTTAGGTTGAGGTTTATGGTTAGGGTAATG
Source organism: Dipodomys merriami (assembly GCF_024711535.1). Lineage (NCBI taxonomy): Eukaryota > Metazoa > Chordata > Mammalia > Rodentia > Heteromyidae > Dipodomys > Dipodomys merriami. The sequence continues at coordinate 6,113,966 of NW_027206324.1, read as the reverse complement.
GTTAGGGTTAGTGTTAGGGTTAGGGTTAGTTTTAGGGTGAGGGTAAGTTTTAGGGTGAGGTTTTGGGTTGGGGTGAGAGTTATGGCTAGGGTGAGTGTTAGGATTAGAATTAGGGTTATTGTTAGGGTTAGGTTTGGGTTTTGGTTACGGTGAGGGTGAGGTTTAGGGTTGGAGTTAGGGTGAGGTTTAGGGTTGGGGTTAGGGTTAGAGTGAGGGTTAGGATGAAGGTGAGGTTTACCGTTAGAGTTAGGGTGAGGGTGATGGTTAGGGTTTGGATTAGGGATAAGGAGAGGGTGAGTGTGTGTGTTAGAGTTAGGGTTAGGTTTAGGCTAAGGGTAAGGCTAAGTGTGAGGTTGAGTGTGAGGGTTAGGGTTAGGATTAGTGTTAGTGTGAGAGTGAGGGCGAGGGTTTGGTTTAGTGTTAGGGTGAGGGTTAGGATGAGTGTTAGGATTAGGGTTAGGCTTATGGTGAGCATTAGGTTTAGGGTTAGGTTGAGGGTTTGGGTTAGGAGAAGGATGAGGTTTAGTTTTAGGGTTAGGGTGAGGGTTAGGATGAGGATTAAGGTTACGATTAGTGTTAGGGTGAGGCTGAGAACTAGGTTTAATGTTAGGGTAAGTTTTAGGGTTATAGTTAGGGTTAGGGTGAGGGTTAGGATGAGGGTTAGGGTTACGGTGAGGGTGAGGGTTAGGGTTAGGGTGAGGTTTAGTGTTAGGTTTAGGGTAAGGGTTAGGATGAGGATGAGGTTTAGGGTTAGTGTTAGGGTTAGTGTGAAGCTGACGATGAGTGTTAGGGCGACAGTTAGTGTTAGGTTTAGGGTTAGGGTAAGGTTCAGGGTTATGGTGAGTGTAAGGATGAGGGTTAGGGTTAGGGTGAGGGTTAGGGTTAGGGTGAGGGCTAGGGTGCGGGTGAGGTTTAGGGCTAGGGTGAGGGTGAGGTTTAGGGTTAGGGTTAGGGTGAGGTTTAAGGTTAGGTTTTGGGTTAGGGTTAGGGTGAGGGTGAGGTTTAGGGTTAGAGTTAGGTTAAGCTGAGGCTGAGGGTGAGGGTTAGGGTTAGGTTTAGGATTAGGGTAAGGGTTAGGGTGAGTGTGAAGGTTAGGGTTAGGGTTAGGCTTAGGCTTACGGTTAAACTGAGGGTGAGGGTGAGGGTGAGGTTTAGGGTTAGGATTAGGGTTAGGGTGAGGGTGAGTGTGTGTGTTATACTTAGGTTTAGGGTTAGGCTTAGGGTTAGGCTGAGGGTGAGGTTGAGGGTGAGGGTTAAGTTTAGGGTGAGGGTTTGTGCAAGACTTAGGGGGAGGGTTAGGATGAGGGTTAGTGTTAGGATTAGGGTTAGGGTGAGGGCTAGGGTGAGGGTGAGGTTTAGGTTTAGGTTCAGGGTGAGGTTTAGTGTTAGTGTTAGTGTTAGGGTGAGGCTGAGGGCGAGGGTTAGGGTTAGGATTAATGTTAGGCTTATCCTTAAGCTGAGGTTTAGGTTGAGGGTGAGGGTTAGGATTAGGGTTAGGAGTAGGTTTAGGGTTAGGGTGAGGGTGAGGGTTAAGGTTAGGTTTAGGTATATGCTTAGGATTAGGCTGAGGTTGAGTTTGAGGGTTAGGGTAAGGGTGAGGTTTAGTGGTAGGGTTAGGGTGAGTGTGAGGTTTAGTGTTAGGGTTAGGGTTAGGATTAGGATTATGCTGAGGGTGAAGGTGTGGGTTAGTGTTTGGGTTATGGTTAGCGTTATTGGGAGGGTTAGGATCAGGGTTAGGGTTAGTGTGAGATTTAGGATGAGGGTGAGTGTGTGTGTAGGGTTAAGTTTAGGGTTAGGCTTAAGGTTAGGCTGAGGGTGAAGTTAAGGTTAGGGTTAGGGTTAGGCTTAGGCTTTGGTTTAGGCTGAGGGTGAGGGTGAGGCTCTGGGTTAGTGTTAGGGTGAGGGTAAGGGTAAGGGTTGGGGGAGGTTTAGGAAAAGGGATAGGGTTAGGATTAGGGTTGGGTATGACTAGGGTGAGAATGAGGTTTAGGGTTAGTGTTAGCTTGAGGGTTAGGATTATGTTAAGGGTGAGAGTTAGTGTTCGGGTTAAGTTTAGGGTTAGGTTGAGGGTTAAGGTAAGGGTGAAGGTTAGGGTTAGGTTGGGGGTGAGGGTTCGGATTAGTGTTAGGGTGAGCTTGAGGGTTACGGTTAGTGTTAGGGTGAGGGTTAGGATGAGGGTTAGGGTTAGGATTAGTGTTAGGGTGAGGGCTAGTGTGAGGGTGAGTTTTAGGGTTAGGGTTAGGGTTAGGGTGAGGTTTAGGGTTAGAGATAGGGTTAGTGTTAGGGTGAGGGTGACGTTTATGTTTAGAGTTAGGGGTAGGATGAGGCTGAGGTTGAGGGTTAGGGTTAGGGTTAGTGTAAGATTTAGGGTTAGGGTGAGGGTTAGGATTGAGGGTGAGGGTTAGGTTTAGGGTTAGTATTAGGTTTAGGGTAAGGGTTAGGGTGAGTGTGAGCATTAGGGTGAGTGTGAGCATTAGGGTTTGGCTTAGGGTTAGGCTGAGGTTGAGGGTGAGGGTTAGGGTTAGTGTTAGATTAAGGTTTAGCGTTAGGGTTAGGGTTAGGGTGAAATTTAGGGTTCGGTTATAATTAGCATTAGGGTGAGGGTTATGGTTAGGGTTAAGGTGAGCATGAGGTTTAGGATTATGTTGAGGATTAGGCTTAGGTTTAGGGCTAGGGTGAGGGTTAAGGTTAGGGTGAGGGTGAAGGTAAGGATGAGGATTAGGGTTAGGATTAGGGTTAGGGTGAAACCTAGGGTGAGGGTGAGGGTTAGGGTTAGTGTTAGATTAAGGTTTAGGGTTAGGGTGAGGGTGATGGTAAGTTTGAGGGTTAGGGTTACGGTCAGGGTGATGATTACTTTTAGGGTGAGGGTTAGGTTTAGGATTAGGGTTAGCCTGAGGATGAGTGTTAGGATTAGGGTTAGGGTTAGGGTTAGGGTTAGGTTTCAGGTTAGGAAAAGTGTTATTGTTAGGGTTAGGGTTAGATTTATGGGGAGGGTGAGGGTGAGAATGAGGGTTAGGGTTAGGGTGAGGTTTAGGTTTAGGTTTAGGATTAGGGTTAGGGTTAGGGTGATGGTTAGAGTTAGGGTGATTGTTAGTGTTAGGGTGAGAGTGAGAGTTAGGGTTCGGTTATGTTTAGGGTTAGGGTGAGTGTTAGGGTTAGGGTTATGTTGAGCATGAGGTTTAGGGTTAAGTTGAGGATTAGGCTTAGGGTTAGGGCTAGGGTGAGGGTTAATTTTAGGGTTAGGGTGAGGGTAAGGATGAGGATTAGGTTTAGGATTAGGGTTAGAGTGAGGGATAGGGTGAGCTTGAGGGTTAGGGTTAGTGTTAGATTAAAGTTTAGGGTTAGGGTTACGGTTAGGGTGAGGGTTAGGTTGAGGGTTAGGGTTATGGTGAGGGTGATGATTAGGGTTATGGTGAGGGTTTGGTTTAGGATTAGGGTTAGCTTGAGGGTGAGTGTTAGGATTACTCTTAGGGTTAGGGTTAGGTTTCGGTTTAAGATTAGTGTTATTGTTAGGGTTAGGGTTAGAGTTATGGTGAGGGTGAGGGTGAGGATTAGGGTTAGGGTGAGGTTTAAGGTTAGGGTTAGGATTAGGGTTGCGGTGAGGGTTAGGGTTAGGATTACGGTTAGCAAGAGGGTGAGTGTTAGGATTACAGTTAGGGTTAGGATTAGGGTTAGGATTAGTGTTCTTGTTAGGGTTAGGGTTAGAGTTATGGTGAGGGGAAGGCGAGGGTGAGGGTTAGGGTTTGGGTTAGGGTGAGGTTTAGGGTTAGGGTTAGGATTAGAGTTAGTGTGAGGGTGAGAATGAGGGTTAGGGTTATGGTGAGAGTTAGTGTTAAGGTTAGGCGCAGGGTTAGTATGAGGGTTACGGTTAGGATTAGTGTTAGGGTGAGGACTAGGGTGAGGGTGAGGTTTAGGGTTAGGGTTAGGGTGAGGTTTAGGGTTAGGGTTAGTGTGAGTGTGAGGGTTAGGGTTAGGGTTAGGTTTAGGCTTAGGGTTACACTGAGGGTGAGGGTGAGGATGAGGTTTAGGCTTCGGATTAGGGTTAGGGTGAGGGTGAATTTGTGTGCTACAGTTAGGTTTAGGATTAGGCTTAGGGTTAGGCTGAGGGTGAGGTTGAGGGTAAGGGTTAGTGTTAGGGTGAGGTAAAGGTAAGGGTTAGGGGCAGGGTTAGGATGAGGTTTAGTGTTAGGATTAGGGTTAGGGTGAGGGCTAGGGTGAGGGTAAGTTTTAGGTTTACAGTCAGGGTGAGGTTTAGTGTTAGAGTTAGTGTTTGGGTGATGCTGAGGGTGAGGGTTAGGGTTAGTATTAATGATAGGCTTAAGGAGATGGGGACAAACAAGTCGTTTAAGGATTCAGGTGGACCTGTTGCAACAATGAGAAGAACAAAATGTCATGTCAAAACCAGCTTTACAATGTCGGTGTGGGGGGGGGAGGGGGGTATAATTGGGTGGGGGGAGGGGGGTAAAATTGGGTGGGGGGAGGGGGGAGGCCGGGAAGGGAAGTGAATGGTAAACAAAGGAGGAGGCTGCAATGCTTGGTAAGAAATGTATGCATTATCCTGCCCATGTAATTGTAGCCCCCCTGTACAGTATGTTCTCAAATAAAATAAAATACAATTTTAAAAAAAATGATAGGCTTAGGCTCAAGGTGAGGTTTAGGTTGAGGGTTAGGATTTGGGTTAGTAGTAGGATTAAGGTTAAGGTGAGGGTGAGGATTAGGGTTAGGGTTAGGGTAAGGCTTAGGGTAAGGCTGAGGTTGAGGGTGAGGGTTAGTGTTAGGGTGAGGTTTAGGGTTAGGTTTAGGGTGAGTGTGAGGGTTAGGGTTAGGCTTAGGCTTAGGATTATGCTGAGGGTGAGTGTGTGGTTTATTGTTAGTGTTAGGGTTAGGGTTATGGGGTGGGTTAGGATGAGGGTTAGGGTTAGTGTGAGGTTTAGGGTGAGGGTGAGTGTGTTGTTAGGTTTGGTTTAGGGTTAGGCTTAGGGTTAGGCTGAGAGTGAGTTTGAGGCTGAGGGTTAGTGTTAGGGTCAGGGTTAGGATAAGGGTTAGGGGGAGGTTTAGGAAAAGGGATAGGGTTAGGATTAGGGTTGGGTGAGGCTAGAGTGAGAATGAGGTTTAGGGTTAAGGTTAGCTTGAGGGTTAGGATTATGGTAAGGGTGAGAGTTAGTGTTCGGGTTAAGTTTACGGTTAGGTTGAGGGTGAAGGTAAGGGTTACGGTGAGGGTTCGGATTAAGGTTAGGGTGAGCATGAGGGTTATGGTTAGTGTTAGGGTGTGGGTTAGGATGAGGGTTCGGGTTAGGATTAGTGTTAGGTTGAGGGCTAGGCTGAGGATGAGGTTTAGGGTTAGCGTGAGGTTTAGGGTGAGGTTTAGGTTTAGGGGTAGGGTTAGTGTTCGGGTGAGGGTGACATTTACGGTTAGAGTTAGGGGTAGGATGAGGCTGAGGTTGAGGGTTAGGGTTAGGGTTAGTGTTAGTTTTAGGGTTAGGGTGAGGGTTAGGTTGAGGGTGAGGGTTAGTGTTAGGGTTAGGATTAGGTTTAGGGTAAGGTTTAGGGTGAGTGTGAGCATTAGGTCTAGGGTTAGGGTTTGGCTTAGGGTTAGGCTGAGGGTGAGGGTGAGGATCAGGGTTAGGGTTAGTGTTAGATTAAGGTTTAGGGTTAGGGTTAGGGTTAGGGTGAGAGATAGGGTTCGATTATGTTTAGGGCTAGGGTGAGGGTTAAGTTTAGGGTTAGTGTGAGTGTAAGGTTGAGGATTAGGGTTAGGGTGAGGGCTAGCGTGAGGTTGAGGGTTAGGGTTACTTTTAGATTAAGGTTTAGGTTTAGGGTTTGGGTTAGGGTGAGGGTTAGGTTTAGCCTGAGGATGAGTGTTAGGATTAGGGTTAGGGTTAGGGTTAGGGTTAGGTTTCGGGTTAGGATTAGTGTTATTGTTAGGGTTAGGGTTAGAGTTATGGTGAGGGTGAGGGTGAGGGTGAAGGTGAGGGTTAGGGTTAGGGTGAGGTTTAGGGTTAGTGTTAGGATTAGTGTTAGTGTGAGGGTGAGGTTTAGGGTTAGATTCAGGGTTAGTTGGAGGGTTAGGTCTAGGGTTAGGCTTAGGCTTAGTTTTAGGGTTAAGGATACGGTGAGGGTTAGGTTGAGGTTTAGGTTTTTGGTTAGGGTTAGGATTAAGATGAGCGTGAGGGTGAGTGTGAGGGTTAAGTTTAGGGATAGGCTTAGACTTATGGTTAGGCTGAGGGTGAGGGTATGGGTGAAGATTAGGTTTAGGGTGATGGTTAGCATTAGGTCTAGGGTGAGGGTTAAGATGAGGGTTAGGATTAGGATTAGGTTTAGGGTGAGGGCTAGGGTGAGGGTGAGGGTTAGCGTAAGGTTTTGGCTTAGGCTTAGGTTTAGGCTGAGCATGAGCTTGAGGGTGAGGGTTAGGGTTAGGGTGATGTTTCGGTTTACAATTAGGGTGAGTGTTAGGATGAGGTTTAGGGTTAGGGTGAGGATGATGGTAAGGGTAAAGGTGAGGTTTAGGCCGAGGGTCAGGTTTAAGATAAGGGTGAGGTTTAGGGTTAAATTTAGGGTTAGGGTAAAGGTTAAGGTTAGGGTTAGGGTGAGGGTTAGATTGAGGATAAGGGTTATGGTTAGTGTGAGATTTAGTGTGAGGATGAAGGTTAGGGTTAGGGTCAGGGTGATGGTTAGAATTAGGGTTAGGGTGAGGGCTAGGGTGAGGGTGAGGATTAGTGTTTTGGTTAGGTTTAGGGTGAGGTTTAGGATTAGCGTGAGTTTTAGTGTTAGTGTGAGGGTTAGTGTTAGGGTTAGGGTTAGCTTTAGGGTGCGGGTTATGGTTAGTGTGCGAGTTAGGGTTAGGGTTAGGGTTATTGTTAGGTTTAGGGTTAGGGTTACGGTTACGGTGATGGTGAGGGTTAGGGTTAGGGTTAGGGTGAGGTTTAGTGTTAGGGTTAGGGTTAGAGTTAGGTTTATGATGAGGGTGTGGTTTAGGGGTACAATTCGGGTTATGGTGAGGGTTAGGGTTAGGGTGTGTGTTAGCGTGGGGGTGACAGTAATGGTAAAGTTGAGGGTTAGGCTGAGGCTGAGGGTTACGGTAAGGGTGAGGGTTAGGGTTAGGGTGAGGGTTAGTGTTAGCTTTAGGGTGAGGTTGAGGGTTAGATTGAGGATTAGTGTTAGGGTTAGTGTGAGGTTTAGGGTGAGGATGAGGGTTAGGATTAGGGTGAAGGCTTGGGTGAGGGTGAGGGTTGGGGTTAGTGTTAGGTTGAGGTTTAGGGTTAGGGTGATATTTAGGGTTAGTGTGCGGGTTAGTGTTAGTGTTAGGTTTAGTGTTAAGGTGAGGATAAGTGTTAGGGTGAGCATTAGGTTTAGGGTGAGGGTTATGGTTAGGGTGAGTGTTAGGGTTAGGGTTATGTTTTGTTAGGGTTTGGGATAGTGTTACGGTTTCGGTGAGGGTGAGGGTGAGGGTTAGGGTTAGGGTGAGGTTTAGGGTTAGGGTTAGGGTTAGGATTAGGGTGAGGTTGAGGTTTAGGGTTAGATTTAGGGTTAGTGTTAGTGTGAGGGTTAGTGTTAGCATTAGGGTTAGTGTTACAGTGAGGATACATCTAAGGGTGAGGGTTTGGGTCAGGGTGAGGGTTATGGTTAGTGTGAGGGTTAGGATTGGTGATAGGATTATTGTTAGGGTTCGGTTTAAGGTTATGGTTATAGTGCGAGTGAGGGTGAGGTTTAGGGTTAGGGTTAGGGTGAGGTTTAGAGTGAGGGTGAGGTTTAGGGTTAGAGTTAGGGTTAGGGTGAGGGTTAGGTTGAGGGTTAGGGTTAGGGTTAATTTTAGGTATAGGCTTACGGTGAGAGTTAATGGGAGGTTTAGGGTTAGGGTTAGGGTTAGGATTACGGTTAGGGTGAGGGTGAGTGTGTGTTTTAGGGTTTGGTTTAGGGTTAGGCTTAGCGTTAGGCTGAGGGTGAGGTTGAGGGTGAGGGTTAGGTTTAGCTTTAGGGTTAGGGTTTCGGTGAGTGTGAGGGTTAGGATTAGGTTGAGGGTGGGGTTAGGATTGGGGTTAGGGTGAGGGAGACGGTGAGGTTTACGTTTAGGGTTAGGATGATGGTTAGGGTTAGGATTAGTGTTAGGGTGAGTGCTAGTGTGAGGGTGATGGTTAGTGTTAGGGTGACGGTTAGGTTTATGGTTAGGGTGAGGGTTTGGATGAGGTTTAGGGTTAGGAGAAGGTTTAGGGTGAGCATGATGGTAAGGGTAAAGGTGAGGTTTAGGCTGAGGGTTAGGGTTAAGATAAGGGTGAGTGTTAGGGTTAGGTTTAGTGTTAGGGTAAGGGTTACGATTAGGGTTAGGATGAGGGTTAAATTGAGGTTTAGGGTTAGGGTTAGTTTCAGGTTTAGTTTGAGGATGAGGGTTAGGGTTAAGGTTAGGGTTAGGGTGAGGATGAGTTTTTGTGTTGTCATTAGGGTTAGGGTGAGATTTAGGGTGAGGGTTAAGTTTAGGGTAAGGATTAGCGTGGGGGTGCTGGTAAGTGTAAACGTGAGGGTTAGGCTGAGGTTGAGGGTTACAGTGGGGTGAGGTTCAGGGTGAGGGTGAGGGTTAGGGTTATGGGAAGGGTGTGGGTGATAGATTGAGGATTAGTGTTAGGGTTAGTGTGAGGTTTAGGGTGAGGATGAGTGTTAGGGGTAGGGTGAGGGCTAGGGTGAGGGTGAGGGTTAGGTTTAGGTTTAGGGTGAGGTTTAGGGTTAGGGTCATGATTAGGGTTAGTGTGAGGGTTAGTGTTAGGTTTCGGGTTAGTGTTAGGCTGAGGGTAAGTGTTAGGGTGAGGGTTAGGGTCAGGGTGAGGGTTATGGTTAGGTTGAGTGTTAGGGTTAGGGTTAGGGTTATTGTTAGGTTTAGGGTTACGGTTATGGTGAGGGTGAGGGTTAGGGTTAGGGTTAGTATGAGGTTTAGGTTTAGGGTAAGTGTTAGAGTTAGGGTTAGGGTGAGAGTGAGTTTTACGGTTAGAGTTAGGGTTAGTGTTAGGGTTAGTGTTAGTGTGAGGGTTTGGGTTAGCGTTATGCTTAGGCTTAGGCTTAGGCTTAGGCCAAGCATGAGGGTGAGGTTTCGAGTTAGGTTTAGGGTGCAGGTTAGGGTTAAGGTTAGGGTGAGGTTTAGGATGAGGTTTAGGGTTAGGATTAGTGTTAGGGTGAGGATTAGTGTTAGGGTGAGGACTAGGGTGAGGGTTAGGATGAGGGTTAAGATTAGGGTTAGGGTTAGTTTGAGTGTGAGTCTGAGGGTCAGTGTTAGGGTTAGGGTGAGGGTGAGGGTTAGGGTTTTGGTTAGGGTGAGGGTGAGGCAAATGATTAGGGTTAGGTTTAGGGTTGGGTTTAGCGTTACGGTTAGGTTTAGGGTTAGGTTTACAGTTAGGGTTCGGGTTAGGTTTAGGCTTAGCGTTAGGCTGAGCGTGAGGGTGGGGTTTAGCATTAAGGTTAGGATTAGGATTAGGGTTATTGTTAGTGTTATGATTAGGGTTAAGTTTGCACTTAAATTGAGGCTGAAGGTAAGGGTTATGGTTAATGTTAGGGTTAGGGTTAGGGTTAGGGTTAGTGTTATTTTTAGGGATAGGTTTACAGTTACGGTGAGATTGAGGGTGAGGGTTAGGGTTAGGGTTAGGGTGAGGTTTAGCGTGAGGTTTAGGGTTAGGGTTAGGGTGAGGATGAAGTTTAGGTTTAGAGTTAGTGTTAGGGGGAGGGTTAGCGGGAGGTTTACGGTTATTGTTAGTGTTAGGGTTAGGGGATGATGAGTGATCGGTTGAGGTTTAGGGATAGGGTTAGGTTTAGTATTAGGGTTAGGGTGAGGGTGAGAGTGACCATTAGGGTGACGGCTAGGCTTAGGCTTAGGGTTAGGCTGAGGGTGAGGGTGGGGGTGAGGATTAGGGTTAGTGTGATTGTTTGCGTTAGGGTTAGTGTTACTGTTAGTGTTAGGGTTAGAGTTACGGTGAGGGTGAGGGTTAGGGTTAGTGTTAGGTTGAGGTTTAGGGTTAAGGTTAGGATTAGGGTTAGGGTGAGGGTGAGGTTTAGGTTAGATTTAGGGTTAGTTGGAGGGTTAGGTCGAGGGTTAGGGTTAGGGTTAATTTTAGGGTTAAGGTTACGGTGAGGGTTAGGTTGAGGTTTAGGGTTATGGTTAGGGTTAGTGTTAGGAGTAGGGTGAGTGTGAGGGTGAGGGTGAGGGTTAGGGTTAGTATTAGGTGTAGGCTCAGGTTTAGGCTGAGTGTGAGGGTGGGGGTGAAGATTAGGTTTATCGTGATGGTTAGGGTTGGGGGTAGGCTGAGGGTTAGGATTAGGATTAGGGTTAAGGTGAGGGCTAGGGTGAGGGTGAGGGTTAGGGTAAGGGTTAAGCTTCGGCTTAGGGTTAGGCTGAGCGTGAGTTTGAGGGTGAGGGTTAGGTTTAGAGTGATGGTTAGGTTTACGGTTAGTGTGAAGGTTAGGATGAGCTTTAGGGTTAGGGTGAGGGTTAGGGTGAGGATGATGGTAAGGGTAAAGGTGAGGTTTAGGCTAATGGTGAGGGTTAAGATAAGGGTGAGGGTTAGGGTTTGATTTAGTGTTAGGGTTAGGGTTAGGGTTAGGGTTAGGGTGAGGATTAGGTTGAGGATTAGGGTTAGGGTTAGTGTGAGGTTTAGAGTGAGGATGAGAGTTAGGGTTAGGGTGAGGGTGAGGGTTCGGATGAGGTTTAGTTTTAGGATTAGGGTGAGGGTGAGGGGTAGGGTGAGTTTGAGGTTTAGGGGTTGGTTTAGGGTTAGGGTTAGGGTGAGGGTGAGGTTTAGGGATAGAGTTAGGGTTAGGGGGAGGGTTAGGGGGAGGTTTATGGTTATTGTTAGTGTTAGGGTTATGGGATGGTGAGGGTTAGGTTGAGGTTTAGGGATTGGGTTAGGTTTAGTATTAGGGTTAGGGTGTGGGTGAGTGTGATGGTTAGGGTGAGGGCTAGTCTTAGGCTTAGGGTTAGGCTGTGGGTGAGGGTGGGGATGAGTATTAGGGTTAGGGTGATGGTTTGGGTTAGGGTTAGTGTTATTGTTAGGGTTACGGTTAGAGTTACGGTGAGGGTGAGGGTGCGGGTGAGGGTTAGGGTTAGAGTTAGGGTGGGGTTTAGGGTTAGGTTTAGGGTTAGTGTGAGGTTGAGGTTTAGGGTTAGATATAGGTTTAGGGGGAGGGCTAGGGTTAGGGTTATGGTTAGGGTTAGTGTTAGAGATAGGGCGAGGTTGAGGTTTAGGGCTAGGTTTATGGTTATGGTTAGTTTGAGGGTTAGTGTTAGGGTTAGGGTTAGTATTAGTGTGATGGTAAGTTTTAGGGTGAGGCTTTGGGTTAGGGTGAGTGTTATGGTTAGGGTGAGTGTTAGGATTACGGTTAGGGTGATTGTTAGGTTTAGGTTTAGGGTTTGGGTTACGGTGAGGGTGAGGTATAGGGTTAGGGTTAGGGTGAGGTTTAGGGTTTGGGTTAGGGTTAGAATGTGGGTTAGGATGAAGGTGAGGTTTGCGGTTAGAGTTAGGGTGATGGTGAGGGTTAGGTTTAGGATTTGGGTTAGGGTGAGGGTGCGTGTGTGTGTTAGGGTTAGGTTTATGTTTAGGCTAATAGTTAGGCTAAGGGTGAGGTTGAGGGTGAAGGTTAGGGTTAGGGTTAGGGTTTGGTTTAGTGTTAGGGTGATGGTTAAGGTGAGTGTTAGGATTAGGGTTAGGGTTATGGTGATTGTTAGGGTTAGGGTTAGGTTGAGGTTTTGGGTTAGGGTAAGAGTTAGGGTTCGATTAAGTTCAGGGTTAGGGTCAGGTTTAGGTTTAGGGTTATGGTGATCATTAGGGTTGTTGTTAGGTTGAAGGTTTGGGTTAGGTTAAGGATGAGGGTTAGTTTTAGGGTTAGGGTGAGGGTTAGGATGAGGATTAGGGTTAAGATTTGTGTTAGGGTGAGGGATAGGGTGAGGGTGAGAACTAGGGTTAGGGTTAGGTTAAGGTTTAGGGTTAAGCATAGCTTTAGGATGAGGGTTAGGACGAGGGTTTGGGTTACGGTGAGGGTGAGGGTTAGGGTTAGGGTTAGGGTGAGGGTTATGGTTAGGGTTATGGTTAGGGTGAGGGTGAGGTTTACGGTTAGAGTTAGGGTTAGGGTGAAGCTGAGGGTGAGTGTTAGGTTTCCAGTTAGTGTTAGGTTTCGGGTGAGTGTAAGGGTCAGGGTTAGAGTGAGGGTAAGGGTGAGTGTTAGGGTTAGGGTGAGGGTTAGGGTTAAGGTTTTGGGGAGGGTTAGGATGAGGGTTAGGACAAGGATTAGGGTTAGGGTGAGGGCTAGGATGAGGGTGAGGTTTAGGGTTAGGTTTAGGGTGAGGTTTAGGTTTAGGATTAGGATTAGGGTAAGGGTTAGGGTGAGTGTGCGGGTTAGGGTTAAGGTTAGGGTTAGGCTTAGGGTTACACTGAGGGTGAGGGTGAGGATTAGGGTTAGGATTAGTGTTAAGGTGAGGTTGAGTGTGTGTGTTAGAGTTAGGTTTAGGGTTATTCTTCGGGTTAGACTGAGGGTGAGGATTAGATTTTGGGTGAGGGTTAGGGTAAGTGTTAGATGGGAGGGTTAGGATGTGGGTTAGTGTTAGGATTAAGGTTAGGGTGAGGGCTAGGGTGAGAGAGAGGATTAGGGTTATGGTTAGGGTGAGGGTGCGGTTTAGCATTAGGGTGAGGGTTAAGGTTAGTGTGAGGATTAATGCTACGGTTAGGTTTAGTGTTAGGGTGAGGGTATGTGTTAGGGTGAGGGTTAGGGTTAAGGTGCATGTTATGGTTAGTGTGAGGGTTACGGTTAGGGTTATTGTTAGGTTTAGGATTAGGGTTACGGTTACAGTGAGGGTGAGTATTAGGGTTAGGGTTAGTGTGGGGGTTAGCGTGAGGGTAATGGTAAGGGTAAAGGTTAGGGTTAGGGTGAGGGTGAGCGGTACGATAAGGGTGAGGGTTAGGGTTAGGGTTACAGTTAGGCTGAGGGTGATGGGGGGGTGAAGATTAGGGTTAGTGTGATGGTTAAAGTTAGGGTTATGGTGAAGTCTAGGTTGAGGGTAAGGGTTGGGGTTAGTGTTAGGCTGAGGTTTAGGGTTTGGGTGATGTTTAGGGTGAGTGTGAGGGTTATGGTTAGGTTGAGGTTTAGGGTTAGGGTTAGGGTTAGGGTTAGGGTTAGGGTGAGGTTGAGGTTTAGGGTTAGATTTATGGTTAGTGTTAGTGTGAGGTTAGTGTTAGCGTTAGGGTTAGTGTTATGGTGAGGGTAAATCTTAGGGTGAGGGTTTGGGTCAGGGTGAAGTTTATGGTTAGGGTGAGCGTTAGGATTAGGTTTAGGGTTATTTTTAGGGTTCGGTTTAAGGTTACGGTTATGGTGCGCGTGAGGGTTAGGGTTAGTGTTAGGGTGAGGTTTAGGGTGAGGGTGAGTTTTAGGGTTACAGTTAGGGTTAGGGTGAGGATTGGGGTTAGGGTTAGGATTAGGCTTAGGCTTAGGCTTAGGCCGAGCATGAGGGTGAGTGTTAGGGTTCGTGTTTGGATGAGGGGTAGTGTTAGGATTAGGGTTAGGTTGAGGGTGAGTTTTAGGGTTAGATTTAGGGTTAGTGTTTGGGTGAGGTGTAGTGGTAGAGTTAGGGTTAGGGTGAGGCTGAGGGTGAGGGTTAGGGTTAGGATTAATGTTAGGGTTAGGCTTAAGTTGAGGGTTAAGTTGAGGGTGAGGGTTAGGATCAGGTTTAGGAGTAGGATTAGTGTTAGTGTTAGGGTGAGTGTGAGGGTTAGGGTTAGGTTTAGGGATAGGCTTAGGGTTAGGCTGAGTTTGAGGGTGAGTGTTAGGATTAGGGTGAGGGTTAGTGTTAGTGTGAGGTTAGTGTTAGCGTTAGGGTTAGTGTTATGGTGAGGGTAAATCTTAGGGTGAGGTTTTGGGTCAGGGTGACGGTTATGGTGCGGGTGAGGTTGAGGGTTAGGGTTAGTGTTAGGGTGAGGTTTAGGGTGAGGGTGAGGTTTAGGATTACAGTTAGGGTTAGGGTGAGTGTGAGGGTTAGGGTTAGGGATAGGCTTAGGATTAGGCTGAGGGTGAGGGTGTGGGTTAGGGTTAGGATTAGTGTTAGGGTGAGGTTTAGGGTTTGGGTTAAGGTTAGAGTTAGACTTAGGGTGAGATTGAGCTTTAGGGTTAAAGTTAGGGTTAGGGTGAGGTTTAGGTTGAGGGTTAGGATAAGGGTTATATTTAGGTTTAGGGTTACAGTTAGAGTTAGGGGGAGGGTTAGGGTTAGGGTTAGTGTTAGGGATAGGATTTGGGTTAGAGTGAGGGTGAGTGTGTGTGTTAGGTTTAGGTATAGGATTAGGCTTACAGTTAGGCTGAGGGTGAGGTTGAGGGTGAGGGTTAGGGTTAGGGGGAGGTTTAGGTTGAGGGTTAGTGTTAGGATTAGGGTTAGGGTAAGGGATAGGGTTAGTGTGAGGGTGAGGTTTAAGTTTAGGGTTAGGGTTAGGGTGAGGTTTGTGTTGGGGTTAGGGTTAGAGTTAGGGTTAGGGTGAGGGTGAGGTTTACGGGTACAGTTAGGGTTAGGGTGCGGGTTAGCTTGGGGGTGACGGTAAGGGTAAAGTTGAGGGTTAGGCTGAGGGTGAGGGTTATGGTAAGGGTTAGGTTTAGGTTTAGGGTGAGGGTTAGTGTTCGCTTTAGGGTGAAGGTGAGGGGTAGATTGAGGATTAGTGTTAGGGTTAGTGTGAGGTTTAGGGTGAAGATGAGGGTTAGGATTAGGGTGCTGGCTAGGAAGAGGGTGAGGTTCAGGGTTAGTGTTAGGGTGAAGTTTAGGGTTAGTGTGATGGTTAGGTTTAGTGTGAGGGTTAGTGTTAGGGTTAGAGTTAGTGTTAGGGTGAAGGTAAGTGTTAGGTTGAGGGTTAGGTTTAAGGTGAGAGTTATGGTTAGGGTGAGGGTTAGGGTTAGGGTGAGGGTTATGGTTAGGGTGAGGGTTAGTGTTTAGGTTAGGATTATAGTAAGCATTAGGGTTATCGTTAAGGTTATGGTGAGGGTGAGGGTTAGCCTTAGCTTTAGGGCTAGGATGAGGTGTAGTTATAGGGTTAGGGTTAGGATAAGTGTCAGGGTGAGGTTTAGTGTTAGAGTTAGGGTTAGGATGAGGCTGAGGGTGAGAATTAGGTTTAGGATTAATGTTAGGGTTAGGCTGAGGTTTAGGGTTTGGGTGATATTTAGGGTGAGTGTGAGGGTTATGGTTAGGTTGAGGTTTAGGGTGAGGGTTAGAGTTAGGGTTAGGATTAGGATTAGGTTTAGGGTTAGGGTGAGTTTGAGGGTTAGTGTTAGGGTTAGGGATAGGCTTAGGGTTAGACTGAGGTTGAGGGTGAGTGTTAGGGTTAGGGTGAGGGTTAGGGTTAGGGTTAGGATTAGGAATAGGTTTAGAGTTAGGGTGAGTGAGGGTTAGGGTTAGGTTTAGGGTTGGGCTTAGGGTTAGGCTCAGGATGAGGGTGAGGGTGAGGGTTATGGTTAGGGTGAGGGTTAGGGTTAGGGTTATGGGGAGGGTTAGGGTGAGGGTTAGGGTTAGGATTAGGGTTAGAGTGAGGGCTAGGAAGAGGTTGAGGTTTATGGTTAGGGTTAGGGTGAGGGTTAGTGTGAGTGTTATTTATAGGGTTAGAATTAGGGTTAAGCTGAGGATGAGGGTGATGCTTAGGGTTCTGGTTAGGGTTAGGATTAGGGTAAGGGTTAGAGTGAGTGTGATGGTTAAGGTTCTGGTTAGGGTTAGGCTTTGGATTACACTGAGGGTGAGGTTGAGGGATAGGATTAGGCTTAGGGTTAAGGTGAGGGTGAGTTAGTGTGTTAGGTTAGGTTTAGGTTTAGGTTAAGGGTTAGGCTAAGGGTGAGGTTGAAGGTGAGGGTTAGGGTTAGGGTGAGGTTTAGGGTTAGGGTTAGGGTTAAGTTGAGAGTAAGGGTGAGGGTTAGGGTTAGTGTTAGGGTGAGGGTTAGGATGAAGTTTAGAATTAGGGTTAGGGTGAGGGCTAGGCTGAGGGTGAGGTTTAGGGTTAGGGTTAGGTTTAGGGTTAGGGTTAGGGTTAGGGTGAGGGTGAGGTTTATGGTAAGAGTTAGTGTAAGGGTGAGGCTGAGGTTGAGGTTTAGGTTTAGGGTTAGTTTTCGAGTTAGGGTTAGGATAACGGTTAGGGTGATGGTGAGGATTAGGGTTAGGGTTAGGATTAGGATTAGAGTAAGGGTTAGGGTGAGTTTGAGGGTTAGGTTTAGGGTTAGGTTTAGGCTTAGGGTTAGGCTGAGGCTGAGGATAAGGGTGAGGGTTAGGGTTAGGGTTAGGGTGGGGTTTAGGGATAGGGTTAGTGTTAGGTTAGGGATTAGTGTGAGGGTTAGGGTTAGGGTTAGTATTACGATTATGGTGAGGGTGAGGGTGAGTGTGATGGTTAGGCTTAGGGTGAGAGTTAGGGTTTGGTTTAGTTTAGGGGTAGGGTGATTGTTAGGTTTAGGATTAGGGTGAGTGTAAGTGTTAGGGTTAGGTTGAGGGTTAGGGTTAGGGTAAGGATGAGGGTTAGTGTTAGGGTTCGTGTGAGGGTTAAGATGATGATTAGGGTTACGATTAGTGTTAGGGTGAGGGCTAGGGTGAATGTGAGGATTAGGGTTTGTTTTAGTGTAAGGTTTAGGATTAGGTTTGGGGTTAGGGTGAGGGTTAGGATGAGGGTTATGGTTACGGTGAGGGTGAGGGTTAGGGTTAGGGTGAGGTTTAGGGTTAGGATTAGGGTTAGGGTGAGGTTGAGTGTTAGCATTAATGTTAGGGTTAGGGTTAGGTTTAGGGTTAGGATTACTGTTATAGTTAGGGTTAGGGTTAGAGTTATGGTGAGGGTGAGGGTTAGGGTGATTGTGAGGTTTATGGTTAGATTTAGGTTCAGTTGGAGCGTTAGGTCGAGGGTTAGGGTTTGTGTTAGGGTTAGGGTGAGGGTGAGGGTTAGGTTGAGGTTTAGGGTTAGGGTTAGGGTTAGGGTTAGGATTAGGATTAGGGTGAGGGTGAGTGTGAGGTTTAGGGTTAGGGTTAGGCTTAGGCTTAGGGTTAGGCTGAGGGTGTGGGTGGGGGTGAGGATTAGGTTTAGGGTGATGGATAGGGTTAGGGTTATGGTGAAGGTTAGTGTTAGGGTTAGGGATAGAGTGAGGATTAGGGTGAGGATGAGGTTTAGGGATAGAGTTAGGGTTACGGTGAGGGTTAGCGTTAGAGTGAGGGTTAGGGTGGAGTTGACGTTAAGGATAAAGGTGAGGGTTAGGTTGAGGGTGAGGTTACAGTAAGGGTGAGGGTTAGGGTTAGGGTGAGGGTTAGGGTAAGGGTAAGTGTTAGGGTGAGGGTTAGGGTTAAGGTGAGAGTAAGTGTTAAGGTGAGGGTTAGGGTTAGGGTGAGGGTTATGGTTAGTTTCAGGTTTAGGGTTAGGGTTAGGATTATTGTTAGCATTAGGATTAGGTTTATGGTTATGGTGAGGGTGAGGGTGAGGGTTAGGGTTAGGGCTAGGATGAGATTTAGGGATAGGGTTAGGGTTAGGTTTAGGGTCTTGGTGAGGTTTAGTGTTAGAGTTATGGTTAGGGTGAGACTGATGGTGAGGATTAGGGTTAGGGTTAGTGTTAGGGTTAGGGTTAGGGTGAAAGTTAGGAGTAGAGTTAGGGTTAGGGTTAGGCTTAAGGTTAGAGTTAGGTTTAGGGTTTCAGTTACGGTGAGGGTGAGTTTCAGTATTAGGGTTTGGGTGAGTGTGAGGTTTAGGGTTAGAATTAGGGTTAGGATTAGG
Organism: Dipodomys merriami; assembly: GCF_024711535.1. NCBI lineage: Eukaryota > Metazoa > Chordata > Mammalia > Rodentia > Heteromyidae > Dipodomys > Dipodomys merriami. The sequence continues at coordinate 6,096,240 of NW_027206324.1, read as the reverse complement.
ATTATGGTTAGGGTTAGCTTGAGTGTGAGGGTTAGGGTTAGTGTTAGCCTTAGGCTTAGGCTGAGGTTTTGCGTGAGGGTTAGGGTTATGGTTAGCTTGATATGTAGGTTTAGGGTTAGGGTGAGTTTTAGTGTTAGGGTTATGTTTAGAGTTATGGTTATGGTGAGGGTGAGGTTTAGGGGTAGAGTTAGTTTTAGGGTGATGGTTATGGTGAGTGTGAGGTTTATGTTGAGGGTTAGGGTAGGGGTGAAGTTAAGGGTAAACGTGAGGGTTAGGCTGAAGGTCAGGGTTACGTTAAGGTTGAGGGTTAGGGTTAGGGTGACCGTTAGGGTTAGGGTTAGTGTGCGAGTTAGGGTACAGGTTAAGTGTAGGGTTAGGGTGAGGTTTAGGGTAAGGGTTACGGTGAGGGTGAGGGTTAGGTTTAGGTCGAGGGCTAGGTTGAGGGTGAGGGTTAGGGAAAGGGTTAGGGTGAGCGCTAGGGTGAGGGTTAGGGTGAGGGTTAGGGTTAGATATAGGGTTAGGTTTAGGATTAGTGTTAGGTTGAGGGTGGGTGTGAGGGTTAGGGTTAGGGTTAGGTTTAGGCTTAGAGTTAGGTTGAGGATTAGGGGTAGGGTTTTCCTTAGGGTGAGGCTGAGGCTGAGGATTAGGGAAATGTTTAGGGTTAGGGTTATGCTTAGGGTTAGGCTGAGGTTGAAGGTGGTGGTTAGGATTAGAGTTAGGGTTAGCTTAGGCTTAGGTTTAGGGTTATTGTTAGTGTTACGGTTCGGGATAAGTTTGCAGTGAGGGTGAGGCTGAGGGTGAGGGTTATGGTTAGAGTTAGGGTTAGCGTTAGGGTTAGTGTTATTGTTAGGTTTAGGGTTAGAGTTACGGTGAGGTTGAGGGTGAGGGTGAGGTTAGTGTTAGGGTGAGGTTTGGGGTTAGGGTTTGGGTTAGGGTTAGGGTGAGGGTGATATTTAGGGTTAGAGTTAGGGTTAGGGGGAAGGTTAGGGTGAGGTTTAGGGTTAGGGTTAGTGTTATGGTTAGATTGAGGGTGAGGGTTAGGTTGAGGTTTATGGATAGGGTTAGGTTTACTATTAGGGTTTGTGTGAGGGTTAGGGTGAGCGTTAGGATGAGGGTTAGGCTTATGCTTTTGGTTCGGCTGAGGGTGAGTGTGGGGGTTAGGATTAGGGTTAGGGTGATGTTTTGGGTTAGGGTTAGGGGGAGGTTTAGGGTGAGGGTTAGGGTTAGGTTTAGTGTTAGGATTAGGGTAAGGATGAGGGTTAGGGTTAGGGTTCGGGTTCGGGTTAGGGTTAGGGTAAGGGTGAGGTTTAGGGTTAGGGTTAGGGTTAGGGTTAGATTTATGGTGACGGTGACAGTGAGGATGAGTGTGAGGTTTAGGGTTAGGCTTACGGTTAGGCTTAGGGTTAGGCTAATGGTCAGGGTGAGTTTTAGGGTTAGGGTGAGGGTTAGGGTTAAGGTTATGGGGGGGTTAGGATGAGGGTTAGTGTTAGGATTAGGGTTAGGTTGATTGCTAGGGTGACGGTGAGGTTTAGGGTTAGGTTAGGTTGAGGTTTATGGTTAGGGTTAGGGTTAGGGTTAGGGTCACGTTGAGGTTTATGGTAAGAGTTAGGGTTAAGGTGAGGCTGAGGGTGAGGGTTATGGTTAGGGTTAGGATAAGGATTAGGGTAAGGGTTAGGGTGAGTGTGAGTGAAAGTGTTAGGGTTAGGTTTAGGCTTAGGTTTACACTGAGGTGAGAGTGAAGTTGAGGCTTAGGGTTAGGGTGAGAGTTAGGGTTCAGGGTAAGTTTAGGTTTAGGTTGAGGGTTAGGGTTAGGTTTACGTTGAGTGTGAGGTTTAGAGTTACGTTGAGGGTTAGGGTTAGGGTTAGGGTTGGGGTGAGGGTTAGGGTTAGTGTTAGGGTGAGGTTTAGAGTTAGGGTTAAAGTTAGAGTGAGGCTTAGTATGAGGGTAAGGGTTACGGTAAGTGTGAGGGTTAGGGTTAGGGTGAGGGTTAGGGTTAGGGTTAGGGTTAGGGTGAGGGTGAGGGTTAGGATTATGGTTAGTGTTAGGGTTATTTTTAGGGTTACGGTTACGGTGACGGTGAGGGTGAGGGTTAGGGTTAGGGTTAGGTTGAGGTTTTTAGTGTTAGGTTTAGGGTTAGAGTTAGGGTTAGGGTGAGGTTAGTGTTAGGGTTATTGTGAGGGTTAGTGTTTGGGTTATGTTATGCGTTACGGTTAGGGTTGTGGTTAGGGTTAGTGTTAGGATAAGAGTTAGGGTTACAGTAAGGGTGTGTTTTAAGGTTTGGGTGAGGGTTAGGATTAGGTTTAGGGTTAGGGTGAGGGTCTGGGTTAGGATTAGGTTTAGGGTTAGGGTTATTGTTAGGGTTAAGGTTATGGTGAGGTTGCTGGTGAGGATTATGGTTAGGGTTCGGTTGAGGTTTTTAGTGTTAGTGTTAGGGTTAAAGTTAGGGTTAGGGTGAGGTTAGGGTTAGGTTTAGTGTGAGGTTTAGTGTTTGGGTTAGGGTATGGGTTAGGGTGATGGTTGTGTTTAGGGTGAGGGTTAGGATTAGGGTTAGGGTTATTGTTAGGGTTAGGTTTAGGGTTACGGTTACGGTGAGGGTAAGGGTGAGGGTTCGGGTTTAGGGTTAAGGTCAGTTTTAGGGCTTGAGTAAGGGTTAGAGTTAGGGTTAGGGTTAGGGTAAGGTTTAGGGTTAGAGTATGGTTAGGATGATGGTTAGGTTGAGGATTAGGGTTAGGGTTAGTGTTAGGGTTAGGGTGAGGTTTAGGTTGAGGTTGAGGGTTAGGGTTAGTGTTATGGGGAGGGTTAGGATGAGGGTTAGGGTTAGGATTAGGGTTAGGGTGAGGGCTAGGGTGAGGGTGAGTTCTAGGGTTAGGGTTAAGGTGAGGTTTAGGTTTAGGGTTAGGGTTAGTGTTAGAGTGAGGGTTACGGTTAGGGTTATGGTGATGGTTAGGATTAGGGTTAGGGTTAGGGTCAGGATGGGGGTGAGGGTGGCATTGAGTATTAGGGCTAGGGTTACAGTTAGGGTTATTGTGACTTTTATGGTTAGGGTTAAGTTTGCAGTGAGGCTGAGGTTGAGAGTGAGTGTTATGTTTAGTGTTAGGGTCAGGTTTAGGGTTAATGTTATTGTTATGGTTAGGGTTAGAGTTACAGTGAGGTTGAAGGTGAGGGAGAGGATTAGCGTTAGCGTGAGTTTTAGAGTTAGGGTTAGGGTGAGTTTGAGCTTTAGGGTTAGATTTAGGGTTAGGGGGAGGGTTAGGGTGAGGTTTAGGTTTAGGGGTAGTGTTAGGGTTAGGGTGAGGTTGAGGGTTTGGTTGAGGTTTAGGGAAAGGGTTAGGTTTAGGATTAGGGTTAGGGTGAACATGAGTGTGAGAATAAGGGTAAAGGTTAGGCTTAGGCTTAGGAATAGGCAGAGGGTGAGTGTGGGATGAGGATTAGTTTTAGGGTAATGGTTAGGTTTAGGGGTAGTTTTATTGTAAGCGTTAGGGTTAGAGTTATGGTGAGGGTGAGGTGCGGGTGAGGTTTAGGGTTAGGGTTAGGGTGGGGTTTAGTGTTAGGTTTAGGGTTAGGGTGAGGGTGAGGGTGAGGTTTAGGGTTAGATATAGCGTTAGGGTGACTGTTAGGGTGAGGGTTAGGGTTGGGTTTAGTGTTAGGGTTAGGGTGAGGATGAGGGTTAGGGTTAGGGTTAGGGTAAGGGTTAGGTTTAGGGTTAGGGTTACAGTTAGGGTTATAGTTACAGTGAGGGTGATAGTGGGGAATGAGTGTGAAGTTTACGGTTAAGTTTAGGGTTAGGCTTAATGTTAGGCTTAGGTTTGGGCTAAAGGTGATTGTGAGGTTAATGGTTATTGTGAGGGTTAGGGTTAGGGTTATGGGGAGGGTTAGGATGAGGGCTAGTGTTAGGATTAGGGTTAGGGTAATGGCTAGGGTGAGGGTGATGTTTAGGGTTAGTTTAGTGTGAGGTTTAGGGTTAGGGCTGGGGTAGGGTTAGGGTGAGGGTGAGGTTTAGGGTTAGAGTTAGGGTTAAGGTGAGGCTGAGGGTGAGGGTTACGGTTAGGGTTAGGATTAAGATTTGGGTAAGGGTTAGGGTGAGTGTGAGTGTTAAGGTTAGGGTTAGCATTAGGCTTAGGGTTACATTGAGCGTGAGCGTGAGGGTGAGGGTTAGGGTGAGAGTTAGGGGTCAGGTTAAGTTTACAGTTAGAAGGAGGGTTATGGTTAGGTTTACGTTGAATGTGAGTGTTAGGGTTAGGTTGAGGATTAGGGTTAGGGTTAGGGTGAGGTTTAGGTTTAGGGTTAGGGTGAGGGTTAGGATGAGGATTAGAGTTAGGATTAGGGTTAGGTTGAGGGCTAGGTTTAGGGTGAGGGTTAGGGTTAGTTTTAGGGTTAGTTTTAGGGTTAGGGATAGGTTTATGGTGAGGGTTAGGATGAGGGTTAGGGTTACGTAAGGGTGAGGGTTAGGGTTTGGGTGAAGGTTAGAGTTAGGTTTAGTGTTAGCATGAGGGTGAGGGTTAGGATTAGGGTTAGGGTTAGAGTTATTGTTAGGGTTACGGTTACGGTGAGGGTGAGGGTGAGGGTGAGGGTAAGGGTTAGGGTTAGGTTGAGGTTTTCAGTGTTTGGGTTAGGGTTAGAGTTAGGGTTAGGGTGAGGTTAGGTTAGGGTTACTCTGAGGGTTAGTGTTTGGTTTAGGGTATGGGTTATGGTGAGGGTTGTGGTTAGGGTGACGGTTAGGATTAGGGTTAGGGTTATTGTTAGGGTTAGGTTTAGGTTTTGGTTTAGGGTTAGAGTTAAGATTAGGGTGAGGGTGAGGTTTAGAGTTAGAGTTATTGTAAGGGTGAGGGTTAGCTTAAGGGTTAGGGTTAGTGTTAGTGTTAGGGTTAGGGTTAAGTTTAGGTTTAGGGTGAGTTTTAGGGTTAGGGTTATGGGGAAGTTTAGGATGAGGGTTAGGGTTAGGATTAGGGCTAGGGTGAGTGCTAGGTTGAGGGTGGGGTTTAGGCTTAGGGTTAGGGTGATGTTTAGTTTTAGGGATAGGGTTAGGGATAGGGTGAGGGTGAGGTTTAGGTTTAGAGTTAGGGTAAGGGTGAGGCTGAGGCTGAGGGTTAGCGTTAGGGTTAGTGTTAGAGTTAGGGTTAGGGTGAGGGTTAGGATTAGGGTGAGGGTAAAGGTGAGGGTTTGGCTTAGGCTTAGGTTATGATTAGGATTAGGGTAAGGGTTAGGGTGAGTAGATGGTTAGGGTTAGGGTAAGGCTTGGGCTTAGGTTTAGGCTGAGAGTGAAGGTGAGGTTGAGTGTTAGGGTTAGGGTGAAAGTTAGGGTTAGGGTTAGGGTGAGACTTAGGGTTCGATTATATTTAGGGTTAGGGTGAGGGCTAGGGTGAGGGTGAGGTTAGGGTTTGTGTTAGGGTAAGGTTTAGGGTTAGGGTTAGGGTTTGAGTTAGGGTTCGGATGAGGGTTAGGGTTCCTGTGAGGGTGAGGGTTAGGGTTAGGTTGAGAGTTAGGGTTACGATTATGGTTAGGGTGAGGGTGAGTTTTAGGATTAGGGTTAGGGTTAGGGTTAGGTTTAGTGTTAGGATTAGTGTTATGGTTACTGTTAGGGTTAGAGTTATGGTGAGGGTGAGGGTGAGTGTGAGGGTGAGGGTTAGGGTTAAGGTGAGGTTTAGGGTTAAGTTTAGGATTAGGGTTAGAATGATGGGGAGGTTTAGGTATAGATTTAGGGTTAGTTGTAGGGTTAGGTCCAACGTTAATGTTAGGGTTAGTGTTAGGGTTAAGTTTAGCGTGAGGGTTAGGGTGAGGTTTAGGGATTAGGATGAGGTTTATGGTTAGGGTTAGTTTTAGGATTAATGTTAGTGTTAGGCTTAAGTTGAGAGTTAGGGTGAGGGTGAGGTTTAGGTTTAGGGTTAGGATTAGGATTAGGATTAGTGTTAGGGTGAAGGATAGGGTGAGGGTTATGGTTAGGGATAGGGTTAGGCTTAGGATTAGGCTGAGGTTGAAGTTGAGGGTGAGGGTTAGGGTTATGATGAGGGTTAGGGTCAGGATAAGTGTGAGAGTTAGGTTTCGGGTTAAGTTTAGGGTTAGGGTGAGGGTTAGGGTAAAGGTTACAGTGAGGGTAAGGTTAGGGTTAGGTTGAGGTTTAGGGTTAGGCTTAGGGTTAGTGTGAGGATGAAGGTGAGGGTTACGGTTAGTGTTAGGGTGAGGGTTAGGATGAGGGTTAGGGTTAGGATTGGGGTTAGGCTGAGGGCTAGGTTGAGGTTGAGGGTTAGAGTAAGGGTTAGGCTTAGGCTTAGGGTTAGGCTGAGCATGAGGTTGAGAGTGAGGGTTAGGGTTAGGGTGATGGTTAGGTTTAAGGTTAGGGTGAGGGTTAGGATGAGGTTTAAGGTTAGGGTGAGGTTTAGGGTGAGGATGATGGTAAGGGTAAAGGTGAGGTTAAGGCTGATGTTGAGGGTTAAGATAAGGGTGAGGGTTAGGGTTAGGTTTATGGTTAGGCTTAGGGTTAGGATGAGGGTTAGATTGAGTATTAGGGTTAGGGTTGGGGTTAGTGTGAGTTATAGGGTGAGGATGAGGGTTAGGGTTATGGTGAGAGTGAGGGTTAGTGTGAGGGCTAGGGAGAGGGTGAGGGTTAGATTTAGCGTTAGGGTTAGGGTGAGGTTTAGGTTTAGGGTGAGTTTTAAGGTTAGTGTGAAATTTACTGTTAGGGTATGGGTTAGTGTTAGGGTGAGGGTAAGTGTTAGGGTGAAGGTTAATGTTAGAGTTAGGGTTATGTTTAGGGTGAGGGTTAGTGTTAGGGTTAGGGTTATTGTTAGGGTTATTGTTAGGATTAGCGTTAGGGTAACAGTTTCTGTGAGGGTGAGGCTTAGGGTTAGGGTTAGGGCGAGGTTGAGGCAGAGTTGGAGGGTAAGGTTTAGGGTTAGGTTTAGTGTTAGGGTTAGGGTGAGAGTTAGGGTGAGGATGAGTGTGAGGGTGAGGGTTAATCGTAGGGTTAGGATTAGGATTAGTGTAAGGGTTCGGGTGAGTTTGAGGGTTAGGTTTAGGGTTAGGCTTAGGCTGAGGATTCTCCTGAGAGTGACGGTGAGGTTGAGGTTTAGGGTTAGGGTGAGGGTTATGGTTAGGATTAGGGTGAGGGTGAGGGCTAGGGTGATGGTGAGGGTTAGGATTGGTTAGGGTTAGTGTTTGGGTAAGGTTTAGAGTTAGGGTTAGGATTTCGGTTAAGGTTAGGTTGAGGGTTATTGTTACGTTATGGTGAGGTTGAGGGTTAGGGTTAGTTTGAGGGTTAGGGTTAATATTATGTTTAGGGAGAGGGTGAGTGTTAGGATTAGGTTTAGAGTTATGGTTAGGTTTAGGGTTAGGGTTAGGGTTAGTTTTAGGGTGAGGTTTAGGGTTAGGGTTAGGATTAGTGTTAGGGTGAGGGTGAAATTTAGGGTTAGATTTAGGCTTGGTTGGAGGGTTAGGTCGAGCGTTAATGTTAGAGTTAGTGTTAGGGTTAAGGTTAGGTTGAGGTTTAGGGTTAGGGTTAGGGTTAGGATTAGGCTTAGGGTGAGGTGATTGTGAGTTTTAGGGTTAGGGTTAGGCTTAGGCTGAGGGTTTAGCTGAGGGTGAGGGAGTGGGTGAGCATTAGGGTAAAGTTGATGTTTAGGGTTCGGGTTAAGGTGAGGGTTAGGATGAGGGTTAGGGTTAGGCTTAGGGTTAGGGTGAGGGCTAGGGTGATGGTGAGGGTTAGGGTAAGTGTTAGGCTTAGGCTTAGGGTTAGCCTGAGCATGAGGTTGAGGGTGAGTTTTAGGGTTGAGAATAGGGTGAGATTTAGTGTTAGGGTTAGGGTTAGAGTTAGGGTTAGGACGAGAGTGAGGTTTAGGGGTAGGGTTAGGGTCAGCGTGAGGGTTAGGGTTTGGGTGAGGGTTAGGGTGGGAGTGACGGTATGGGTAAAGGTGAGGGTTAGGCTGAGGGTGAGGGTTATGGTAAGGGTGAGGGTTAGGTATAGGATGAGCGTTAGGGTTAGGGTTAGGGTGAGGGTTAGATTGAGGATTAGTGTTAGGGTTAGTGTGAGGTTTAGGGTGAGGATGAGGGTTATGTTTAGGGTGAGGGCTAGGGTGAGGGTGAGGGTGTGGGTTAGATTGAGGACTAGTGTTTGGGTTAGTGTGAGCTTTAGGGTGAGGATGAGTTTTAGGGTTAGGGTTATCATTAATGTTAGGGTTAGGCTTAAGGTGAGGGTTAGAGTGAGGTTGAGCTTTAGTGTTAGTGTTAGGATTAGGATTAGGGTTAGGGTTAGGGTGAGTTTGAGGGTTAGTGTTAGGGTTAGGGTTAGGCTTAGTGTTAGGCTGAATGTGAGGGTGAGGTTGAGGGTTACTGTGAGGGTGAGGGTTAGGGTTAGGGTTAGGGTGTGAGTTAGGGTTATTGTTAGGTTGAGGGTTAGGGTTAGGGTTAGGTTTAGGGTGAAGGTTAGGGTGAGGGTGAGGGTTAGTGTTAGGGTGAGGGTTAGGATGAGTGTTAGGTTTAGGATTAGGTTTAGGGTGAGGGCTAGGGTGAGGGTGAGGTTTAGTTAGGTTTAGGGTGAGGTTTAGGTTTAGGTTTAGGGTTAGGTTTAGGGTGAGGTTCAGGTTTAGGGTTAGAGCTAAGGTTAGCGTGAGGCTGATGGTGAGGGTTAGGGTTAGGGTTAGTGTTAGAGTTAGGGTTACAATGAGGGTTCGGGTGAGGGTGAGGTTTAGGCTTAGTGTTAGGATCAGTATTAGGGTACAGGTTAGGGTAAGTGTGAGGGTTAGGTTTAGGGTTACGGTTAGCCTTATGATTAGGCTGAGGGTGCAGGTAAGTGTGAGGGTGAGGGATAGGGTTAGGGTGAGTGTTAGGGGTAGGATTAGGGTGAGTGTTAGGTTTCTTGTTAAGTTTAGGGTTAGGGTGAGTGTTAGGGTTATGGTGAGGGTTAGGGTTAGGTTGAGGGTTAGGGTTAGGATTAGGATTAGGGTGAGGGTTAGTGTTAGGGTTAGGGTGAGGGTTAGGATGAGGATTAGGGTAAGGATTAGAGTTAGGGTGAGGGCTAGGGTGAGGGTGAGTTTTAAAGTGAGGGGGTAGGGTTAGGGTAAGGGTGAGGGTTAGGGTTATGATTTGGGTTAGTGTAAGGGTGACTTTTAGAGTTAGATTTAGGGTTAGGGGGAGGGTTAGGTCAAGGTTTAGGGTTACCGTCAGTGTTAGGGTTAAGGTTATGGTGATGTTTAGGTTGAGGTTTAGGGTTAGGGTTAGGGTTCCGATTAGGGTTAGGGTGAGGGTATGTGAGGTTTAGGGTTAGGGTTAGGTTTAGGCTTAGGGTTAGGGTTATGCTGAAGGTGAGGTTGGGGGTGAATATTAAGGTTAGGGTGATGGTTTGGGTTAGGATTAGGGTGAGGGTTAGGATGAGGGATAGGGTTAGGATTTGGTTTAGTGTCAGGGCTAGGGTGAGGGTGAGGTTTAGAGTAAGGTACAGGATTAGGCTTCGGATTAGGCTGAGCATGAGGTTGAGGGTGAGGGTTAGGGTTATGGTGATGGTTAGGTTTAAGGTTAGGTTGAGTGTTCGGATGAGGTTTAGGGTTAGGGTGAGGATGATGGTAAGGTAAATGTGAGGTTTAGGCTGAGGGTGAGGAATAAGATAAGGGTGAGGGTTAGGGTTAGCTTTAGCATTAGGGTTAGGGTTATTGTGAGGTTTAGATTGAGGATTAGGGTTAGGATTAGGGTTAGTGTGAGGTTTAGGGTGAGGATTAGGGTAAGGGTTAAGGAGAGGGTGAGGGTTAGAATTAGGGTTAGGGTGAGGGCTACAGTGAGAGTGAGGGTTAGAGTTAGGGTTATGGTGAGGTTTAGGATTAGGGTGAGGTTTAGGGTTATTGTGAGTTAGTGTTATGGTTAGGGTTAGTGTTAGGGTGAGGTTAAGTGTTAGGGTAAGGGTAAATGTTAGGGTGAGGATTATGGTAAGGGTGAGGGTTCAGGTTAGGTTTAGGGTGAGGTTTATTGTTGGGGTTAGGATTAGAGTTAGGGTTAGCGTGAGAGTGAGGTTTAGGTTTAGAGTTTTGGTAAGGTTGAGACTGAGGTTGAGAGTTAGGTTTAGGGTTAGTGTTAGAGTTAGGGTTAGGGTGAGGTTTAGGGTGAGGGTGAGGGTGAGGGTTAGGATTAGGATTGGAATTAGGATTAGTGTAAGGGTTCGAGTGAGTGTGAGGGTTAGGGTTAGGCTTAGGCTTAGGCTTAGGGTTAGGCTGAGAGTGAGGGTGAGGTTGAGGGATAGGGTTAGGGTGAGGGTTAGAGTTAGGTTCAGTGTGAGAGTTAGGGTTCGGTTTAAGTTTAGGGTTAGGGTGAGGGTTAGGGTAACGGTTACAGTGAGGGTGAGGGTTAGGGTTAGGTTGAGGGTTAGGGTTAGGTTTAGGGTTAGGGTGAGATGAGGGTGAGTGTTAGGGTTAGTGTTAGGGTGAGGACTAGGATGAGGGTTAGTTTAAGGATTAGGGTTAGGGTGAGGGCTAGGGTGAGGGTGAGGTTTATGGTTTGGGTTAGGCTGAGGTTTAGGGTTAGGTTTAGGCTTAGGGTTAGGGTGAGGGTGAGGTTTAGGGTTAGAGTTAGGGTTTGGGTGAGGCTGAGGGTGAGGGTTAGGTTTAGGCTTAGTGTTAGAGTTAGGGTTACGGTGAGGTTTAGTATGAGGGGGAGGGTTGGGTTTATGGTTAGGATTCAGGTAAGGGTTAGGGTGAGTGTGAGAGTTAGGGTTAGGGTTAGGGTTAGGGTTAGGGTTAGGTTGAGAGTGAGGGTGAGGTTCAGGGTTAGGGTTAGGGTGAGGGTTAAGGTTAGGGTTAGAGTGTCAGTTAGGGTTCGGTTAATTTTACGGTTAGGGTGAGGGTTAGGGTAAGGGTTACATTGAGGGTGAGGGATAGGGTTAGGTTGAGCGTTAGGGTTAGGGTTACGGTGGGGGTGATGGTGAGGGTTAGGGTTAGCTTTAAGGTGAGGCTTAGGATGAGGGTTAGGGTTAGGATTAGGGTTAGGGTGAGGGCTAGGGTGAGGGTGAGGTTTAAGGTTAGGGTCAGGGTGCGGTTTAGGGTTAGGTTTAGGATTATGGTTAGGGTGAGGGTGAGGTTTAAGGTTAGAGTTAAGGTTAGGGTGAGGCTGAGGGTGAGGGTTAGTGTTAGGTTCAGTGTTAGAGTTAGGGTTACCTTGAGGGTTAGGGTGAGGGTAAGGTTTAGCCTTAGTGTTAGAATTAGGTTTAGGGCAAGGTTTAGGGTGAGTGTGAGGGTTAGGGTTAGGGTGAGAGTTAGGGGTAGAGTTAGGGTGAGGGTTAGGGTTCGGGTTAAGTTCAGGGTTACTGTGAGGGTTAGTGTTAGGTTGAGGGTTAGGGTTAAGCTTAGGATTAGGGCGAGGGTCAGGGTTAGGTTTAGGGTTAGTAGAGGATTAAGGTTAGGATTAGGTTTAGGGTGAGGGCTAGGGTGAGGGTGCGGGTTAGGGTTAGTGTTTTGGTGAGATTTAGGGTTAGGGTTAGGGTTAGGGTGAGGGTTAGGATGACGGTTATGGTTACAGTGAGGGTGAGGTTTAGGGTGTAGGGTCAGGGTTAGGTTTAGGATTAGGGTTAGGGTGATGGTGAGTTTTAGGGTTAGATTTAGGGTTATGGGGAGGGTAAAGTCGAGGGTTAGGGTTAGGATTAGTGTTAGGGTTAAGGTTAGGGTGAGGGTTAGGTTGATGTTTAGGGTTAGGTTTAGGGTTAGTGTTCGGATTAGGAAGAGGGTTAGGGTATGTGAGGGTTAGGGTTATGGTTAGGCTTAGGGTTAGGGTTATGCTGAGGGTGAGGGTGGGGTTTAGGATTAGGGTTAGGGTGATGGTTAGGGCTAGGGTTAGGGTGAGGGTTAGGGTGAGGGTTAGGGTTAGAGTAAGGTTTAGGCTTAGGCTTAGGGTGACACTGAACTTGAGTTTGATGGTGAGGGCTAGGGTTAGTGTGATGGTTAGGGTTAAGGTTAGGTTGAGGGTTAGGATGTGGTTTTGGGTTAGGGTGAGCTTTAAGGTGAGGATGATGGTAAGGGTAATGTTGAGGTTTAGGCTGAGGTTGCGGGTTCAGATAAGGGTGAGAATTAGGGTTAGGTTTATATTTAGGGTTAGGTTGAGTGTTAGATTGAGGATTAGGGTTAGGGTTAAGGTTAGTGTGAGGTTTAGGGTGAGGATGAGGGTTAGAGTTAGGGTGAGGGTGAGGGTTAGAATTAGGGTTAGGATGAGGGCTAGGGTGAGGGTGAGGGTTAGAGTTAGGGTTAGGGTAGTTTGAGATTTAGTGTAAGGGTTAGGGTTAGTGTTAGGGTGTGGGTAAGTGTTAGGGTGAGGATTAATGTTAGGGTGAGGGTTATGGTTAGGGTGAGGGTTAGTGTTATTGTTTGGGTTAGGGTTAAGTTTACTGTGAGGGTGAAGGTTAGGGTTAGGGTTAGGGTGAGGTTTAGTGTAAGGGTTAGGGTTAGAGTTAGGGTAAGTTTGAAGCTGAGGTTGAGGGCTAGGTTTAGTATTAGTGTTTGAGTTAGGGTTAGAGTTATGGTGAGAGTTAGGGTGATGGTGAGGGTGAGTGTTAGGTTTTGGGTTAGGGTGAGGTTTAGGTTTAGGTTTAGGGTTACTGTTCGGCTGAGGGTGAGGTTTAGGGTTAGAGTTAGGGTTAGGGTAAGGGTTATGGTTAGGGTTAGTTTTAGAGTTAGGGTTACAGTGAGGGTTAGGGTGAGGGTGAGTGTTAGGCTTAGTGTTAGGGTTAGGATTAGTGTAAGGTTTCGGGTGAGTGTGAGGGTTAGGGTTAGGGTTAGGCTTAGGCTTAGGTTTAGGCTGAGAGTGAGGGTTATGGTTAGTGTGAGGGTTAGGGTTAGGTTTAGAGTGAGAGTTAAGGTTCTGTTAACTATAGGGTTAGGGTGAGGTTCAGGGTTAGGATTAGGGTGATGTTGAGGGCTAGGGTGATGGTGAGGGTTAGGGTTAGTGTGAGGGTAAGGTTTTGGGTTCGGTTTAGGTTTTCGGTTACGGTTAGGATGAGGCTTAGGGTTACAGTGAGGGTGAGGGTTAGGGTTATGTTGAGGGTTAGGGTTAAGATTATAGTTAGTGTGAGGGTGAGTTTTAGGATTATGGTTAGGCTTAGGGTTAGGCTGAGCATGAGGTTGAGTGTGAGGGTTAGGTTTAGGGAAACGGTGAGGTTTAGTGTTAGGATTAGGGTTAGAGTTAGGGTTAGGATGAGGGTGAGGTTTAGGGGTAGGGTTAGGGTCAGGGTGAGGGTTAGGGTTCGGGTGAGGGTTAGGGTGGGGGTGACGGTAAGTGTAAAGGTGAGGGTTAGGCTCAGGGTGAGGGTTATGGTAAGGGTGAGTGTTAGGTTTAGGATGAGGTTTAAGGTTAGGGTTAGGGTTACCATTAATGTTAGGGTTAGGCTTAAGGTGAGGGTTAGGGTGAGGGTGAGCTTTAGTGTTAGTGTTAGGGTTAGGGTTAGGGTGAGTGTGAAGGTTAGTGTTAGGGTTAGGGTTAGGCTTAGTGTTAGGCTGAATGTGAGGGTGAGGTTGAGGGTTACGGTGAGGGTTAGGGTTAGGGTTAGGTTGAGGGTTAGGGTTAGGGTTAGGGTTAGAGAGAAGGTGAGGGTGAGTGTGAGGGTTAGTGTTAGGGTGAGGGTTAGGGTTAGGATTAGGGTTAGGTTGAGGGCTAGGGTGAGGGTGAGGTTTAGGTTTAGGTTTAGGGTGAGGTTTAGGGTTAGGTTTAGGGTTAGGGTTAGGGTGAGGGTCAGGTTTAGGGTTATAGTTAAGGTTAGGGTGAGGCTGAGGTTAAGGGTTAGGGTTAGTGTTAGTGTTAGAGTTAGGGTTACAGTGATGGTTCGGGTGAGGGTGAGGTTTAGGCTTAGTGTTAGGATTAGGATTAGGGGACAGGTTAGGGTAAGTGTGAGGGTTAGGGTTAGGATTAGGGTTAGCCTTATGTTTAGGCTTAGGGTGAGGGTGAGGGATAGGGTTAGGGTGAGAGTTAGGGGTAAGATTAGGGTGTGTGTTAGGGTTCGGGTTAAGTTTAGTGTTATGTTGAGGTTTAGGGTTTAGGATGAGGTTTAGGGCTAAGGTTAGGGTTAGGATTAGTGTTAGGTTTAGGCTTAAGTTGAGGGTTAGGGTGAGGGTGAGGTTTAGGGTTAGGGTTAGGATTAGGATTATGGTTAGTGTTAGGTTGAGGAATACGATGAGGGTTAGGGTTAGGGATAGGGTTAGGCTTAAGGTTAGGCTGAGGGTGAGGGTAAGGGTGAGGTTTAGGGTTAGGGTGAGTGTTAGGGTCAGGATAAGTGTGAGAGGTAGGGTTCGGTTAAGTTTAGGGTTAGGGTGAGGATTAAGTTAACAGTTACAGTGAGGGTGAGGTTTAGGGTTAGGTTGAGGGTTAGGGCTAGGTTTAGGGTAGGATGAGGGTGAAGGTTAGGGTTAGTGTTAGGGTGAGGGTTAGGATGAGAGTTAGGGTTAGGATCAGGGTTAGGGTGAGGGCTAGGTTGAGGGTGAGGTTTAAGGTTATGTTTAGGGTGAGGGTGAGGTTTAGGGTTAGAGTTAGGGTTAGGGTTAGGCTGAGGGTGAGGGTCATGGTTAGGGTTAGTGTTAGAGTTAGGGTCACGATGAGGGTTCGGGTGAGTGTGAGGGTTAGGCTTAGAGTTAGGCATAGGATTAGGGTAAGTGTTAGTGTGAGTGTGAGGGTTATGGTTAGGCTTAGGGTTAGGCTTAGGGTTAGGCTGAAGGTGAGGGTGAGGGTAATGGTTAGGGTTAGGGTTGGGGTGAGAGTTAGGGCTATGGTTAGTGTGAGAGTTAGGGTTCGGTTTAAGTTTACGTTTAGGGTGAGGGTTAGGGTTAGAGGTATTGTGAGCATGAGGTTTAGGGTTAGGTTGAGTGTTAGGGTTAGGCTTAGGATTAGGGTGATGTTTAAGTGTTAGGCTTCGGGTGATGGTTAGGATGAGGATTAGGGTTAGGGTTAGGTTTAGGGTGAGGGCTAGGGTGAGGGTGAGTGTTAGGGTTAGTGTTTGGGTGAGGTTTAGGTTTAGCGTTAGTGTTAGGGTGAGGGTTAGGATGAGGGTTAGGGTTAGAGTGAGTGTGAGGTTTAGGGTAAGTGTGATGTTTAGGGTTAGGATTTGGGTTAGTGTGAGGGTGAATTTTAGGGTTAGATTTATTGTTAGGGGGAAGTTTAGGTTGAGGGTTAGGGTTAGCGTTAGGCATAAGGTTAGGGTGAGGGTTAGGTTGAGGTTTAGGGTTAGGGTTAGGGTGAGGGTGAGGGTATGTGAGGGTTAGGGTCAGGGTTAGGGTTAGGGTTATGGTTAGGCTGAGGGTGAGGTTGGGGGTGAGGATTAGGGTTAGGGTGATGGTTAGGGCTAGGGTTAGTGTTAGGGTTAGGATGAGGGATAGGGTTAGGATTAGGGTTAGGGTGAGGGCTAGGTTGAGAGTGAGAGTTAGATAAGGGTTAGGCTTTGGCTTAGGTTTAGGCTGAGCGTGTGGTTGAGGGTGAGGTTTAGGGTTAGGGTGATGGTTATGTTTACGGTTAGGGTGATGCTTAGGGTTAGTGTGAGGGTTCATATTAGGGTTAGGGTTAGTATTAGGGTGAGGGTAAGTGTTAGGGTGAGGGTTATGGTTAGGGTGAGGTTTAGCCTTAGGTTTATTGTTTGGGTTAAGGTTAGTTTACGGTTATGGTGATGGTGACGGTTAGGGTTAGGGTTAGGGTTAGGGTGAGATTTAGGTTTAGGGTTAGAGTTAGGGTTAGGGTGAGGTTTTGGATTAGGGTTAGGCTGAGTGTTAGGGTTAGGGTTAGTGTTAGAGTTAGGGTTATAGTGAGGGTTAGGGTGAGGGTCAGGGTAAGGCTTAGTTTTAGGATTAGGATTTTGGTAAGTGTTAGCGTGAGTGTGAGGGTTAGAGTTAGGGTTAGAGTTAGGCTTAGGGTTAGGCTGAGCATGAGTTTGAGTGTGAGGGTTAGGGTTCTGGATAGAGTGAGGTTTAGTGTTAGGGTTACCTTTAGAGTTAGGGTTAGGTTGAGGGTGAGGTTTAGGGGTAGGGTTAGGGTCAGGGTGAGGGTTAGGTTTAGTGTTAGGGTGACGGTGAGGGTTAGATTGAGGATTAGTGTTTGGTTTAGTGTGAGGTTTAGTGTGAGGATGAGGGTTAGGGTTAGGGTGAGGGCTAGGGTGAGGATGAGGGTGAGGGTTAAATTGGGGATTAGTGTTAGGGTTAGTGTGAGGTTTATGGTGAGGATAAGTTTTAGGGTTAGGGTTATTGTTAGGATTAATGTGAGGGTTAGGCTTAAGGTGAGGGATAGGGTGAGGGTGAGGTTTAGCGTTAGTGTTAGGATTAGGATTAGGGTTAGGTTTAGGGTGAGTGTGAGGGTTAGGGTTAGTTTTAAGGTTAGGCTTAGTGTTAGGCTGTAGGTGAGGGAGAGGGTTAGGATTAGGGTGAGTGTTAGGTTTAGGGTGAGAGTTAGGGTTCGGTTTAATTATAGGGTTAGAGTGAGGGTTATGGTAAGGGTTACAATGAGTGTGAGGGTTAGGGTTAGGTTGAGGGTTAGGGTTAGGTTTAGGGTGAGAGTTAGGTTTCGATTTAAGTTTTGCTTAGGGTAATGGTTATGGTAAGGTTTACAGTGAGGGTGAGGGTTAGGGTTAGGTTGAGGGTTAGGCTTAGGGTTAGAGTTAGGGTGAGGGTGAGGGTTAGGGTTAGTGTTAGGGTTAGGGTGACATTGATGGTTAGGGTTAGTGTTAGCCTTAGAGTTAGGGTTACATTGAAGGTTAGGGTGAGGGTGAGGGTTAGGCTCAGTGTTAGGATTAGGATTAGGGTAAGGTTTAAGGTGAGTGTGAGGGTTAGAATTAGGGTTAGGGTTAGGCTTAGTGTTAGGCTGAAGGTGAGGGTTAGGGTGAAGTTTAGGGTTAGGGTGAGTCTTAGGGTTAGGGTTAGGGTGAGAGTTAGGGTTCGGTTTAAGTTTAGGGTTAGGGTGAGGGTTAGGGTTAGGGTTACGGTAAGTGTGAGGGTTAGTGTTAGGTTGAGGTATATGGTTAGGCTTAGGATTAGGGTTAGGGTTAGGGTTAAGGTGAGGTTTAGGGATAGGGTTAATGTTATTGTTAGGGTTAGGGATAGGATGAGGGTTAGATTGAGGATTAGTGTTAGGGTTAGTGTGAGGTTTAGGGTTAGGATGAGGATTAGGGTTGGGGTGAGGGCTAGGATGAGTTTGAGGGTTAGGGTTAGTGTTAGAGTGAGTTTTAGGGTTAGGAATATGGTTAGTGTTAGTGTGAGCATTAGTGTTGCATTAGGGTTTGTGTTAGGGTGAGGGTAAATGTTAGGGTGAGGGTGAGGGATAGGGTTAGGTTAGGGTTATTGTTATTGTTATGGTTAGGGTTACTGTTACGGTGAGTGTGAAGATTAGGGTGAGGTTTAGGGTTAGGATGAGGTTTAGTTTTAGAGTTAGGGTTAGGGTGAGTGAGACTTTTAGGGTTAGAGTTAAGTATAGTGTTAGGGTTAGGGAGAGGGTGAGGGTTAGTGTTAGGCTTAGGCTTAGGCTTAGGCTGAGGCCGAGCATGAGGGTGAGGGTTAGGGCTAGGGTTAGGGAGATGGTTAGGGTTTGGGTTATTGTGAGGTTCAGGATGAGGTTTAGGGTTAGGATTAGGTTTAGGGTAAGGGCTCGTGTGAGGGTTAGGGTGAGGTTTAGGGATAGGTTTAGGTTTAGGATTTGGGTTAGGTTGAGGGTGAGTGTGTGGGTTAGGGTTAGGGTTAGGGTGAGACTTAGGTTTAGGGTGAGGGTTAGTGTTAGGGTTGGGGTTAGAGTGAGGTTGAGGCTGAGGATTAGGTTTAGGTTTAAGATTAGGTTTAGGGTTTGGTTTAGGTTTAATGTTAGTGTTAGGGTTAGGTTTACCTTGAGGGTTAGGGTTAGGGGTAGGGTTAGGGATAGGCTGAGTGTGAGGGTGGGTGTGAGGATTAGGGTTAGGGTTAAGGTTAGTGTTATTGTTAGTGTTATCGTTAGGGTTAAGTGTGCAGTGAGGGTGAGGCTGAGGGTGAGGGTTATGGTTAGGGTTAGGATTAGGGTTAGGGTTAGTGTTATTGCTAGGGTTAGGGTTAGAGTTACAGTGAGGTTGAGGTTGAGGGTGAGGGTAAGGTTTAGGGTGAGGTTTAGGATTAGGGTTAGGTTTAGGGTTAGGGTGAGGGTCAGGTTTAGGGTTAGAGTTAGGGTTAGGGGGAAGGTTATGTTGAGGTTTAGGGTTAGGGTTAGTGTTAGTGTTAGGGTAAGGGTGAGGGTTAGCTTGCTGTTTAGGGATAGGGTTAGGGTTAGGGTTAGAGTTAAGGTGAGCGTGAGTACGAGGGTTAGCCTGAGGGTTAGGCTTAGGCTTAGGGTTAGGCTGTGGGTGAGGGTGGGGGTGAGGATTAGGATTAGGGTGATGTTTAGGGTTAGGGTTAGTGTTATTGTTAGGATTAGGGTTCGAGTTATGGTGAAGTTGAGGTTGCAGGTGAGGGTTAGGTTTATGGTTAGGGTGGGGTTTAGGTTTAGGGTTAGGGTTAGTGTGAAGGTGAGGGTGAGGTTTAGGGTTAGACATATGGTTAGGGGGAAGGTTAGGGTTAGGGTTAGTCTTTTTGGTTAGGGTGAGGCTGAGGTTTAGGGTTAGATATAGGACTAGGGGGAGGGTTAGGGTTAGCGTTAGAGTTAGGGCGAGGGTTATGGTAACGGTGAGGTTTAGGGTTAGGATTAGGGTTAGGGTTAGAGTTACTGTGAGGGTGAGGGTTAGGGTTACGGTTAGGGTTAGGGTTAGGGTGAGGTTTATGGTTAGGGTTATGGTTAGGGTTAGAATTACGGTGAGGTTGAGGGTGCGGGTGAGTGTGAGATTTAGGGTTAGAGTTAGGGGTAGGGTGACTATGAGGGTTAGGGTTAGGGTTAATGTTAGAGTTAGGGTTATGGTGAGGGTTAGGGTGAGGGTAAGGCTTAGTGTTAGAATTAGGATTAGGGTAAGTGTTAGGGTGAGTGTGAGGGTTAGGGTTAGGGTTAGTCTTAGGGTTAGGCTGAGCATGATGTTGAGGGTGAGGTTTAGGGTTAGGGATAGGGTAAGTTTTAGTGTTAGGGTTAGGGTTAGAGTTAGGCTTAGGTTGAGGGTGAGCTTTAGGGGTAGGGTTAGGGTCAGGTTGAGGTTTAGGGTTAGAATGAGGGTTAGCGTGGGGGTGACTGTACGGGTAAAGTTGAGGGTTAGGCTGAGGGTGAGGGTTATGGTAAGGGTGAGGGTTAGTTTTAGGGTGAGGGTTAGTGTTAGGATTAGGGTGAGTGTGAGGGTTAGATTGAGGATTAGTGTTAGGGTTCATGCGAGGTTTAGGGTGAGGATGAGGTTTAGGGTTAGGGTTAGGGTTAGGATTAATATTATGGTTAGGCTTAAGGTGAGTGTTAGGCTTCGGATGAGGTTTAGAGTTAGTATTGGATTAGGATTTGGTTTAGGGTTAGGGTGAGTGTGAGGGTTAGGGTTAGGGTTAGGGTTAGGCTTACTGTTAGGCTGAAGGTGAGGGTGAGGTTGCGGGTTAGGGTTAGGGTGAGTGTTAAAGTTAGGGTTAGGGTGAGAGTTAGGTTTCGGGTTAAGTTTAGGGTTAGGGTGAGGGTTAGGGTAAGGGTTAGAGTGAGGGTGAGGGTTAGGGTTAGGTTGAGGGTTAGGTTTCGTGTTAGGGTGAGGGTTAGGATGTGGGTTAGGTTTAGGATTAGGGTTAAGGGGATGGCTAGGGTGAGGGTGAGGTTTAGGGATAGGGTTAGGGTGAGGTTTTGGGTTAGGTATAGGGTGAGATTTAGGGTGAGGGTGAGGTTTAGGGCTAGTGTTAGGGTTAGGGTGAGGCTGTGGGTGAGGGTTAGGGTTAGGGTTAGTGTTAGAGCTAAGGTTTCGGTGAGGGTTAGGGTGAGGATGAGGGTAAGGCTTAGTGTTAGGATTAGGATTAGGGTAAGGGTTAGCATGAGTGTGAGGGTTAGTTTTAGGGTTAGGGTTAGGTTTAGGCTTAGGCTTCGGATGAGGGTGAGGTTAGGGTTAGGGTGAGAGTTTGGGGTAGGGTTTTTGTGAGAGTTAGGGTTCGGGTTAAATTTAGGTTTAGGGTGAGGGTTAGGGTTAGTGTTACAGTGAAGGTGAGAGTTAGGGTTAGGTTGAGGGTTAGGGTTAGGCTTAGGATTAGGGTGAGGGATAGGGTTAGGCTTAGGATGAGGATTAGGGTTAGGATTAGGCATAAGGTGAGGGCTCTGGAGAAGGTGAGATTTTGGGTTAGGGTTAGGGTTAGGTTTAGGGTTAGGGTTAGGGTTAGGGTGAGGGTTAGGATGAGGGTTAAGGTAACAGGTGAGGGTGAGAATTAGGGTTTTGGTGAGGATTAGGGTTAGGATTAGGGTTACAGTGAGGGTGAGGGTTCGATTGAGCATTAAGGTTAGGGTTACGGTTAGTGTGAAGTTTAGGGTGAGGATGAGGGTTAGGGTTAGGGTGAGGGTGAGGGTTAGAATTAGAGTTATGTTGAGTGCTAGGGTGAGGGTTAGGGATAGGTTTAGGTTTAGGATTTGGATTAGAGTGAGGTTGAGTGTGAGGGTTAGGGTTAGGGTTAGGCTTAGGGTTAGGTGAGGTTTAGTGTTAGGGTTTGGGTTAGGGTGAGGTTGAGGCTGAGGATTAGGGTTAGGTTTAGGGTTTGTTTTCGGGTTAGGGTTAGTGTTAGTGTTAGTGTTAGGGTTAGGGTTACTTTGAGGTTTAGGGTTAGGTTTAGGTTTAGGTTTAGGGTTAGGCTGAGTGTGAGGGTGCGGGTGAGGATTAGGGTTAGGGTTAGGGTTATTGTTAGTGTTATGGTTAGGGTTAGTTTTGCAGTGAGGGTAAGGCTGAGGGTGAGAGTTATGGTTAGTGTTAGGATTAGGGTTAGGGTTAGTGTTATTGTTAAGGTTAGGGTTAGAGTTACATTGAGGTTGAGGGTGACGGTTAGGTTTAGGGTTAGGTTTACGGTTAGAGTTAGGGTTAGGGTTAGGGTGAGGGTGAGGTTTAGGGTTAGAGTTAGGGTTAGGGGAGGTTTAAGGTGAGGTTTAGGGTGAGGGTGAGGGTTAGGATGAGCGTTAGAGTTAAGTTGAGGGTGAGAGTTAGGGTTATGATGAGGGTTAGGGTTTGGATTAGGGTTACAGTGAGGGTGAGGGTTATTGTTAGGGTTAGGGTTAGGGTTAGGGTTACTGTGAGGGTGAGGGTGAGGGTTAGGGTTAGGGTGAGGTTTAATCTTAGGGTTAGGTTTAGAATTTGGGTTAGGGTGAGGTTGAGGTTTAGGTTTAGAGTTAGGGTAAGGGTGAGGCTGAGGTTGAGGTTTGGTTTAGGGTTAGTGTTAGAGTTAGGGTTAGGGTGAGTGTTAGGGTGAGGGTGAGGGTGAGGGTGAGGTTTAGGCTTAGGGTTAGGATTAGGATTAGGGTAAGGGTTAGGGTGAGTGTGAGGGTTAGGGATATGGTTAGTCTTAGGCTTAGGGTTAGGCTGAGAGAGAGGGTGAGCGTTAAGTTGAGGGTTAGGTTTAGGTTTAGGCTGAGAGTTAGGGTTTGGTTAAGTTTAGTGTTAGGGTGAGGTTTAGGGTTAGGATTAGGGTAAGATTTAGGGTTAGGGTTAGGGTTTGGTTTAGGGTTAGGATGAGGGTTAGGGTTAAGATTATGGTTGGGGTGAGGGTGAGTGTAAGGATTAGGGTTAGGTTTAGGGATAGGATTAGTGTTATTGTTAGGGTTAGGGTTAGAGTTATGGTGAGGGTGAGGGTGAGTGTGAGGTTGAGGGTTAGGGTTAGATTTAAGGTTAGTTGAAGTGTTCGAGGGTCAATGTTAGGGTTAGTGTTAGGGTTAAGGTTAAGGTTAGGTTGAGGTTGAGGTTTAGGTTTAGGGTTAGGGTTAAGGTAAGGATTAGGGTTAGGGTGAGTGTGAGTGTGAGGGTTAGGGTTAGGGTTAGTCTTAGGCTTAGGGTTATGCTGAGGGTGAGGATGGGGTGAGGATTAGGGTTAGGGTGATGGTTATGGTTAGGGTTAGGGTGAGGGTTAGGGTTAGGATTCGGGTTAAAGTGAGGGCTAGGGTGAGGGTGAAGTTTAGGGTAGGGGATAAGCTTAGGCTTAGGTTTAGGCTGATCATGAGGTTTAGGCTGAGGGTTAGGATTAGAGATAGGGTGAGTTTTAGTGTTAGGGTTAGGGTTAGAGTTAGGGTTAGGGTGAGGGTGAGGTTTAGCGCTAGGGTTAGGGTCCGGGTGAGGGCTAGGGTTAGGGTGAGTGTTAGGGTGGGGGTGACGGTAATGGTATATATGAGAGTTAGGCTGAGGGTGAGGGTTATGTTAAGGGTGAGGGTTAGGTTTAGAGTGAGGGTTAAGGTTAGGGTGAGGGGGATGGTTAGGTTGAGGATTTGTGTTAGGGTTAGTGTGAGGTTTAGGGTGAGGATGAGGGTTAGGATTAGGGTGAGGGCTAGGGTGAGGGTGAGGGTGAGGGTTAGATTCAGGATTACTGTTATGGTTAGTGTGAGGTTTAGGGTGAGGATGAGATTTAGGGTTGGGGTTAGGGTTAGGATTAATGTTAGGGTTAGGGTGAAGGTGAGGGTGAAGGTGAGGGTGAGTTTTAGGGTTAGTGTTAGGATTAGAATTAGGGTAGGTTTAGGGTGAGTGTGAGGTTTAGGGTTAGTTTTAGGGTTAGGCTTAGTGTTTGGCTGAAGGTGAGGGTGCGGGAGAGGGTTATGGTTAGGGTGATTGTTAGGGTTAGGGTTTGGGTGAGAGTTAGGGTTCAGGTTAAGTTTAGGGTTAGGGTGAGGTTTAGTGTTAGGTTGAGGGTTAGGGTTAGGGTGAGGGGGAGGGGGAGGGTTGGGTTTAGTGTTAGGGTGAGGGTTAGGATGAGCGTCTGGGTTAGGATTACGGTTAGGGTGAGGGCTAGGGTGAGGGTGAGGTTTAGGTTTAGGGTTAGGGTGAGGTTTATGTTTATGTTTAGGGTTAGGGTTAGGGTGAGGGTGAGGTTTAGGTTTAGAGTTAGCATTAGGGTGAGGCTGAGAGTGAGGGTCAGGTTTAGGGTTAGTGTTAGGGTTAGGGTTAAGGTGAGGGTTAGAGTGAGGTTGAGGGTAAGGCTTAGTGTTAGTATTAGATTTAGTTTAAGTGTTAGGGTGTGTGTGAGGGTTAGGGTGAGGGTTAAGCTTAGGCTTAGGGTTAAGCTTATGGTGAGGGTGAGTTTTAGGGTTCGGGTGAGAGTTAGGAGTAGGGTTAGGGTGAGAGTTAGGGATCAGGTTAAGTTTAGGGTCAGAGTGACGGTTAGGGTTAGGGTTACAGTGAAGGTGAGGGTTAGAGTTAGGTTGAGGGTTAGGGTTAGGCTTAGGATTAGGGTGAGGGTTAGTGTAAGTGTTAGGGTGAGGGTTAGGATGAGGATTAGGGTTATGATTAGGGTTCGGGTGAGGGCTAGGGTGTGGGTGAGTGTTAGGATTAGTGATTGGGTGAGGTTTTGGGTTAGGTTTAGGCTGAGGTTTAGGATATGGGTTAGGGTCACAGTGAGGGTGAGGGTTAGGGTTAGGGTGAGGTTTAGGGTTAGGATTTGGGTTAGGGTGAGGGTGAGTTTTAGGATTATATTTAGGGTTAGGGTGAGGGTTAGGTCAACGGTTAGGGTTAGGGTTAGCGTTAGGGTTAAGGTTAGGTTGAGCGTTAGGTTGAGGTTTAGGTTTAGGGTTAGGATTAGGGTTAGGGTAAGGCTATGTGAGAGTTAGGGTTAGACTTAGGCTTAGGGTTAGGGTTGTCCTGAGGGTGAGGGTGGTGGTGAGGATTAGGGTTAGGGTGAGGGTTAGTGTGAGGGTGAGTGTAAGGGTAAGGGTTAGGCTTAGGCTTAGGTTTAGGCTGAGCGTGAGGTTGAGGGTGAGGGTTAGGGTTAGGGTGATGGTTAGGTTTACGGTTAGGGTGAGGGTTAGGATGAGGTTTATTGTTAGGATGAGGATGATGGTAAGGGTAAACGAGAGATTTAGGCTGAGGGTGAGGATTAAGATAAGGGTGAGGGTTAGGATTATGGGTTTAGGGTTATGGTTATGGTTAGTGTGAGGGTTCGATTGAGCATTAGGGTTAGAGTGACGGTTAGTGTGAAGTTTAGGGTGAGGATGAGGGTTAGGGTTAGGGTGAGGGTGAGGGTTAGAATTAGGGTTAGGGTGAGGGCTAGGGTGAGGGTGAGGGTGAGGTTAAGGGTTAGGCTTAGGCTCAGGATTAGGCTGAGGGGGAGGGTGGGCTTGAGGATTAGGGTTAGGGTGATAGATAGGATTAGGGTTAGTGTTATTGTTAGGGTTAAGGTTCATGTTACGGTGAGGGTTCGAGTGAGGGTTAGGGTGAGGGTTAGGTTTAGGGTTAGTGTTAGGGTTAGGGAGAGGATGAGGTTTAGGGTTAGATATAGCGTTAGGGGAAGGGTTAGGGTTAGGGTTAGGTTTAGGGATAAGGTTAGGGTGAGGTTTAGGTTTAGGGTTAAGTTTAGGGTTAGAATTACAGTGAGGTTGAGGGTGCAGGTTAGTGTGAGGTTTAGGGTTAGGGTTAGGGTTAGGGTTAGGCTGAGTGTTAGGGTTAGGGTTAGTGTTAGAATTAGAGTTATAGTGAGGGTTAGGGTGAGGGTGAGGGTAAGGCTTAGTGTTAGGATTAGGATTAGGGTAAGGGTTATTGGGAGTGTGAGGGTTAGGGTTAGGGTTTCTGTTAAGCTTAGGGTTAGGCTGAACTTGAGGTTGAGTGTGAGTGTTAGGGTTAGGGATAGGGTGAGGTTTAATTTTAGGGTTAGGGTTAGAGTTAGGGTTAGGTTGAGGGTGAGGTTTAGGGATAGGTTTAGGGTGGGGGTGAGGGTTAGGGTTAGGGTGAGGTTTAGGATGAGGGTCAGGGTGAGGGTTAGGGTTAAGGTGAGAGTTAGGGTTCGGATTAAGTTTAGGGTTAGGGTGAGGGTTAGGTTAAGGGTTACAGTGAAGGTGAGGGTTAGGGTTAGTTTGAGGGTTAGGGTTAGGGTTATTGTTAGGGTGAGGTTTAGGATGAGGGTTAGGGTTAGGATTAGGGTCCGGGTGAGGGCTAGGGTGAGGGTGAGGTTTAGGGTTAGGGTTAGAGTGAGGTTTAGGTTTAGGTTTAGGGTTAAAGTTAGTGTTAGGGTGAGGGTTCGATTGAGGATTAGTGTAAGGGGTAGGGTTAGTGTTAGGTTTAGGGTGAGCATGAGGGTTAGGGTTAGGGTGAGTTTGAGGTTTAGAAGTCGGGTTATGGTGAGTGCTAGGGTGAGGGTGAGGGTGAGGATTAGGGTTAGGGTTAGGGTTATTGTTAGGGTGAGGGTGAGATTTAGGGTTAGAGTTAGGTTTTGGGGGAGGGTTTGGGTGAGGTTTAAGGTTAGGGTTAGCGTTAGGGTTATTGTGAGGGTGAGGGTTAGGTTGAGGTTTGGCGATAGGGTTAGGTTTAGGATTAGGGTTAGGGTGAGCATGAGTATGAAGTTTAGGGTGAGGGTTAGGCTTAGGCTTAGGGTTATGCTGAGGGTGACGGTGGGCGTGAGTATTAGGGTTAGGGTGATGGTTTGGGTTAGGTTTAGTGTTATTGTTAGCGTTAGGGTTTGAGTTACGGTGATGGTGAGGGTGGGGGTGAGGTTTAGGCTTCAGCTTAGGGTGGAGTTTAGAATTAGGGTTAGTTTTAGAATGAGGATGAGGTTTAGGGTTAGATATAGTGTTAGGGGAAGGGTTAGCGTGAGGGTTAGGGTTAGGGTTTGTGTTAGGGTTAGTGTGAGGGTGAGGGTTATGGTTAGGTGTAAGGTTAGGGTTAGGGTGAGGTTTAGGGTTAGGGTTAGAATTTCGGTGAGGGTAAGGGTGCGGGTGAGTGTGAAGTTTAGGGTTAAGAGTATAGTTAGGCTTAGGTTTATGCTTAGGGTTAGGTTGAGAGTGAGGGTGAGTGTGAGGGTTAGGGTTAGGGTGAGGGTTAGGTTTAGGGTTATGGGGAGGGTTAGGATGAGGGTTAGGGTTAGGATTAGGGTTAGGGTGAGGGCTAGGGTGAGGGTTATGTTTATGTTTAGGGTTAGGGTGAGGTTTAGGTTTAGGGTTAGTGTTAGGGTTAGGGTTAGGTTGAGGTTTAGAGTTAGAGTTAGTGTTAGGGTGATGGTGAGGTTTAGGGTTAGAGTTAGGTTTAGGGTGAGGTTTAGGTAGAGGGTTAGGGATAGGGTTAGTGTTAGGGTTAGGTTTAGAGTGAGTGTTAGGGAGAAGGTTTGGGTTAGGGTTAGGGTTAGGGATAGGATTATTGTTAGGGTAAGGGTGAGTGTGTTTTTTAGGGTTAGGTTTAAGGTTAGGCTTAGGGTTAGGGTGAGGGTGAGGTTGAGTGTAGGGTTAAGTTTAGGTTGAGGGTTAGGGTTACGGTTAGGGGGAGGGTTAGGATGAGGGTTAGGTTTAGGATTAGGGTTAAGGTAAGGACTAGGGTGAGGGTGAGGTTTAGGGTGAGGTTTATCTTTAGGATTAGGGTTAGGGAAAGGGTGAGGTTGATGTTTAGGGTTGGAGTTAGGGTTAGGGTGAGGCTGAGTTTGAGGGTTAGGTTTAGGGTTAGTGTTAGGGTTAGAGTTAGGGTTAGGGTGAGGTTTAGGGTGAGGGTGAGGGTTAGGGTTAGGGTTAGGATTACGATTTGGGTTAGGGTTAGGGG
This sequence comes from Dipodomys merriami, assembly GCF_024711535.1. Taxonomy (NCBI): domain Eukaryota; kingdom Metazoa; phylum Chordata; class Mammalia; order Rodentia; family Heteromyidae; genus Dipodomys; species Dipodomys merriami. The sequence continues at coordinate 6,069,721 of NW_027206324.1, read as the reverse complement.
GAGTGTGAGGGTTAGGGTAAGGTTTAGGGTTAGGCTTAAGGTTAGGCTGAGGGTGAGGGTGAGGGTGAGGGTTAGGGTTAGGGTGAGGGTTAGGGTTAGGGTTATGGGGAGGGTTAGGATTAGGGTTAGGGTTAGGATTAGTTTTAGGATGAGGCCTAGGGTGAGGGTTAGGTTTAGTGTTAGGTTTAGGGTGAGGTTTAGGGTTAGGGTTAGGGTTAGGGTGAGGGTGAGATTTAGGGTTAGAGTTATGGGAAGGTTGATGCTGAAGTTGAGATTTTGTGTTAAGGTTAGTTTTAGAGTTAGGGTTTGGGTGAGGGTGAGGGTTAGGCTTAGAGTTAGGATTAGGGATTGGGTAAGGTAAGGGTGAGTGTGAGGGTTAGGTTTAGGGTTAGACTTAGGCTTAGAGTTAGGCTGTGGGTGAGGGTAAGGGTGAGGATTAGGGTTAGGGTGAGGGTTAGAGTTAGGGTTGGGGTGAGAGTAAGGGTGCGTTTAAATTTGGGGTTAGCTTTAGAATTAGGGTTAGGGTGAGGGCTAGGGTGAAGGTGAGGGTTAGGGTTAGTGTTAAGGTAAGGTTTAGGTTTAGGGTTAGGGTTAGGGTGAGGGTTAGGATGGGGATTAGTGTTACTGTGAGGGTGAGGGTTAGGGTTATGGTGAGGGTTAGTGTTAGGATTAGGGTTACGGTGAGGGTGAGTGTTATTGTTAGGGTTAGGGTTACAGTTGGGTTTATGGTGAGGTTGAGGGTTAGGGTTAGGTTAAGAGTGAGTTTTAGTGTTAGGGTTAAGGTTAGAGTTATGTTTAGCGTGAGGGCGAGGTTTAGGGTTAGAGTTAGGGTAAAGGTGAGGTTGAGGTTTAGGGTTAGGGTTAGGCTTAGGTTTAGGATTAGGATTAGTTTAAGGGTTAGGGTGAGTGTCAGATTTAGGGTTAGGGTTAGGCTTAGGCTTAGGGTTAGGCTGAGAGTGAGGGTGAGGGTGAATGTTAGGATAAGGTTGAGGGTTAGGGTTAGGGTTAGGATTACGATTAGGGTTAGGGTTAGGTGGAGTGTGAGGGTTAGGGTTAGGTTTAGGGTTATGCTTAAGGTTAGGCTGAGGGTGAGGGTGAGGGTGAGGGTTAGGGTTAGGGTGAGGGTGAGGGTTAGGGTTATGGGGAGGGTTAGGATGAGGGTTAGGGTTAGGATTAGGGTTAGGGTGAAGGCTAAGGTAAGGGTGAGGTTTAGGGTTAGTGTTAGGGTAAGGTGTAGGGTTAGGGGTAGGGTTTGGGTTAGGGTTAGGATGAGGCTTAGTGTTAAGATTATGGTTAGGGTGAGTGTTAGGTTTAGGGTTAGGTTTAGGGTTAGGTTTAGGGATAAGATTAGTGTTATTTGTAGGGTTAGGGTTAGAGTTATGGTCAGGGTGAGGGTGAGGGTTAGGGATAGGGTTAGGGTGAGGTTTAGGGTTAGGTTTAGGATTAGAGTTAGGGTGAGGGTGAGGTTTAGTGATAGATTTAATGTTGGAGGGTTAGGTCGAGCGTTAATGTTAGGGTTAGTGTTAGGGTTAAGGTTATGGTTAGGGTTAGGCTGGGGTTTAGGGATAGGGTTAAGTTTAGGCTTAGGGCTAGGATTAGGTTTAGGTTGAGGGTGAGTGTGAGGGTTAGGGTTAGGCTTAGGCTTTGGGTTAGGCTGAGGGCGAGGGTGGGGGTGAGGATTAGGGTTAGGGTGATGGTTATGGTTAGGGTTAGGGTGAGGGTTAGGATGAGGTTTAGTGTTAGGCTTAGGGTTATGGTGAGGGCTAGGATGAGGGTGAAGTTTAGGGTAAGGGATAAGCTTGGGCTTAGGGTTAGGCTGAGCATGAGTTTGAGGGTTAGGGATAGGGTAAGGTTAATGTTAGGTTTAGGGTTAGAGTTAGGGTTAGGGTGAGGGTGAGGTTTAGGCGTAGGTTTGGGTTAGGGTGCGGGTGACGGTAAGGGTAAAGGTGAAAGTTAGGCTGAGGGTCAGGGTTATGACAAGGGTGAGGGTTAGGTTTAGGGTGACCTTTAGGGTTAGGGTGAGTGTGAGGGTGAGGGTTAGTTTGAGGATTAGTGTTAGGGTTAGTGTGAGGTTTAGGGTGAGGATGAGGGTTAGGGTTAGGGTGAGGGCTAGGGTGAGGGTGAGGTTGAGGGTTAGATTGAGGATTAGTGTTAGGGTTAGTGTGAGGTTTAGGTGAGGATGAGGTTTAGGGTTAGGTTTAGTGTTAGGATTAATGTTAGGGTTAGTCTTAACGTGAGGGTTAGGGTGAGGGTGAGGTTTAGGGTTAGTGTTAGGATTAGGATTAGGGTTGGGTTCAGGGTGAGTGTGAGTGTTAGTGTTAGGCTTAGTGTTAGGCTGAAGGTGAGGGTGAGTGTGAGGGTTAGTGTTAGGATGAGTGTTAGGGTTAGGGTTAGGGTAAGAGTTAGGGTTCGGGTTAAGTTTAGGGTTAGAGTGAGGTTTAGTGTAAGGTTTACAGTGAAGGTGAGGGTTAGAGTTAAGTTGAGGGTTAGGGTTAGGGTTAGGGTTATGGTTAGGGTGAGGTTTAGGGTTATGGTTAGAGTTAGGGTTAGAATTACAGTGACAGTGACGGTGAGGTTGCAGGTTAGTGTGAGGTTTAGGTTTAGAGTTAGGGTTAGGGTTATGCTCAGTGTTAGGGTTAGGGTAAGTGTTAGAGTTAGGGTTATGGTGAGGGAGTAGGGTGAGGGTGAGTGTAAGGCTTAGTGTTAGGATTAGGAATAGGGTAAGTTTAGGGTGAGTGTGAGGCTTAGGTTTAGGGTTAGTGTTAGGCTTAGGGTAAGGCTGAGCATGAGGTTGAGTGTGAGGATTAGGGTTAGGGATATGGTGAGATTTAGAGTTAGGGTTAGGGGTAGAGTTAGGGTTAGGGTTAGGATGAGGGTGAGGGTGGGGCTGAGGATTAGGTTTAGGCTTAGGGTTATTGTTAGGGTGATGGTGAGTTTTATGGTTAGAGTTAGGATTAGGGGGAGGGTTGGTGTGAGGTTTAGGGTTAGGGTTAGTGTTAGGGTTAGGGTGAGGGTTCGGGTTCGGTTGAGGTTTAGGGATAGGGTTAGGTTTAGGATTAGGATTAGGTTGAGCATGAGTATGAGGCTTAAGGTGAAGGTTAGGCTTAGGGTTAGGCTGAGGGTCAGCGTGGGGGAGAGGATTAGGGTTAGGGTGATGGTTAGGGTTAGGTTTAGTGTTATTGTTAGGATTAGGGTTTGCGTTATGGTGACGGTGAGGGTGCGGGTGAGGGTTAGCCTTAGCGTTAGGGTGGGGTTTAGTGTTAGGGTTAGGTTGAGGGTGAGGGTGAGGTTTAGGGTTAGAGTTAGGGTTAGGGGGAGGGTTAGGGTGAGGGTTAGGGTTAGGGTTAGTGTTAAGGTTAGGGTGAGAGTGAGGGTTAGGATGAGGTTTAGGGATAGGGTTAGGGTTAGGATTAGGGTTAGGTTGAGCATGTGTATGAGGGTTAGGGTGAGGGTTAGGCTTAGGCTTAGGGTTAGGCTGAGGGTGAGGTTGGGGGTGAGGATTAGGTTTAGGGTGAGGGTTAGGGTTAGGGTTAATGTTATTGTTAGGGTTAGGTTTCGAGTTACGGTGAAGGTGAGAGTGCGGGTGAGGTTTAGGGTTAGGGTTAGGGTGGGGTTTAGGGTTAGGGTTAGTGTTAGGGTTAGGGTGAGGGTGACGCTTAGAGTTAGATATAGGGTTATGGGGAGGGTTAGGGTGAGGGTTAGTGTTAGGGTTAGTGTTAGGTTTATTGTGAGGGTCTGGTTTAGGGTTAGATATAGGGTTAGGGTGAGGATTAGGGTTAGGGTTAGGGTGAGATTTAGGGTTAGGGTTAGTGTTAAGGTTAGAATTACAGTGACAGTGATGGTGCAGGTTAGTGTGAGGTTTAGGGTTAGAGTTAGGGTTAGGGTTAGGCTGAGTGTTAAGGTTAGGGTTAGTGTTAGAGTTAGGGTTATGGTGAGGGTTAGGGTGAGGGTGAGTTTAAGGCTTAGTGTTCAGATTAGGAATACCTTAAGGGTTAGGGTGAGTGTGAGGGTTAGGGTTAGGTTTAGTGTTAGGCTTAGGGTAAGCCTGAGCATGCAGTTCAGTGTGAGGGTTTGGGTTAGGGATATGGTGAGTTTTAGTGTTAGGGTTAGTGTTAAATTTAGGGTTAGGGTTAGGATGAGGGTCAGGGTGGGGCTGAGGATTTGGGTTAGGCTTAGGGTTATTGTTAGGGTGATGATGAGTTTTAGGGTTAGAGTTAGGTTTAGGAGGAGGGTTAGGGTGAGGTTTAGGGTTTGGGTTAGTGTTAGGGTTAGGGTGAGGGTGAGGGTTCGGTTGAGGTTCAGGGATAGGGTTAGGTGTAGGATTAGGGTTAGGGTGAGCATGAGTATGAGGCTTAGGGTGAGGGTTAGGCTTAGGCTTAGGGTTAGGCTGAGGGTGAGGGTGGGGGTGAGGATTAGGGTTATTGTGATGTTTATGGTTAGGGTTAGTGTTATTGTTAGGGTTAGGGTTTGAGTTTCGGTGAGGGTGAGGGTGCGGGTGAGGATTAGGTTTCGGGTTAGGTTTAGGGTTAGGGTGGGGTTTAGGTTTAGGGTTAGGGTTAGGTTTAGGATGAGGGTGAGCTTTAGCGTTAGATATAGGGTTAGGGGGAGGTTTAGGGTGAGGGTTACGGTTAGGTTTAGTGTTAGGGTTAGGGTGAGGGTGAGGGTTAGGTTGAATTTTAGGGATAGGGTTAGGTTTATGATTAGGGGTAGGGTGAGCATGAGTATGAGGCTTAGGTTGAGCGTTAGGCGTAGGCTTAGGCTTAGGCTGAGGGGGAGGCTGGGGGTGAGGATTAGGGTTAGGGTGATGGTTAGCGTTAGGGTTAGTGTTATTGTTATCGTTAGGGTTTGACTTTTGGTGACGGTGGGCGTGCGGGTGAGGGTTAGGTTTAGGGTTAGGGTGGGGTTTAGGTTTAGGGTTAGGTTTACGGTGAGGGTGAGGTTTAGGGTTAGATATAGGGTTAGGGAGAGGGTTAGGTTGAGGGTTAGGTTAGGGTTAGTGTTAATGTTAGGGTCAGGTTGAGGGTTAGGTTTAGGGTTAGGGTTAGGTTGAGGGTGAGAGTGCGGGTGAGTGTGAGGTTTAGGGTTAGGTTTATGCTTACGCTTAGGTTTATGCTTAGGGATAGGCTGAGGGTGAGGCTGAGGGTTAGGTTTAGGGTCAGGGTTAGGGTTAGGGTTATGGGGAGGGTTAGGATGAGGGTTACGGTTAGGATTAGGGTTAGGGTGAGTGCTAGGTTGAGGGTTTAGTGTTAGTGTTAGGGTGAGGTTTAGGATTAGGGTTAGGTTTAGGGTGAGGGTTAGGGTGAGGGTAATGCTTAGGGTGAGGGTGAGGATTAGGGTTAGTGTTATTGTTAGGGTTAGGGTTACAGTTATGGTGAGGGTGAGGGTTAGGTTTAGGGTTAGGATGAGGTTTAGGTTTAGGGTCAGGGTTAGAGTACGGTTTAGGGTGAGGGTGAGGTTTAGGGTTAGAGATAGTGATCGTGTTAGGTTTAGGGATAGGTTGAGGGTTAGTGTTAGGCTTAGGCTTATGCTTAGGCTTAGGCTGAGCATGAGGGTGAGTGTTAGGGTTAGGGTTAGGGTGAGGGTTAGGGTTAGGTTGTTGGTTAGGGTTAGGGTTATGGTGAGGTTTAGAGTTAGGGTTAGTGTGAGGGATAGGATGAGTATTAGGGTTAGGATTAGGGTTAGGGTGAGTGCTAGGTTGAGGGTTTAGTGTTAGTGTGAGGTTTAGGATTAGGGTTAGGTTTAGGGTGAGGGTTAGGGTGAGGGTTATGGTTAGGGTGAGGGTGAGGATTAGGGTTAGTGTTATTGTTAGGGTTAGGGTTACAGTTATGGTGAGGGTGAGGGTTAGGTTTAGGGTTAGGATGAGGTTTAGGTTTAGGGTCAGTGTTAGAGTACGTTTTAAGGTGAGGGTGAGGTTTAGGATGAGGTTTAGGGTTAGAGTTAGGGTTAGGGTTAGGGTGAGGGTGAGGTTTAGGTTTAGAGGTAGGGTTAGGGGGAGGGTTAGGGTGAGGTTTAGGGTTAGGGTTAGTTTTAGGGTGAGGGTGAGGGGTAGGTTGAGGTTAGGGATAGGGTTAGGGTTAGGGTTAGGATTAGGGTTACGGTGAGTGTGAGTATGAGGGTTTACGTGAGGGTTAGGCTTAGGCTGAGGGTGGGGGTGGGGATGAGGATTAGGGTTAAGGTGATGGTTAGGGTTAGCGTTAGTGTTATTGTTAGGGTTAGGGTTCGAATTCTGGTGAATGTGAGAGTGCGGGTGAGGGTTAGGGTTAGGGTTAGGGTGGGGTTTAGAGTTAGGGTTAGGGTTAGGGTTAGGGTGAGGGTCAGGTTTAGGGTTAGATATAGGGTTAGGATGAGGGTTAGGTTGAGGGTTAGGGTTAGCGTTAGTGTTAAGGTTAGGGTGAGGGGGAGGTTTAGGGTTAGATATAGGGTTATTGGGAGGGTTAGGGTTAGGGTTAGGGTTAGGGTTAGGGTGAGGTTTAGGGTTAGGGTTAAGGTTAGGTTTAGAGTTACTGTAAGGGTGAGGGTTAGGGTTAAGGTTAGGGTTAGAGTTAGGGTGAGGTTTAGGGTTAGGGTTAGGTTTAGGGTTAGAATTACAGTGACAGTGAGGGTGCAGGTGAGTGTGAGGTTTAGGGTTAGAGTTAGGTTTAGGGTTAGGCTGAGTGTTAGGGTTAGGGTTTGTGTTAGGCTTAGGGTTAGGCTGAGCATGAGGTTGAGTGTGAGGGTTAGGGTTAGGGATAGGGTGAGGTTTAGTGTTAGGGTTAGGGTTAGAGTTATGTTTAGGTTGAGGGTGAGCTTTAGGGGTAGGGTTAGGATCAGGGTGAGGGTTATGTTTAGGGTTAGGGTAAGGGTGAGGGTTAGACTGACGATTAGTGTTAGGGTTAGTGTGAGGTTTAGGGCAAGGATGAGGGGTAGGGTTAGGGTGAGGGCTAGGGTGAGTATGAGGGTGAGGGTTAGATTGAGGATTAGTGTTAGTGTTAGTGTGAGGTTTAGGGTGAAGATGAGGTTTAGGGTTGGGGTTAGGGTTTGGATTAATATTAGGGTTAGGCTTAAGGTGAGGGTTAGGGTGAGGGTGTGGATTAGGGTTAGTGTTAGGATTAGGGTTAGGTTTATGGTGAGTGTGAGGGTTAGAGTTAGGGTTACATTTAGTCTTAGTGTTAGGCTGAAGGTGAGGTTAGGGTTAGGATGAGTGTTAGGGTTAGGATTAGGGTGAGAGTTAGCATTCCTGTTAAGTTTAGGGTTAGGGTGAGTGTTAGGGTTAGGGTTAGTGTTAGGGTGAGAGTTAGGATGAAGGTTAGGGTTAGGATTAGGTTTAGGGTGAGGGCTAGGGTGAGGGTGAGGTTTAGGGTTAGGATTAGGGTGAGGTTTAGGGTTAGGTTTAGGGTTAGTGTTAGGGAGAGGGTGAGGTTTAGAGTTAGAGTTAGGGTGAGTCTGAGGGTGAGGGTGAGGATTAGGGTTAGTGTTAGAATTACGGTTACGGTGAGGGTTAGGTTGAGGTTGAGTGTAAGGCTTAGTGTTCTTTTTAGGATTAGGGTAAGGATTAGGGTGAGTGTGAGAGTTAGGGTTTGGGTTAGGTTTATGCTTAGAGTTAGGCTTAGTGTGAGCCTTAGGGTTAGGGTGAGATTTAGGGGAAGGGTTAGGGTGAGAGTTAGGGTTCGGTTTAAGTTTAGTGTTATGGTGAGGGTTAAGGTTAGGGTTAGAGTTAGGTATAGGGTTAGGGTTAGGCTTAGGGTGAGGGTGAGGTTAATGATTAGGGTTAGGGTGAGAGTTATGGGTAGGGTTAGGGTGAGAGTTAGAGTTCGGGTTAAGTTTAGGGTTAGGGTGAGGGTTAGAGTTAAGGTTACAGTGAGGGTGAGGGTTAGGGTTAGGTTGAGGGTTAGGGTTAGGCTTAGGATTAGGGTGAGGGTTAGGGTTAGTGTTAGTGTGATGGTTAGGATGACGATTAGGGTTATGATTAGGGTTCGGTTTAGGACTAGGTTGAGGGTGAGGGTTGGGATTAGTGTTTGGGTGAGGTTTAGGGTTAGGGTTAGGGTGAGGGTTAGGATATGGGTTAGGGTCACAGTGAGGTTGAGGGTTAGGGTTAGGGTGAGGGTTAGGGTTAGGATTTGGGTTAGGGTGAGGGTGAGTTTTAGGATTATATTTAGGGTTAGGGGGAGGGTTAGATCAAGGCTTAGGGTTAGGGTTAGTGTTAGGGTTAAGGTTTGGGTGAGGGTTAGGTTGAGGTTTTGGGATAGGGTTAGGTTTAGGATTACAGTAAGGATTAGGGTATGTGATTGTTAGGGTTAGGGTTAGGCTTAGGGTTATGGTTATGCTGAGGGTGAGGGTGGGGATGAGGATTAGGGTTAGGGTGATGGTTAGGGTTAGGGATAGGGTGTGGGTTAGGATGAGGGATAGGGTTAGGATTATTGTTAGGGTGAGGGCTAGTGTGAGGGTGAGGGTAAGGTTAGGGTTAGGCTTAGGCTTTGGTTTAGGCTGAGTGTGAGGTTGAGGGTGAGGTTTACTGTTAGGGTGATGGTTAGATTTAAGGTTAGGGTGAGGGTTAGGGTTAGGGTTTGGGTTAAGCTGAGGGTGAGTTTGAGGGTTAGAGCTAGGGTAAGGTTGAGGCTGAAGTTGTGGGTTAGTGTTAGGGGTAGTGTTAGAGTTAGGGTTAGGGTGAGGTTTAGTTGAGGGTGAGGGTTAGGCTTAGGGTTAAGATTAGGATTAGAGTAAGGTAAAGGTGAGTGTGAGGGTTAGGGTTAGGGTGAGGGTTAGTGTAAGGATTATTGGGAGGGTTAAGATGAGGGTTTAGGTTAGGATTAGCTTTAGGGTGAGGGCTAGGTTGAGGGTGATGTTTAGGGTTATCGTTAGGGTGAGGTTTATGGTTAGGGTTAGGGTTAGGATGAGGGTGAGTGTGAGGTTTAGGGTTAGACTTAGGGTTAAGTTGAGGCTGAGGGTAAAGGTTAGGATTAGGGTTAGGATTAGGATTTGGGTAAGCGTTAGGGTGAGTGTGAGGGGTAATTTTAGGGTTAGGGTTAGGCTAAGCATTACACTGAGGGTGAGGGAGAGGGTGAGGTTTACGGTTAGGGTGAGGGTTAGTGTTAGGGTTAGGATGAGAGTTAGATTTAAGGTTAAGTTTAGGGTTAGGGTGAGGGTTAGGGTTAGGTTGTGGTTTAGGGTTAAGGTTAGGGTTAGGGTGAGCTTTAGGGTTGGGGTTAGGGTGAGGGTTAGGATGAGGATTAGGGTTAGGATTAGGGTTAGGGTGAGGGCTAGGGTGAGGGCGGTGTTTGGGTTAGTGTTAGGGTGAGGTTTAGTGTTAGGGTTAGGTTTAGGGTGATGGTTAGGTTGAGAGTTAGGGTTAAAGTAATGGTTAGGGTTAGGATTAGGGTTAGGGTTAGAGTTAAGGTTAGGGTTAGGGTGAGGGTTAGTTTTAGGATTAGGGTTAGGGTGAGGGTGATAGTTAGGATTAGGGGTAGAGTTAGGGTTATTGTTAGGGTTAGGGTTAGGTTTATGGTGAGGGTTAAGATTAGCGTTATTGTTAGGGTTAGGGTTAGGCTGAGGGTGAGGGTGGGGGTGGGTGTGAGGATTATGATTAGGGTTAGGGTTATTGTTAGTGTTATAGTTAGGGTTAAGTTTGCAGTGAGGGTGAGGCTGAGGGTGAGGGTTATGGTTAGGGTTAGGGTTAGGGTTAAGGTTAGTGTTATTGTTAGGGTTAGGGTTAGACTTATGGTGAGGTTGAGGGTGAGGGTGAGGGTTAAGTTTATGGTGAGGTTTAGGGTTTGGGTTAGGTTTAGAGTCAGTGTTAGTGAGAGGGTTAGGTTTAGGGTTAGAGTTAGGGTTAGGGTGAGGGTTATGTTGAGGGTGAGGTTTAGGGTTAGTATTAGGGTTAGGTTTAGAGTGAGATTTAGGGGGAGGGTTTGGGTTAGGGTTAGGGTTAGGGATAGGATTAGGATTAGGGTGAGGGTGAGTGTGTGTGTTAGGGTTAGGTTTAGGGTTGGGCTGAGGGTGAGATTGAGGGTGAGGGTTAGGTTTAGCGTGAGGGTTAGGGTTAGGGTTAGTGAGAGGGTTAGGATTAGGGTTAGGGTTAGGGTTAGGCTTAAGATAAGGGCAAGGGTGAGGGTTAGGTTTAGGGTTAGTGTTAGGATGAGGTTTAGGGTTAGGGTTAGGTTTAGGATTAAGTTGAGGTTGAGGTTTAGGGTTAGAGTTAGGTTTAGGGTGAGGCTAAGGGTGAGTGTTAGGTTTAGGGTTAATGTTAGGATTAGGGTTAGGTTTAGGTGAGGTTTAGGGTGAGTGTGAGGGTTAGGGTTAGGTTTAGGATTACGATTAGGGTTAGGGTTAGTGTGAGTCTGAAGTTTAGGGTTAGGTTTAGGGTTAGGGTTAGGGTGCCATGAGTATGAGGATTAGGGTGAGGGTTTGGCTTAGGCTTAGGGTTAGACTGAGGCTGAGGGTGAGCTTGCGGGTGAGGATTAGGTTTAGGGTTAGGGTGGGGTTTAGGTTTAGGGTTCCGTTTAGGGTGATTGTGAGGTTTAGGGTTAGATATTGGGTTAGGGTGAGGGTTAGGGTGAGGGTTAGTGTTAGGGATAGTGTTAGGGATAGGGTGAGGGTGAGGGTTAGGTTTAGGGTTAGGGTTCAGGTGAGGTTTAGGGTTAGGGTTAGGGTTATGGATAGAATTACGGTGAGGGTGAGCGTGCCGGTGACTGTGAGGGTTACGGTTAGGTTTAGATTTAGGCTTAGGGTTAGGCTTAGGTTTAGGCTGACTGTGAGGTTGAGGGTGAGGGTTAGGGTTAGGGTGAGGGTTAGGGTTATAGTTATGGGGAGGGTTAGGGTGAGGGTTAGGGTTAGGATTAGGGTTAGGGTGAGGGCTAGGGTCAGGGTGATGTTTAGGGTTAGGGTTAGGGTGAGGTTTAGGATTAGGATAGGGTAAGGGTGAGCGTAAGATTTAGGGTTAGACTTAGGGTTAAGGTGAGGCTTAGGGTGAGGTTTGGGATTAGGGTTAGGATTAGGATTAGGGTAAGTTTTCGGGTTAGTGTTTGTGTTAAGGTTAGGGTGAGGGTTAGGTTGAGGTTTAGGGTTAGGGTTAGGGTTAGGATTAGGGTTAGGATGAGGTTGAGTGTGATTGTTAGGGTTAGGGTTAGGCTTTGGCTTAGGCTGAGGGTGAGTGTGGGGGTGAGGATTAGGGTTAGTGTGATGTTTAGGGTTAGGGTTAGGGTTAGGGTGAGGGTTAGAATGAGTGTTAGGTTTAGGGATAGGGTGAAGTTTAGTGTTAGGGTTAGGTTTAGAGTTAGGGTGAGGGTGAGGGTGAGGTTTAGGGATAGGGTTAGGGTCCGGGTGAGGGTTAGGGTTAGGTATAGTGTTATGTTTAGGGATAAGGGGAGGGTTAGGATGAGGTTTAGAGTTAGGATTAGGGTTAGGGTAAGGACTACCGTGAGGGTGAAGTTTAGGATTAGGGTTAGGGAGAGGTTTAGGGCTAGGGTTACGGTTCAGGTTAGGGTGAGGGTGAGGTTTCAGGTTAGGTTTAGGGTTAGGTTGAGGTTTAGGGTTAGGTTTAGGGTGAGGGTTAGGATGAGGATTAGGGTTAGGATTAGGGTTATGGTGAGGGCTAGGTTGAGGGTGAGGTTTAGTGTTAGTGTTAGGGTGAGGTTCAGGGTTAGGGTTAGTGTTAGGGAGAGGGTTAGGTTGGGGGTTAAGGTTACAGTAAGTGTGAGGGTTAGGGTTATGGTGAGGGTTAGTGTTAGCATTAGGGTTAAGGTGAGTGTGAGGGTTAGGATTAGGGTTAGTGTTAGGGTTATTGTTAGGGTTAGGTTTAGGGTTACAGTGAGGGCTAGGGTTAATGTTAGGGTTAGGGTTAGGGTTAGGCTGAGGGTGAGGGTGGGGGTGGGGTTGAGGATGAGGATTAGGGTTAGGGATAGGGTAATTGTAAGTGTTATGGTTAGGGTTAAGTTTGCGGTGAGGTTGAGGCTAAGGGTGAAGGTTATGTTTAGGGTTAGGGTAAGGGTTAGTGTTAATGTTATTTTTAGGGTTAGGGTTAGAGTGATGTTGAGGTTGAGGGTGAGGGTGAGGTTTAGGTTTAGGGTGAGGTGTAGGTTTTGGGTTAGGTTTAGAGTTAGGGTTAGTGTGAGGGTGAGTTTTAGGGTTAGATTTAGGGTTAGAGTGAGGTTTAAGTTGAGGGTTAGGTTTAGGGTTAGTGTTAGGGTTAGGTTTAGATTGAGAGTTAGAGGGTGTGTTTGGGTTAATGTTAGGCTTAGGGATAGGATTAGGTTTAGGATGAGGGTGAGTGTGTGTGTTAGGATTAGGTTTAGGATTAGGTTTAGGGTTAGGCTGAGAGTAAGTTTGAGGGTGAGGTTTAGGGTTAAGTTGAGGGTTAGGGTTAGGGTTAGGGGGAGGGTTAGGATGAGGGTTAGTGCTAGGTTTAGGGTTAAGGTAAGGGCTAGGGAGAGGGTGAGGTTTAAGGTTAGGGTTAGGGTGAGGTTTAGGTTTAGGTTTAGGGTTAGGGTTAGGGTGAGGGTGAGGTTTAGTGGTATGGTTAGGGTTAGAATTAGGGTTAGGGAGAAGATGAGGTTCAGGGTTAGAGTTAGGGTATGTTGAGGCTGAGGTTGAGCGTTAGGTTTAGTGTTAGTGTTAGAGATAGGGTTAGGGTGAGGGTTAGGGTGGGGTTGAGTTTGAGGGTGAGGGTTAGGCTTAGGGTTAGGATTAGGATTAGGGTAAGGGTTAGGGTGAGTGTGACGGTTAGGATTAGTGTTAGGCTTAGGCTTAGGGTTAGGCTGAGAGTGAGGGTGAGTGTGAGGGTAAGGGTTAGGGTGAAGGTTAGGGTTAGGTTTAGGGTGAGAGTCACGGTTCGGTTAAGTTTTGGGTTAGGGTGAGGATTAGGATTAGGGTTAGGGTGAGGGCTAGGGTGAAGGTGAGGGTTAGGTTTAGTTTTAGGATAAGGTTTAGAGTTAGGGTTAGGGTTTGGGTTAGGGTTAGGATGAGGGTTAGGGTTATGGTGAGGGTGAGAGTTAGGGTTAGGTTGAGGGTTAGTGTTAAGATTATGGTTAGGGTGAGGGTGAGTGTTAGGATTAGGCTTGGGTTGAGGTCTAAGTTGGGGGTGAGTTTTAGAGTTAGGGTTAGGGTTAGGGTGAGGTTTAGGATTAGGGTGAGGGTTAGGGTTAGTTTGAGGGTTACTGTTAGTGTTAGGGTTAGTGTTAGGATGAGGGTAAGTGTTAGGGTGAGGGTTAATGTTAGGGTGAGGGTTACGGTTAGGGTGAGGGTTAAGGTTAGGGTTAGAGTTATTGTTAGGGTTAGGGTTAGGGTTACGGTTAAGGTGAGGGTGAAGTTGAGGATTAGATTTAGGGTAAAGTTTAGAGTTAGGGTTAGGGTTAGAATTAGGGTTAGGGTGAGGGTGAGGTTTAGGGGTAGAGTTAGGGTTAGGGTGAGGGTTAGGGTTAGGGTGAGCGTTAGGGTTGGGTTGATGGTAAGGGTAAAGGTGAGGGTTAGGCTGAGGGTGAGGGTTACACTAAGGGTGAGGGTTAGGGTTAGGGTGAGGGTTAGGTTTATGTTTAGGGTGAGGGTGAGGGTTAGTTTGAGGATTAGTGTAAGGGTTAATGTGAGGTTTAGGATGCGGACCAGGATTAGCGTTATGGTGAGGGCTAGGGTGAGGTTGAGCGTTAGGGTTATTTTTATGGTGCAGTTTAGGGTTAGGTTGATAGTTAGGGTTAGTGTGAGCGTTAGTGTTATTGTTAGGGTTCGTGTTAGGGTGAGGGTAAATGTTAGGATGAGGGTAAGTGTTAGAGTGAGGATTATGGTTAGGGTGAGGGTTAGGAATAGGGTTAGGGTTATTGTTAGGTTTGGGGTTACTGTTACAGTGAGGGTGACGGTGAGGGTTGGGGTTAGGTTTAGGATGAGGTTTAGGTTTAGGGTTAGGATTAGAGGTAGGGTTAGGGTGAGGGTGAGGTTTAGGGTTAGAGTTTGAGATAGTGTTAGTGTTAGGGATAGGGTGAGTGTTAGGGTTAGGGTTAGGCTTAGGCTTAGGCTTAGGCTTAGGCTGAGCATGAGGGTGAGGGTTAGGTTTAGGGTGAGGGTTAGGATGAGGTTTAGGGTTAGGATTATGTTTAGGGTGAAGGCTAGGGTGAGGGTTAGGGTAAGGTTTAGGGTTAGGGATAGGGTTAGGTTTAGGATTTGAGTTAGGGTGAGGGTCAGTGTGAGGGTTAGTGTTAGGGTTAGGGTTAGGCTTAGAGTTAGGGTGAGGTTTAGTGTTAGGGATTGGTTAGGGGTAGGGTGAGGCTGAGGATTAGGGTTAGGTTTCGGGTTAGGTTTAGGGTTTGGTTTAGGGTTAGGGTTAGTGTTAGGGTTAGGTTTAGGGTTAGGCTGAGGGTGAGGGTGGGTGTGAGGATTAAGGTTAGGTTTAGGTTTATTGTTAGGGTGAGGGTGAGTTTTAGGGTTAGAGTTAGGTTCAGGGGGAGTGTTAATGTGAGGTTTATGGTTAGAGTTATTGTTAAGGTTCGGGGGAGGGAGAGGGTTAGGTTGAGATTTAGGGATAGTGTTAGGTTTAGGATTAGGGTTAGGGTGCCGTGAGCATGAGGATTAGGGTGAGGGTTAGGCTTAGGCTTAGTGTTAGGCTGAGGGTGAGGGTGGCTGTGACGATTAGGGTTAGGGTGATGGTTAGGGTTAGGGTTAGGGTTATTGTTAGGGTTAGGGTTCGAGTTACGGTGAGGTTGAGTGTGGGGGTGAGGTTGAGGGTTAGGGTTAGGGTGAGGGTGAGGTTTAGGGTTAGATATTGTGTTAGGGTGAGGGTTAGTGTTACGGATAGTGTTAGGGTTAGGGTGAGGGTGAGGGTTAGGTTTAGGGTTAGGGTTAGAATTACGGTGAGGGTGAGGGTGCGGGTGTGTGTGAGGGTTAGGGTTAGGTTTAGGGTTAGGCTTAGGGTTAGGCTTAGGGTTAGGCTGATTGTGAGTGTGAGGGTGAGGTTTAGGGTTAGGGTGAGGGGTAGGTTTATAGTTATGGGGAGGGTTAGGGTGAGGGTTAGGGTTAGTATTAGGGTTAGGGTGAGGGCTAGGGTGAGGGTGATGTTTAGGGTTAGGGTTAGGGTGAGGTTTAAGGTTAGGGTTAGGGTTAGGGTGAGGGTGAGGTTTAGGGTTAGATTTAGGATTAAGGTGAGGTTTAGGATTATGGTTAGGATTAGGATTAGGGTAAGGTTTAGTGTTAGTGTTTGTGTTAAGGTTAGGGTGAGGGTTAGGTTGAGGTTTAGGGTTAGGGTTAGGGTTAGGATTAAGATTAGGGTTAGTGTGAGGTTTAGGGTGAGGATGAGGGTTAGGGTTAGGGTGAGGTCTGGAGTGAGGGTGAGGGTGAGGGTTAGATTGAGTATTAGTTTTAGGGTTAATGTGAGGTTTAGGTTTAGAATGTGGTTTAGTGTTAAGGTTAGGGTTAGAATTATTATTAGGGTTAGGCTTAAGGTGAGGGTTAGGGTGTGGGTGAGGTTTAGGATTAGTGTTAGGATTAGGATTAGGGTTAGGGTTAGGGTGAGTGTGAGGGTTAGGTTTGGGTTAGGGTTAGAGTTAGTGTTAGGCTGAAGGTGAGGGTGAGGGAGGAGGGTTAGGGTTAGAGTGCGGGTTAGGATTAGGGTTATGATGAGGGCTAGGGTGAGGGTGAGGTTTAGGATTAGGGTTAGGGTGAGCTTTAGGTTTAGGTTTAGGTTTAGGGGTATGGTGAGGTTGAGGTTTAGGGTTAGAGTTAGGGTTATGGTGAGGCTGAGGGTGAGGATTAGGGTAAGGTTTAGGGTGAGTGTGAGTGTTAGTGTTAGGGTTAGGGTTAGGTTTAGGGTGAGGGTTAGGATGAGGATTAGGGTTAGGATTAGGGTTAGGATGAGGACTCGTGTGAGAGTGAGGGTTAGGGTTAGAATTTGGGTGAGGTTTAGGGTTAGGGTTAGAGTTAGGGTGAGGGTTAGGATGAGGACTCGTGTGAGAGTGAGGGTTAGGGTTAGAATTTGGATGAGGTTTAGGGTTAGGGTTAGAGTTAGTGTGAGGGTTAGGATGAGGGTTAGGGTTACGGTGAGGGTGAGAGTTAGGGTTAGGGTGAGCTTTAGGGTTAGGTTTAGGGTTACGGTGAGGGAAAGGGTGAGTGTGAGGGTTAGGGTTAGGGTTAGGCTTAGGGTTAGGGTGAGGGTGAGGTTGAGGGTTTGGATTAGGGTGAGGGTGAGGGTTTTGGTTATTGTTATTGTTATGCTTAGGGTTAAGTTAGTGGTGAGATTGAGGCTGAGGGTGAGGATTACAGTTAGGGTTAGGGTTATTGTTAGGGTTAGTGTTATTGTTAAGGTTAGGGTTAGAGTTATGATGAGGTTGAGAGTGCGGGTGTGGGTTACGGTTAGGGTGAGGTTTAGCGTGAAATTTAGTGTTAGGGTGAGGGTGAGTGTGAGGTTTAGGATTAGAGTTAGGGTTAGGGTGAGGGTTAGGGTGAGGTTTAGGGTTAGGGTTAGTGTTAGGGTTAGGGTGTGGGTGAGGTTTAGGTTGAAGTTTAGGGATAGGCCTAGCTTTAGGATTCGGGTTAGTGTGAGGGTGAGTGTGAGGGTTAAGCTTTGGAGTAGGTTTAGGCTGAGGATGAGGGTTGGGCTGAGGATTATGGTTAGTGTGATGGTTAGGGTTAGGTTTAGTGTTAGAGTTAGGGTTAGAATTATGGTGAGGGTGAGGGTGGGGGTGAGGGTTAGGTTTAGGTTTAGGGTGAGGGTTAGTGTAAGGGTTATGGGGAGGGTGAGGGTTTGGGTTAGGTTGAGCTTCAGTGTTAGGTTTAGGGTTAGGGTGTGGGTGAGTGTTAGGGTTACTGTGAGGTTGAGGATTAGGTTGAGGGTTAGGTTTAGGATTAGGGTTAGGGTGAGGGCTAGGGTGAGGGTGAGGTTTAGGGTTAGGTTTAGGGTGAGGTTTAGGGTTAGGGTTAGGGTTAAGGTGAGGTTTAGGGTTAGAGTTAGTGTTAGGATATGGCTGAGGGTGAGGGTTAAGGTTAGGGTTAGTGTTAGAGTTAGGGTTAGGGTGAGGGTTAGGATGAGGGTGAGGGTTAGGCTTAGGGTTAGGATTAGGATTAGGGTAAGGGTTAGGGTGAGTGTGGGGGTTAGGTTCAGGGTTAGGCTTAGGCTTAGGGTTAGGCCGAGGGTAAGGGTGAGGGTGAGTGTTAGGGTTAGGGTTAGTGTTATTGTTAGGGTTAGTGTTAGATTTACGGTGAGGGTGAGGGTTAGGTTTAGGTTTTGTGTGGGGTTAAGAGTTAGGGTTAGGGTTAGGCAGAGGGTGAGGTTTAGCATTAGATATAGTGTTAGGGGGAGGCTTCGGGTGAGGGTTAGTTTTAGATTTAGTGTTAGTGTTACTATTAGGGTTAGTGTTAGATTTGGGGTTAGGGTGAGGTTTAGGGTTAGGGTTAGTGTAAGGGTTAGGGTGAGGGTGAGGGTTAAGTTGAGGTTTAGGGATAGGTTTAGGTTTAGGATTAGGGTTAGGGTGAGGGTGAGTGTGAGTATTAGGGTGAGGGTTAGGCTTAGGGTTAGGGTTAGGCTGAGGGAGAGGTTGGGGGTGAGGACTAAGATGATGGTGATGGTTCGGGTTAGGGTTAGTGTTATTGTTAGGGTTAGGCTTAGTGTTAGGGTTAGGGTGAGGGTGAGGCTTAAGTTGAGGTTTAGGCTTAGGGTTACAGTTAGTGTTAGTGTGAGGGTTAGTGTTAGGGTTAGGGTTAGTGTTAGGGTGAGGTTAAGTGTTAGGGTGAGATCTTGGTTTAGGGTGAGGGTTGTGGTTAGGGTGAGGTTTAGGATTAGGGTTAGGGTTATTGTTAGGGTTAGGTTTAGGGTTAAGGTTACGGTGAGGTTGAGGGTTAGGTTTAGTTTTAGGGTGAGGTTTAGGGTTTAGGTAAGGTTAGAGTTAGGTTTAGGGTGAGGGTGAGGTTTAGGGTTAGAGTTAGGGTTAGGGTGAGGCTGAGGGTGAGAGTTAGGTTTAGTGATAGTGTTAGGTTTAGGGTTATGGTAAGAGTTAGGGTGAGGTTTAGGGTTCGGGTTAGGGATAGGTTTAGGCTTAGGGTGAGTGTGAGTGTGTGTGTTATGGTTAGGTTTAGAGTTAGCCTTAGGGTTAGGATGAGGGTGAGGTTGAGGGTGAGGTCTAGGGTAAGGTTCAGGGTTAGGGTTAGGTTTAGGGGGAGGGTTAGTATGAGGGTTAGAGTTAGGATTAGGGTTAGGGTAAGGGCTAGGGTGAGGGTGAGGTTTAGGGTTAGGTTTAGGGTGAGGTTTAGGGTTAGGGTTAGGGATAAGGTGAGGGTGAGGTTGAGGTTTAGGGTTAGAGTTAGGGTTAGGGTGAGGCTGAGGGTGAGGTTTAGGGTTAGGGTTAGTTTTAGGGTTAGGGTTAGGGTGAGGGTTAGGGTGAGGGTGTGGGTTAGGATGAGGATTAGGGTTAGGTTTAGGGTGAGTGTGGGGGTTAGGGTTAATGTTAGGGTTAGGCTTAATGTTGGGCTACGGGAGAGGGTGAGGGTGAGGTTTTGGGTTAGGGTGAGGGTTAGGGTTAGGGTCATGGCTATGGTTAGGATGAATGTTAGGTTTAGGATTAGGGTTAGGGTGAGAGCTACGGTGAAGTTGATGTTTAGGGTTAGGTTTAGGATGAGGTTTAGGATTAGGTTAGGGTAGGGTTAGGGTGAGGGTGAGGTTTAGGGTTAGAGTTAGGTTTAGAGTGAGGCTGAGTGTGAGGGTTAGGGTTAGTGTTAGTGTTAGAGTTAGGGTTAAGGTGAGGGTTTGTTGAGGGTGATGGTTAGTGTTAGTGTTGGGTTAGGCTTAGGTTTAGGCTGAGGTTGAGGGTGAGGATTAGGATTAGTGTTAGAGTGAGGGTTATCGTTAGGATTAGTGTTAGGGTGAGGGTTAGGGTTAGGGTTAGGGTGAGGTTTAGGATGAGGATTAGGGTTAGGATTAGTGTTAGGGTGAGGGCTAGGGTGAGGGTGAGAGTTAGGGTTAGTGTTAGGGTGAGGTTTAGGGTTATGGTTAGGGTGAGGGTTAGGATGAGTGTTAGGGTTACAGTAATGGTGAGGGTTAGGGTTAGGGTGAGGATTATGATTAGGATTACAGTTAGGGTGAGGATGAGGCTTAGGATTAGGGTTAGGGTTAGGGTTAGGGTTAGGATTAGTGTTATTGTTAGCGTTAGGGTTAGAGTTATGGTGAGGGTGAGGATTAAGGTTAGGGTTAGCGTGAGGTGTAGAGTTAGGTTTAGGTTTAGGGTTAGGGTTATGGTGAGGTTTAGGGTTAGAGTTAGGGTTAGGGGGAGGTTTAGGTCAAGGGTTAGGGTTAGGATTAGGATTAGGGTAAGGGTTCCTGTGAGGGTTCGGTTGAGATTTATCATTAAGTTTAGGGTGAGCTTTAGGTTTAGGGTTAGGATTAGGGTTAGGGTGAGGGTGGGGTTTTGGGTTAGAGTTATGGTTAGGGTGAGGCTTAGGGTGAGGGTTAGGTTTAGAGCTAGTTTTAGTGTTAGGGATATGGTGAGGGTTAGAGTGAGGGAGAGGGTTAGGCTTAGGGTTAGGATTAGGATTAGGTTAAGGGTTAAGGTGAGTGTGACTGTTAGGGTTAGGGTTTCGCTGAGGTTGATGGTCAGCGTGAGGGATATGTTTAGGGTGAAGGTTAGGTTTAGGGTGAGGTTTAGTGTTAGGGTTAGGGTTAGGGTGTGGGTTAGTCTTAGGGTTATGATTAGGGTGTGGGTTAGTCTTAGGGTTAGTGTGAGGGTTAGAATGAGGATTAGGGTTAGGATTAGGGTTAGGGTGATGGCTAGTGAGAGGGTGAGGGTCAGGGTTAGTGTTAGGGTGAGGTCTAGGTTTAGGGTTTAGGGTTAGGGTGAGGGTTAGGTTGAGGGTTAAGGTTACTATAAGGGTGAGGGTTAGCATTAGGGTGAGGGTTAGGGTTAGGATTAGTGTTAGGGTGAGGTTGAGTGTTAGGATTAAGGTAGGGTTAGGGTTAGGGTTTGGCTTAGTCTTAGGATTAGTTTCATTTTTTGGGTTAGGGTTAGAGTTACAGTGAGGGTGAGCGTGAGGGTAAGGGATAGGCTTAGGCTTATGCTTAGGAATAGGCTGAGCGTGAGGTTGACGGTGAGGGTTAGGGTTAGGGGGATGGTTAGGTTTATGGTAGGGTGAGGATTAGGATGTGATTTAGGGTTAGGGTGATGTTTAGGGTGATAAAGATGCTAAGGGTAAAGGTATGGTTTAGGCTGAGGGTGAGGGTTAAAGTTCGGTTTAGGGTTAGGGTAAGGGTTAGGGTTAGAGTTAGGGTGAGTATTAGATTGAGGATTAGGGTTAGGGTCAGTGTGAGGTTTAGTGTAAGGATGAGGGTTAGGGTTAGGGTGAGGGTGAGCATTAGAATTAGGGTTAGGGTGGGCGTTACGGTGAGGGTGAGGGTATGGGTTATGGTTAGGGTGAGGTTTAGTATTAGAATGAGGGTTAGGTTAGTGTGAGGGTTAGTGATAGGGTTAGGGTTAGTGTTAGAGTGAGGGTAAGTGTTATGTTGAGGGTTAGGCTTAGGGTGAGGGTTATGGTTAAGGTGAGGGTTAGGGATAGGGTTAGGGTTAATTTTAGGGTTAGGGTTAGGGTTACGGTTATGGTGAGGGTGAGGGTGTGGATTAGGCTTAGGTTTAGGGTGAGGTTTAATGTTAGGGTTAGGGATAGAGTTAGGTTTAGGGTGAGGCTGAGGATGTGGCTTAGGGTTAGGGTTAATGTTAAAGTTAGGGATAGGGTGAAGGTTAGGTTGAGGGTTAAGGTTAGGGTTAGGATTAGGGATAGGTTGAGCGTTATGTTTAGGGTTTGGGTTAGGGTGAGGGTGATGTTGAGTATTATGGTTAGGTTTAGGGTTAGGGTTAAGGTTAGAGTTAGGGTTAGGGTTAAAGTTACAGTGAGGTTTAGAGTTAGGGTCAGGCTTAGGGTTAGGCTGAGGGTGAGGGTGGGCTTGAGGATTAGGGTAGGGGTTAGGGTTAGGGTTAGGGGAAGTTTAGGATGAGCATTACGGTAAGGATTAGGGTTAGAGTGAGGGCTAGGATGAGGGTGAGATTTAGGGTTATCTTAGGATGAGGTTTAGGGTTAGGTTTAGGGTTAGGGTGAGGCTGAGGGTGAGGGTTAGGGTTAGGGTTAGTGTTAGAGTTAAGGTTAGGTTGAGGGTTAGGGTGAGGGTGAGGTTTAGGTTTAGGTTTAGGATTAGGATTAGGATTATGGTAAGGGTTAGGTTGAGTGTGAGGATTAGGGTTAGGGTTAGGGTTATGCTTAGGATTAAGCTGAGGGTGAGGTTGAGGGTGAAGGTTAGGGTTGGGTTGAGGGTAAGGGTCAGGGTTACATTGAGCGTGAGGGTTAGGTTTAGGTTGAGGGTTAGGGTGAGGGTAAGCGTTAGAGTTAGTGTGAGTGTTAGGGTTAGGGGTAGGATTAGGCCTAGGGTTACACTGAGGGAGAGGGTGAGCATGAGGTTTAGGGTTAGGGTGAGGTTTAGTGGTAGAGTTAGGGTTAGGGTGAGGGCTAGGGTGAGTGTTAGGGTTAGCTTGAGGATTAGATTAGTTGTACGGTGAGGGTGAGGGCTAGACTGAGGATTAGTGTTAGGGTTATTGTGAGGTTCAGGGTGAGGATGAGGGTTAGGTTTAGGTTGAGGGTTAGGTTGAGGGTGAGGGTTAGGGTTAGAGTGAGTGTGAGAATTAGGGTTAGGTTGATGGTTTGTGTTAGGTTTAGAGTTAGTATTAGGGTGAGGGTAAGTGTTAGGGTGAGGGTGAGGGTTAGGGTGAGGGTTATAGTAAGGTTGAGTGTTAGGGCTAGGGTTAGGGTTACTGTTAGTTAGGGCTACGGTTACGTGGAGGGTGAGGGTGAGGGTTAGGTTTAGGGTTTGGATGAGGATGAGGTTTAGGGTTAGGGTTAGAGTTAGGGTTAGGGTGAGGGCTAGGGTGAGGGTTAGGGTGAGGGTTAGTTTTAGGGATAGGGTTAGGATTAGGATTAGGGTTAGGGTTACAGTGAGGGTTAGGGTTAGGGTTTAGCTTAGGTTTAGGCTGAGGGTGAGCTTGGGGGTGAGGATTATGGAGAGTTTTAGGGTTAGGTTATTAATAGTGTTATGGTTAGGGTTAAGTTTGTGGTGAGGATGAGGCTGAGGGTGAGGGTTATGGTAAGTTTAGGGTTAGGGTTTGGGTTAGTGTTATTGTTAGGTTTAGAAGTAGACTTACTTTGAGTTTTTGGGTGAGGATGTGGGTTAGGGTTAGGGTTAGGTTTAGGGTGAGTCTTAGGTTTATGGTTAGGGTGAGGTTGAGGTATATGGTTAGAGTTAGGGTTAGGGGGATAGTTAGGGTGAGGTTCAGCGTTATGGTTAGTGTTAGGTTTATGGTGAGGGTGAGGTTTAGGTTGAGGTTTAGGGATATGTTTAGGTTTAGAATTAGGGTTAGGGTGAGGGTGAGTGTGAGTATTAGGGTGAGGGTTAGGTTTAGGCTTAGGGTTAGGCTGAGGGTGAGGGAGAGTTTGAGGGTTAGGGTTAGGGTGAGGGCTAGGGTTAAGGTTATGGGGAGGGCTTGTATGAGCGTTAGGGTTAGTATTAGGGTTAGGGTGAAGGCTAGGGTGAGGGTGAGTTTTAGGGTTAGTGTTAGGGTGACGTTTAGCGTTAGGTTTAGTGTTAGGGTTAGGGTGAGGTTGAGTTTTATGGTTATATTTAGGGTTAGGGTGAGGCTGAGGGTGAGGTTGAGGGTTGGGGTTAGGGTTAGACTTAGGGTTAGGGTGAGGGTTAGGGTGTGGATGAGGGTTAGGCTTAGTGAAAGGATTAGGATTAGGGTAAGGGTTAGGGTGTGTGTGAGGATTAGGGTTAGGATGAGGTTTAGGTTTAGGGTTAGGTTTAGAGTTAGGGTTAGGGTGAGGGTGAGGTTTAGGGTTAGGGTTAGGGTTAGGGTTAGGGTTAGTGTTAGGTTTAGGGTTAGGGTGAGGGTTAGGCTTAGGGTTAGGCTTAGGTATAGGCTTAGGTGTAGGCTTTGGCTGATCATGAGGGTTAGGGTTAGGGTTAGGGTTAGGGTGAGGGTTAGGGTTAGGATTAGGGTGAGGGTTAGGATGAGGTTTAGGGTTAGGATTAGTGTTAGGGTGTGAGCTAGGTTGAGGCTGACTGTGAGGGTTGGGGTTAGGGATAGATTTAGGTTTACGATTAGGTTTAGGGTGAGTGTGAGTGTGAGAGTTAGGGTTAGGGTGAGGGTTAGGCTTAGGGTTAGGGTTAGGGTGAGGGTTAGGATTTTGATTATGGTGAGGGTTTGGCTGAGGATTAGTGTTAGGTTTAGGGTTAGGGTTAAGGTTAGAGTTACAGTGAAGGTTATGGTTATGGTTATGGTTAGGTTTAGGGTTAGGGTGGGGGTTAGGGTTAGGGTTGGTGTTAGGGTGAGGGTGAGGCTGAGGATAAGGTTTAGGTTTAGGATTAGGTTTTGGGTTAGGGTTAGGATTAGGTTTAGGTTTATTGTTATGGTTATGGTGAGGTTTAGGGTTAGGTTTTAGCTTAGGGTTAGGCTGAGGGTGAGGGTGGGGGTGAGGATTAGGGTTAGTGTTAGGGTTAGGGTTATTTTTAGTGTTATGGTTAGGGTTAAGTTTGCTGTGAGGGTTAGGCTAAGGGTGAGGTTTATGGTTATGTTTATGGTTAGGGTTAGGGTTATTGTTAGGTTTAGAGTTAGACTTACTTTGAGGTTTTGGGTGAGGGTGAAGCTTAGGGTTAGTGTGAGGTTTAGGGTGAGGTTTAGGTTTAGGGTTAGGTTTAGGGTGAGTGTGAGGTTTAGGGTTAGAGTTAGGGTTAGGGGGACAGTTAGCGTGAGGTTTATGTTTAGGGTGAAGGTGAGTTTTAGGGTGAGGTTGATGTTTAGGTTGAGGTTTAGGGATAGTGCTAGGATTAGGATTAGGGTTACGTTGACGGTAAGTGTGAGGGTTATGGTGAGGGTTAGGTTTAGGCTTAGGGTTAGGCCGAGGGTGAGGGTGAGTTTGTGGGTTAGGGTTAGGGTGAGGGATAGGGTGAGGGTGAGTTTTAGGGTTAGTGTTAGGGTGAGGTTTAGCGTTAGGTTTAGGGTTAGGGTTAGGGTGAGATTGAGGTTTAGGGTTAGAGTTAGGGTTAGGGTGAGGCTGAGCGTGAGGGTTAGGGTTAGTGTTAGAGTTAGGGTTAGGGTGAGTGTTAGGGTGTGGGTGAGGGTTAGGCTTAGTGATAGGATTAGGATTGTGGTTATGGTTAGGCTGTGTGTGAGGATTAGGGTTAGCATGAGGTTTAGGTTTAGGGTTAGGTTTAGGGTTAGGTTTAGGGTTAGGGTTAGAATGAGGGTGAGGTTTAGGGTTAGAGTTATGGTTAGTGTTAGGGTTAGGGTTAGTGTGAGGTTTAGGGATAGGGTTAGGGTTAGGGTGAGGGTGAGTCTTAGGTTGAGGTTTAGGGATAGGGCTAGGTTTAGGATTAGGGTTAGGATGAGGGTGAGTGTGAGGGTTAGGGTGAGGGTTAGGCTTAGGCTTAGGGTTCAGCTGAGGATGAGGGTGAGTGTGAGGATTAGGGTTAGGGTGATGGTTAGATTTAGGGTTAGTATTATTGTTAGGGTTAGGGTTAGAGTTATGGTGAGGGTGAGGGTGGGGGTGAGGGTTAGGTTTAGGGTAAGGGTGAGGGTTAGGGTAAGGGTTATGGTGAGGGTGATGTTTTGGGTTAGTTTGAGCTTTAGTGTTAGGTTTTGGGTTAGTGTGTAGTTGAGGATTAGGCTTAGTGTGAGGGTGAGTGTTAGGATGAGGGTTAGGTTTAGGAATAGGTTTAGGGTGAGGGCTAGTTTGAGGGTGAGGTTTAGGGTTAGGTTTAGGGTGAGATATAAGATTAGGGTTAGGGTGAAGGTGAAGTTTAGGGTTAGAGTTAGGGTTTAGCTGAGGCTGAGGGTGAAGGTTAGGTTTAGGGTTAGTTTTAGAGTTAGGGTTAATTTGAGGGTTAGGATGAGGGTGAGGGTTAGTTTTAGTGTTAGGATTAGGATTAGGGTAAAGGTTAGGGTGAGTGTGAGGGTTAGGGTCAGGGTTAGGGTTAGGCTTAGGTTTAGGCTGAGGGTGAGGGTGAGGGTGAGTGTTAGCGTTTGGGTGAGGGTTAGGGTTAGGGAAGGTTAGGATGAGCATTACGGTAAGGATTAGGTTTAGAGTGAGGGCTAGGATGAGGGTGAGATTTAGGGTTAGGCTTAGGGTGAGGTTTAGGGTTAGGGTGAGGCTGAGGGTGAGGGTTAGGGTTAGTGTTAGTGTTAGAGTTAGGGTTAGGGTGAGGGTTAGGGTGAGGTTGAGGTTTAGGCTTAGGTTTAGGATTAGGATTAAGGTAAATGTTAGGTTGAGTGTGAGGGTTAGGGTTAGGGTTAGGGTTATGCTTAGGATTAAGCTGAGGGTGAGGTTGAGGGTGAAGGTTAGGTTTAGGTTGAGGGTAATGTTTAGGGTTACGGTGAGGGTTAGTGTGAGGGTAAGCGTTAGAGTTAGTGTGCAGGTTAGGGTTAGGGTTAGGTTTAGGCTTAGGGTTACACTGAGGGAGAGGGTGAGCAGGAGAGTTAAGGTTATGATGAGGTTTAGCGGTAGAGTTAGGGTTAGGGTGAGGGCTAGGGTGAGGGTTAGGTTTAGCGTGAGGATTAGATTTAGGGGTAGGGTGAGTGTGAGGGCTAGATTGAGGATTAGTGTTAGGGTTATTGTGAGATTCAGGGTGAGGATGAGGGTTAGGTTTAGGTTGAGGGTTAGGTTGAGGGTGAGGGTTAGGGTTAGGGTGAGTGTGAGGATTAGGGTTAGGGTGATGGTTTGTGTTAAGGTTAGAGTTAGTATTAGGGTGAGGATAAGTGGTGGGTGAGGGTGAGGGTTAGGGTGAGGGTTATAGTAAGGTTGAGTGTTAGGGCTAGGGTTAGGTGTTACTGTTAGCGTTAGGGCTACGGTTACGGTGAGGGTGAGGGTGAGGTTTAGGTTTAGGGTTAGGATGAGGTTTAGGTTTAGGGTTAGTGTTAGAGTTAGGGTTAGGATGAGCACTAGGGTGAGGGTTAGGGTGAGGGTTAGGTTCAGGGATAGGGTTAGGTTTAGGATTAGGGTGAGGGTGAGTATGAGGGTTAGGGTTAGGCTTAGGCTTAGGCTTAGGGTTAGGGTGGGGGTTAGGGTTAGTGTTTGGGTTAGGGTGAGGCTGAGGCTGAGGATTAGGGTTAGGGTTTGGGTTAGGTTTAGGGTTAGGGTTAGGGTTACAGTGAGGGTTGGGTTTACAGTGAGGGTTAGGGTTAGGTTTTGGCTTAGGGTTAGGCTGAGGGTGAGCGTTGGGGTGAGGATTAGGGTGAGTTTTACTGTTAGGGATATTGTTAGTGTTATGGTTAGGTTTAAGTTTGCGGTGAAGGTGAGGCTGAGGGTGAGGGTTATGGTTAGGTTTAGGGTTAGGGTTAGGGTTAGTGTTATTGTTATGTTTAGAGTTAGAGTTACTTTGAGGTTTTGGGTGAGGGTGAGGGTTAGGGTTAGGGTTAGGTTTAGGGTGAGTCTTAGGTTTATGGTTAGGGTAAGGGTGAGGTTTAGCGTTAGAGTTAGGGTTAGGGGGATAGTTAGGGTGAGGTTCAGCGTTATGGTTAGTGTTAGGTTTATGGTGAGGGTGAGGTTTAGGTTGAGGTTTAGGGATAGGGTTATGTTTAGGATTAGGGTTAGGTGAGGATGAGTGTGAGTGTTAGGGTGAGGGTTAGGTTTAGGCTTAGGGTTAGGCTGAGGGTGAGGGAGAGGTTGAGGGTTAGGGATAGGGTGAGGGCTACGGTTAAGGTTATGGGGAGGGCTTGCATGAGCTTTAGGGTTAGTATTAGGGTTAGGGTGAAGGCTAGGGTGAGGGTGAGTTTTAGGGTTAGGGTTAGTATGAGGTTTAGCATTAGGTTTAGGTTTAGGGTTAGGGTAAGGTTGAGGTTTATGGTTATATTTAGGGTGAGGGTGAAGGTTAGGGTTAGGGTTAGGGTTAGAGTTAGGGTTAGGGTGAGGGTTAGGGTGTGGATGAGGGTTAGGCTTAGTGAAAGGATTAGGATTAGGGTAAGGGTTAGGATGTGTGTGAAGTTTAGGGTTAAGATGAGGTTTAGGTTTAGGGTTAGGGTTAGAGTTAGTGTTAGGATGAGGATGAGGTTTAGAGTTAGGGTTAGGGTTAGTGTTAGGTTTAGGGTTAGTGTAAGGGTTAGGCTTGGGTTTAGGCTTAAGTGTAGGCTTTGGCTGAGCATGAGTGTGAGGGTTAGGGTTAGGTATAGGATGAGGTTTAGGGTTAGGATTAGGGTTAGGGTGAGGGCTAGGTTGAGGCTGACTGTGAAGGTTGGGGTTAGGGATAGATTTAGGTTTACGATTAGGTTTAGGGTGAGTGTGAGTGTGAGAGTTAAGGTTAGGTTTAGGGTTAGGCTTAGAGTTAGGGTGAGGGTTAGGGTTAGGATTTTGGTTATGGTGAGGGTGAGGCTGAGGATTAGTGTTAGGTTTAGGGTTAGGGTTAGGGTTAGAGTTACAGTGAAGGTTATGGTTATGGTTATGGTTATGGTTAGGTTTAGGGTTAGGGTGGGGGTTAGGGTTAGGGTTTGTGTTAGGGTGAGCGTGAGGCTGAGGATTAGGGTTAGGTTTGGGTTTAGGGTTTGGGTTAGGTTTAGGGTTGCTTTAGGTTTATGGTTATGGTTATGGTGAGGTTTAGAGTTAGGGTTTATCTTAGGGTTAGGCTGAGGTTGAGGGTGGGTGTGAGGATTAGGGTTAGTGTTTGGGTTAGGGTTATTTTTAGTGTTATGGTTAGGGTTAAGTTTGCTGTGAGGGTGAGGTTGATGGTGAGGGTTAGGGTTAGGGTTAGGGTTAGGGTTAGGTTATTGTTAGGTTTAGAGTTAGACTTACTTTGAGGTTTTGGGAGAGAGTGAAGGTTAGGGTTAGTGTGAGGTTTAGGGTGAGGTTTAGGTTTAGGGTTAGGGTTAGGGTGAGGGTGAGGTTTAGGTTTAGAGTTTGGGTTAGGGGGACAGTTAGCGTGAGGTTTAGGGTTAGGGTTAGTGTTAGGTTTAGAGTGAAGGTGAGGTTTAGGTTGAGGTTTAAGGATAGTGCTAGGTTTAGGATTAGGGTTACGTTGAAGGTGAGTGTGAGGGTTAGGGTGAGGGTTAGGTTTATTTGGAGGGTTTGGATGAGAGTTAGGGTTAGGATTAGGGTTAGGGTGAGGGCTAGGGTGAGGGTGAGTTTTAGGGTTAGTGTTAGGGTGAGGTTTAGCGTTAAGTTTACGGTTAGGGTTAGGGTGAGGTTGAGGTTTAGGGTTAGAGTTAGGGTTAGGGTGAGGCTGAGGGTGAGGGTTAGGGTTAGTGTTAGAGTTAGGGTTAGGGTGAGTGTTAGGGTGTGGGTGAGGGTTAGGCTTAATGATAGGATTAGGATTGTGGTAACGGTTAGGCTCTGTGTGAGGATTAGGTTTAAGATGAGGTTTAGGTTTAGGGTTAGGGTTAGAATGAGGGTGAGGTTGAGGGTTAGACTTAGGGTTAGTGTTAGGGTTAGGGTTAGTGTGAGATTTAGGGTTAGGTTTTGGGTTAGGTTGAGGGTGAGTTTTAGGTTGAGGTTTAGGGATAGGGCTAAGTTTAGGATTAGGGTTAGGGTGAGGGTTGGCGTAAGAGTTAGAGGGAGGGTTAGGATGAAGGTTAGGGTTAGGATGAGGGTGAGGGTGAGGGTGAGGATTAGGGTTAGGGTGATGGTTAGGGTTAGGTTTAGGGTGAATTTTAGGATCAGGGTTAGGGTTAGGGTGAGGATTAGGGTGAGTGTGACCGTAAGAGTAAAGGTGAGGGTTAGGCTGAGGGTGAGTGTTCCACTAAGAGTGAGGGTTACATTTAGGGTGAGGGTTAGGGTAAGAGTTAGGGTGAGGGTAGGGTGAGGGTGAGGGTTAGATTGAGGCTTAGGGTTAGTATGAGGTTTAGGGTGAGGATTAAGGTTAGTGTTAGGGCGAATGTTTGGGTTTAGGTTGAGAGTTAGGGTTACTGTGAGGGTTAGTATTAGAGTTAGGGTTAGGGTAAGGTTGAGGGTAAGTGTTAGGGTGAGGGTTAGGGTTAGGGTGAGTGTTATGGTTAGAGTGAGGGTTAGGGTTAGGTTTAGGATTATTGTTAGGTTTAGGTTTAGTGTTACAGTGAGAGTGAGGGTGAGGGTTAGAGTTAGGGTGAGGTTTAGGTTTAGGGTTAAGGTTTGAGTTAGGGTTAGTGTGAGGGTGAGGTTTAGGTTTAGGTTTAGTTTTAGGGTTAGGGCTAGGGTGAGGGTAAGGTTCAGGGTTAGGGTTAGGGTGAAGTTTAGTGTTAGGATTAGGGTGAGTGTCAGGGTGAGTTTGAGGTTTAGGGTTAGATAGGGTTAGGATGAGGGTTAGGGTAAGTGTAAGTGTTAGGATTAGGGTTAGGGTGAGGGTTAGGGTGAGGTTGTGTGTTAGGGTTAGGGTTAGGATTAGGATTAGGGTTAGTGAGACAGTGAATGTGAGGGTTAGGGTTAGGGTTAGGCATTGGGATAGGCTGAGGGTGAGGTTGAGGTTGAGGGTGAGGGTTAGGGTTAGGGTGATAGTTAGGTTTCGGGTTAAGTTTAGGGTTAGGGTAAGATTTAGTTTGAGGGTGTCGGTAAGTTTAAAGGTGAGAGTTATGCTGAGGATGAGGGTTACGGTAATGGTGAGGGTTAGGGTTAGGGTGAGTGTTAGGTTAAGGGCTAGGGTTAGAGTTAGGGTGAGGGTAAGGGTTAGAATGAGGATTAGGGTTAGGGTGAGGGTGAGGTTTAGGGTGAGGATGAGGGTTAGGGTTAGAGGTTTAGGGTTAGATTTAGGTTTAGGGTGAGGGTTAGGGTTAGGGTTAGGGTTTGGGTGAGGGTGAGGGTTAGAATTAGGGTGAGGGTTAGGTTTAGTGTGAGGTATAGTGTTAAGGTTAGTGTTAGGGTGAGGGTAAGTGTTATGGTGAGGGTTAGGTTTAGGGTGAGGTTTAGGGTTAGGTTTACGCTGAGGGTGAGGGTGAGGGTGAGGATTAGGGTTAGGGTTAGGGTGAGATTTTGGGTTAGGGTTAGGGTTAGAGTTAGGGTTAGGGTGAAGTTGAGGTTTAGGTTTAGAGTTAGGGTTAGGGTAAGGGTGAGGGTGTGGTTTAGGGTTAGGGTTAGTGTTAGGGTTAGGGTTAGGGTGAGCTTTAGTGTGAGGGTTAGGGTTGGGTTTAGGATTAGGGTTAGGGTGAGGGTGAGTGTGAGGGTTAGGGTTAGGGCTAGGGCTAGGTTTAGGGTTAGGCTGAGGGAGAGGTTGAGGGTGAGAGTTAGGGTTAGGGTTAGAATTAGCCTTAGGGAGAGGTTTAGGGTTAGGGTTAAGGTTAGGGTTCTGGTAAGGTTGAGGTTTAGAGTTAGCATGATGGTTAGGGTGAGAAGTAGGATTAGGGTTAGGTTGAGGGTTAGGGTGAGGCTTAGGTTGAGGGTTTGGGTTTGGGTTAGGGTTAGGGTGAGCATGAGGTTTAGGTTGAGGTTTAGGTTAGGCTTAGTTTTAGGATTAGGGTGAGGTTAAGCATTAGGGTGTTGATTAGGTTTAAGGTTAGGGTGAGGGTTAAGATGAGGTTTAGGGTTAAAATGAAGGTGAGGGTTAGGGTTAAGGTGAGGGTTCATGTTAGGTTTAGGATTAGAGTGAGGGTGATGTTTAGGATTAATGTTAATGTTATTTTAAGTGTTATGGTTAGGGTTACATTTGCAGTGAGGGTGAGGTTGAGGGTGAAGGTTAGGGTTAGGGTTAGGGTTAGTTTTAGGTTTAGGATTAGTGTTAATGTTAGGGTTAGGTTTAGAGTTATGGTTTGGGTGAGGGTGAGGGTGAGGGTTAGGGTGAGGGTTAGGGTGACGTTTAGGTTTAGGGTTAGGATTAGGGATTGGGTGAGTGTGAGGTTTAGGGTTAGAGTTAGGATGAGGGGGAGGTTGAGGTGTAGGTTTAGGGTTAGCGTTAATGTGAGGTTTAGGGTTAGGGTTAGGGTGAGGGTGAGGGTTAGGTTGAGGGTTAGGGTTTGGGTTAGGGTAGGTTATAGGTTAGGGTGAGGGCTAGGGTTAGGGTTAGGATGAGGGTTAAGATGAGAGTTAGGGTTTCAGTGAGGGTGAGGGTTAAGTTTCGGGTGAGAGTTAGGGTTAGAATTAGGATTCGGGTGAGGGTGATGGTTAGGATTAGGGTTAGGGTTATTGTAAGTGTTATGGTTAGGGTTACATTTGCATATAGAGTGAGGCTGAGGGTGAAGGTTAGGTTTAGGGTTAGTTTTAGGGTTAGCATTAGTGTTAATAATAGGTTTAGGGTTACAGTTGGGGTTTGGGTGAGGGTGAGGGTGTGGGTTAGGGTTAGGTTTAGGTTAAGGGTGAAGGTTAGGGTGAGGGTTAGAGTTAGGGTTAATGTTAGGGTTAGCGTTAGGTTTAGGGTGAGGGTTAGGTTGAGGTTAAGCATTAGGATTAGGGTTAGGGTTAGGATTAGGGTTAGTGTGAGGGTGAGTATAGGGTTAGGGTTAAGATTAGGCTTAGGCTTAGGGTTAGGCTGAGGGTGAGGGTGGGGGTGAGAATTAGGCTTAGGGTGATGGTTAGCCATAGGGTGAGGGTGAGGGTTAGGATGAGGGTTAGGGTTAGGATACGGGTTAGGGTGAGGGCTAGGGTGAGGGTGAGGGATAGGGTTAGGGTTAGGCTTAGGCATAGGCTTTAGGCTGATGGCGATGGTGAGTGTGAGTGTTAGAGTTATGGTGATGGATAGGGTTAGAGTTAGGGTGAGTGTTAGGATGACGGTTCAGGTTAGGGTGAGGGTCAGTATTGAGCATTGGGTTGATAGTAACGTTTAGGCTTAGGTTGAGGGTGAGGGTTAATGTAAGGGTGAGGGTTAGGGTTAGGGTGAATTTTAGGGTAAGGGTTAGGGTTTGGGTTAGATTGAGGATTAGGGTTAGGGTTAGTGTGAGGTTTAGGGTGAGCATGAGGTTTAGGGTGAGGGTTATGGTAAGAATTAGGGTTAGGGTGAGGGCTGGCGTGAGGGTGAGGGTTAGGGTTAGGGTTAAGTTTAGGGTGAGGGTTAGGGTGAGGGGTAGGGTTAGGTTTAGGTTGAGGGTTAGGTTCAGTGTGAGGGTTACGGTTAGGGTAACGGTTTGGGTGAGGGTGAGGTTTAGGGTTAGGAAAAGTGAAAGGGTTAGTGTTACACTGAGGGTGAGGGTGAGTGTGAGGGTGAAGGTTAGGGTTAGGGTGAGGATTAGGGTAAGGGTGAGGGTTAGGGTGAGGGTGATGGTAAGGGTAAAGTTGAGGGTTAGGCTGAGCGTGATTGTTAAGATATGGGTGAGGGTTAGTGTTAGGGTGAGGGTTTGGTTAAGGGTTCGGGTTAGGTTTAGGGTGAGGGTTAGATTGAGGATTATGGTTAGGGTTAGTTTGAGGTTTATGTTGAGGATGAGGGTAAGGGTTAGGTTGATGGTTAGGGTTAGAATGAGGGTTAAGGTGAGGGCTAGGGTGAGGGTGAGGTTTAGGTTTAGGGTTATTGTTAGGGTGAGGTTTAGGGTTATGGTGAGGGCTATGGTTAGTGTGAGGGTTAGTGTTAGAGGTATTGTTAGTGTTAGGCTGTGGGTAAGTGTTAGGGTGAGGGTTAGGGTTAGGGTGAGGGTTAGGGTTAGGGTAGGGTGAGGTTGCGGGTGAGAGTGAGGGTTAGGGTGAGGATTAGGGTGAGTTTTAGGGTTAAGGTGAGGGTTAGGGTTAGGGTTAGGGTGTGGGTGATGGTGAGGGTGAGAGTTAAGTTTAGAGTTATGGTGAGGTTTCGGATAAGTGTGACATTTAGGGTGAGGATGAAGTTAAGGGTTAGGGTGAGGGTTAGGGTGAGGGTGAGGGATAGGGTTAGGGTTTGGGTTAGGGTGACCGTTAAGGTTAGGGTTTTGCTTAGGGTTAGGGATAGGGTGAGTGTGTGGGTGAGAGTGAGGGTTAGCCTGAGGGTTATGGTGAGGGTTAGAGTTAGGGTTAAGGTGAGGGTTAGGGTAAGGGGTAAGGTTACGGTTAGGGTGAGAGTTAGGTTTAGTGTGAGAGTTTGGGTTAGGGTTAGGGTTAGGGGTAGGGTTAGCGTTAGGGTTAGGTTTAGGGTTAGGGTTAGGGAGAGCGTTAGGTTGAGGGACAGTTTCAGGTGTATGGTGAGGGTTAGGTTGAGGGTTAGTGTTTTGGTTAAATTTAGTGTGAAGGTTAGGGTGAGGCTGAGGATAAGGGTAAGGGTGAGGGTGAGGGTGAAGGTTAGGGTGAGGTTTAGGGTTAGTGTTAGGGTGAGGGGCAGGTTTAGTGTGAGGGTCAGGGTTAGGGTGAGGGTTAGGGTGTGGGTGAGTATTAGGGTTAGGGTAAGTGTTAGGGTGAAGGTAAGGGTTAGGGAGAGCATTAGGGTGAGGGACATTTTCAGTGTTAGAGATAGGGGTATGTTGAGGGTTAAGTTGCGTGTTAGGGTTTGGGTTAAAGTTAGGGTGAGGATGAGGTTGAAGGTTAGGGTTAGGATTAGGTTGAGGGTGAGTGTTAGGTGGAGGGTGAGGGTGAGGGTTCGGTTGAGGGTTTGGGTTAGGTTTAGGTTTAGGTTGAGGGTGAGGGTGAGGGTTAGGGTGAGGGCTAGGGTTAGGATTAGGGTTAGGGTGAGGGTGAGGGAGAGGGTTATATTTAGAATTAGGGTTAGGTTGACGATGAGGGTGATCGTTAGGGTTAGGGTTGGGTTAGGTTTTTTGTTATGGTTAGGGTTAGGGTGAGGTTGAGGGTGAGGGTGAGGTTTAAGATTGGGGTTAGGTTTAGTGTGAGGGTGAGGGTGAGCGTTAGGGTTAGGATTAGGGTTAGTGTTAGGGTTAGTCTGAGGGTGAGGGTGAGGTTGAGGATGAGGGGTACGATTAGGTTTAGGGTTAGGTTTAAGATGAGGGTTAGGGTTAGTATGAGGGTTAGGTTTAGGGTTAAGGTGAGGTTAAGGGTTAGGTTGAGGGTTAGGCTGAGTGTTAGGGTGAAGGTAAGGGTTAGGGTGAGGGTTAGTTTTAGGGTTAGGGTTAGAGTCAGGATTAGGGTTAGGGTGGAGGTTAGGGTTAGTGGTAGGGTTAGGTTGAGAGTAAGAGTGAGGGTTAGTGTTAGGATTTGTGTTCGGGTTAGGGTGAGGTGGGGGTGAGGGTGAGGGTGTGGGGTAGTGTGAGGCTTAAGATTAGGGTTAGGGTGAGGGTTAGGGCGAAGGTAAGTGTTAGGGTGAGGGTTAGGGTTAGGGTGAGTTTTAGGGTGAGGTTGAGGGTTAGGGTTAGGTTTAGGGTTACGGTGAGGGCTAGGGTGCGAGTGATAGTTAGGGTTAGCTTTAGGCTTAGGGTGAGGGTTATGGTTAGGGTGAGCGTTAGGTTTAGTGTGAGGATTATTGTTAGGGTTAAGGTGAGTGTTAGGGTGAGCTTAAGGGATAGGGTGAGCGTTAGGGTTAGGGTGAGGGTTAGGGTAGGTTAGGGTTAGTGTCAGGATTAGGGTTAGGGTGGAGGTTAGGGTTAGGTTGAGGGTTAGGGTGAGGGATAGGGTTAGGTGTAGGGTTAGGTTTAGAGTGCAGGTGAGGTTTAGTGTTAGGATTAGAGTTAGGTTTATGCTGAGGGTGTTGGCAAGGGTGAGGGTTAGGGTAAAGGTGAGGGTGAGGCTTAGGGTTAGGGTGATTATTAGGGTTAGGATCATGTTTAGGGTGAGGGTGTGGGTTAGGTGGAGGGTGAGGTTGAGGGTTCGGTTGAGGGCTTGGGTTACGTTTAGGGTGAGAGTGAGGGGGATGGTGAGGGTTAGAGTTAGGGTTAGGGTTAGGCTTAGGGTTAGGGTGAGGGTGAGGGAGAGGGTTACGTTTAGGATTAGGAATAGGGTTAGGGTTAAGCTTAGGGTGAGGATGAGGGTGTGGGTTAGGGTGAGGTTAGGGTTAGGGTTAAGGTTATTGTTAGGGTTAAGTTTAGGGTGAGGTTGAGGATGACGGTGAGGGTGAGGGTTAAGATTAGGGTTAGGTTTAGGGGGAGGGGGAGGGTGACAGTTTAGGTTAGGATTAGGGTTAGGGTTAGGCTGAGGGTGAGGGTGAGGGTGAAGGTTAGGATGAGGGGTACGGTTAGGTTTAGGGTTTGGTTTAGGATGAGGGTTAGGGTTACTGTGAGGGTTAGGTTTAGGGTTAGGGTGAGGGTAAGGGTTATGTTGAGGGTTAGGGTGAGGGTTAGGGTTAGGGTTAGCGTTAGAGTCAGGATTAGGGTTAGGGTGGAGTTTAGGGTTAGGGTGAGTGTTAGCGTTGGGGTAAGGTTAGGTTGAGAGTGAGGGTGAGGGTTAGTGTTAGGTTGAGGGTAAGGGTTAGGGTTAGGGTGAGGGTGAGGTTTAGGTTTACCGTTTGCGTTATAGTGAGGGTTAGGTTGAGGGTTAGGGTTTGGGTTAGTGTTAGGTTGGGGGTGAGGGTTAGGGTGAGGTTTAGGGTTAGGGTTAGTGATAGGGTGAGAGTTAGGGTGACAATAAGGTTTAGCGTGAGTGTTAGGGTTAGGGTGAGGTTGAGGGTGAGGTTGAGGGTTAGGGTTAGGGTGAGGGTTAGGGTGACATTAAGGGTAAGGGTGATGGTGAGGATTAGACTGAGGGTGAGGTTTACTGTAAGGGTGAGGATTGGGTGAGGGTGAGGGTTAGGGTGAGGGTTAAGGTTAGGATTAGGCCGAGGGTGAGGGCAAGGGTTAGGGTGAGGGTGAGGGTGAGGTTTAGCGTTAGGGTTAGTGTTACAGTTAGGGTGAGGGCTAGAGTGAGGCGTAGGGATAGAGTTCGAGTGATGGTTAGGTTTAGTAAGAGCATTAGGGTTACAGTTAGGATTAGGATTAGTGTGAGGGTAAGGGTTAGGGTGATGGTTAGGGTGAGAGTGAGGGTTAGGGTTACCGTGAGTGTTACGGTGAGGGTTAGGGTTAGGGTTAGGGTTAGGGTGAGGGTTAGGGTTAGGGTTAGTGTTAGGGTGAGGGTTCGGGTTACGGTGAGGGTCAGAATGAGCATTGGGGTGATAGTAACGTTTAGGGTTAGGTTGAGGGTGAGGGTTACGGTAAGGGTGAGGGTTAGGGTTAGGGTGAAGTTTAGGGTAAGGGTTAGGGTTAGGGTTAGATTGAGGATTAGGGTTAGGGTTAGTGTGCGGTTTAGGGTGAGCATGAGGGTTAGGGTGAGGGTTAGGGTAAGAATTAGGGTTAGGTTGAGGGCTGGCGTGAGGGTGAGGGTTAGGGTTAGGGTTAAGTTTAGGGTGAGGGTTAGGGTTACAGTGGAGGTTAGGGTTCGGGTGAGAATTAGGGTTAGGGGTAGGTTTAAGTTTAGAGTGAGGGTGAGGTTTAAGGTTAGGATTGGAGTTAGGATTAGGCTGAGGTTTAGGGTGAGGGTGAGGGTTAGGGTTAGGGTGGAGGTTAGGGTTAGGGTGAGGGTAAGAGTTTGGGTTAGAGTATTGGTGAGGGTGAGGGTGAAGGTGAGGTTTAGGGTTAGGGTTAGGGATATTGTGAGGGCTAGGGTGAGGGTTAGGGTTAAGGTGAAGGTGAGGGTGAGGGTTTCGTTTAGGTAAGGGTTATGGTTAAGGTGAGGATTAGGTGAGGGTGAGGGTTAGGGTGAGGGTTACCTTTAGGGTCAGGTTTAGGGTTAGGGTTAGGGTGAGTGTTTGGGTTAGGGTGATGTGTAGGGTGATGTTGAGGGTGAGAGTGTGGAAGAGAGTTAGGGTTAGCGTGCGGGTTAGCCTGACAGTGAGAGTTAGGGTGAGGGTGAGGATTAGGGTTACGTTTAGGGTGAAAGTTAGGTTTAGGGTTAGGGTTAGAGATAGGGTGAGGGGTAGGTTTTGGGTTAGTGTTAGCGTTAGGGTTAGGCTGAGGATAAGGTAAGTGTGAGGGTTAGGGTTAGGGTGAGGGTTAGGGTTAGTGTGAGTGTTGCGGTTAGGGTTAGCGTTAGGGTAAGGGTTAGTATGAGGTTTGAGGTGAGGGTGAGGGTTAGGGTTAGGGTGAGAGTAAGGGTTGGGGTGAGGGTTAGGGTGAGGGTGAGGTTTAGGCTTAGGGTTAGGGTTATGGTGAGGGTTAGTTTGAGGGTTAGGGTTTGGGTTAGGGTTAGGGTGAGTGTGAGGGTTAGGGTGAGGTTTTGGGTTACAGTAAGGGTTAGGGTGAGGGTTAGAGTGAGGGTATGGTTTAGGGTGAGGTTTAGGGTTAGGGTGAGGATTAGGGTTAGGGTTAGGGTGAGGGCTAAGTTGAGGTTGAGTTTTAGGGTGAGGGTTATGGTGAGGGTGAGGGATTGTGTTAGGTAAGGATTACGTATAGGTTTAGGGTTAGGGTGAGGGTTAGGTTTAGGGTGAGGGTTAGCTTGAGGCGTACGGTTTGGGTTAGGGTGAGGATTAGGGTTAGTGTGAGGGTAAGGGTGATGGTGAGGATTAGAGTGAGGGTGAGAGTTACTGTAAGGGTGAGGATTGGGTGAGGGTGAGGGTTAGGGTGAGGGTTAGGGTTAGGATTAGGCCGAGGGTGAGGGCAAGGGTTAGGGTTAGGGTTAGGGTTAGGGTGAGGTTTAGCGTTAGGGTTAGTGTTACAGTTAGGGTGAGGGCTAGAGTGAGGGGTAGCGATAGATTTCTAGTGCTGGTTAGGTTTAGTAAGAGCATTAGGGTTACAGATAGGGTTAGGATTATTGTCAGGGTAAGGGTTAGGGTGAAGTTTAGGGTGAGAGTGAGGGTTAGGGTTACCGTGAGGGTTAGGGTTAGGGTTAGTGTTAGGGTGAGGGTTAAGGTTAGGTTAAAGTTTATGGTGAGGGTTATGGTTAGGGTGAGGTTGAGTGTTAGGGTTAGTGATAGGGTTACGGTGAGGGCTAGGGTGAGAGTTAGAGTTAGGGTTAGGGTGAGGGTTAGGGTTAGGGTGAGATTTAGGTTTTGTGTGAGGGTTAGTGTTAGGGTTAGGGTGAGTGTTAGGGTGAGGGTAAGGATTAGGGTGAGGGTTAGGGTCAGGGTGAGGTTTAGGTTTAGGATTATGGTTAGTGTCAGGGTTAGGGTTACAGTGGAGGTTAGGGTTCGGGTGAGAGTGAGGGTTAGGTGTAGGGTTAGGCTTAGAGTGAGGGTGAGGTTTAAGGTGAGGATTGGAGTTAGGGTTAGGCTGAGGGTGAGGGTGAGGGTGAGGTTTAGGGTTAGGGTGGAGGTTAGGGTTAGGGTGAGGGCTAGAGTTTGGGTTAGAGTATTGGTGAGGGTGAGGGTGAAGGTGAGGTTTAGGGTTAGGGTTAGGGATATTGTGAGGGCTAGGATGAGGGTGAGGGTTAAGGTGAAGGTGAGGGAGAGGGTTTCGTTTTGGTAAGGGTTATGGTTAAGGTTAGGATTAGGTGAGGGTGAGGGTTAGGGTGAGGGTTACCTTTAGGGGGAGGTTTAGGGTTAGGGTTAGGGTGAGTGTTAGGGTTAGGGTGATGTGTAGGGTGATTTTGAGGGTGAGGGTGTGGAAGAGATTTAGGGTTAGCGTGAGGGTTAGCCTGACAGTGAGAGTTACGGTGAGGGTGAGGATTAGGGTTACGTTTATGGTGAAAGTTAGGTTTAGGGTTAGGGTTAGAGATAGGGTGAGGGCTAAGTTGAAGGTGAGTGTTAGGGTGAAGGTTATGGTGAAGGTGAGGGTTTGTGTTAGGTAAGGATTACGGTTAGGTTTAGGGTTAGGTTGAGGGTTAGGTTTAGGATGAGGGTTAGCTTGAGGTTTACAGTTAGGGTTAGGGTGAGAATTAGGGTTAGTGTGAGGGTTAGTGTTGGGTTAGGGTTAGGGTGAGGGTTAGGGTGAGCCTAAGGGTTAGGGTGAGGGTGAGGGTTAGGTTTAGGGTTAGGGTTAGGGTTAGGTTGAGAGTGAGAGTTAGGGTGAGGGTAAGGGTTAGGGTGAGGGTTAGGTTGAGTGTAAGGGTTAGAATTAGCATTAGGGTTACGGAGAGGGTTAGGGTTCAGCTGAGGGTGAGGGTTAGGGTTAGGGTGAGGGTTAAGTTTAAGGCGAGGTTTAGTGTTAGGGTTAGGGTTTGGGTGAGGGTGAGGGTGATGATGAGGGTTAGGGTTAGGGTGAGTGTGAGGGCTAGGGTTAGGGTGAGGGTTAGGGTTAGGCTTAGGGTGAGGTTTAAGGTTAGGTTTAGGGTGAGGGTTAGGGTGAGGGTGAGGGTTTGTGTTAGGTAAGGATTTAGGGTTAGGGTTAGGGTTAGGGTTATGTTTAGGGTTAGGTTGAGGGTTAGGTTTAGGATGTGGGTTAGCTTGAGGGGTACAGTTAGGGTTAGGGTGAGAATTAGGGTTAGTGTGAGGGTTAGTGTTGGGTTAGGGTTAGGGTGAGGGTTAGGGTGAGCCTAAGGTTTAGGGTGAGGGTGAGGGTTAGGATTAGGGTTAGGTTGAGAGTGAGAGTTAGGGTGAGGGTAAGGGTTAGGATGAGGGTTAGGTTGAGTGTAAGGGTTAGAATTAGCATTAGGGTTAGGGAGAGGGTTAGGGTGAGGGTTAGGGTTCAGCTGAGTTTAGGGTGAGGGTTAAGTTTAAGGCGAGGTTTAGTGTTAGGGTTAGGGTTAGGGTGAGGGTGAGGGTGATGGTGAGGGTTAGGGTTACGGTGAGTGTGAGGGCTAGGGTTAGGGTGAGGGTTATGGTTAGGCTCAAGGTGAGGTTTAAGGTTAGGTTTAGGGTGAGGGTTAGGGTGAGAGGTAGGGTTAGGGTTGGGTTAGTGTGAGGGCTAGGGTGAAAGTAAGGGTTAGGGTGTGGGGGAGGGTTAGGGTTACGGTGATGGTTTGGGTTAGGTTTAGGCTGAGTGTTAGGTTGAGGGTTTGTGTTAGGTCTAGGCTTAGGGTGCAGGTTAGGGTTAGGTTTAGGGTTACGGTTCGGTGAGTTGTAGGGTTAGGGTTAGGGTTAGTGTGAGGGTTAATGTGAGGGTGAGTGTAGGGTTAGCATTAGGGTTAGGGTGAGGGTGAGGTTTAGGATTAGGTTTAGGGTGAGAGCTAGGGTGAGGGTGAGGGTTAGGGTTAGGGATAGAGTGAGGATTAAAGGTTAGGGTTAGGGTTAGGGTGAGGGTTAGGGTTAAGGTGAGGGTTATGGTTAGCATTAGGGTTAGGGTTAGTATTAGCCTGAGGGTTAGGGTTAGATTTAGGTTTAGGTTGAGGGTGAGGGTGAGGTTTAACCTTAGAGTTAGGGTGAGGGTTAAGTTTAGGATGAGGGTTAGGGTTATTGTTAGGGTTAGGGTGAGGGTGAGGCTTAGGTTTAGGGTGAGGTTTAGGTTTAGGTTGATGGTTAGGTTAGTGTGAGGGTTAGTGTTGGGGTTAGGGTTAGTGTTAGGTTGAGGGTAAGTGTTAGTGTGCGGTTAAGGATTAGGGTGAGGTTTAGGGTTAGGGTTAAGTTTAGGATTAGGGTGAGGGTGATGTTTAGGGTTAGAGTTAAGGTTAGTTTGAGGGTCAGGGTAAGGTTTAGTGTTAGGATTTGGGTTAGGGTGAGGTTTAGGGTGGAGGTGAGGGTTAGGGTTAGGTTTAGGATTAGGATTACGATTAGGGTTAGGGTGAGGGTGAGTGTGAGGGTTAGGTTTAGGGTTAGGATTAGACTTAGGTTGAGGGTGTGGGTGAGGGTTAGGGTGAGGTTTAGGCTTAGGCTTAGAGATAGAGTATGGGCTAGGGTGAGGGTGAGGGTTTGGGTTAGGGTTAGGGTATGGGTTAGGGTGAGGGTTAGGGTTAGGGTTATTGTTGGGGTTAGGGTTGGGGTTAGGTATAGGCTTAGTGTTAGGTGGATGGTGAGGGTGAGGGTGAGGGTTAGGGTTAGTGTGAGGGTTAGGGTTAGAGTGAGAGTTAGGGTAAGGGTTAGGGTTAGGGTTAGCCTGAGGTTAAGGGTTAGGTTGAGATTTAGTGTGAGGGTGAGGGTTAGGGTTAGGGTTAGGGTGAGGGTGAGGTTAAGGGTTAGGGTGAGATTTAGTGTGAGGCTGAGGTATAGGGTTAGGCTAAGGGTGAGGGCTAGGGTGAGGTTTAGGTTTAGGTTTAGGGTGAGGTTTAGAGTGTGGTTTAGGGTTAGGTTTAGTGTGAGCGTTAGGGTAAGGGTAATTGTTCGGGTGAGGGTTAGGGTGAGGATGAGTGATAGGGTTACTGTTAGGGGTAGGGTGAGGGTTAGAGTTAGGGTTTAGCGTTAGTGTGAGGGTTTTGTTTAGTGTTAGGGTTACGGTTATGGTGAGGTTTAGGGTGGGGGTGAGGGTTAGGGTTAGGATTAGTATTAGGGTTAACGTGAGGGTGAATGTGAGGGTTTGGGTTAGGGTTAATGCTAGGATTAGACTTAGGGTGAGGGTGAGGGTGAGGGCAAGGGTTAGGTTTAGGGTGAGGTTTAGGGTTAGGGTTATGGTGAGGGTTCGGGTGAGGGTGAGTGTGAGGGTGAGGGTGAGGGTTAGGGTGTTGATGATGGTTAGTGTTAGCGTGAGGTTTAAGGTGACGGTGACGGTTTGGGTGAGGGTGATGGTTAGAGTTAGTGTGAGTATTAGGTTTAGGGTTAGGATTAAGGTTATGGTGAGGGTAAGGGTTAGGGTTAGGTTTAGAGTGAGGGTCAGGGTTAGGGTTAGCTTTAGGGTTACGCTGAGGTATAGGGTTTGGGTTAGGGTTAGGGTTAGGGTGAGGTTGAGGGTTAGATTTAGGGTTTAATTGAGGTTTAGGGTTAGGGTGAGGGTTAGGGATAGGGTTAGGGTTAGGGTGAGGGTTATTGTTAGGGTTCGGGTTTGAGTTAGGTTGAGTATGAGGGTGAGGGTTAGTGTTAGGATTATGGTTAGGGTTGGTGTTAGGCAGAGGGTGAGGGTGAGGGTGAGGGTTAGGTTTAGTGTTAGGGTTAGGGTGAGTGGTAGGGTTAGGGATAGGGTGAGGTTTAGGGTTAGGGTGAGTGTTTGGGTTAGTTTGAGTGTTAGGGTGAAGGTGTGTTTGAGTTTGAGGGTTAAGGTTAGTGTGATGGTGACGGTGAGGTTTAGGGTTAGGATTCTGGTTAGGATTTGGTTGAGGGTGAGGGTTGGGGTTAGGGTTAGTGTGAGGGTGAGGGTGGGTGTTAGGGTTAGGGTTAGGTTTAGGATTAGGTTTAGGTTTAGGTTAAGGGTAAGGTTTAGGGTGAGTGTTAGGTTTAGGGTTAGGGTGAGGGTTAGGGTGAGGGTTAGGGTTAGGGTTAGGGTCAGGTGTAGGTTGAGGGTTAGGATTAGGGTAAGGACTAGGTTTAGGCTGAGGGTGAGGGTGAGGTTGATGGTGAGGGTTAGGGTTAGAGTGAGGGTTAGTGTGAGGGTGAGGGGGAAGGGGAGAATTTGGTTTAGGGTTAGAGTTAGGTTGAGGGTGAGGGTTAGGATTAGGGGTAGCAGTAGGTTTAGGCTGAGGGTGAGGGTGAGGTTGAGGGTGAGGGTTAGGGTTAGGGTGAGGCTAAGGGTTAGGGTTAGGGTGAGGGTTAGGGTTAGGGTGATTTTTAGGGTGCCGCTGAGAGTTAGGGTGAGGGTGAGTTTGAGTGTGAGGTTTAGGGTGAGTGTGAGGGTGAGTGTGAGTTTGACGATTAGGATTAGGTTTTGGATGATTGTAAGGGTTATCTTTAGGATTATGGTTAGCGTAAGGCTTAGGCTGAGGGTGAGGGTGAGGGTGAGGGTTAGGGTTAGGGTTAGGTTGAGGGTTAGGGTTAGTGTGAGGGTTAGAGCGAGGGTGAGGTTCACGTTCAGGTAGAGGTTGAGAGTGACATTGAAGGTGAGGGTTAGGGTTAGGGTTATGGTTAGGTTGAGGGTGAGGGTGAGGGTTAGGGTTAGGGTTAGTGTTATTTTTATGGTTAGGGTTAGGGATAGTAATAAGGTGAGAGTGAGGGTGAGGGTTAGCATGAGGGTGATGGTTACGGTTATGGTTATGGTGAGGGTGAGGGTGAGACTTAGGGTTAGGATTAGGGTTAGGGTTAGGGTTAGGATGAGGGTTGGGCTGAGGGTTAGAGTTAGGGTTAGTGTGAGGTTTAGGTTTAGGGTTATGTTTAGGGTGAGGGCAAGGGTTATGGTGAGGGTTAGGTTGAGTTTGAGGGTTAGGGTTAGGGAGACGGTTAGGGTGAGATTTAGGGTTAATGTTAGGGTTAAGGTTAGGGTTAGTCTAATGGTTATAGTGAGAGTTACTGTGAGGGTGAGGGTTTGGGTTAGGGTGAGGGTAAGTGTTAGGGTGAGGGTTAGTGTGAGGGTTTGGGTTCGGGTTAGCATTAGGGTTAGGTTCAGGGTGAAGGTTAGGTTGAGGTTTAGTGTCATTGTTCGGGATAGGGTGAATATTAGGGTTAGTGTGAGGGTGAGGGTCTGGATTAGGGTTAGGTTTAGATTTAGGGTGAGGGTGAGGGTGAGGGTTAGAATTAGTATTAGGGTTAGGGTTAGAGTTAGGTCACATTGACTGTGAGGGTTAGGGTTTGGGTTTGAATTAGGCTGAGGTTGATCGTGAGGGTTAGGGTTAGGATTAGGGTTAGGGTTATGGTTAGGTTTAGGATGAGGGTGAGGGTGAGGCTTATGGTTAGGTTTAGGGTGAAGTTTAGGTTTAGGGTGAGGGCTATGGTGAGGTTGAGTGTTAGGGTGAGTGTGAGGGTGAGGTTGAGGGTTTCTATTAGGTAATGGTTAGGGTTAGGTTTAGGGTGAGAATTAGGTTGAGGGTGAGGTTTAGGTTGAAGGTTAGAGTTAGGGTGAGGATTAGGGTGAGGCTGAGTGTTAGGGTGAGGGTTAGTGTTATGGCGAGGATTAGGATTAGGGTTATGTTGATGCTGAGGGTTAGGTATACAGTAAGGTATAGGGTTACGGTGAGGGTTAGGGTTAGGGTTAGGGTTAGGGTGAGGGTGAGGTTGAGGGTTAGGTTAGGGTGAGGTTTAGGGTTAGGGTTAGGGTTAGTGTAAGGGTTAGAGTTAGGGTGAAGGT
Organism: Dipodomys merriami; assembly: GCF_024711535.1. NCBI lineage: Eukaryota > Metazoa > Chordata > Mammalia > Rodentia > Heteromyidae > Dipodomys > Dipodomys merriami. The sequence goes on along the minus strand of NW_027206324.1, from coordinate 6,026,042 downwards.
TAGGATTAGGGTTAGGGTGAGGTTTATGGTGAGGGTTTTGTTTAGAGTTAGGGTGAGTGTGAGGTTTAAGGTTAGGGTGAGTTTTAGGTTTAGGGTGAGGGCTACAGTGAGGGTGAGGTTTAGGGTGAGTGCAAGGGTGAGGGTTTCAGTTAGGTAATGATTAAGGTTAGGGTTGGGGTGAGGATTAGGGTAGGGTGAGGTTTAGGTTGAGGGTTAGGGTTAAGGTGAGGGTTAGGGTGAGGCTGAGGGTTAAGGTTTGGGTTCGGGTTCGGGTGAGGGTGATGGTGAAGGTGAGGTTGTGGTTTAGGGTTAGGTTTAGGCTGAGGGTTAGGGTGACTTTCAAGGTTAGGGTGAGGGTGAGGGTTAGGATTAGGGTTAGGGTGAGGGTTAGGTTTAGGGTGAGGTTTTGGGTGATGGGTTGGGTTAGGGTTAGGGAGAGGGTTAGGGTTAGGGTGAGAGTTAGGTTTAGTTTGAGGGTTAGGTTGAAGTTGAGTTTGAAGTTGAGGGTTAGGGTGAGGGTGATGGTGACGGTGAGATTTAGGGTTAGGATTCGGGTTAGGGTTAGGGTGAGGTTTAGGGTTAGGGTTTGGGTTAGGTGAGGGTAGGTTGAGGATGAGGGTTAGGGTTAGGGTTAGGATTAGGGTTAGACTTAAGGTAAGGATTAGGGTTAGGGTGAGTGTTAGGTTTGGGGTTAGGTTGAGGGTTAGGGTTTGGTTTAGGTTTAGGGTGAGGGTTAGGGTAAGGATTAGCGTGAGAGTGAGGGTTAGAGTGAGGGTAGGGTTAAGGATAGGGTAAGGGTTAGGGTAAGGTTGAGGGTTAGTTTTAGGTTTAGTGTTAGGGTGAGGGTGATGCTGAGGGTTAGGGTTAGGGTTAGTGTGAGGATAAGGGTTAGGGTGAGGATTAAGTTGAGGGTGAGGGTTAGGGTTAGCATAAGGTTTAGGGTGAGAGATAGGGTTAGGCTTAGGGTTAGGTAAGGGTTAGGGTTAGGGTTAGGTAAGGGTTAGGGTTAGGGTAAGGGTTAGGGTTAGGCTTAGTGTTAGGGTTAGGGTTAGGGTGAGGGTTAGGCTTAGGGTTAGGTTTAGGGTGATGGTTAGGTTTATGGTGATGTTTAGGGTGACAGTGCGGGTTAGAGTGAGGGTGAGGTTGAGCGTGAGGATTATGGTTAGGGTGAGGGTGAGTGGGAGGGTGACGGTGAGGGTTAGGTTTACAGTTAGGTTTAGGGTGAGGGTAAGAGTTAGGGTTAGGGTAAGGGTTAGGCTGAGGGTGAGGGTGACTGTGAGGTTGAGGTTGAGGGTTTCGGTTAGGTAAGGGTTAGGGTTAGGGTTATGGTGAGGGTGAGGTTAAGGGTAAGGTTTATTAGGGTCAGGGTTAGGGTGAGGGTGAGGGTTAGGTTTAGTATTAGGGTTAGGGTTAGGGTAAAGTTGTATGTTAGGTTTAGGGTTAGGGTTAGGATGCACATTAGGGCTAGGGTGAGAGTGAGGGTGAGGGTGAGGGTTATGGTTAGGATTAGGTTTAGATTTAGTTTGAGGCTGAGGGTGAGGCTGAGGGTGAGGGTTAAGATTAGGGTTAAGTTTAGGGTGTGAGCTAGGGTGAGGGTGATATTTTTGGTTAGAAAAGGTTCAGGGTTAGGTTTAGGGTGAGGATTGGAGTGAGGGTGAGGTTTAAGGTGAGGTTTACGGTTAGGGTGAGGGTTAGGGTTAGGGTGACGGTTAAGGTTATGGTGATATTTAGGGTGAGGGTGAAGGTGAGAGTGAGGGTTCGGGTGAGGGTTAGGGTTAGGGTGAGGGTTAGGGTTAGGGTTAGGGTTAGGATTAGGGTGAGGGTGAGGGTGAGGGTAGGGATTAGGATGACAGCTTGAGGGTGAGGTTTATGGTTAGGTTTAGGGGTATGGTGAGGGTCAGGGTGAGGGTTAGTTTTAGGGTTAGGTTGAGGGTTAGGGTGAAGGTTAGGGTTAGGGTTAGTGTTTGGGTTAGTGTTAGGGAGAGGGTGAGGCTGAGGGTTAGGGTAAGAATGAGGGTTAGGGTTAGTGTGAGGGTGAGGGTTAGGTTTAGGGTGAGGATTATGTTTAGGGTGAGGGTGAGCGTTATGTTTAGGACTAGGGTTAGGTTTAGGCTTAAGGTGAGGGTGAGGTTGAGCGTGAGGGTTAGGGTTAGGGCTAGGTTTAGGGTGAGGGTTAGGTTTAGGGTGAGGGTTAGTGTTAGTGTTAGGGATAGGGTTAGGATGAGCGTTAGGCTGAGGGTTAGGTTTAGGGTTAGTGTGAGGGTTAGGGTTAAGTTTAGGTTTAGAGTTAGTGTTTGGTTAGGGTGAAGGTTAGTTATAGGTTTAGGGTTAGGATAAGATTGAGGCTGCGGGTTAGGTTTAGGGTTAGTGTGAGGGTTATGTTTAGCGTTAGGGTTAGGGTGTGGGCTACGGTAAGGGTGAGGGTTAGGTTCAGGGTTGAGTTTAGGTAATGGTTAAGGTTAGGTTAGGGTGAGGATTAGGGTGAGTTTGAGGTTTAAGATGAGTGTTAGGGTTATGGTGACCGTTAAGGTTACGATTAGGGTGAGGGTTAGTGTAAGGGTGATGTTTAGGGTGAGGGTGAGGGTGAAGGTTCGGCTGAGGGGGAGGGTTAAGTTTAGGGTTAGCTTGAGGGTTAGGGTTAGGGTTGGGTTAGGGTTAGAGTTAGGGTGAGCGTGAGGGTTAGGGTGAGGGGTAGGGATAGGTTTAGGGTGAGGGTTTGGGTTAGTGTGAAGGTTAGGGTTAGGTGAAGGTGAGGGTAAGGGTTAGGGTGAGGGTTAGGGTGAGGTTTAGTGTTAGTGTGAGGGTTAGGGTTATTGTTAGGGTTAGGGTGCGGGTGAGGGTGAGGGTGAGGATTAGGGTTAGGGTAGGGTTAGGTTTATGCTGAGGTTGAGGGTGAGGGTGAGGTTGATGGTTAGTGTTAGGGTTAGGGTGAGGGTGAGGGCTTGTGTGAGGGTGAGGGTTAGTGTGAGGTTGAGTGTGAGGGTTTCGTTTATGTCAGGGTTAGGGTTAGGGTGAGGATTAAGGTGAGGTTGATGGTGAGTGTCGTTTACATCAGGGTTAGGGTTAAGCTGAGTTTAGGTTTAGGGTGAGGGTTAGGGTTAGGGTTAGGGTGTGGATTAAGTTTAGGGTGACATTTAGGGTGAGGGTGAGGGTTAGGGTGACAGGGTGAGGTTTAGGGTTAGTGTTAGGATTAGGGTTCAGGTGAGGGTGAGGATTAGGGTTAGAGTTAGAGTTATGGGGAGGCTTAAATTGAGGGTCAGGTTTAGGGTTAGTGTTAAGGTTAGGGTAAGTCTGAGGGTAATGTGGAGTTATAGAGTTAGGGTTAGGGTTAGGGTTAGGATGAGCTTTAGGCTGAGGGTTAGGGTTACAGTTAGTCTGAGGGTTAGGGTTAGGTTAGGGTTAGGGTTAGGTTTTGGTTAGCGTGAAGGTTAGTTTTAGGTTTAGGGTTTGGATAAGGTTTAGGCAGAGGGTTAGGGTTAGGGTTAGTGTTAGGGATAGGTTTAGGGTTAGGATTAGGGTGTGGACTATGGTGAGGGTGAGGATTAGGGTGAAGGTTAGGATTAGGGTTAGGGTTAGTGTCAGGGGTAGGTTGAGGGTTAGGATTAGTTTAAGGACTAGGGTTAGGCTGAGGGGGAGGGGGAGGTTGAGGGTGAGCGTTAGGGTTAGAGTGATGGTTAGAGTGAGGGTGAGGGGGAAGGGGAGAGTTTGGTTTAGGCTTAGAGTTAGGTTGAGGGTGAGGGTTAGGATTAAGGTTAACCCTAAGTTTAGGCTGAGGGTCAGGGTGAGGTTGAAGGTGAGGTTTAGGGTTAGGGTGAGGGTTAGGTTTAGGGTTAGGTTTTAGGTGAGGGTTAGGGTTAGGGTTAGGGTTAGGTTTAGGGTTAAGGTTTGGTTAGGGTGAAGGTTAGTTTTAGGTTTAGGGTTAGGATAAGGTTTAGGCTGAGATTTAGGGTTATGGTTAGTGTGAGGGTTAGGGTTAGGGTTAGTGTTAGGGTTAGCTTTAGGCTGAGGTTGAGGGTGAGGGTGAGGGTGAGATTGAGGGTTAGAGTTACAGTTACGGTGAGGGAGAGGGCTAGGGTGAGGGTGAGGGTTAGTGTGAGGGTGAGGGTATCGTTTACGTCAGGGTTAGGGTTAAGATGAGGTTAGGGTTATTGTAAGGGTTAGAGTTAGGGTTAGGGTGAGGTTTATGGTTAGGGTGATGTTTAGGGTGAGGGTGAAGGTTAGGTGAGGGTGAGGGTTAGGGTAAGGGTGAGGGTGAGGGTTAGGATTGGGAATAGGGTTAGGGTTAGGGTTAGGCTGAAGGTGCGGGTGAGGGTGAGGCTGAGGGTTAGGTTTAAGGTTAGTGTTAGGGTTAGTGTTAGGCTGATGGTTATGGTTAATGTGAGAGTTATGGTTAGGGATAGGGTTAGGGTTAGGGTGAGGGAAAAGGTTAGAGTGAGGTTTAGGGTGAGGTTGAATGTAGGGTTAGGGTTAGGATTAGGTTGAGGGCTAGGGTGAGGGTGAGGGTTAGTGTGAGGGTGAGGGTTAAGATTATTTTTGGGTTAGGTTTAGGATGAGGATTAGGTTGAGGGTGAGGGTTAAGCTGAGGTTAAGGTTAGGGTGAGGGTTTGTGTTCGGTGAGGGTGAGGGTGAGGATGAGGGTTAGTGTGAGTTTAAGGTTGAGGGTTTCTTTTAGCCAAGGGTTAGGCTTACGGGGAGGAATAGGGTGAGATTGAGGATTAGGTTTTGGGTTAGGGTTAGGGTGAGGGTTAGAGCTAGGGTTATGGTGATGGTTAGGGTTTGGGTGATGTTTAGCGTGAGGGTGAGGGTTAAGGTGAGGGTGAGGGTTAGGGTGTGGGTGAGGATTAGGGTTAGGTTGAGTGTTAGTGTTAGGTTAAGGGTGAGTGTGAGGGTGAGGGTTAGGGTTATCGTTAGGGTTAGGTTGAGGGTTTGGATTAGGGTTAGGGTTAGTGTGAGGGTTAGAGTGAAGGGTAGCGTTAGGTTTAGGGTGAGGGTTAGGGTGACGGTGAGGCTTAGGGTGAGGGTGTGTGTGAGGGTAAGGGTTAGGTGTAGGGTTAGGGTGAGTTTAAGTGTGAGGCTTAGGTTTAGGAATAGGGTTAGGTTTAGGGTTAGGGTGAGTTTAAGGGGGTGTATGAGGCTTAGGTTTAGCGTGAGGATTAGGGTTATAGTTAGGTTTATGGTGAGGGTAAAGTTAGGGTGAGTTTCAGTGTGAATGCTAGGGTTAGGGTTAGGGTGAGGGTGAGGTATAGGGTTTGGGTTAGGCTTAGAGTGAGGGTTAGGGATAGGTTTAGGCTTTGGGTGAGGGTGAGGGTGAGGTTTAGGATTAGGTTTAGGGTTAGAGTTAGGGTGAGGGTGAGGGTTAGGGTTAGTATTAGAGTTAGCCTGAGGGTGAGTGGGAGGGTTAGGGATAGGGTGAGTTTTATGGGTAGGGTTACGGTTAGGGTGACGGGTAGGGTTACGGTTAGGGTTAGGATGAGCGTTAGGCTGAGGGTTAGGTTTAGGGTTAGTGTGAGAGTTAGGTTTAGGCTTTGGGTGAGGGTTAGGGTTAGGTTTAGGGATAGGATAAGGGTTAGGTTGAGGGTTAGGTTTAGGGTTAGTTTGAGGGTTAGGTTTAGGGTTAGGGTTAGGGTCAGGGTAAAGGTTAGGGTGAGGGTTAGGGTGAGGGTGAGGGTAAAGGTTAGGGTGAGGGTTAGGGCAAGGGTGAGGGTTAGGGTTAGGGTGAGCGTTAGGTTGCAGGTTAGGCTGAGGTTTAGGGTGAGGGTAAGGGTTTGGGTGATGGTAAGTTTGTGAGTGAGGGATAGGATTATGTTGTGTGTAAGGGTTAGGGTGAGGGTTACGGTGAGGGTTAGGGTTAGGTTGGGGGTTAGGGTTAGAGTTAGGTTGAGGGTTAGGGTTAGGGTGATGTTTATTGTGAGAGTATGGTTTAGGGTGAGGGTGAGTATTCGGCTGAGCGTGAGGGTTAGGATGAGGGTGAGGCTTAGGGTTACAGTTTGGGTTAGGGAGAGGGGTAGTGTGAGCATTAGGGTTAGGATTAGGGTTAGAGCGAGGATGAGGGTGAGGGTTAGGGTGTGGGTAAGTGTTATGGTTAGGGTTAGGGTTAGTGCTAAGGTGAGGATGAGGGTTAGTGTGAGGGTGAGGGTTACATTTACGTTAGGGTTAGGGTTAGGGTGAGGATTAGGTTGAGGGTGAGGGTTAAGCTGAGCTTAGGGTTAGAATGAGGGTTTGTGTTCGGTGAGGGTGTGGGTGAGGGTGAGGGTTAGTGTTAAGGTTAGGTTTAGGTTGAGGGTTATTGTGAGGGTTAGGATTAGGAATAGGTTTAGGGTTACGGTGAGTGTGAGGGTCAGTGTGAGGGTGAAGGTTAGGGTTAGGTTTAGGGTTATGTTTAGGGTGAGGGTTATGGCTAGTGTGAGGGTTATGATTAGGGTTAGGGTTAGGGTGAGGGTGAGGGTAACGGTTAGGGTAAGGGTTAGGGTGAATGTGAGGATTAGGGTTCGGGTTAGGGTTAGTGTTTGGGTGAGGGCTAGGGTCAGGGTGAGGGTTAGTGTGAGGGTTAGGTTGAGGGTTTCTTTTCGGTCAGGGTTAGGGTTATGGTGAGGATTAGCATGAGGGTGAGTGTTAGTGTTAGGGTGATGTTTAGGGTGCGGATGAGGGTGAGGGTGAGGGTGAGGGTGAAGGTTCAGGTGAGGGTGAAGTTTAGGTGTGGTTGAGGATTAGGGTTAAGGTTAGGGATATTGTGAGGGTAAGGTATAGTGTGAGGTTTATTGTGAGGATGAGGGTTATGGTTAGTGTTAGGGTTAGGGTGAAGTTTAGGTTGAGGGTTAGGTTTTGGTTTAGGGTTAGGGTGAGGGTGAGATATAGGGTGAGTTTTAGTGTTAGGGTGAGGGTTAGGTTTAGGGTTAGAGTTAGGGTGAGGGTGAGGGTTAGGATTAGGGTAAGGATTACGGTTAGGCTGAGGGTGAGGGTGACTGTAAGAGTGAGGGTTAGGGTTAGTGTGAGGGTTAGGTTTAGGGTGAGGGCTAGGGTTAGGGTGAGGGTGAGGGTGAGGATTAGGGTGAGGGTGAGGGTGTGGGTAAATGTTAGGGTGAGGGTTAGGACGTGGGTGAGGGTTGGGCTTAGGGTGAGGGTAAGGGTTATAGTGAGGTTAAGGGTAAGGTTGTGGGTTAGGGTGAGGGTTAGGGTTAAGATTAGCATTAGGGTTAGGGTGAGGGTGAGGGTTAGGGTGAGGGTTAGGGTTAAGGTTAAGGATAGTGTGAGGATTATGGTTAGTGTAAGGTTTAGGTTTAATGTGAAGTTTATATTTAGGGTTAGGTTTAGGATTAGTGTTAGGGTGTGGGTTAGGTTTAGGGTGAGGGTTATGGTTAAAGTAAGGTGAGGGTGAGGGTTCGGGTTACGGTTAGATTTAAGGTGAGCGTCAGGGTGAGGCTTAGGTTTAGTTTGAGGTTTAGGTTTAGGGTGAGTGTTAGGGTTCCGGTGAGCATTAGCGTGATGGTGAGGGTTAGGGTGAGGGTGAGGGTTAGGTTTAGATTTAGGGTTAGGGTGAGTGTTAGGGTTAGGGTTAAGGTGAGATTTAGGTTGAGGTGGGGGGATATGGTTAGGTTGAGGGTTAGGATTAGTGTGAAGTTTAGGGTTAGGGTTAGGTTTAGTGTGAGGATACTGTTTAGGGTGAGGGTTAGTTTGAGGGTGAGGGTTAGGGTGAGCGTTAGGGTTAGGTTCAGTGTGAGGATTAGGGTTAAGGTGATGCTTAGGGTGAGGTTGAGGGTTAGTGTTAGGGGGAAGGGGAGTTTGAGGGAGAGGGTTAGGGTGAGGGTGCAGGTGAGGTTAGTTTAGGATTAGGGTTAGAGTTAGGGTTAGGCTGAGTGTGACGGGGGAAGTGAGGGTGAGGGTTAGGGTTAAGGCTAGGGTGAGGGTTAGGGTTAGTGTGAGCGTTAATGTGATGGTGAGGTTCAGCATGAGGGTAATGTTTAGAATGAGGGTGAGGGCGAGGTTGAGGGTTAGGGTTAGGATGAGTTTTAGGGTTAGGGTTAGGGTTAGAGTTATTATTAGGGTTAGAGTAAGCCTGAGAGAGAAGGGGAGGTCGAGGGTGAGGGTGAGGGTTAAGGTTAGGGTTAGGGTGAGGACATGGGTGAGGGTGAGGGTTAGGCTGAGTGTGAGGGTGAGAGTATCTGTTAGGTAAAAGTTACGGTTAGGGTGAGGATTAGGGCGAGGGTGAGGATTAAGCTGAGGTTAGGTTCAGAGTGAGGGTTAGGGTTAGGTTGAAGGTGAGGATTAGGGTTAAGGTGATGTTTAGGGTGAGGGTGAGGGTTAGGTTGAGGGAGAGGGTGAGGGTGATGGTTAGGGTTAGGGTTAGGGTTAGGTTTAGTTTGACGGTGAGTGTTAGGATTAGGAATAGGATTAGGGTGAGGGTCAGGGTGAGGGGGAAGGTTAGGGTCAGTGTTATGGTTAGGGTTAGAGTGAGGGTTACGGTTAGTGTGAGGGTTATGGTTAGGGTTAGGGTAAGGGAAAGGGTTAGGCTGAGGGTTAGGGTGAGTGTGAGCGTTTGGATTAGGGTTTGTGTTAGGGTTAGGGTGAGGGTTAGGGTTTGGGTGATGTTTAGAGTGAGGGTGAGGGTTAGGGTGAGTATGAGGGTTTGGGTTCAGGTGATTGATAGGTTGTGGGTGAGCATTAGGTTTAGGGTGAGGGATAGCGTTAGGGGTAGGTTTACGGTTAGGTTGAGGGTTAGGGTAAGCATTAGGATTAGGGTAAGTGGTAGGGAGAGGGGTAGGTTTAGGTTTAGGGTGAGGTTTAGAGTGAGGGTGAGGGTTAGGTTGAGGGTCTGGGTGAGGGTTAGGGTTAGGTTTTGGGTTAGAGTTAGGGTGAGTTTGAGGGTGAAGGTTAGGTTTAGGATTAGGGTGAGGGTTAAGGTTATGTTGAGGCTTAGGGACAATGTTAGGGTTAGGGTAACTGTGAGGGTGAGTGTTAGGGTTAGGTTTAGGGTTACAGTTATGGTGAGGGTGAGGGTTAGGATTAGGGTGAGGGTTAGGATGAGGGTTAGGCTGAAGGTTAGGATTAGGTTAGGGTGAGGTTTAGGGCTACGTTTAGGGATAGGATAAGGGTTAGGCTGAGGGTTAGGGTTAGGGTTACCGTGAGCGTTAGGTTTAGTGGTAGGCTAAGGGTTAAGGTGAGGGTAAATGTTAGGGTGAGAGTTAGGGTGAGGGTGAGTTTTAGGGTTAGGGTGAGGGTTAGGGTCAAGTTTAAGTTTAGGTTTAGGGTTAGGGTGAGGGTAAGGGTTTGGGTAAGTCTTAGGGTGAAGTTGAGGTTGAGGGTGAGTGTTAGCATCAAGGTTAGGTTTAGGTTTAGGGTTTGGGTGAGGTTTAGGGTTGGGGTAAGTGTTAGGGTGAGGTTTAGGGTCAGGGTGAGGGTTAGGGTTAAGGTGATGTTAAGTGTTAAGGTGAGGTTTAGGGTGAGGCTGAGGGTTAGGGTTAGCATTAGGGTGAGGGTGAGGGTGAGGGTTACGGTGAATTTTGGGTCAAGATTAACGATAGGGTGAGGATTAGGGTTAGGGTTAGTTTGAGAGTGAGGTTTAGGGTGAGGGGTAACATTAGAGTTTGGGTGAGGGTTAGGTTTAGTGTGAGGGTTAGGGTTAGGGTTAGGGTGACAGTAAGGGTTAGGGTGAGGGTTAGGGTGAGTGTGAGGTAGGGTGAGGGTTAGGGTTAGGGATAGGTTTAGGGTTGGGGTGAGGGTTAAGTTTAGGGTTAGGATTAGAGTTAAGTTGAGGGTAAGGCTTAGGGTGAGGTTTAGGGTGAGGTAGAGTGTTAGGGTTAGGGCGAGTGTGAGGGTGAGGGTGAGGGTTAGTGTTAGGATGAGGGTTAGGGTTAGGGTTAGGGTGAGGGTCAGGGTGAGGGTGAGGGTTAGTGTTAGGATGAGGGTTAGGTTTAGGGTGATGGTTAGGGTTAGGGTTAGGGTGAGTGTTAGCTTTAGGGTTATGTTTAGTGTGAGGGTGTGTGTTAGGGTGAGGGTGAGTGTTAGTGTGAGAGTTAGAGTTAGGGTTAGGTTTAGGGATATGTTTAGGGTGAGGGTAAGGTTTAGGGTGAGGGTTAGCATGAGGATGAGGGTTAAGGTTAGCGTGAGGGTTAGGGTTAGGGTTAGGGTTAGGATGAGGTTTAGGTTCAGGGTTAGGGTTAGGTTTAGGGTTAGTGTGAGGTTTCCGGTTAGGGTGAGGGTTGGGGTTAGGTTTAGGTTTAGTATAAAGGATAGGGTGAGGGTTAGGTTTACAGTTAGTGTGAGTGTTAGGTTTAGGGTTCGGTTTTGGGTTATGTTGAGGGTAAAGTTTAGGGTGAGGGTTAGGGTGAGGCTGAGGGTTAGTGTTAGTGTGAAGTTTAGGTTGAGGGTTAGGATTAGATTTACGGTTAGCTAAAGCTGAGGGTGAAGGGGAGGTTGAGGGGGAGGTTTAGGGTTAAGGTGAGGGATAGGTTGAGGATTTGGGTTACGGTTAGATTTAGGGTGAGGGTTAGGCTGAGTGGTAGGGTTAGGTTTAGGTTGAGGCTTAGGTTTAGTGTGAGGTTTAGGGTTAGGGGTAGGGTGAGGGTTAGGTTTAGTGTGTTGGTTAGGTTTAGGGTTAGGGTGAGGTTTAGGTTAATGTGAGGGTTACGGTTAGGGTTAGGGTGAAGGTAAATTTTAGGGTGAGGTTTAGGGTGAGGGTGAGGTTTAGGGTTAGCATTAGGTTTAGGTTTAAGGTTAGGATGAGGGTTAGGGTTAGGGTGAGGGTGAGGGTGAGGGTGAGGCTTAGGTTTAGGATTATTGTTAGGGTTAGGGTTCGGGTTCTGGTTAGGTGTAGTGTGAGGGTTAGGGTCAGGGTAAGTGTTAGGGTGAGGGTTAGTGTTATGGTTAGGTTTAGTGTGATGGTCAGGGTGAGGGTTAGGGTTAGTTTGAGGGTTAGCGTTAGGGTGAAGTTTAGGGTTAGGGGTAGGGTGAGAGTTAGGGTTAGGGTTAGTGTTAGGGTTAGAGTGAGGGTTATGGTCAGGGTTAAGTGGAGGATTACGGTGAGGGTTATGGTTAGGGTAAGTGTTAGGGTTAGGGTTAGGCTGAGGGTGAGGGTGAAAGTGAGTGTGAGGGTTAGGGTTAGGGTTAGGGTGAGGGGTAATGTGAGGGGTAGGGTTAGGGTTAGGTTGAGATTTAGGGTTAGGTTATCGTTAGGGTTAGGGTGAGGGTTATGGTGAGAGTTAGGGTTACGGTTTGGGTTAGGGTTTGGGTTAGGGTGAGACTTAGTGTTAGGGTGAGGGTGATCGTGTGGATTAGCGTTAGAGTTAGGTTTAGCGTGAGGGTGGGATTGAAGGTTAGGGATTGGATTAGAGTTAAGGTTAGTATAATGCTGAGGGGGAAGGGGAGGTTGAGGGTGAGGATTAGGGTGAGGTTTAGGGTCAGGGTGAGGGTGAGGGTTTCGGTTAGGTAAGTGTTAGGGTGAGGATTAGGATGAGGGTGGGGGTTATGCTGAGGTTAGGTTTAGGGTGAGGGTTTGGGTTAGGGTTAGGGTGAGGGTTAGGGTGAGGGTGATGGTTAGGGTGATGGTGAGGGTTAGGATAAGTGTGAGGGTTAGGGTTAGGGTTAGGGTTAGGGTGAGGGTTAGGGTGAGTGGTAGGTTTAGGGTTAGGGTTAGTTTGCGGTTATTCTGAGGATAAGGCTTAGGGTGAGCTTTAGGTTGAGGGTGAGGGTTAGGATTAGGGTAAGGGTAAGGGTTAGGTTGAGGGATAGGGTGAAAGTGAGGGTTAGGGTTAGCATTAGAGTTAGGGTGAGGGTGAGGGTTATGTTGAGGTGTAGTGTGAGGGTTAGGGTTCGGATGAGGGTTAGGGATAGGGTTAGGGTGAGGATGAGGGTGAGTGTTAGGGTTAGGTTTAGGGTAAGTGTGAGTTTGAAAGTTAGGATTAGGAATAGGGTTAGGGTTAGGGTTAGGCTGAGGGTGAGGGTCAGGGTGAGGGTGAAGGTTAGGGTTAGGGTTAGGATGAGGGTAAGTGTTAGGGTGAAGGTTAGGGTTAGAATCAGGGTTAGGGTGAGGGTTAGGATTTGGGTGATGTTTAGGGTGAGGGTGAGGGTTAGGGTGGGGATGAGGGTTTGGATGGGGGTGAGGGTTCGTGTGATGGTTCCAGTTAGGGTGTGGGTGATGATTAGGTTTAGGGTGAGGGTTAGCATTATGTTTAGGGTTAGTTTGACGGTGAGGGTGAGGGGTAGGGTTAAGGTTAGGTTGAGTGTTAGGGTTATGGTTAGGGTTAGGGTGATGGTTAGGGAGCGGGGTAATGTTAGGTTTAGGGTGAGGTTTAGGGTGAGTGTGAGGATTAGGGTTAGGTTGAGGGTTAGGGTTAGGGTTAGGGTTTGGTTGAGGATGAGGTATAGGGTGAGGTTTAGGGTTAGGGTGAGGGTTATGGATAGTGTTAGGTTAGGGTTAGGGTGAGTGTTAGGTTTAGGTTTAGATATAGAGTTAGGGTGAGGGTGACGGTGAGGGTTAGGATTAGGTTTAGGGTTAGGGTTAGTGTGAGGGTTAGGTTTAGGTTTAGGGTTAGTGTGAGGGTTAGGGTTTGGTTGATGTTTAGGGTGAGGGTGAGGTTTAGGGTGAGTATGAGAGTTTGGGTGTGGTTGTGGGTTCAGGTGAGTTTTCGGGTTAGGGTGTGGGTTGAGGATTAGTGTTAGGGTGAGGGCTATCATTAGTTTTAGGTCTAGTGTGAGGGTGAGGGTGAGGGGTAGGGTTAGGTTGAGGGTTAGGTTTAGGTTTAAGCTGAGGTGAAGGTCATCGTGAGGGTGAAGGTTAGGGTTAGGTTTGTAGTTAGGCTGAGGTTTAAGGTTAGTGTGAGGGTTATGGTTATGGTTATGGTTAGGGTTATGGTGATGGTAAGGGTTAGGGTGAGGGGTAGGGTTAGGGTGAGTGGTAAGGTTAGGGTTAGGGTTAGGGTGAGGGTTTGGGTTTGGGTGATGTTTAGGGTGAGGGTGAGGTTTAGTTTGAGGATGAGAGTTTGGGGGTGGGTGTGGGTTCAGGTGAGATTTCGGGTTAGGGTGTGGATGAGGATTAGGGTTAGGGTGAGCTTTAGGGAGAGGGTGAGGGTTAGCGTTACAGTGAGGGTTCGGGTGAGGTTTAGAGGTAGGGTTATATTTAGGGTTAGCGTGAGGTTTATGATGAAGGTTAGGTTTAGGTTTAGGGTTAGGGTTAGGGTTATGGTGTGGATAACTGTCAGAGTGAGGTTTACGGTGAGGGTGAGGGTTAGGAGGAGGAGGAGTGTTAGTGTTAGAATTAGGGTTAGGTTGAGGTTGAGTGTTAGGGTGATGTTAGGGTTAAGTTTAGGGATAGGGTGAGGATTAGTGTTATGATTAGGCATAGGGTGAGGGTTATGCTGAGTGTTAGGGTTAGATTTAGTGTGAGGGTTAGGTTTAGTGTGAGGATTAGGGTTAGGGTTAGGGTTAGGGTGAGGTTTAGGTTTAGTGTGAGGGTTAGGGTTAGTGTTAGGGTGAGGGTGAGGGTTAGGGTGATGTTTAGGGTGAGGGTGAGGTTTAGGATTAGCATTAGGTTTAGGTTTAAGGTTAGGATGAGGGTTAGGGTTAGAGTGAGGGTGAGGCTTAGGTTTAGGATGAGGGTTAGGGATAGGGTGAGGTTCAGGTTAGGTTTAGGGTTAAGGTTAGGGTCAGGGTAAGTGTTAGGGTGAGGGTTAGAGTTATGGTTAGGTTTAGTGTGAGGGTCAGGATGAGGGTTAGGGTTAGGTTGAGGATTAGGGTTAGGGTGAGGTTTAGGTTTAGGGTTAGGGTGAGAGTTAGGGTTAGGGTTAGTGTTAGGGTGAGGGTGAGGGTTATGGTCAGGGTTAGGTGGAGGATTAAGTTTAGGGTTAGGGTTAGGTAAGTGTTAGGGTTAGGGTTAGGCTGAGGGTGAGGGTGAAACTGAGGTTTACGGTTAGGGTTAGGATTAGGGTGAGGGGTAGAGTGAGGGGTAGGGTTAGGGTTAGGGTGAGGTTTAGGGTTAGTGTGACGGGTAGGGTTAGGGTTAGTGTGAGGATAAGGGTTAGGTTGAGGGTTAGGTTGAGGGTGTGGTTTAGGGTTATCGTTAGGTTTAGGGTGAGTGTTAGGGTGAGGGTTAGTGTTCAGGTTAGTGTTAGGATTCAGGTTAGGGTGAGGGTTAGGGTTAGGGTGATGTTTAGGGTGAGGTTGAGGGATAGGGTGAGGTTGAGGATTAGGGTTAGTGTTAAGGTTAGGGTGAGGGTTAGGGTGAGTGTTAAGGTTAGGTTTAGGGTTAGGTTGAGGGTGAGGTATAGGGTGAGGGTTAGGCTTAGGGTGAGGGTTAGGGATAATGTTAGGTTAGGGTGAGGGTGAGGGTCAGTGTTAGGTTTAGGTTTACGTTTAGATTTAGGGTGAGGGTGAGGATGAGGGTTAGGATTAGTGTTAGGGTTAGGGTTAGGATGAGGGTTAGGCTGAGGGTTAGGTTTAGGTTTAGTGTGAGGGTTAGGGTTAGTGTTAGGGATAGATTTAGGCTTATCATAAGGTTTAGGCTGAAGGATAGGGTTAGGGTTAGTTTGAGCATTAGGTTTAGGGATAGGTTAAGTGTTACGGTGAAGGTAAGGTTACGGTGAGGTTTAGGGTGAGGGTGAGGGTTAGGATTAGGGTGAGCGTTGTGGTGAAGTTTTAGGGTGAAGTTTTGGGTTAGGTTCAGGGTGAGGGTGAGGGTGTGGGTAAGTTTTAGGGTGAGGGTTGTGTTGAGGGTGAGTTTTTGGTTAAGGGTGAGGGTAAGGGTTAGCATGAGTGTTAGGGTCAGGGTGAGGGTTAGGGTTAGCATTAGGCTTAGGGTGAGGGTTAGGGTGAGTTTTTGCCTTAAGGTTAATGATAGGGTGAAGATTAGGGTTAGGTTTGTGGTGAGCGTTAGGCTGAGGGGAAGGGTTAGTTAGGTTTAGGGTGAGTGTTAGGTTTATTGTGAGGGTTAGGATTAGGGTTAGCGTGACGGTAAGGGTTAGGGTGAAGGTTACGGTGAGTATGAAGTTTAGGGTTAGCATTAGTTTTAGAGTTAGGGTTAGGATGAGTGTTAGTGTTAGGTTTAGAGTTAGGGTTAAGGTGAGGGTGAGGATTCGGGTGAAGGTGATTTTTTCATTCAGGTAAGGGTTAGGGATAGGGTTAGGGTGAGGTATAGGGTGAGGGTGTGGGTTGTCGTTAGGGTTAGATTTAGGGTGAGGGTGAGGTGAAGGTTAGTGTTAGGATGAAGGTTAGGGTGAGGGTGAGGGTGAGGGTGAGGGTGAGAGTTAGGGTTAGGGTTATGGTGAGGGTTAGGGTTGGGTGATGTTTAGTGTGAGGGTAAAGGTTAGGGTGAGGGTGAGTGTTCTGTTGAGAATTAGGGTTAGGGTTAGGGTTAGGGATTGCGTTAATATGAGGGTAGGGGTTAGGGTGAGGGTTACGGTGAGGGTGAGGTTTATGGTTAGGTTGAGTGTTAGGTTTAGGATTAGGGTTATGGTGAGGGTGAGGGTTAGGGTGAGCAGTAGGTTTAGGGTTAAGTTTAGTTTGCAGGTTAGGTTAAGAGTAAGGGTTAGGGTGAGGTTAAGGGTTGAGGGTGAGTTTTAGGTTTAGGGTGAGGGTAAGGGTTAGGGTGAGGGTTTGGGTTAGGGTTAGGGTTAAGGTGAGGGCTAGGGTGAGGGTGAGGGTTAGGGTTAGTGTTAGGGTGAGTTTTAGGGTTAGGGTTAGGGTTAGGGTGAGGGTTAGGATGAGGGTTAGGGTTATGGTGAGGGTTAGGGTTAGGATTAGGGTGAGGGTTAGGGTTAGGATAAGGGTTAGGGTGAGGGTGAGTGTTAGGGTTAGGGTAGGGTTAGGATTATTGTTAGTGTTATGGTTATGGTTACGTTTGCAGTGAGGGTTAGGGTTAGGGTTAGGGTTAGGGCTAGGGTGAGGATTAGGTTTAGGTTGATTGTTAGGGTGAGGGTGAGGGTGAGAGTTAGGATTAGGAATAGAGTTAGTGTTAGGGTTAGGCTGAGGTGAAGGTCATTGTGAGGGTCGAGGTTAGGGTTAGGGTTAAAGTTAGATTCAGGGTTAAGGTTAGTGCGAGGGTGAGGGTGAGGGTTAGGGTGAGGTTGAGAGTTAGTTTTAGGGTGAGGGTTAGGATTAGGATGAGTGTTATGGTTAGGGTGAGTATGAGGGTTAGGGTTAGGTTGAGGATTAGGGTTAGGGTGAGGTTTAGGGTTAGGGTTAATGTGAGAGTTAGGGTTAGGGTGATGTTTATTGTGAGGGTGAGGGTGAGTGTTCGGTTCAGGATGAGGGTTCTGTTGAGGGTGAGAGTTAGGGTGTGGTTGAGGGTTAGGGTTACGGTGAGAGTTAGGTTGAGGTGTTGGGATAGGGATAGGTTAGGGTTTGTGTGAGGGTAAGGGTTAGGGTGAGAGTGAGGGTGAGGGTGCCAGTGAGGGTGAGGGTGAGAGTGAGGGTTATAGTTAGGGTTATGGTGGGGTTGAGGGTTAGGGTTAGGATGAGGGTTCAGGTTAGTGTGAGGGTTAGTGTGATGTTGAGGTTCAGGGTGAGGGTGAGTGTTAGAATGAGGTTTAGGTGAGGGTTAGGGTTAGGATTAGGATTAGGTTGAGTTTTAGGGTTAGGGTTAGTGTTAGGGTTATGGTTATTGTTATGGTTAGGGTTAGGGAGAGGTTGAGTGTGATGCTGAGGTTTAGCGTTAGGGTTAGGGTTAGGGTTAGGGTGAGCGTGGGATTGAAGGTTAGGGTTAGGATTAGGGTTAGGGTTAGGGTAATGCTGAGGTTGAAGGGGAGGTTGAGGGTGAGGGTTAGGGTTAGGGTTAGGGTTTGGCTGAGGGCTAGGCTGAGGGTGAGGTTGAGGGTGAGGGTTTCGGTTAGGTAAGTGTTAGGGTTAGGGTGAGGATTCGGGTGAGAGTGAGTGTTAAGCTGAGTTTATGTTTAGGTTGAGGGTTAGGGTTAGGGTGACGGTTAGCATTAGGTTTATGGTTAGTTTGAGGGTGAGGGTGAGGGTGAGGGGTAGGATTAGCGTTAGGTTAAGGGTTAGGGTTAGGGTTAGCGTTAGGGTTATGGTTAGGGATAGTGGTAATGTTAGTGTTAGGGTCAGGTTTAGGTATGTGTGCCGGTTAGGGTTAGGTTTAGGGTTAGGTTGAGGGTTAAGGTTTAGGGTTAGGGTTAGGGTGTGGGTTAATGTTAGAGTTAGGGTTAGGGCTAGTTTGAGGGTGAGGGCTAGGTTTAGGAATAGGGTTAAGGTTAGGGTGAGGGTTAGTGTTAGTGTGGGATTAGGGTGATGGTTAGGGAGAGGGGTAATATAAGGTTTAGGGTGAGGTTTAGGTGAGTGTGAGGGTTAGGGTTAGTGTTATGGTTAGGGTGATGGTTAGGTAGAGGGTTAATGTTAGGGTTAACCTTAGGTTTAGGTGAGTTTGAGTGTTAGCGTTAGGGTTAGGGTTAGGTTGAGGGTTAGGGTTAGTGTTATGGTTAGGGTGATGGTTAGGTAGAGGGGTAATGTTAGGGTTAGGGTGAGGTTTAGGTGAGTGTGAGGGTTCGGGTGAGGGTGAGGGTTAGTGAGTGGGTGAGGGTTAGGGTTAGGGTGAGGATTAGGTTTAGGCTTAGGGTTAAGTTTATGGTGAGGGAAAGGGTTAAGGTGAGGTTTAGTGTGAGGATGAGGGTTAGGATTAGTGTTAAGTTTAGGGTGAGGGTTAGAGTGAGGGTTAGGGTTAGGGTTACTATGAGGGTGACATATAGGGTTAGGGTTAGTGTTAGGATGAGGGTTAGGAATAGTGTTAGGTTAAGGTGAGGGTGAGGGTAAGTGTTTTGTTGAGGGTGAGGGTGAGGGTGAGGGTGTGGGTTAGTGTGTGGGTTAGTGTTAGAGTTATGGTGAGGATTAGGTTTAGACTGAGGGTTAAGGTTATGGTCAGGGTAAGGGTTATGCTTTGGTTTAGTGTGAGGGTGAAGGTTAGGGTTAGCGTTAGGGTTAGGGTGAGTGTTAGGGTTAGGGTTAGGGTGAGGGTGAGATATAGGGTGATGGTTAGGGTTAGGGTGATGGTTAGGGTTAGGGTGAGGTTTAGGGATAGTTTTAGGTTAAGGTGAGGATGAGGTTGAGTGTTAGGTTTAGGTTTAGGTTTAGAGTTAGGGTGAGGGTGAGGGTGAAGTTAGGATTAGGGTTAGGTTTAGGGTTAGGATGAGGGTTAGGCTGAGGGTTAGGTTTAGGTTTAGTGTGAGGGTTAGGGTTAGGGCTAGGTTTAGGGGTATGGTGAAGGTTAGGGTTAGATTTAGGGTTAGCATAAGTTTTAGGCTGAGGGTTAGGCTTAGGTTAGTGTGAGGGTTAGGTGTAGGGTAAGGGTAAGGGTTAGGGTGAGGGTAACGGTTAGGGTGAGGGTTAGGGTGAGAGTGAGGGTTAGGGTAAGGGTGAGCGTTAGGGTGAAGTATAGGTTTAGGTTTAGTGTTAGGGTGAGGGTGAGGGTGTGGGCAAGTGTTAGGGTGAGGGTTAGTGTGAGGGTGAGTTTTAGATTTAGGGTTAGGTATAGGGTGAGTGTTAGGCTGAGGGGAAGGTTTAGGGTTAGTGTGAGGGTTAGGGTTAGGGTTAGGGTGACTGTAAGGGATAGGGTTCGGGTTAGGGTGAGTGTGAGGTTTAGGGTTAGCATTAGGTTTAGAGTTAGGGTTAGGATGTGTGTTAGGGTTAGGATTAGGTTTAGGGTTAGGGTGTGGGTGAGGCTTAGGTTTAGGTTTAGGGTGAGGGTTCGTTTTAGGGTGAGGGCTAGGGTGAGGGTGAGGATTAGGGTGAGGGTGAGTGTGAGGGTGAGGTTTTCGGTTAGGTAAGGGTTAGGGTTAGGGTTTGGGTGAGGTTTAGGGTGAGGGTGTGAGTTGGGGTTAGGGTAAGGTTTAGGGTCATGGTGAGGGTTAGGGTGAGGTTGAGGGTTAGGGTTAGGGTTTGGGTGAGTGTTAGGGTTAGGGTGATGTTTAGTGTGAGGGCGAGGTTTAGCGTGAGGGTGAGTGTTCTTTTGAGAATAAGGGTTAGGTTTAGGGTGAGAGATAGGGTTATTGTGAGGGTAAAGGTTAGGGTGAGGATTAGGGTTTTGGTGAGTGTGAAGGTTAGGGTGTGCCGTCGGTTTAGGGTTAGGGTTAGTTTGCGGATTAGGGTGAGGGTAAGGGTTAGGGTGAGATTTAGGGTGAGGGTGATGGTTAGGGTTATGGTGCGGGTAAGGATTACGGTGAGGGTTAGGGTGAGGGTTTGGGTTAGGGTTAGGGATAGGGTAAGGATTAAGGTTAGTGTGAGGGTTATGGTGAGGTTTAGGATTAGGGTAAGTGTTAGGATAAGGGTTAGTGTGAGGGTTTGAGTGATGGTGAGGTGTTGGGTTAGTGTTAGGGATAGGGAGGGCATTAGGGTGAGGGTTAAGTTTAGGGTGAGGGTTAGGGTTAGGTTTAGGGCGAGGGTTATGGTTATGGTGATGTTTTTGGTCAGGGTGAGTGTTAAGGTGAGGGTGAGTGTTAGGTTTAGTGTTAGGGTTAGGGTGATGGTGAAGTTGAGGGTGAGTGTTAGGTTTAGGATTAGGGTTAGGGTTAGCGTTAGGGTCAGTGTTAGGGTGAGGATAAGGGTTCCGGTGAAGGTGAGGATTAGGGTGTGTGCGAGGGTTAGGGTTAGGGTGAGGATTAGGGTTAGGGTTAGGGTTAAGGTTATGGTGAGTTTAAGGGTTAGGGTGAGATTTAGGGTGAAGTTAAGGGTTAGGGTTATCATTAGAGTTAGGATGAGGGTTTCGATTAGGGTTAGGTTTAGGGTGAGGTTGAGGGTGAGGGTGAGGGTTAGGATTTGTGTTAGTGTGAGGGTTAGGGTTAGTGTGAGGGTGAGGGTGAGGGTGAGGTTTAGGGATATGGTAAGTGTTAGGATGAGGTCTAGGGTTAGTTTTAGCATTAGGGTTAGGGTTAGGGTGAGGATAACAGTGAGGGTTAGGGTTAGGTTCAGGGTTATAGTTAGGGTAAGGGCTAGCGTTAGCATGATGTTGATTGTGAGGGTGAGGTTTAGGGTGAGGGTGAGTGTTAGGGTGAGGGTGAGGGTTCGGTTGAGGGGGAGGATTAGGGTGGGGTTGAGGGTTAGGGTTAGAGTGAGGGTTAGGGTGACTGTGATGGTTAGGGTGAGGGTTAGTGTTAGTGTTAGGGTTAGTGTGATAGTGAGGGTGAGGGTAAGGGTGAGGGTTAGGTTGAGGGTGAGTGTGAGGTTTAGGGTAAGGATTAGGGTTAGTGTGAGTTTTAGGGTTAGGGTTAGGTTGAGGGAGAAGGTTAGGGTTAGGGTTAGAGTTATTTTTAGGGTAAGAGTTAAGGTTAGGGTGAGTGTGAGAGTGAGGTTTAGCGTTAGGGATAGTGTTATGGTTCGGGTGAGGTTGGGGATGAGGGTTAGGGTTAGGATTAGTGTTACGTTTCGGGTTCGGTTGAATGGAGGCAGAAATTTAGGGTGAGGGTTTGGGATAGGGATAGGGTGAGGCTTAGGCTGAGGGTGAGTGTTAGGGTTATCTTAGTGATAGGGTGAGGGTTAGGGTGAGGGTAAGGGTTTTGGCGAGGTTTAGGGTGAGGGTTAGGGTTAGGGCGAGGTTTAGGGTGAGGTTGAAGGTTAATGTTAGCATTAGGCTTAGGGTGAGCATGAGCTTTCGCGTGAGGGTTAGGGTTTGTGTTAGGGATAGGTGATTATTAGGGTTAGGGTTAGGGTGAGGGTGAGGTTTAGGATGTGGGATAGGGTTAGGGTTAGGGTTAGGGTGAGGGTGAGGGTTAGGCTGAGCGTTAGGGTGAGGGTAAGGATTTCAGTTAGGAAAGGCTTAGAGTTACGGTTAGGGTGAGGATTAGGTTGAGGGTGAGGTTTAAGGGGAGGATTAGGGTTAGGTTGAGGATTAGTGTTAGGATTAGGGTGAGGGTGAGGATTAAGGTTAGGGTTAGGGTTAGGGTTATGTGAGGGAAAGGGTTAGGGTGAGGTTTACGGTGAGGGTGAGGGTTAGGGTTAGTGTTAGGGTTAGGGTGAGGGTTAGGGCGAGGGTTTGTGTTAGGGGGAGGGTTACGGTTAGGGTTAGGCTTGGGGTGAGGGTAAGGGTTAGGGTTAGGCTTGGGGTGAAAGTTAGGGTTAGGGTGAGGGTTAGGGTGAGAGTGAGGATTAGGATTAGTGTTAGGGTGAGGGTGAGGATGAAGGTGAGGGTTTCCGTTAGGAAAGCCTTAGGGTTAGGGTTAGTCTGAGGGTGAGGATTAGGGTGAGGGTGAGGTTTAAGGTGAGATTTAGGGTTAGGGTGAGGATTACAGTTAGGTTTAGGGTGAGGGTTAGGATTAGGGTGATGTTTAGGGTGAGGGTGAGGGTTAGGGTGAGGGTGACGGTGAGGGTGAGGGTGTAGGTGAGTATTAGGGTTAGGGTGAGGGTTAGGGTGACAGTGACATTGAGGGTTAGTGGGAATGTGAGGGTTACGGATAGGGCTAGGGTGAGGGTTAGTGTTAGGGTTAATGTGAGGGGTAGGGTGAGGGGTAGCATTAGGGTTAGTGTGAGTGTTAGGGTTAATGTGAGGATTAGGTTTAGGGTTAGGGTTAGTGTGAGGATAAGGGTTAGGATGAGGGTTAGGGTGAGAGTGAGAGTTAGGGTTAGCTTTAGGGTTAGCATGAGGGTTAGGGTGAGGTTTAAGGTGAGGGTTTGGGTTAGTATGAGGGTTAGGTTTAGAGTTAGGTTTAGGGTGAGGATTAGGATTCGGGTGAGGTTTAGGGTAGGGTTAGGGTGATGGTTCGGGTTAGGGAGAGGGTGAGTTTTAGGGTGAGAGTGACGGTTAGGGTTAGGGTGAGGGTTAAGGTGACGGTGAGGGTTAGGGTGAGTTTCAGGGTTAGGGATATGGTGAGGATTAGTGTTAGGGATAGGGTGAGGGTAAGTTTTAGGGTGAGGGTTAGGGTGAGGTTTAGGTTTAGATTTAGGAATAGGGTGAGGGTTAGGGTGAGGTTTAGTGTTAGTGTTAGGGTTAGGGTTAGGGTGAGTGTTATGGTTAGGGTAAGGGTTAGAGTGAGGTTTAGGGTGATGGTGAGGGTTACGGATAGTATTAGGGTTAAGGTTAGGTTTAGGGTGAGGGTTAGGATTAGGTTTACTGTGACGGTGAGTGTTAGGGTTAGCATTAGGGTTAGGGTTAACCTGAGGGGGAGGATTAGGGTTAGTGTTAGGGTGAGGGCTAGGGTTAGGGTTAGGGTAAGGTTTAGGTTTAGGGTGAGGGTGAGGGTGAGGTTTAGGTGTAGGATTAGGCTTAGGTGTAGGTTTACACTTGGGGTGAGGGTGAGGGTGAGTGTCAGAGTTAGGTTTAGGGTGAGGGTTAGGGTTATGGTTAGGATTAGGGTGAGGGTGAGTGTTAGGGTGAGGGTGATGGTAAGGGTGAGGGTGAGGCTGAGGTTGAGGGTGAAAGTGAGGTTTTGGGTGAGGATTAGGGTTAGGGTTAAGGTTAGGGTGAGGGTTAGGGTTAGGATGAGGATTAGTTTTAGGATTAGGTTTAGGGTTAGCATGAGGGTTAGGGATAGGGTTAGGTTTAGGTTGAGGGTTTTGGTTAGGTTTAGAGTTAGGGTGAGGGTGAGGGTGAGGGTTACGGTTTGGATTAGGGTTAGGGTTAGGGTTATACTGAGGGCGAGGTTGAGTGTGAGTGTGAGGGTTAGGGTTAATATGAGGGTTACCTTTATTGTTAGCGTTAAGGTTAGAGTGAGGGGTAGGGTTAGGGCTAGGGTTAGGATGAGGGTTAGGCTGAGTGTTAGTGTTCGTGTGAGGGTAAGGGTTAGGGTGATTGTTAGCGTGAGAGTGAGGTTTAGGGTTAGGCTTAGGGTTAGGGTGAGGGTTAGGGTGAGGGTAAGTGTTAGGGTGAGGTTTAGGGTGAGTGTGAGTGTGAGGGTTAGGGTTAGGGTTAGGCTTAGACTTAGGGTTAGGCTGAGGGTGAGGGTGGGGGTGAGGATTAGGGTTAGGGTGATGATTAGGTTTAGGGTTAGTGTTATTGTTAGGGTAAGGTTAGATTTTCGTTGATGGTGAGGGTTAGGGTTAGGGTTAGGGTGAGGTTTAGGGTTAGGGTTAGAGTTAGGGTGAGGTTTAGGGTGAGATTTAGGTTTAGGGTTAGGGTTAGTGTTAGGGTTAGATTTAGGGTTAGGCTGAGGTTGAGGGTGGGGTTGAGAATTAGGGTTAGGTTTAGGGTTAGGGTTAAAGTTAGGGTTAGGGTTAGGGTTATTGTTAGTGTTATGGTTAGGGTTTAGTTTCTGATGAGGGTGAGTTTTATGGTTAGGGTTAGGTTTAGGGTTAGGGTTAGAGTTAGTGTTTTTGTTAGGGTTAGGGTTAGAGTTAAGTTGAGGGTGAGGGTGAGGGTTAGGTTTAGGGTGAGATTTATGGTGAGGTTTAGGGTTAAGTTGAGGGTGAGGTTTAGGTTTAGAGTTAGGTTTAGGGAGAGGGTTAGGTGAGGGTTAGGTTTAGGTTGAGGTTTAGGGATAGGCTTAGGGTTAGGATTAGGGTTAGGCTAAGCATGAGTGTGAGGTTTAGGTTTAGGGTTAGGCTTAGGCTTAGGGTTAGGCTGAGGGTGAAGGTAGGTGTGAGGGTTAGGGCTATGGTTAGGGTGAGGATTAGTGTTAGGGTGAATTTAGAATTTGGATTAGGCTTAAGGTGAAGGTGAGGGTTAGGTTTATGGTGAGGGTTAGGGTTAGGATTAGGGTTAGGGTGAGTGTGAGGTTTAGGATTAGGTTTAGGGTTAGGGTTATTGTTAGTGTTATGGTTAAGGTTACCTTTGCTGTGAGGGTAACGCTGAGGGTGAGGTTTAGGTTTAGGATTAGCGTTAGGGTTAGGGTTAGGTTTAGAGTTAGGATTAGTGTTATTGTTAAGTTTAGGCTTAGAGCTATGGTGAGGGTGAGGGTGAGGGTGAGGGTTAGGTTTAGGGTTAGGGTGAGGGTTTGGATGAGGGTCAGGGTTAGGATTAGGGTTAGGGTGAGGGCTAGGGTGAGGGTTAGGGTTAGGGTTAGGGTTAGGGTTACGGTTAGCTTTAAGGTTAGCATGAGGTTTAGAGATAGGGTGAGGGTTAGGGTGAGCGTGGTATAAGGGTAAAGTTGAGGGTTAGGCTGAGAGTGAGGGTTAAGATAAGGGTGAGGGTTAGGGTTAGGGTGAAGGTTACGGTAAGGTTGAGGGTTAGGGGTTAAGGTGAGGGTGAGGGTTAGATTGAGGATTAGGGTTATTTTGAGGGATATGGTTAGAGTGAGGGTAAGTTTATGGTTAGGGTTATTGTTAGGGTTAATGTTAGGGTTAAGGTTACGGTGAGGGTGAGGGTGAGTGTTAGGGTTAGGGTGAGGTAAAGGTTTAGGGTTAGGTTTAGAGTTAGGCTTAGGTTGAGGGTGAGGTTTAGGGTTAGAGTTAGTGTTCGTTTTAGGGTTAGGGTTAGGGTGAGGCATAGGGTGATGGTTAGAGTTCGGGTTAGGCCTATTCTTAGGCTTAGGCTTAGGCCGAGCTTGAGGGTGAGGGTTAGGGTTAGGGTTAGGGTGAGGTTTAGGGTTAGGTTTAGGGTGAGGGTTAGGATGAGGTTTAGTGTTAGGGTTATGTTTAGGTTTAGAGTTAGGTTTAGGATTAGGGTTGGGGTTAGGGTGAGGGATAAGGATAGGGTTTGGGTTAGGGTGAGGGTGAGGGTGAGGATTATAGATAGGGATAGTGTTAGGGTTAGGGTTAGGTTTAGGGTTTCGATTAGGGTTTGGGTTAGCGTTACAGTGAGGGTTGGGTTAGGGTTAGGGTTATTGTTAGTGTTATGGTTAGGGTTAAGTTTGCGGTGAGGGTGAGGCTTACGGTTAGTGTTAGGGTTAGGGTTAGGGTAAGGGTTAGCGTTATTGTTAGGTTTAGGGTTAGAGTTACAGTGACGGTGAGAGTGAGGTTGAGGGTGTGGGTTAAGGTGAGGTTTAGGGTTAGGGTTAGAGTTAGGGTTAGGGTGAGGGTGAGATTTAAGTGTACGGTTAGGGTTAGTGTTAGGGTAGGCTTAGGCTTAGGCGGAGGTTGAGGGTGGGGGTATGAATTAGGGTTAGGCTTAGGGTTAAAATTAGGGTTACGGTTAGGGTTATTGTTAGTGTTATGGTTACAGTTAAGTTTGCGTTGAGGCTGAGGTTTATGGTTAGGGTTAGGTTTAGAGTTAGGGTTAGGGTTAGTGTTATTGTTAGGGTTAGGTTTAGAGTTAAGTTGAGGGTGAGGGTGAGGGTGAGGGTTAGGGTTAGGGTGAGGTTTATGGTGAGGTTTAGGGTTAGGGTTTGTTTGAGTGTGAGTTTTAGGTTTAGAGTTAGGTTTAGGGGGAGGTTTAGGATGAGGGTTAGGGTTAGGTTGAGGTTTAGGGATAGGCTTAGGTTTTGGATTAGGGTTAGGGTAAGGGTGAGTGTGAGGGTTAGCGTTAGGGATAGGTTTAGGCTTAGGTTTAGGCTGAGGGTGAAGGTAGGTGTGAGGGTTAGGGTTATGGTGAGGATGAGGATTAGTGTTAGGGTGAGTTTTAGAATTTGGATTAGGCTTAAGGTGAGGGTGAGGGTTAGGGTTAGAGTGAGGGTTAGGGTTAGGATTAGGGTTAGGGTGAGGGTGAGGGTTAGGATTGGGTTTAGGGTTAGGGTTATTGTTAGTGTTATGGTTAAGATTCCCTTTGCTGTGAGGGTGAGGCTGAGGGTGAGGGTTAGGTTTAGGATTAGCTTTAGGGTTAGGTTTAGAGATAGGATTAGTGTTATTGTTAAGGTTAGGATTAGAGTTATGGTGAGAGTGAGGGTGAGGGTGAGGGTGAGGGTGAGAGTTAGGGTTAGGGTGAGGGTTTGGATGAGGGTTAGGGTTAGGGTTAGGGTGAGGGCTAGGGTGAGGGTGGGGGTTAGGGTTAGGGTTAGTTTTAGGCTTAGGCTAAAGGTGAGGTTGAGGGTGAGGTTTAGGGTTAGGGTGATGTTTAAGGTTACGGTTAGGTTGAAGGTTAGCATGAGGTTTAGGGATAGGGTGAGAGTTAGGGTGAGTGTGATGGTAAGGGTAAAGTTGAGGGTTAGGCTGAAGGTGAGGGTTAAGTTAAGTTTGAGGTTTAGGGTTAGGGTGAGGGTTAGGGTAAGGTTGAAGGTTAGGGGTTAAGGAGAGGGTGAGGGTTAGATTGAGGATTAGGGTTAGGTTTAGTGTGAAGTTTAGGGTGAGGATGAGGGTTAGGCTTAGGGTTAGGGTTAGGGTTAGGGATTGGTTTAATGTGAGGGTGATGGTCAGGATTAGGGTTAGGGTTAGGGTTAGTGATAGGATTACGTTTAGGGTTATACTGAGGGTTAGGGTTAGGCTTAGGCTTAGGTGTAGTGTTAGCCTGAAGTTGAGGGTGGTGTGAGGATTAGGTTTAGGGTGATGGTTAGGTTTAGGGTTAGGGTTAGATTTATGGTGAGGGTGAGGGTGCGGTTGAGGGTTAGGGTTAGGGTGAGGTTTAGGGTTTGGGTTAGTGTTAGAGTTAGGTTTAGGGTGAGGTTGAGTTTTAGGGTTAGATTTATGGTTAGTTTTAGGGTTAGGCTTAGGGTTAGGGTTAGGGTTATTGTTAGTATTATGGTTAGGGTTTAGTTTGCAGTGAGGGTGAGGTTTATGGTTAGGGTTAGATTTAGGGTTAGGGTTAGTGTTAGTGTTATTGTTAGGGTTAGGGTTAGAGTTATTGTGAGGGTGAGGTTGTGGGTGAGGATTAGGGTGAGGGTGAGGTTTAGGGTGAGGTTTAGTGTTAGGGTTAGGTTGAGGGTGAGGTTTAGGGTTAGTGTTAGTCTTAGGCTGAGTGTGAGGTTTTGGTTTCGGTTTAGGGATAGGGTTAGGGTTAGGATTATTTAAGGTGAGGGTGAGTGTCAGGGTTAGGGTTAGGGTTATCCTTAGGCTTAGGGTTAGGCTGAGGGTGAGGGTGGGGATGAGGGTTAGTGTTACAGTCAGGGTGAGATTTAGGGTTAGAGTGAGGGTTTGGATGAGGTTCAGGGTTAGGGTTAGGGTTTGGTTTAGGGTGAGAGTGATTGTGAGGATTAGGGTTATGGTTATCCTTAGGTTACGGTTAGGTTTATGGTGAGGTTTAGGGGTAGGGTTAGGCTTAGGCTTAGGCTTAGGGTTAGGCTGATGCTGAGTGTGGGGATGAGGCTTATGTTTAGAGTGTTGGTTAGGGTTACGTTTACGTTGAGGGTTAGGATGAGGGTAATGGTTTGGATTAGGGTTACAGTGAGGGCTAAGGTGAGGGTGAGGGTTAGGGTTTGGCTTAGGATTAAGTTTAGGCTGAGGCTGAGGGTGAGGGTGAGGGTGAGGGTTAGGGTGATGGTTAGGGTTACGGTTAGGGTGAGGGTTAGGATGAGGGTTAGGGTTAGGGTGAGGGTTAGGGTGAGTGTGAGGGTTAGTGTGAGCGTGAGGGTGAGGTTGAGGGTGAGGGTGAAAGTTAGGGTTTAGGTGAGGGTAAGGTTTATGGTTAGGGTTAATGTTAGGGTGAATGTTAGGGTTAGGGTTAGGATGAGGGTTAGACTGATAATTTAGGGTTAGGGTGAGGGAAAGATTTAGAGTGATGTTAAGTGTTAAGGTGAGGATTAATTTTTGGATTAGGGTTATGGTTAGGGTGAAGGTTAGGGATAGGTTTACGATTTCGGTGAGGTTTTTGGTTAGCATTAGGTTTAGCGTTAGGGTGAGGGGTAGGGTTAGTTTTGGATTAGGGTTAGGGTTAGGTTTATGTTGAGGGTGAGGTTGAACGTGACAGATAGGGTTAGGGTTAATGTGAAGGTTAGGGTTAGGGTTAGGGTTAGGATGAGGGTTAGCCTGAGGGTTAGGTTTAGCGTGAGGGTTAGGGTTAGGGTTAATGTGAGGGTTAGGGTTAGGATTAGCATTAAGCTTAGAGCGAGGGTTAGGGGTAGGGGTAGGTTTAGGATGAGGGTTAGGCTGAGGGTTAGGTTTAGGGTTCGGGTGAGGGTAAGGGTTAGGGTGAGGTTTAGGGTGAAGTTGAGGGTTAGGTTTAGGCTTATGTTTACGGTGAGGTTTAGGGTGAGAGTTAGGGTGAGGGTTAGGAACAGGGTTAGGGTTAGGTGAGGGTTAGGGATAGGGTTGTGTTTAGGGTGAAGTTCAGGGTTAGGTTTAGGGTTAGAGTTACGGTGAGGGTGAGGGTGAGGGTTAGGGTTAAGGTTAGGCTTAGACTTATGTTTACGCTGAGGCTGTGGGTGAAGGTGAGGTTTAAGGTTAGGGTTAGGGTAATGGTTGGGGTTACTGTTAGGGTGAGGGTTAGGATGAGGATTAGGGTTTGGGTGAGGGTGACGGTAATCATAAAGGTGAGTTTTCGGCTTAGGGTGAGGGTTATGGTAAGGGTGATGGTTAGGATTAGGGTGAAGGTGAGGGTTAGATTGAGGATTAGTGTTAGGGTTAGTGTGAAATTTAGGGTGAGGATGAGGGTTAGGGGTAGGTTGCGGCCTAGGTTGAGGGTGAGGGTTAGGATTATGGTGAGATTTAGGGTTAGGGTGATGGTTAGGGTTAGTGTGAGGGTTAGTGTTAGGGATAGGGTTAGTGTTAGGGTGAGGGTAAGTGTTAAGGTGAGGGTTAAGGTTAGGGTGAAGGTTATGGTTAGGATGGTTAGGGTTAGGGTTGGGGTTATTGTTATGGTTATGGTTAGGGTTACGTTTACAGTGAGGTTGAGGGTGAGGCTGAGGGTTAGGGTTAGGATGAGGTTTAGGTTTAGGGTAAGGGTTAGAGTTAGGGTTAGGGTGAGGGTGAGGTATAGGATTAGAATTAGGGTTAGCGTTAGTGTTAGGGTTAGGGTGAGGGTTAGGGTTAGGGTTAGGCTTAGGCTTTGGCTTAGGCCGAGCATGAGTGTGAGGGTTAGGGTTAGGGTTACAGTGGAGTTTAGAGTTAGGCTTAAGGTGAAAGTGAGGGTGAGGATGAGGGTTAGATATAGGGTTAGGGGAAGGTTTAGGTTGAGGGTTAGGGTTAGGGTTAGTGTTATGGTTAGGGTGAAGGTGAGCATTAGGGTGAGGGTTTGGGTTAGGGTGAATGTTATGGTTAGGGTGAGGGTTAGGAGTAGGGTTAGGGTTAGGGTTAGGGTCAGGGTTAGTGTTAGGTTAGGGTGAAGGTGAGGGTTAGGTTTAGGGTTACAGTTACTGTGAGGGTGCAGATGAAGTTTAGGTTTAGGTTTAGGGTGAGGTTTAGGGTTTTGTTTAGGGTTAGACTTAGGGTTAGGGTCAGGGTGAGGTTTAGGGTTAGAGTTATTGTTAAGGTGAGGTTTGATGTGAGGGTTATTGTTAGGGTTAGTGTTTGGGTTAGGGTTAGGGTGAGGGTAAGGGTGAGGGTTAGGGTTAGGGATAGGGTTAGGTTGAGGATTAGGGTTTGGGTGAGGGTGAGTGTGAGGGTTAGGGTTAGGGTTAGCGTTAGGCTTAGGGTTAGGATGAGAGTGAGGGTGAGGGTTAGGGTTAGGGTGAGGGTTAGGGTTAGGGTTAGGGTGAGAGTTAGGATGAGGTTTAGGGTTAGGATTAGGGTTAGGGAGAGGGCTAGGGTGAGGGTGAGGGTTAGGGTTAGGTTTAGGCTTAGGCTTAGGGTTAGGCTGAGACTGAGGGTGAGGGTGAGGGTTAGGGTTAGGGTGATGGTTGGGGTTACCCTTATAGTCAGGGTTAAGATGAGGATTAGTGTTAGGGTGAGGGTTAGGGTGAGGGTGACTGTAAGGGTAAAGTTGAGGTTTTAGCTGAGTGTGAGGGTTATGGTAAGGGTGAGGGTTAGGGTAAGGTTGAGGGTGCTGGTAAGATTGAGAATTAGTGTTAGGGCGAGTTTGAGGTTTAGGGAGAGGATGAGGGTTAGGGTTAAGTTGAGGGTAGGTTGACGGTGAGGGTTAGGGTTAGGGTGAGGTTTAGAGTTAGAGTGATGGTTAGGGTTAGTGTGAGGGTTAATATTAGGGTAAGGGTTAGTGTTAGGGTGAGGGTAAGTGTTAGGGTGAGGGTTAGGGATAGGGTGAAGGATTTGGTTGGGATGAGGGTTAGGGTTAGGTTTAGAGTTTTTTTAGTGCTGGGGTTAGGGTTAGGGTGAGTTTTAGGGTTAAGGTTAGGGTGAGGGTGAGGTTGAGGGTTTGGGTTAGGGTTAGGGTTACAGTGAGGGTGAGGTTTAGGGTTAGGGTTAGGATTAGTGTTATTGTTAGGGTTAGGATTAGTGTTATGGTGAGTGTGAGGGTGAGGTTTATGGTTAGGGTGAGGTTTGGGTTAGGGTTAGGGTTAGGGTGAGGTTGAGGGTGAGGTTTAGTTTTAGTGTTAGTGTTAGTGTGAGGGTTAGGGTGAGGGTTAGGGTTGGGTTTAGTGTTAGGTTTAGTGTGTGGGTTAGGATGAGGGTGAGGGTTAGGCTTAGGGTTAGGATTAGGATTAGGGTTAGTGTTAGGGTGAGGGTTTAGGTTAGGCTTAGGATTAGGTTTAGGCTAATTGTTAATCTGAGGGTGAGGATAAGGGTGAGGTTTAGGGTTAGGGTGAGGGTTAGGTTTAGGGTTAGGGTGAGGGTTAGGATGAGGGATAAGGTTACGATTAGTGTTAGGGTGAGGTTTAGGGTAAGGGTTAGGGTTAGGGTGAGGGATAGGGTGAGGTTTAGGGTTAGGTTTAGTGTTAGGGTTATTGTTAGGGTCAGCATTAGGGTTAGGATGAGGGTTAAGTTTAGGGTTAGGATTAGGATTAGGGTCAGTTTGAGGGTGAGTGTGAGGGTTAGGGTTAGGGTTTTGCTTAGGGATAGCCTGAGGGTGAGGGTGAGGGTGAGGGTTAGGTTTAGGGTGAGGGTGAGGTTTAGGGTTATTATTAGCGTTAGGGTGAGGGTTATTGTGAGGGTTAGTGTTAGGTTTAGGGTTAGTGTGAGGGTTAGGGTTAGGGTTAGTGTTAGGGTTAGGGTTAGGGTGAGGGTTAGGGTTAGGGTTAGGGTGAGGGTTTGGATGAGGGTTAGGTTTAGGTTAGGGTTAGGGTGAGGGCTAGCATGAGGGTGAGGTTTCGGGTTAGGTTTAGGGTGAGGTTTAGGGTTAGGGTTAGGTTTAGGGATAGGGTGATGTTTCGGCTTAGGGTTATGGTGAGGGTGAGGGTTAGGGTTAGGTTGAGAGTTAGGATTACGGCTAGGTTTAGGGCGAGGTTTAGTGTTAGGGTTAGGGTGAGTGTTTACATGAGAGTTCGGGTTAGGATTAAGTTTAGGATGAGGGATAGGGTTAGGATGAGGGTTAGGGTTAGGGTGAGGTTTAAGGTTCAGATTAGGTTTAGGTTAGGGTGCGGGTTATTGTTAGGGTTACAGTGAGGGTCAGGGTTAGGGTTATGTTGAGGGTTAGAATTAGGTGTAGGGTTAGGTTGACGGTTAGGGTTAGGGTTAGGGTGAGTGTTTGGATGAGGGTTAAGGTTGCAAATAATGTTAGGGTGAGGGCAATGGTGAGGGTGAGGCTTAGGGTTAGGGTTAGGGTGAGGTTTAGTTTTAGGGTTAGGGTGAGGGTTAGGGTGAGGCCTATTGTGAGGGTGAGTGTTAGGGTTAGGTTTAGGGTGAGGGTTAGGTTGAAGTTTAGGTTTAGGGTTAGTTTTAGGATTAAATTTAGGGTGAGGGTGACTGTGAGCGTTAGGGTTAGGGTTAAGCTTAGGCTTTGGGTTAGGCTGAGGGTGAGTGTGGGGATGAGGATTAGGTTTAGAATAATGGTTCAGGATATGGTTAGCTTGAGGGTTAGTCTGAGGGTTAGGGTTAGGATTAGGTTTAGGGTGAGGGCTAGGGTGAGTGTGAGGTTTAGGGTTAGGTTTAGGCTTAGGCTTAGGGTTAGGCTGAGGCTGAAGGTGACGGTGAGGTTTAGGGTTAGGGTGATGGTAAGGGTTATAGTTAGGGTGAGGGTTAGGATGAGGGTTAGGTTTAGGGTGAGGGTTAGGATGTGGGTGAC
This sequence comes from Dipodomys merriami, assembly GCF_024711535.1. Classification (NCBI taxonomy): domain Eukaryota; kingdom Metazoa; phylum Chordata; class Mammalia; order Rodentia; family Heteromyidae; genus Dipodomys; species Dipodomys merriami. The sequence continues at coordinate 5,994,268 of NW_027206324.1, read as the reverse complement.
AGTAAGAGAAAAGGTGAGGGTTAGGCTGAGGGTTCGGGTTAGATTGAGGATTAGTGTTAGTGTAACGGTGAGGTTTAGGGTTAGGATGAGGGTTAGAGATAGGGTGAGGGCTAGGGTGAAGTTGAGGGTTAGGGTTAGGGTTACGGTGAGGTTTAGGTTTGGGGTGAGGTTTAGGATTAGTTTTAGGGTTACGGATAGTGTGAGGGTGAGGTTTAGGTTTAGAGTTAGGTTTAGGGTGAGGGTTAGGGTTAGAGTTAGTGTTCTGGTGATGTTTACTTTGGGGGTGAGGGTTGGTGTTAGGGTTAGGATTAGGATTAACGTTAAGGTGAGGGTGAGTGTTAGGGTTAGGGTTAGGATTAGAGTTAGGGTGAGGGTGAGGGTGAGGGTTAAGGTTAGGGTGAGTGTTGGGGTTAGGGTTAGAGTGAGGGTTATGGTGAGGGTTAGGCTTAAGCTTATGGTTTGGGTTTGGGCTAGGGTGAGGGTGAGGGTTAGGGTTAGGGTTTGGGTGAGTGTTAGGGTGAGGGTTAGGTTTAGTGTTAGGGTTAGGGTTAGGGTTAGAGTTAGGCTTAATGGTAAGCTGAGGCTGAGGGTGAGGGTGAGGGTTAGGGTTAGGGTGATGGTTGGGATTAGCGTTAAGGTGAGTGTTCAGATGAGGTTTATGTTTAGGATTAGGGTTAGGGTAGAGTGAGTGTGAAGTTTAGGGTTAGGGTTAGCCTTAGGCTTAGGGTTAGGGTGAGGTTTCGGGTTAGGGTTTGGTTTAGGGTGAGGGTGAAGCTGAGGATTAGGTTTAGGGTTAGGGTTAGGTTTAGGTTTAGGGTTAGGTATAGGGTTAGGGTTAGGGTTTCGGTGAGGGTTAGTCTTAGGGTTAGGGTTAGGCTTAGAGTTAGGATGAGGATGAGGGTGGGGCTGAGGATTAGTGTTAGTGTTAGGGTTAGGGTTATTGTTAGTGTTATGGTTAGGGTTAAGTTTGCAGTGAGGGTGAGGCTGAGGGTGGGGTGAGGAATAGGTTTAGGGTGATGGTTAGGGTTAGGGTTAGTGTTATTGTTAGGGTTAGGGTTAGAGTTACTGTGAGGTTGAGATTGCAGGTGATTGTTAGGGTTAGAGTTAGGGTGGGGTTTAGGTTAGGTTTAGGGTTAGGGTGAGGGTGAGGTTTACGGTTAGATATAGGGTTAGGGGGAGGCTGAGGGTGAGGGTTAGGGTTAGTGTTAGAATGAGGGTTAGGATTTGGGTTAGGTTTGGATTCGGATTAGGGTGAGGGCTAGGGTGAGTGTGAGGTTTAGGTTTAGGGTTAGGCTGAGGTTTAGAGTTAGGGTTAGGGTTAGGGTTAGAGGGAGGGGGAGGTTTAGGCTTAGAGTTAGGGTTAGGGGGTAGCTGAGGGTGAGGGTTAGGGTTAGGGTTAGTGTTAGCGTTAGGGTTAGGGTGAGGGTAAGTGTTAGGGTGAGGGTTAGGGTTAGGGTGAAGGATATGTTTAAGATGAGGGATAGGGTTAGGGTTAGTGTTATTGTAAGGGTTAGGTTAGGGTTATGGTTACAGTGAGGGTGAGGGTGAGAGTTAGGATTAGGGTTAGAGTCAGTTTTAGTTTTAGGGTTAGGGTTTAAGTTAGGGTTAGGTTTAGGTTTAGGGTTAGGGTGAGGGTTAGGGTTATTGTTAGTGTTATGGTTTGGGTTAAGTTTGCGGTGAGGGTGAGGCTGACGGTGAGGGTTATGATTATGGTTAGGGTTAGGTTTAGTGTTAGGGTTAGGGTTAGGGTGAGGTTGAGGTTTAGGTTTAGGGTTAGGGTTAGGGTTAGGGTTAGGGTTAGGATTAGTGTTAGGGTGAGGGTTAGTGTTAGGGTGAGGGATAGGGTGAGTGTGAGGTTTAGGTTTAGGGTTAGGCTTAGGATTGGGGTTAGGCCGAGGCTAAAGCTGAGGATGAGGGTTAGGGTTGGGGTGATGTTTAGGGTTACGGTTAGGGTGAGGGTTAGGATGAGTGTTAGCTTTACGGTGAGGGTTTGAATGAGGGTGACACTAAGAGTAAAAGTGAGGTTTACGCTGAGGGTGAGGGTTTCGGTAAGGGTGAGGGTTCACATTAGTGTTAGGGTGAGGGTGAGTGTTAGATTAAGGATTAGTGTTAGGATTAGTGTGAGGTTTTGGGTGAGGATGATTAGGGTTAGTGTGATGGTTACGGTGAAGTTGATGGTTAGGATTAGGGTTATGGGGAGGTTTAGGGTTAGGGTTAGGTTTAGGATTAGGGTGAGGGTTAGGGTTAGGTTTAGGGTGAGTGTGAGGGTTAGATTAGAGTTAGGGTTAGGGTTATTGTTAGTGTTATGGTTAGGGTTAAGTTTACAGTGAGGGTGGGGCTGAGGTTGAGAGTCAGGGTTAGGGTAAGGGTGAATTTTAGGGTTAGGGTTAGTGTTAGGGTTAGGGTGAGGGTTTGGGTTAAGGTTAGGTTTACGATGAGGGTGGGGGTTAGGGTTAGGGTTAGGATTAGTGTTATTGTTAGGGTTAGGATTAGAGTTATGTTGAGGGTGAGGGTGAGGTTGTGCATTAGGGTTAGGGTGAGGTTTAGGGTTAGGGTTAGGGTTAGGGTTAGGGTGAGGTTGAGGGTGAAGTTTAGGGTTAGAGTTAGGTTTAGGGTGAGGTTTAGGGTGAGGGTTAGGGTGAGGGTTAGGGTTAGTGTTAGGGTTAGGGTGAGGTTTAGGATGAGGGTGAGGGTTAGGGTTAGGATTAGGATTAGCATTAGGGTTAGTGTTAGGGTTAGTGGGTTAGGCTTAGGGTTAGGGTTAGGCTAAGGGTTAATCTGAGGGTGAGTGTAAGGGTAAAGGTTAGGTTTAGTTTTTGGGTTATGGGTAGTGTTAAGGTGAGAGTTAAGGTTCAGGTTAAGTTTAGGGTTTGGGTGAGGTTTACGGTTCAGGTTACAGTGAGGGTGCGGGTTAGGGTTATTTTGAGGGTTAGGACTAGGGTGAGGGTTAGGGTTTGGGTTAGGCTGAGTGTTAGGATGAGGATTAGGTTTAGGATTAGCTTTAGGGTGTGGGCTATGGTGAGGGTGAGCATTAGGTTTATTGTTAGGGTGAGGTTTAGGTTTAGGGTTAGGGTTAGGGTGAGGGTTAGGATGAGGTTTAGGGTTATTGTTAGTGTTATGGTTATGGTTATGTTTGCAGTGAGGGTGAGGCTGAGGGTGAGGGTTGGATATAGAATTAGGGTTAGGGTTAGGATTAGGGTTAGGATTTGTGTTATTGTTAGGGTTAGGGTTAGAGTTACATTGAGGGTGAGGGTGAGGTTAAGGGTGAGGGTTAGGGTTAGGGTGCGGTTAAGGTTTAGGTTTAGGATTAGGGTTAGGTTGAGTGTGAGGTTTAGGGTTAGAGTTAGGCTTAGGGGGAGGGTTAGGGTTAGTGTTAGGTTAGGGTTAGGGGGAGGTTTAGGTTGAGGTTTAGGGTTAGGGTTAGGGTTAGGATTAGGGTTAGTTTTATTGTTAGGGTTATGGTTAGAGTTAAATTTAGGTGGAGGGTGAGGCTGAGGGTGAGTTTGGGTGTGAGGATTAGGTTTCGGGAGATGGTTAGGGTTAGGGTTAGGTTGAGGGTTAGGATGAGGGTTTGGATAAGGATAAGTGTTAGGGTGAGGGCTAGGGTGAGGTTGAGGGTTAGAGTTAGATTTATGCTTAGGCTTAGAGTTAGTCTGATTGTCAGGTTGGGGGTGAGTGTTAGGGTTAGGGTGATGGTTAGGGTTACGGTTAGGGTGAGGGTTAGGATGAGGGTTAGGGTTAGGGTGAGGGTTAGGGTGAGGGTGATGGTACCGTAAAGGTGAGGGTTAGTCTGAGCGTGAGAATTATGATAAGGGTAAGGGCTGGGGTTAAGGCGAGGGTTAGGGTAAGGGTTAAAGTTAGGGTTAGGGTGAGGGTGAGGGTTAAATTGAGAATTAGGGTTAGGGTTTGTTTGAGGTTTAGGGTGAGGGCTAGCCTGAGGTTGTGGGTTAGGGTTAGGTTTAGGGTGAAGTTTAGGGTTAGGTTAAGGGTTAAGATTAGTGTGAGGGTTAGTGTTAGGGTTAGGGTTAGTGTAAGGGTTAGGGTAAGTGTTAGGGTGAGGGTTAGAGTTAGGGTTAGGGTTATTGTTAGGCTTAGGGTTACCCTTACAGTGAGGGTGAGGGTTAGGGTTAGGTTTAGGGTGAGGTTTAGGGTTAGGGTTATGGTGAGAGTTTGGGTTAGGTTTAGGATTAGGGTTAGGGTGAAGGCTAGGGTGAGGGTTAGGGTTGGGGTTAGGGTTAGGATTAGAGTTAGGGTGAGGGTGAGTGTGTGGGTTAGGGTTAGGTTTAGGGTTAGCCTTAGGGTTAGTCTAAGTATGAGGTTGAGTGTGAGGGTTAGGGTTAGGGTGAGGGTTAGGGTTAGGGGATAGGGTGAGGTTGAGTGTGTTGGTTAGTGTTAGGTTTAGGATTAGGCTTAGGCTTCGGCTAAGGATGAGGTTAAGGGTGAGGGTTAGGGTTAGGGTGAAGGTTAGGTTTAGGGTTAGGGTGAGGTTTAGGATGAGTGTTAAGGTTTGGATTAGGGTTAGGGTGAGGGCTAGGGTGAGGATGAGGTTTAGGGTTAGGTTCAGTGTTAGGGTGGGGGTGAGGTTCAGGGTTAGAGTTAGGGTTAGGTGGAGGGATAAGGTGAGGTTTAGGGTTAGGGTTAGTGTTAGTGTTAGGGTTAGGGTGAGGGTTAGATTTAGGATGAGGGTTAGGTTTAGGTTTAGGATTAGGTTTAGGGTGAGGGTGAGTCTGAGGGTTAGGGTTAGGGCTAGGCTTAGGGAAAGGCTGAGGGTGAGGGTGAGTGTCAGGTTTAGGGTTAGGGTGAGGGTGAGTTTTAGGGTTAGAGTTAGCGTTAGGGTGACGGTTAGTGTGACGGTTAGAATTAGGGTTAGTGTTAGGGTTAGGGTTAGGGTGAGGTTTAGGGTGAGGGTTAGGGTTAGTGATATGGTTAGGTTTAGGATTAGCATTTGGGTAAGGGTGCGTGTGAGGGTTAGGGTTAGGGTTAGGGTGAGGTTTAGTGTTAGGGTTAGGGTTAGGGATAGGATGAGGTTTCACTTTAGGTTTATGGTGAGTGTGAGGTTTAGGTTTAGGTTGAGGGTTAGGGTTAGGTTGAGGGTAAGGGTTAGAATGACGATTAGTGTTCGGGTTAGTGTGAGGTTTATGGTGAGGATGATGGTTACGGTTAGGTTGCGGTCTAGTTTGAGGGTGAGGGTTAGGGTTAGGGTGAGGTTTAGGGTTAGGGTTCGAGTAAGGTTTAGTATTAGTGTGAGGGTTAGGGTTAGGGTTATGGTAAGGTTCAGGATTACAGTTAGGTTGAGGGTTAGAATTAGGTTTAGTGTTAGGTTAAGGGTTAGGATTAGCGTTAGGGTGAGTGCTTGGATGAGTTTTAGGGTTGCAATTAGGGTTAGGGTGAGGGCAAGTGTGAGGGTGAGGGTTAGTGTTAGGCCTAGGGTTAGGTTTAGGTTTAGGGTTAGGGGTAGAGTTAGGGTGAGTGATAGGGTTCGGGTTCCGGTGAGGGTTCTGGTTAAGTTTGAGGTGGGGTTAGGGTGAGCCCTAAGGTGAAGGTGAGGGTTAGGTTTAGGGTTAGGGTGAGCATTAGGTTGAGGTTTAGTTTTAGGGTTAGGGTTAGGATTAAGGTTAGGGTGAGTGTGAGTGTGAGGGTTAGGGTTAGGGTTAGGCTTCGGCATTGGGTTAGGCTGAGGGTGAGTGTGGGGATGAGGATTAGGTTTAGAGTGATGGTTCATGTTATGGTTAGCTTGAGGGTTAGGATGATGGTTAGGGTTAGGATTAGGGTTAGTGTGAGGGCTAGGGTAAGTGTGAGGTTTAGGGTTACGTTTAGGCTTAGGCTTAGGGTTAGGCTGAGGCTGAAGGTGAGGGTGAGGTTAGGGTTAAGTTGATGGTTAGGGTTAAGGTTAGAGTGATTGTTAGGATGAGGGTTACGTTTAGGGTTACGTTGAGGGTTAGGATTAGGGTTATGGATAGGGTTACACTTAGGATGAGGGTTTGGCTGAGGATTAGGTTTAGGGTGAGGGTTAGGATGAGTGTGACAGTAAGAGAAATCGGAGGGTTATGCTGAGGGTGAGGGTTATGGTAAGGGTGAGTGTTCGGGTTAGGGTTAGGGTGAGGTTGAGGGTTAGAATGAGGATTAATGTTAGCGTTAGTGAGAGGTTAAGGGTTAGGATGAGGGTTAGAGTTAGGGTGAGGCTTAGGGTGACATTGAGTGTTAGGGTTAGGGTTAGGATGAGGTTTTGGTTTACGGTGATGGTTAGCGTTAGTGTGAAGGTTAATGTTAGGGTTAGTGTTAGTATTAAGGTGAGGGTAAGTGTTAGGGTAAGGTTTAGGTTTAGGCTGAGGTTTAGGATTAGGGTTAGGGTTACGGTTAGGGTGAGGGTGAGGTTTAGGGTTAGAGTTAGGTTTAGGGTGAGGGTTAGGGTTAGGGTTAGGTTTAGTGTTAGGGTTAGGGTTAGGATTAGAGTTAAGATGAGGGTGAGGTTGAGGGTTACCGTTAGGGTCAGTGTTGGGGTTAGGTTTAGAGTGAGGGTTAGGGTGAGGGTTAGGCATAGGGTTAGGGTTTGGGTATGGGCTAGGGTGAGGGTGAGAGTTAGGGTCAGAGTTAGGGTGAGCGTTAGGGTGATGGTTAGGGTTATTGTGAGGGTTAGTGTAAAGGTTAGGGTTAGTGATAGGGTGAGGGTAAGTGTTAGGGCAAGGGTTAGGGTTAAGGTGAAGGTTATCTTTAGGATGAGGGTTAGGGTTAGGTTTAGGGTTATTGTTAGGGTTATGGTTACGGTGAGCGTGAGGTTGAGGGTGAGGGTTAGGGCTAGGATGAGGTTTAGGTTTCTGGTTAGGATTAGAGTTAGGGTTAGGGTGGGTGTGAGGTTTAGGGTTGGAGTTAGGGTTAGTGTTAGTGTTGGGGTTAAGGTGAGGATTAGAGTTAGTGTTAGGCTTAGGCTTAGGCTTAGGCTTAGGACGAGCATGACAGTGAGGGTTAGGGTTATGGTTAGGGTGGGGTTTAGGGTTAGGGTTAGGTTGAGGGTGAGGGTGAAGTTGAGGGTTAGTTATAGAGTTAGAGGGAGGGTTAGGGGGAGGGTTACGATTAGGGTTAGAATTAGGGTTATGGTGAGGTTGAGGGTTAGGTTGAGGTCTAGGGTTAGGGTTAGTGTTAGCGTTAGTGTGAGGGTTAGGCTTAGGGTTAGGTTTAGTGTTAGGGTGAGGGTAAGTGTTAGGGTGATGGTTTGGGTTAGAGTGAGGGTTATGGTTAAGGTGAGGGTTGGTAATAGGGTTAGGGTTATTGTTAGCGTTAGGTTTAGTGTTACCGTTACTGTGAGGGTGAGCATGAGGGTTAGGGTTAGTGTTAGGGTGAGGTTTAGGGTTTGGCTTAGGGTTAGAGTTAGGGTTAGGGTGAGGGTTAGCTTGAGGGTTAGGGTTGGTGTTCGTGTTAAGTTTAGGGTTAGGGGGAGAGTTAGGGGGAGGGTTAGGTTTAGGGTTAGGATTAGTGTTAGGGTGAGGCTGAGTGTGTGTGTTAGGGATAGGTTCAGGGTTAGGCTTAGGGTTAGGCTAAATGTGAGGGTGAGGGTGAGGGTTAGGGTTAGGATGAGGGTTAGAGTTAGAGTTAGGGTGAGGTTTAGTGTTAGGGTTAGGGTTAGAGTTAGGGTTAGGCTGAGGGTGAGGTTTAGGTTTAGAGTTAAGGTTAGGGTGAGGGTTAGGGATAGGATTAGGGTTAGGGTGAGGATGAGGGTGGGGGTGAGGATTAGGATTAGGGTTTGGGTTAGGGTTATTGTTAGTGGTATGGTTAGGGTTAAGTTTGAGGTGAGGGTGAGGCTCAGGGTGGGGTGAGGATTAGGGTTATGGTGATTGTTAGGGTTAGGGTTAGTGTTATTGTTAGGGTTAGGGTTAGAGTTACGGTGAGGTTGAGGGTGCGGGTGAGGGTTAGGGTTAGGATTAGGGTGAGGTTTATGGTTAGATATAGGGTTGGGGGAGGGGGAGGGGGAGGTTTAGGGTTAGGGTTAGTGTTAATGTTAAGGTGAGGGTGAGGTTAAGGTTGAGGTTTAGGGTTAGGGTTCGGTTTAATGTGAGGGTTAATTTTAGGGTTAGTGTTAGTGTTAGTGTGAGGGTAAGTGTTAGGGTGAGGGTTAAGGTTAGTGTGAAGGATATGGTATGGATGAGGCATAGGGTTAGGGTTAAGGTTATTGTAAGGGTTAAGGTTAGTGTTATGGTTACTGTGAGGGTATGGGTGAGGGTTAGTATTAGGGTTATGGTTAGGTTTAGATTTAGGGTTAGGGTTAGGTTTAGGGTTAGGGTTAGGGTTAGGGTGAGGGTTTGAGTTATTGTTAGTATTATGGTTTGGGTTAAGTTTGCGGTGAGGGTGAGGCTGAGGGTGAGGGTTATGGTTAGGGTTAGGGTTAGGGTGAGGTTTAGGGTGAGGGTGAGGGTGAGGGTTAAATCTAGGATTAGTTCTAGGGTTAAGGTGAGGGTGAGTGTGAGGGTTACAGTTAGGGTTAGGGTTAGGATTAGAGTTAGAATGAGGGTGATGTAGAAGGTTAGGGTTAGGGTGAGGGTTGGGGTTAGGGTTATAGTGAGAGTTAGGGTGAGGGTTATACTTAGGCTTAGGTTTAGGGTGTGGGCTAGGGTGAGGTTGAGGGTTAGGGTGAGGGTTGGGGTGAGGTTTAGCATTAGGGTTAGTGTTATGGTTAGGGTTGGAGTTAGAGTTAGGCTTAGTGTTAAGCGGAGGGTGAGGGTGAGGTTGAGGGTTAGGGTTAGGTGCGGGTGAGGTTTAGGGTTAAATTTAGCATTAGGTTGAGGGCTAGTGTAATGGTTAGCCTTTTAGGTTTGGGGTGAGGGTTAGGATGAGGTTTAGGGTTATAATTAGGGTTAGGGTGAAGGCTAGAGTGAGGGTGAGGCTTATTGTTAGCGTTAGGGTGAGGTTTAGGGTTAAGGTTAGTGTTAGAATTATGGTGAGTGCAAGGGTTAGGGTTAGGTTTAGGGTTAGGGTTATTGTTAGGGTTAGGGTTAGAGTTAAGTTGAGGGTAAGGGTGAGGGTGAGGATTAGGCTTAGGGTTAGGGTGAAGTTTAGGTTTAGGGTTAGGGTTAGTGTGAAGGTTAAGGTTAGGGTCAGGGTGAGGTTTAGGATGAGGTTTAGGGTTAGGATTTGGGTTAGGTTGAGGGCTAGGGTGAGGGTTTGGGTTGGGGATAGGGTTATGTTTACGATTAGGGTTAGGGTGAGGGTGAGTGTGAGGGTTAGGGTTAGGGTTAGTCTTAGGGTTACGGTGAGGGTTAGGGTTATTGTTTGGGTTAAGGTGATGGTGAGGGTGAGGTTTAGGGTTAGGGTTAGTGTTAGGTTTGGGGTTAGGGTTAGGGTTTCGGTTAGGGTTAGGGTTATGGTTAGGGTTTGGGATACGGTGAGGGTTAGGGTTAGGGTTATTCTTAGGGTTAGGCTGAGGGTGAGGTTGGGAGTGAGGATAAGGCAAGGTTTAGGGTTCGAGTTAGGTTTAGAGTTATGGTTAGGGTTATTGTTAGTGTTATGGTTAGGGTTAATTTTGCGGTGAGGGTGAGGCTGAGGGTGAGGTTTATGGTTAGGATTAAGGTTAGGGTTAGGATTAGGGTTAATCTTATTGTTAGGTTTTGGGTTAGAGTTACAGTGAGGTTGAGGGTGATGTTGTGGGTGAGGGTTAGGGTGAAGTTTATGGTGAGGGTTAGGGTTAGTGTGAGGGTAAGTTTTAGGGTTAGAATTAGGTATAGGTGGACGTTTAGGGTGAGGGTTAGGGTTAGCTTTATTGTTAGGGTTAGGGTGAGGCTGAGGTTTATGTTGATATTTTGGGATATGGTTAGAGTAGAATTAGGGTTAGCGTGAGGGTGAGTTTGAGGGTTAGGTTTAGGGTAAGGCTTAGGCTAAGGGTAAGGCTGTGGGTGAGTTTGGGGGTTAGGATAAGGGGTTATGGTGATGGTTAGGGTTAGGGTTAGTGTTATTCTTAGGGTTAGGGTTAGAGTTACGGTGAGGGTGAGGGTGCGGGTGAGGGTTAGGGTAAGGTTGAGGTTTAGGGTTCGGGTTAGGGTTGGGGTTAGGGTGAGGGTGAGGGTGAGGTTTAGGATTAGTGTTAGGGCTAGGGTTATGGTGAGGTTTAGGGTTAGGGTTAGGGTTATTGTTAGGGTAAGGTTTATGTTTACGGTTACATTGAGTGTGTGGGTTAGGGTTAGGGTTACGGTGAGGATTAGGGTTTGGGTTAGGGTTAGAGTTAGGGTTAGTGTGAGGGTGAGGTTTAGGGTTAGAGTCAGGGTTAGGATGAGGGTTAGGATGAGGTTTAGGGTTAGTGTTAGTGTTAGGGTTAGGGTTAGGGTGAGAGTTAGGGGTAGGGATAGTGTTAGGGATAGGGTTAGGATTAGGGTTAGGGTGAGGGTGACTGTGTGGGTTAGGGTTAGGTTTAGGGTTAGGGTTAGGGTTAAGGTTAGGGTGAGTGTGAGTTTTAGGGTTAGGGTTAGGCTTTGGCTTAAGATTAGGCTGAGGGTGAGGGTGAGGGTGAGGGTTAGGTTTAGGGTGAGGTTTAGGGTGAGAGTTAGGTTTCAGGTTAAGTTTAGTTTTAGGGTGAGGTTTAGGGTAAGGGTTACTCTGAGGATGAGGGTTAGTGTCAGGGTTAGGCTTAGGCCTAGGTTGGGGATGAGTATTAGGTTTAGAGTGATGGTTCTGTTTATGTTTAGGTTGAGGGTTAGGATGTGGGTTAGGGTTAGGATTAGGGTTCGGGTGAGTTCTAGGGTGAGTGTGAGGTTTAGGTTGAGTTTAGGCTTAGGTTTAGGATTAGCCTGAGGCTGAAGGTGAGGGTGAGGGTTAGGGTTAGGGTGATGTTAAGGGTTACGGTTAGGGTGAGGGTTAGGATGAGGGTTAGGTTTAGGGTGAGGGTTAGGATGAGGGTGATAGTAAGAGTAAAGGTAAGGGTTAGAGAGAGTGTGAGCGTTAGGGTTACGATTAGGGTTAGATTTAAGGTTAGAGTGAGTGTGAGGGTTAGGGTTAGGCTTAGGCTTAGGTTTAGGCTGAGGGTGAGGGTGAGGGTGTGGGTTAGGTTTAGGGAGAGGGTTAGGGTTAGGTTTAGGGTGAGAGTTAGGTTTTGGGTTAAGTTTAGGGTTAGGGTTAGGGTTAGGGTGAGGGTTAGGTTGAGGTTTAGGTTTAGGGTTAAGGTTAGGATTAGAATTAGGGTTCTGGTGAGGGTGAGTGTGAGGGTTAGGGTTAGTGTTCGGCTTAGGTTTAGGATTAGGCTGAGGGTGAGTGTGGGGATGAGGATTAGGTTTAGAGTTATGGTTCATATTATGGTTAGGTTGAGGTTTAGGATGAGGGTTAGGGTTAGGATTAGGGTTAGGGTGAGGGCTAGGGTGAGTGTGAGGTTTAGGGTTAGGATTAGGCTTAGGCTTAGGGCTAGGCTGAGGCTGAAGGTGAGGGTGAGGGTTAGGGGTAGGGTGATGTTTAGGGTTACGGTTAGGGTGAGGGTTAGGATGAGGGTGAGTGTTAGGATGAGGGTGACAGTAAGAGTAAAGGTGAGAGTTATGCTGAGGGTGAGGGTTATGGTAAGGGTGAGGGTTCGGGTTTGGTTTAGAGTGAGGGTGAGGGTTAGATTGAGGATTAGTGTTAGGGTTAGTGGGAGGTTTAGGGTGAGAATGATTAGGGTTAGGGTGAGAGCTAGGGTGAGGGTTAGGGTTTGGGTTAGGGTGAGATTTAGGGTTAGGGTTAGGTTTAGGGTTAGGGTGAGGTTTAGTGTTAGGGTTACAATGAGGGTGATTTAAGTTTACGGTGAAGGTGAGGCTGAGGGTGATGTTTAGGGTTAGGGTTAGGGTGAGGATTAGGGTGAGCGTTAGCTTTAGGGTTAGGGTTTGGATTAGTATTATTGTTAGGGTTAGGATTAGAGTTATGCTGAGGGTGAGGGTGAAGGTGAGGTTTAGGGTTAGGGTGAGATTTAGGTTTAGAGTTAAGTTTAGGGTGAGGGTGAGGGTGAGGTTTAGGGTTAGAGTTAGGGTTAGGGTGAGGGTCAGGGTGAGGGTTAGGGTTAGGATTAGTGTTAGGGTTAGGGTGAGGGTTAAGATGAGGGTGAGGGTTAGGGTTAGGGTTAGGATTAGTATTAGGTTTAGTTTTAAGGTGAGTGTTTGTGTTAGTCTTAGGTTTAGGGTTAGGCTAAGGGTTAAGCTGAGGGTGAGAGTAAGGGTGAGGGTTAGGGTTCGGGTTAGGGTTAGCGTTAGGGTGAGAATTAGCGTTCGGGTTAATTTTAGTTTTTGGGTGAGGTTTATAATTCAGGTTACAGTGAGGGTGGGGGTTAGGGTTAGTTTGACGGTTAGGGTGAGGATTAGGGTTAGGGTGATGGTTAGAGTGAGGGTTAGGGTGAGTGTTAAGATGAGGATTAGGGTTAGTATTAGGGTTAGGGTGAGGGGTAGGGTGAGGGTGAGGGTTAGGGTTAGTTTTAGGGTGAGTTTAGGGTTAGGGTTAGGGTTAAGGTGAGGGATAGGATGAGGGTTAGGATTATGGTGAAGGTTAGGATTAGGGTGAGGGTTAGGGTTAGGATAAGGGTTAGGGTGCGGGTGAGTGTTAGGGTTAGGTTTAGGGTTACGATTATTTTTAGTGTTATGATTATGGTTACGTTTGCAGTGAGGGTGAGGCTGAGGGTGAGGGTTAGATATATGATTAGGTTTATTGTTAGGTTTAGGGTTAGGATTAGTGTTATTGTTAGGGTTAGTGTTAGAGTTACGGTGAGGGTGAGGGTGAGGGTTAGGGTGAGGTTGGGTGTGAGGATTTCGGTTGGAGTGATGGTTAGTGTTAGGGTTAGGGTGAGGGTTAGGAGGAGGGTTAGGTTTAGGATTAGGGTTAGGGTGAGGGCTAGGGTGTGGTTGAGGGTTAGGGTTAGGTTTTGGCTTAGGGTTAGTCCGAGGGTGAGGTTGAGGGTAAGGGTTCGGGTTAGGATGATGGTTAGGGTTACGGTTAGTGTGAGGGTTAGGATGAGGGTTAGGGTCAGGGTGAGGGTTAGGGTCAGGGTGACGGTACCATAAAGGTGAGGGTTAGGCTGAGGGTGAGGGTTAAGGTAAGGATAAGGGTTAGGGTTAGGGTTAGGGTTACACTTAGGGTTAGGGTGAGGGTGAGGGTTAGATTAAGAATTAGGGTTAGGGTTAGTGTGAGGTTTATGGTGAGGGTTAGGATTAGGGTGAGGGTTAGGGTGACAATTAGGGTTATGGTGAGGGTGTGGGTTAGGTTTAGGGTTAGGGTGAGTTTTCGGGTTAGGTTAAGTTTTAAGATTATTGTGAGGGTTAGTGTTAGGGTTAGGCTTAGTGTAAGGGAGAGGGTAAGTGTTAGGGTGAGTGTTAGGGTTAGGGTGAGTGTTATGGTTAGGGTGAGGGTTAGAGTTAGGGTTAGGGTTATTGTTAGGGTTAGGGTTAGGGTTACCCTTACAGTGAGCGTGAGGGTTAGGGTTAGGTTTAGGGTGAGATTTAGGGTTAGGCTTATGGTTAGTGTTTGGTTTAGGGTTAGGATTAGGGTTAGGGTGAAGGCTAGGGTGAGGGTGAGGGTTAGGGATGGGGTTAGTGTTGGGAATAGTGTTAGGTTGAGGGTGAGTGTGTGGTTTATGTTAGGGTTGGAGTTAGGGTTAGGCTTAGTGTTAGGCGGAGGGTGAGGGTGAGGGTGAGGGTTAGTGTTAAGTGAGGGTGAGGTTTAGGGTTATATTTAGGCTTTTAGGGTTAGAGTGAAGGTTAGGATGAGGTTTACGGTTAGGATTAGTGTTAGGTTGAGGGCTAGAGTGAGGGTGAAGTTTATGGTTAGCATTAGGATGAGGTTTAGTGTTACGGTTAGGGTTAGAGTACGGTGAGTGTGAGGATTAGGGTTAGGTTTAGGGTTAGGGTTATTGTTAGGCTTAGGGTTAGAGTTAAGTTGGGGGTAAGGGTGAGGGTGAGGATTAGGTTTAGGGTTAGGGTGAGGTTTAGGATGAGGTTTAGGGTTAGGATTAGGGTTTGTTTGAGGGCTAGGGTGAGGATTAGGGTGAGGGTTAGGGACAGTGTTAGGTTTAGGATTGGGGTTAGGGTGAGGTTTAGGGTTTGGGTTAGGGTTAGAGTTAGGATTAGGGTGAGGGTGAGGTTTAGGGTTAGAGTCAGGGTTAGGGTGAGGGTTAGGTTGAGATTTAGGTTAGGAATAGTGTTAGGGTTAGGGTAAGGGTGAGAGTTAGGGGGAGAGATAGTGTAAGGGTTAGGGTTAGGATTAGGGTTAGGGTGAGGGTAAGTGTGTGGGTTAACGTTAGTTTTAGGTTCAGGCTTAAGGTTAGGCTGAGGGTGAGTGTTTGTGTTAGCGTCAGGTTTAGGGTTAGGCTTAGGGTTAGGCTGAGGGTGAGGTTGAGGGTGAGAAAGTTAGCCTTAGGGTGAGGGTTAGTCATAGGGTTAGGAGGAGGGTTAGGTTGAGTTTTAGGGTTAGGATTAGGGTTTGGGTGAGCGCTAGGGTGAGGGTGAACGTTAGGGTTAGGGTGAGCGTGAGGTTTAGGGTTAGGGTTAGGGTGAGGCTGAGGGTGTGCGTTAGGGCTAGGGTTAATGTTAGTGTTAGGGTTAAGGTGAGGGTTAGGGTGAGCATGAGGGTTAGGGTTAGGTTTAGGGTTAGGATTAGGGCAAACGTGAGGGTGAGTATGTGTGTTAGGGTTAGGTTTAGGGTTAGGCTTAGGGTTAGGCTGAGGGTGAGGTTGAGGGTGAGGGTTAGCATTAGGGTGAGGGTTAGGTTTAGGGTTAGGGGAAGGGTTAGGATGAGGGTTAGGGTTAGGATTAGGGTTAGGGTGAGGGCTAGGGTGAGAGTGAGCTTTAGGGCTAGGGTTAGGATGAGTTTAGGTTTAGGGTGAGGGTTAGGATGAGGGTGAGGTTTAGGGTTACTGTTACGGTTAGGATGAGATTGAGGTGAGGAATAGGGTTATGGTTAGTGTTAGGGTTAGGGTTAAGGTGAGGGTTAGGGTGAGGGTCAGGGTTAGGGTTAGGGTTAGGATTAGGATAAAGTTTAGGTTTAGGGTGAGGTTTAGTGTTATGATTAGGGTTATGGTTTTGGTGATGGTTAGGGTGATGGTAATGTTTAGGGTTAGGGTTAGGCTTAGGCTTAGGGTTAGGCTGAGGGTGAGGGTGAGGGTTCAGGTTAGGGTGAAGGTTAGGGTTAGGGTTAAGGTGAGAGTTAGGGTTTGGGTTAAGTTTAGGGTTAGAGTGATTTTTAGGGTAAGGGTTTTGGTGACAGTGACGGTTAGGGTTAGGTTGAGGGTTAGGGTGAGGGTTAGGATAAGTGTTAGCATTAGGATTAGGGTTAGGGTGAGGGCTAGGGCTAGGGTGAGGTGTAGGTGTAGGGTTAGGGTGAGGTTTAGGGTTAGGGTTAGGGTTAGGGGGAGTGGGAGGTTTAGGGTTAGAGTTAGGGTTAGGGGGTGGCTGAATGTGAGGGTTAGGGGTAAGGTTAGTGTTAGGGTTATGGTGAGGGTTAGGGTGAGGGTGAATTTTAGGCTTAGGGTTAGAATTAGGATTAGGGTAAGGATTAGGGTGAATGTAAGGGTTAGGGTTAGGGTTAGGATGAGGGTATGTGTTAGGGTGAAGGTTAGGTTTAGGGTGAAGGATTTGGTTAGGATGAGGGATAGGTTTAGGGTTAGGGTTATTGTAAGGGTTAGGGTTAGGGTTATGGTTACTTTGAGGGTGTGGCTGAGGGTTAAGATTAGGGTTAGTTTTAGGTTTAGGTTTAGGTTTAGGATTAGGGTTAAGATTAGGGTTAGGTTTAGGGTTAGGGTTAGGGTTACGGTGAGGGTTAGGGTTATTGTTAGTGTTATGGTTTGGGTTAATTTTGCGGTGAGGGTTAGGCTGAGGGTCAGGGTTATGCTTAGGGTTAGGGTTAGGGTTACTGTTAGTGTTAGGGTTAGGGTGAGGTTTAGGGTGAGGGTGAGGGTTAGGGATAAATTTAGGATTAGGTCTAGGGTTAAGGTGAGGGTGAGTGTGAGGGTTAGGGTTAGAGTTAGGGTTAGGATTAGAGTTAGGGTCAGGGTGAGGGTTAGGATTAGGGTGAGGCTTGGGGTTAGGGTTAGAGTGAGAGTTAGGGTGAGGCTTAGGCTTAGGCTTAGGTTTAGGGTGTGGGCTAGGGTGAGGTTGAGGGTTAGGATGAGGGTTAGGGTTAGGGTTAGTGTTAGGGTTAGGGTTGGAGTTAGGGTTAGGCTTAGTGTTAGGCAGAGGATGAGGGTGAGGGTGAGGGTTAGGGTTAGGTGAGGGGGAGGTTTAGGTTTAGATTTAGTGTTAGATGGAGGGCTAGTGTGAGGGTTAGGGTTTTAGGGTTAGGGTGAGGGTTAGGATGAAGTTTAGGGTTATGATAAGGGTTAGTATTAGGGTTAGGGTAAGGGCTAGAGTGAGGGTGAGGCTTATGGTTAGCGTTAGGGTCTGCTTTAGTGTTAGGGTTAGGGTTAGAGTTACTGTGAGTGTGAGGGTTATGGTTAGGTTTAGGGTTAGGGCTTTTGTTAGGGTTAGGTTTAGAGTTTAATTGAGGGTAAGGGTTAGGGTTAGGTTTAGGGTTTGGGTTTCTTGTTAGGGTTAGGGTTAGAGTTAAGTTGAGGGTAAGGTTGAGGGTGAGGTTTAGGTTTAGGGTTAGGGTGAGGGTTAGGATGAGGGTTAGGGTTATTGTTACTGTTATGGTGTGGGTTAAGTTTGCGGTGATGGTGAGGCTGAAGGTGAGGGTTATGGTTTTGGTTAGGGTTAGGGTTAGTGTTAGGGTTAGGGTTAGGGTGAGGTTTAGGGTTTGGGTTAGGGTTAGCCTTAGGGGTAGGCTGAGGGTGAGGTTGAGGGTTAGAAAGTTAGGGTTAGGGTGAGGGTTAGTCATAAGTTTAGGTGGAGGTTTAGAATGAGTTTTAGGGTTAGGATTAGGGTTTGCGTGAGGGCTAGGGTGAGGGTGAGTGTTATGGTTCGGGTGAGGGTGAGGTTTAGGTTGAGGTTTAGATTGAGGGTTAGGGTGAGTGTTAGGGTTAGCGTTAGGGTGAGGGTGAGGTTTAGGGTTAGAGTTAGGGTTAGGGTGAGGCTGATTGTGAGGGCTAGGGTTAGGGTTAGTGTTAGAGGTAGGGATAGGTTGAGGGTTAGGGTGTGGGTGAGGGTTAGGCTTAGGGTTAGGATTAGGTTTAGGGTAAGGTTTAGGGTGAGTGTGAGGTTTAGGGTTAGGGTTAGGGTTAGGTTTAGGGTAGGATGAGGGTGAGGGTGAGGGTTAGGGTTAGGGTGAGTGTTAGGGTTAGGGTTAAGGTGAGAGTTAGGGTTCAGGTTAAGTTTAGGGTTAGGATGAGGGTTAGTGTTAGGGTTAGTGTTAGGGTGAGGGTTAGGGTTAGGGTTAGGGTGAGGGTGAGGGCTAGGATGAGGATTAGGGTTAGGATTAGGGTTAGGATGAGGGCTATGATGAGGGGGAGGTTTAGGGTTAGTGTTAGCATGAGGTTTAGGTTTAGGGTTAGGGTGAGTGTTAGGATGAGGGTTAGGGTTACAGTGAGGGTGAGGGTTAGCATTAGGTTTAGGGTTAGGATTAGGGTAAGGGTTAGGGTGAGTGTTTGTATTAAGGTTAGGTTTAGGGTTATATTTAGGGTTAGGATTATTGTTATTTTTATTGTTAGGGTTAGAATTAAGGTGTGGGTGAGGGAGAGGGTGAGGGTGTGGGTTATGGTGAGGTTTAGGGTTAGGGTTAAGATTAGGGTTACAGTGAGGGTGAGGTTTAGGGTTAGATTTAGGGTTAGGGGGAGGGTTAGATCGAGGATTAGGTTTAGGGTTAGTGTTAGGGTTAAGGTTAGGGTGAGGGTTAGCTTGAGGTTTAGATTTAGGGTTAGGGTTAGGATTAGGGTTAGGGTGAGCATGAGTGTGAGGGTTAGGGTTAGGTTTAGGCTGAGGGTGAGGCTGGGGGTGAGGATTAGGGTTAGGCTAATGGTTAGCGTTAGGGTGATGGTGAAGGTTAGTTTGAGGGTTAGAGTTAGGATTAGGGTTACGGTGAGTGCTAGGGTGAGGTTGAGGGTTAGGGTAAGGCTTAGGCTTAGGCTTAGGCTTAGGCTGAGTTTGAGGTTGAGGTTGATGGTTAGGGTTAGGGTGATGGTTAGGATTACGATTAGGGTGTTGGTTAGGATGAAGTTTCGGTTTATGGTGAGGGTTAGGGTGAGGAGGATGGTAAGGGTAAACGTGAGGGTGAGGGTTAAGATAAAGGTGAGGGTTAGGTTCAGGTTTAGGGTTAGGGTAAGGGTGAGGTTTAGGGTTAGGGTGTGGTTTAGATTGAGAATTAAGGTTACGGTTAGTGTAAGGTTTCGGGTGAGAATGAGGGTTAGGGTTAGGGTGAGGGTGAGGGTTAGAACTAGGGTTAAGGTGAGGGCTAGGGTGAGGGTGAGGGTTATTGTTATGCTTAGTGTTAGTGTTAGGGTGAGTGGATGTGTTAGAGTGAGGGTTAGGGTTACGGTGAGGGTTATGGTTAGGGTTAGGGTTAGGGTTTGGGTTAGGGTTTTTGTTAGGGTTAGGGTTACGGTTACGGTTACGTTGAAAGTGAGGATGAGGTTTAGGGTTAGTTATAGTGGTAGGGTTATGGTAAGGGTTACGTTGAGGGTTGGGTTTAGGGTTAGTGTTAGTTTTAGATTTAGGGTGAGAGTTAGGGGGAGGCTGAGGGTTAGGGTTAGGGTTAGGGTTAGGATTAGTGTTAGGGTGAGGGTGAGTGTGTGTGTTAGGGTTAGATTTAGGGTTAGGCTTAGGGTTAGCCTGAGTGTGCGGTTCAGGTTGAGGCTAAGGGTTAATGTGAGGGTTAGGTTTAGGGTTAGGTTGAGGGTTTGGATGAGGGTTAGGGTTACAATGAGGGTGAGGTTTAGGGTTAGTGTGAGGGTTAGGGTTAGGATTAGGGTTAGGTTGAGGGTAGGTTTTAGGATTAGGGTTAGGTTTAGGGTTAGGTTTAGGGTTAGGGTTTGGTTTAGGGTTAGGATTAGTGTTATTGTTAGGGTTAGGATTAGAGTTACTGTGAGGGTGAGGGTGAGGGTGAGCGTTAGGGTAATGTTTAGGGTGAGGTTTTGGGTTAGGGTTAGGATTAGGGCTAGGGTAAGTTTAGGTTTATGGTTAGACTTAGGGTTAGGGGAAGGGTTAGGATGAGTGTTAGGGTTAGGGTTAATGTTAGGGTTAAGGTTAAGGTGAGGGTTAGGTTGAGGTTTAGGGTTAGGGTTAGGGTGAGGATTAGGGTTAGGGTTAGGTTAGGGTGAGGGTTGGGTTTAGGGTTAGAGTTAGGGTTAGGGTGAGGCTGAGCGTGAGGGTTAGGGTTAGGGTTAGTGTTAGAGTTAGGGATAGGGTGAGGATTAGGGTGAGGGTGAGGGATAGGCTTAGGGTTAGGATTTGGTTTAGGATAAAGATTAGGGTGAGGGTTAGGGTTAGGGATAGGGTTAGGTTTAGGATTAGGGTTAGGGTGAGTGTGAGTGTGAGGGTTAGGTTTAGGGTTAGTGTTAGGTTTTGGGTTAGGGTTAGTGTTAGTGTTAAGGTGAGGGTTAGGGTTAGGTTTATGTTTAGGATTAGGCTTAGGTTTAGGCTGAGGGTGACAGTGGGGGTGAGGATTAGGTTTAGGGTTATGGTTAGGGGTAGGGATAAGGTTATTGTTAGTGTTATGGTTATGGTTAAGTTTGTGGTGAGGGTGATGCTGAGGGCGAGGGTTATGTTTAGGTTTAAGGTTAGGGTTAGGATTACGGTTAGGCTTAGGCTTAGGCTGAGGGAAATGGTGGGGGTGAGGATTAGATTTAGGGTTAGGGTTATTTTTAGTGTTATGGTTAGGGTTAAGTTTGCAGTGAGGGTGAGGCTGATGGTGAGGGTTATGTTTAGGGTAAGGGTTAAATTTAGGCTTAGTGTTATTGTTAGGGTAAGGGTTAGAGTTATGGTGAGTTTGAGGGTGAGGGTGAGGGTTAGGGTTAGTGTGAGGTATAGGGTGAGGTTTAGGGTTAGTGTTAGTGTTAGGGTGAGGGTGAGGTTTAGGGTTAAACTTAGGTTTAGGAGGAATGTTAGGGTGAGGTTTAGGGTAGGCTTGGTGTTAGGGTTAGAGTGAGGGAAAGGGTTAGGTTCATGTTTAGGGATAGGGTTAGGTTTAGGAGTAGGCTTAGGGTGAGGGTGAGTGTGAGGGTTAGGGTGAGGGTTAGGTTTAGGGTTATGGTGAGGGTTTGGATGAGGGTTAGGGTTAGTGTAAGGGTGAGGTTTAGGGTTAGTGTGAGGGTTAGTGTTAGGATTAGGGTTAGTGTGAGGTAGGTGTTAGGATTAGGGTTATGGTTAGTGTTAGGGTTAGGTTAAGTGTTAGGATTAGTGTTATTGTTAGGGTTAGGATTAGAGTTACTGTGAGGTTGAGGCTGAGGGTGAGCGTTAGGGTTAGGTTTAGGGTGAGGTTTAGGATTAGGGTTAAGATTAGTGTTAGGGTAAGGCTGAGGTTTATGGTTAGACTTAGGTTTAGGGGGAGGGTTAGGTTGAGGGTTAGGGTTAGGGTTACTGTTAGGGTTAGGGTTAAGGTGAGGGTTAGGTTGAGGTTTAGGGTTCAGGTTAGGGTGAGGTTTAGGGTTAGGGTAATAGTTAGGGTGAGGGTGTGGTTTAGGGTAAGAGTTAGGCTGAGGGTGAGGGTTAGGGTTACGGTTAGTGCTAGAGTTAGGGATAGGGTGAGGGTTAGGGTGAGGGTGAGGGTTAGGGTGAGGGTTAGGTTTAGGGTTATGGTGAGGGTTTGGATGAGGGTTAGGGTTAGAGTGAGGGTGAGGTTTAGGGTTAGTGTGAGGGTTAGGGTTAGGATTAGGGTTAGGGTGAGGTAGGTGTTAGGATTAGGGTTATGGTTAGTGTTAGGGTTAGGTTAAGGGTTAGGATTAGTGTTATTGTTAGGGTTAGGATTAGAGTTACTGTGAGGGTGAGGCTGAGGGTGAGCGTTAGGGTTAGGTTTAGGGTGAGGTTTAGGATTAGGGTTAGGATTCGTGTTTGGGTAAGGCTGAGGTTTATGGTTAGACTTAGGTTTAGGGGGAGGGTTAGGTTGAGGGTTAGGTTTAGGGTTACTGTTAGGGTTAGGTTTAATGTGAGGTTTAGGTTGAGGTTTAGGGTTCGGGTTAGGGTGAGGTTTAGGTTTAGGGTGATAGTTAGGGTGAGGGTGTGGTTTAGGGTAAGAGTTAGGCTGAGGGTGAGGGTTAGGGTTACGGTTAGTGTTAGAGTTAGGGATAGGGTGAGGGTGAGGGTGAGGGTGAGGGTTAGGCTTACGGTTAGGATTAGGTTTAGGATAAGGGTAAGGGTGAGGGTTAGGGAGAGGGTTTGGGTTAGGGTGAGGGTGTGTGAGGATTAGGGTTAGGGTTAGGGTTAGGGTGAGGGTGAGGGTTAGGGTTTGGGTTAGGGTGAGGGTGAGGCTGAGGATTATTGTTATGTTTAGGGTTATGGTTATGTTTAGGGTTAGGGTTAGGTTTATTGATAGTGTTACGGTGAGGTTTAGGGTTAGTTTTAGGGTTTGGATTAGGCTTAGGTTTAGGCTGACGATGAGAGTGGTGGTGAAGATTAGGATTAGGGTTAGGGTTAGGGATAGGGTTATTGTTATTGTTATGGTTAGGATTAAGTTTGTGCTGCGGGTGACCCTGAGGGTAAGGGTTATGGTTAGGGTTAAGGTTAGGGTTAGGATTAGGGATAGGCTTAGGGTTAGACTGAGGGTGATGGTGGAGGAGAGGATGAGGGTTAGGGTTAGGGTTATTGTTAGTGTTATGGTTAGGGTTAAGTTTGCTGTGAGCGTGAGGCTGAGGGTGAGGGTTATGTTTAGGGTTAGGGTTAAGTTTAGGGTTAGTGTTATTGTTAGGGAAAGGTTTAGATTTATGGTGAGATTGAGGCTGAGGGTGAGGGTTAGGGTTAGGGTGAGGTGTAGGGTGAGATTTAGGGTTAGGGTTAGGGATAGTGTGAGGGTGAGGTTTAGGGTTAGACTTAGGGTTAGGGGGAGGGTTAGGGTGAGGTTTAGGGCTAGGGTTAGTGTTAGGGTTAGGGTGAAGGAAAGGGTTAGTTTGAGGTTTAGTGATAGGGTTAGGCTTAGGGTGAGGGTGAGTGTGACGGTTAGGGAGAGGGTTAGGCTTAGGCTTAGGGTTAGGCTGAAGCTGAGGGTGGGGGTTAGGATTACGGTTAGGGTGACGGTTAGGTTTAGGGTTAGGTTGAGGGTTAGGATGAGAGTTAGTGTTAGGATTGGGATTTGGGTGACGGCTAGGGTGAGGGTCAGGGTTAGGGTAAGGCTTAGGCTTAGGCTTAGGGTTAGGATGAGTGTGAGGTTGAGGGTGAGGGTTAGGTTTAGGGTTATGATTAGGTTTATGGTTAGGGTGAGGGTTAGGACGAGGTTTAGTGTTAGGTTGAGGGTTAGGTTGAGGATGATGGTAAAGGTAAAGGTGAGGTTTGGGCAGAGTGTGAGGGTTTCGTTAAGGGAGAGGTATAGGGTTAGGTTTAGGGTTAGAATAAGGGTTAGGGTTAGGGTAAGGGTTAAATTGAGGATTAGGTTTAGGGTTAGTGTGAGGTTTAGGGTGACGATGAGGGTTAGGGTTAGGGTGAGGGTGAGGGTTAGAATTAGGGTTTGGGAGAGGGCTATGCTGAGGGTGAGGGTGAGGGTTAGGGTTTTGGTTAGGCTGAGGTTTAGGGTTTGGATTAGGGTTAGAGTTAGGTTTACGGTTAATTGTGAGGCTTAGGGTTAGAGTTAGAGTTAGGGTTATGGTTGGGGTTAGAGATAGGGTGAGGTTTAGGATTAGGATGAGGGTTAGGGTTAGTGTGAGGGTGAGTGTCAGTGTTAGGGTTAGTGTTAGGGTGAGGATAAGCGTTATGGTGAGGCTTAGGGTTAGGTTTAGGATTTTGGTTAGGGTGAGGGTTAGGGTTAGGGTTAGGGTTAGGGTGAGGTTGAGGTTTAGGGTTAGATATAGGGTTAGAGGGAGGGTTAGGGTGAGGGTTAGTGTTAGTGTTAGTGTGAGGGTGAGGTTTAGGTTGAGGTTTAGGGTTAGGTTTAGGGTTAGGGTTAATGTGACGGATAGTGTTAGGGTGAGGGTAAGTGTTAGTGTGAGGGTTAGGGTTAGGGTGAGTGTTATGGTTAGGATGAGGGTTAGTATTAGGGTTAGTGTTATTGTTAGGGTTAGGTTTAGGGTAATGGTTACAGTGAGGGTGACGGTTAGGGTTAGGTATAGGGTGAGGTTTAGGGTTAGGGTTAGGCTAAGGGTAAGGGTTTGGATGAGGGTTAGTGTTACGGTGAGGGTGAGGGTTAGGGTTCTGGTGAGGGTTAGGTTTAGGATTAGGGTTAGGGTGAGGGTGAGTTTTAGGATTAGGGTTAGGGTAAGGTTTAGGTTTAGGTTTAGGGTTAGGATTAGTGTTATTGTTAAGGTTGTGGTTAGATTCATGCTGAGGGTAAGGTTGAGGGTGAGGGATAGGGTGAGGTTTAGGGTATGGATTAGGGTTAGGGTTAGGATTAGGGTTAGGGTGACGGTGAGGTTTAAGGTTAGATTTAGAGTTAGGGGGAGGGTTAGTTCGTGGGTTAGTGTTAGTGTTAGTGTTAGGGTTAAAGTTAGGGTGAGGGTTAGATTGAGGTTAAGATTTAGGGTTAGGATGAGGGTTAGGGTGAGGGTGACTGTGAGGGTTAGAGTTAGGGTTAGGTTGAGGCTGATTTTGAGGTTTAGGGTTAGAGTTCTTGTTAGAGTTAGTGTTATGATGAGGGTTAGGGTGAGTGTGAGGGTTAGGCTTAGGGTTAGGATTGAGATTAGGATAAGGGTTAGGGTTATTGTGAGGGTTAGGGTTAGGCTTAGGGTTAGGGTGAGGGTGAGGGTGAGGGTTAGGGTGAGGGTTAGGGTTAGGGTTAGGGTGAGAGTTAGGGTTCGGGTGAAGTTTAGAGCTTGGATGCAGGTTAGGGTTAGGGTTATGGTGAGTGTGAGGGCTAGGGTTAGATTGAAGGTTAGGGTTAGGTTTAGGGTTAGGGTGTGGGTTTGTGTTAGGTTTAGTGTGAGGGTTAGCGTTAGGGTGAGGGTTTGGATGAGGGTTAAGTTTATGGTGAGGGTGAGGGTTAGGGTTATGTTTAGGATTAGTTTTAGGGTGAGGGTGTGTGTTAGGATTAGGGTAATGGTTAGGGTTAGGGTTAGGTTTAGGATTAGGATTAGTGTTATTGTTAGGGTTAGAGTTGGAGTTCAAGTGAGGGTGAGGGTGAGGGTTAGGGTGAGTTTTGGTTAGGGGTAGGATTAGGGTTAGGGTGAGGGTGAGGTTTATGGTTAGATTTAGGGTTAGGGGGAGGGTTAGTTCGTGGGTTAGGTTTAGTGTTAGGGTTAAGGTTAGGGTGATGGTTAGGTTGAGGTTAAGGTTTAGGTTTAGGGTTAGGTTTATGATTAGGGTTAGGGTGAGGATGAGTGTGTGTGTTAGGCTTAGGGTTAGGCCTCGGCTTAGGTTTAGGCTGAGGGTGAGTGTGGGAGTGAGGATTAGGGTTAGGGTGATGGTTAGGTGTAAGGTTAGTGTGACGGTAAAGATGAGGGTTAGGGTTAGGATTAGGGTTAGGGTGAGGGCTAGGGAGAGGGTGAGGGTTAGGGTAAGGGTTAGGCTTAGGCTTAGGGTTAGGCTGAGTTTGAGGTTGAGGGTGAGGATTAGGGTTAGGGTGATGTTTAAGTTTATGGTTAGGGTGAGGGTTAGGATAAGGTTTAGGGTTAGGGGGAGGTTTAGGGTCAGGATGATCGTAAGGGTAAAGGTGAGGTTTAGGCTGAGGGTGAGGGTTAAGATAAGGTTGTGGGTTAGGGTTAAGTTTAGGGTTAGGGGAAGGGTTAGGGTTAGGGTTAGGGTGAGGGCTAGATTGAGGTTTAGGGTTAGGGTTAGTGTGAGGTTTAGGGTGAGGATGAGGGTTAGGGTTAGGGTGAGGGTGAGGGTTAGAATTAGGTTTAGGGTGAGGGCTAGGGTGAGGGTGAGGTTTTGGGTTAGGGTGTGGTTTAGGATTAGGTTGAGGGTTAGCGTTAGTGTGAGGGTTAGTGTTAGGGTTAGTTTTAGTGTTAGGGTGAGAGTGTTAGGGTGAGGGATAGGGTTAGGGTTTGGTTTATGGTTAGGGTGAGGGTTATGGTTAGGTTTGTTGTTAGGGTTAGGGTTACTTTTTCAATGAGCGTGACAGATAGTGTTAGGGGGAGGGGGAGGCTTATTATTAGAGTTAGGGTTAGGCTGAGGCTGAGGGTGAGGGTTAGGTTTATGGTTAGTGTTAGGTTTAGGGTTAGTGTGAGGGTTAGGGTTAGGCTTAGGCTTCGGCTTAGGCTTAGCCTTAGGCTGAGCATGAGGGTGAGGGTTAGGGTTAGGGTGAGGGTTAGAATAAGTTTTAGGGTTAGGATTAGTTTTAGGGTGAGGGCTAGGCTGAGGGTTAATGTGAGTGTTAGGTTTAGGGATAGGGTTAGGTTTAGGATTAGAGTTAGGGTGAGGGTGAGTGTGATGGTTAGGGTTAGGGTTAGTCTTAGGGTTAGGGTGAGGGTAAGGGTTAGGGTTTGTGTTAGGGTGAGGGTGAGGCTGAGGATTAGGGTTTGGTTCAGATTTTGGGTTAGGGTTAGGGTTAGGTTTAAGGTGATGGTTAGGGTTAGGGTTAGCCTTAGGATTAGTGTTAGGCTGAGGGTGAGGGTGTGGTTTAGGGTTAGGTTTGGGTTAAGGTGAGGGTGAGGCTGTGGATTAGGTTTACGTTTAGGGTTAGGGTTAGGGTTATGTTTAGGCTTAGGGTTTGGGTTAGCGTGAGGTTTAGGTTTAGATATAGGGTTAGGCGGAGGGTTAGGGCAAGGGTTAGGAATAGGGTTATTGTTAGGGTTAGGGTGAGGGTGAGGGTTAGGTTGAGGTTTAGTTTTGGGGTTAGGGTTAGGGTTAGGGTTAGTGTGAGGGTTAGTGTTAGCGTTAGGGTTAGTGTTAGGGTGAGGGTAAGTGTTAGGGTGAGGGTTTTGTTTAGGGTGAGGGTTATGGTTAGGGTGAGGGTTAGGATTAGCTTTAGGGTTATTGTTAGGGTTAGGTTTAGGGTTACAGTTACAATGAGGGTGAGTGTGAGGGTTAGCGTTAAGTTTAGGGTGATGTTTAGTGTTTGGGTTAGGGTTAGAGTGAGGGTTAGAGTGAGGGTGAGGTTTAGGGATAGAGTTAGGGTTAGGGTGAGGGTTAGATTGAGGTTTAATGTTAGGGTTAGTGTTATTGTTACGGTTAGGGTGACAGTTGGGGGGGTTATTGTTAGCGTTAGCGTTAGGGTTACGGTGTGGGTGACGTTTAGTGTTAGAATTAAGGTTAGGGTGAGGCTGAGTGTGAGGGTTAGCTTTACGGTTAGTGTTAGGGTTAGGGTGAGGGTGAGGGTTAGGGCTAGGGTTAAGATTAGGATTAGGTTTAGGTTTAGGGTTAGAGTGAGTGTGATGGTTAGGGTTAGGGTTTGGGTTAGCCTTATGTTTAGGCTGAGGGTGAGGGTGAGGGTTAGGTTTAGGGTGAGGGTTAGAGTTAGGGTTAGGGTAAGGTTTAGTGTTAGGTTTAGGGTTAGGATGATGGTGAGGTTTAGGGGTAGAGTTAGGATTAGGGTGAGGTTGAGTGTGAGTGTTAGGGTTAGGGTTAATGTTAGGCTTAGGTTTAGGCTGAGGGTGAGGGTGAGTTTTAGGGTTAAGTTTAAGATGAGGTTTAGGTTTAGGGTTAAGTTTAGAATTTGTGTTATGGTGAGATTAATTGTAGGGTTAGAGTTAGGGTCAGTGTTATGGTTAGGGTTAGGGTGAGTGTTAGGGTTAGGCTTAGGCTTAGGCATAGTCCGAACATGAGGGTGAAGGTTAGGGTTAGGGTTAGGGTGATGGTTCGGTTTAGGGTTAGTGTTATTGATAGTGTTAGGGTTAGAGTTTCGGTGAGGGTGAGGGTGAGGGTGCGGGTGAGGTTTAGGGTTAGGGTTAGGGTGGGGTTTACGGGTAGTGTTAAGGTTACGGTTAGGGTGAGGGTTATGGTTAGGATTATGGTTAGGGTGAGGGCTAGGGTGAGGGTGAGGGTTAGGGTTAGGTTTAGGCTTAGGCTTAGGGTTAGTCTGAGGGTGAGGTTGAGGGTGAGGGATAGGGTTAGGGTAATGGTTAGGGTTACGGTTAGGGTGAGGGTAAGGATGAGGGTTAGTGTTAGGGTGAGGTTTAGAGTGAGGGTGATGGTAAGCTTAAAGGTGAGGATTAGGCTGAGACTAGGGTTAAGATAAGGGTGAGGATAAGTGTTAGGGTGAGGGTTAGGGTTAGGGTGAGTTTTATGGTTAGGGTGAGGGTTAGAGTTAGGGTTACGGTTTTTGTTAGGGTTAGGATTAGGGTTACCCTTACAGTGAGGGTGAGTGTAAGGGTTAGGTTTAGGGTGAGGTTATGGTTAGGTTTATGGTTAGAATTCGGGTTGGGTTTAAAGTTAGGGTTAGGGTGAAGGCTAGGGTGAGGATGAGGGTTAGGGTTAGGGTTAGATTTAGGGCTAGAATTAGCTTTAGGGTAAGGGTGAGTGTGTGGGTTAGGGTTAGGGTTAGGGTTAGGCTTAGGGTTAGACTAAGGGTGAGGTTAGGGGTGACTGTTAGGGCTAGGGTGAGGGTTAGGTTTAGGGTTAGGGTGAGGGGTAGGATGAGGATTAAGGTTAGGATTAGGGTTAGGGTGAAGACTAGGGTGAGGGTGAGGTTGAGGGTCAGGGTTAGGGTTACCATGAGTGTCAGGTTTAGGGTTAGAGTTAGGGTTAGGGTGAGGGATAGGGTGAGGTTTAGGGTTAGGATTAGTGTTAGGGTTAGGGTGAGGGTGAGGGCTAGTTTTAGGATGAGGGTTAGGTTTAGGTTAAGGGTTAGGGTTAGGGTTACGGTGGGGTCGGGGTTAGGGTTAGTTTGAGGGTTAGAATTAGGTTTAGGGTTAGGTTGAGGGTTAGGGATAGGATTAGGGTGAGGCTTTGGATGGGGTTTAAGGTTACAATTAGTTTTAGGGTGAGTCCTAGGGTGAGGGTGAGGGTTATTGTTAGGGTTAGGGTGAGGTTTAGGGTTAGGTTTAGGGTTAGGTTTACAGTGATGGTGAGGGTTAGGGTTAGGGTTAGAGTTACAGTGAGGGTGAGGGTAAGGATCAGGGTTAGTGTGAGGTTTAGCGTTAGGGTTATGGTTAGGGTGAGGGTGAGGTTTAGGGTTAGAGTTAGGGTTAGGGTTAGGGTTAGGGTTATCGTGAGTGTTAGATTGAGGTTTAATGTTAGGGTTTGGGTTATGTTTAGGATTGGGTTTATGTTGAGGGTGAGTGTGAGGGTTAGGGTGAGGTTGAGGGTTATGGTTAGGGTTACAGTGAGGGTTAGGGTTAGGGTAAGGGTGAGAGTTAGGGTTAGGGTCAGGGTGAAGGTGAGGGTTAGTATTAGGGTTAGGTTTAGAGTTACAGTGAGGGTGAGGGTGAGGGTGAGGGTAAGGATCAGGGTTAGGGTGAGGTTTAGGGTTAGGGTTATGGTTAGGGTGAGGGTGAGGTTTAGGGTTAGAGTTAGGGTTAGGGGAGGGTAAGGGTGAGGGTTAGGGTTAGGGTTAGTGTTAGGCTGAGAGTTAGATTGAGGTTTAATATTAGGGTTAGGGTTACGTTTAGGATTAGGTTTACGGTGAGGGTGAGTGTGAGGGTTAGGGTTAGGGTTCAGCTTAGGCTTAGGGTTAGGCTGAGGATATGGTTGGGGATGAGGATTAGGTTTAGAAAGATGGTTAGGTTTATGGTGAGGTTAAGGGTTAGGATGAGGGTTAGGGTGAGGGCTTGGGTGAGGGTGAGTGTTAGGTTTAGGTTTAGGCTTAGGCTTAGGTTTAGGCTGAGGCTGAGGGTGAGGGTGAGGGTAGGGTTAGGGTGATGGTTGGGATTCCCGTTAGGGTGAGGGTTAGGATGAGGATTAGGGTTAGGGTGAGGGTTAGTGTGAGGGTGACGGTAAGGTTAAAAGTTATCGTTAGGCTGAGGGTGAGGGTTATGGTAAGTGTGTGGGTTAGGGTTAGGGTGAGGTTGAGGGTTAGGGTTAGCACGATGGTTAGGGTTAGTGTGAGGGTTAGTGTTAAGGTGAGTGTTAGTGTTAGGTTGAGGGTAAGTGTTAGGGTGAGGGTTAGTGTTAGGGTGAAAGTTATTCTTAGGATGAGGATTAGGGTTAGGGTTAGGGTTATTGTTAGGTTAGGGTTAGGGTTACGGTTAAGTTGAGGGTGAGGGTGAGTTTGAGGTTTAGGGTTAGGATGAGGTTCAGGTTTAGGGTTAGGGTTAGAGTTAGGGTTAGGGTGATGGTTAGGGTTTGAGTTAGGTTTAGTGTTATTGTTGGGGTTAGGGTGATGTTTAGGATTAGTGTTAGGATTAGGCTTAGGCTTAGGCTTAGGCTGAGCATGAGGGTGAGGGTTAGGGTTAGGGTTAGGGTGGGGTTTAGGGTTAGGGTTAGGGTGAGGGTGAGGTTGAATGTTAGATATAGGGTTAGGGGGAGGGTTAGGGGGAGGGTTAGGGTTAGTGTTAGAGTGAGGGTAAGTGTTAGGGTGAGGGTTAGGAATAGGGTTAAGGTTATTTTTAGGGTTAGGTTTAGGGTTACGGTTACCTTGAGGGTGAGGATGAGGGTTAGGGTTAGGGTTAGGGTGAGGTTTAGGGTTTGGGTTAGTGTTAGAGTTAGGTTTAGGGTGAGGGTGTGGTTTAGGTTAGAGTTAGGGTTAGGGTAATGGTTAGGGTGAGGGTTAGGGTTAGTGTTCCTTTTTAGGTTAGGGTTAGTGTGAGAGTTAAGGGGAGGGTTAGAGTTAGGGTTACGATTAGGAATAGAGTTACGGTGAGGATGAGGGTTATGTTTAAGGTGAGTATTTGGATTAGGGTTAGAGTGAGGGTTAGGGTGAGGGTTAGGCTTAGGCTTAGGCTTTGGTTATGGGCTATGGTGAGGGTGAGGGTTAGGGTTAGGGTTAGGGTGAGGGTTAGGTTGAGGGTTTGTCTTAGTGTTAGGGTGGGGATTGGGGTTAGGTTTAAGTTTAATATTAGGTAGAGGGTGAGGTGACTGTGAGGTTAGGGTTACGGTGAGGGTGAGGTTTAGGGTTAGAGTTAGCGTTAGGGTGAGGGTTAGTGTGAGGGTTAGTGTTAGGGTAAGTATTACAGTTAGGGTTAGGGTGAGGGTGAGTGTGAGGGTCAGTGTTAGTCTTAGGCTTAGGCTTAAGCTTAGGCCGAGCATGAGGGTGAGGGTCAGGTTTAGGGTTAGCATTCGGGTTACGGTGACGGTTAGAGTGAATGTGACGGTTAAGTTAGCGTTAGGGTGAGGTTTAGGGTTAGGGTTAGGGTTATGGTGTGGGTGAGAGTTAGGGTTAGGGTTAGGGTTAGGGTGAGGGTGAGGGTTAGGATTAGTGAAAGGGTTAGAGTTACAGTGAGGGTGAAGATGAGGGTGAAGGTTAGGATCAGGGTTAGGGTGAGGTTAAGGGATAGGGTTATGGTTAGGGTGAGGGTGTTGTTTAGGGTTAGATTTATGGTTAGGGGGTGGGTTAGGGTGAGGGTTAGGTTTAGGGTTAGTGTTAGGGTTAGGGTTAGGGTGAGGGTCAGGTTGAGTTATAATGCTAGGATTAGTGTTAGGTTTAGGATTAGGTTTACGGTGAGGGTGAGTGTGAGGGTTAGGGTTAGGGTTCGGCTTAGGCTTAGGGTTAGGCTGAGGGTATGGGTGGATGGGTGGGGATGAGGATTAGGTTTAGAAAGATGGTTAGGGTTATGGTTAGATTAAGGGTTCGGATGAGGGTTAGGGTTAGGATTAGGGTTAGGGTGAGTGTGAGTGTTTGTGTTAGGGTTAGGCTTAGGCTTAGGGTTAGGTTGAGGCTGAGGTTGAGGGTGAGGGTTAGGATTAGGGTGATGGTTGGGGTTACCGTTAGGGTGAGGGTTAGGATGAGGATTAGGGTTAGGCTGAGGGTTAGGTTGAGGCTGAAGGTAAGGGTAAAGGATGAGGGTTAGGCTGAGGGTGAGAGTTAGGGTAAGGGTGAGGGTTAGGGTTAGGGTGAGAGTGAGGGTTAGATTGAGGATTAGTGTTAGGGTTAGTGTGAGGTTTAGGGTGAGGATAAGGGTTAGCGTTAGGTTGAGGGCTAGTTTGAGCGTGAGGGTTAGGGTTAGTGTGAGAGTTAGTGTTAGGGTCAGGGTTTGTGTTAAGATGAGGGTAAGTGTTAGGGTGAGGGTTAGGTTTAGGGTGAAATTTATGGTTAGGATGAGGGTTAGGGTTAGGGTTAGGGTTATTGTTAGGTTTAGGGTGACGGTTACGGTTACGGTGAGGATGTGGTTGAGGTTGAGGGTTAGGGTTAGATAGAGGCTTAGGGTTAGAGGTTAGGGTTAGAGTTAGGTTTAGGGTGACGGTGAGGTTTAGAGTTAGTGTTTGTGTTAGTGTTGGGGTTATGGTGAGGGTTAGGGTTAGTCTTAAGATTAGGCTTAGGTTTAGGCTGAGCATGAGGGTGAGGGTTAGGGTCAGGGTTAGGGTGGGGTTTAGGGTTAGGTTTAGGGTGAGGGTGAGGTTGAGTTTGAGGGTTAGGTATAGGTTGAAGGGGAGGGTTAGGGTGAGGGTTATGTTTAGGGTTATTGTTAGGGTTAGGGTTAGTTTTAGGTCTTCGATTAGTGTGAGGGTTAGTGTTAGGTTTAGGGTTACAGTTAGGGTGAGGGTAAGTGATAGGGTGATGGTTTGGGTTAGGGTGAGGGTTATGGTTAGGGTGAGGGTTTGGAATAGGGTTAGGGTTACTGTTAGGGTTAGGGTTAGGGTTAGGGTTAAGGTGAGGGTGAGGATGAGGGTTAAGGTTAGGGTAAGGGTGAGGGTTAGGGTTAGTGTAAGTGTGAGGATTAGGATGAGGGTGAGGTTTAGGGTTAGGTTTAGGTTTAGGGTGAGGGTAAGTGTGTGTTAGGGATAGGTTTAGGGTTAGGCTTAGGGTTAGGCTGAGGGTGGGGGTGAGGTTGAGGGTTAGGGTTAGGGTGATGGTTAGGGTTATCATAGGGGAGGTTTAGGGTTAGTGTTAGGGTTAGAGTTAGGGTTAGGGTGAGGTTGAGGTTTAGGAGTAGGTTTAGGGTTAGGGTGAGGTTTAGGGTTAGGATTAGGGTTAGGGTGAGGGCTAGGGTGAGGGTTACGGTGAGGGTTAGGTTTAGGGGTACTGTTAAGTTTACGGGTAGGGTTAGGGTTAGGGTGAGGGTTAGGGTGAGGGTTCGGGTGAGTGTGATGGTAAGCCTAAAGGTGAGGATTAGGCTGAGGCTGAGGGTTAAGATAAGGGTGAGTGTAAGTGTTAGGGTGAGGGTTAGGGTTAGGGTGAGTGTTATGGTTAGGGTGAGGGTTAGATTTAGGGTTACGGTTATTGTTAGGGTTAGGGTTAGGTTTACCCTTACAATGAGGGTGAGGGATAGGGTTAGGTTTAGGGTGAGGTTTAGGGTTAGGTTTATGGTTAGAGTTTGGGTTAGGGTTAGGATTAGGGTTAGGGTGAAGGCTAGGGTGAGGGTGAGGGTTAGGGTTAGGGTTAGGGTTTGGGTTAGGATTAGGGTTAGGGTGAGGGTGAGTGTGTGGGTTCGGGTTAGGTTTAGGGTTAGGCTTAGGCTTAGGCTAAGGGTGAGGTTTAGGGTTAAGGTGAGGGTTAGGTTTAGGGTTAGATTGAGGGTGAGTGTGTTGGTTAGGGTTAGGTTTAGGATTAGGCTTAGGGTTAGACTAAGTGTGAGGTTAAGGGTGAGGGTTAGGGTTAGGGTGAGGGTTAGGTTTAGGTTTAGGGTGAGGGTTAGGATGAGGGTTAAGGTTAGGATTAGGGTTAGGTTGAAGGCTAGGGTAACGGTGATGTTCAGGGTTAGGGTTACGGTTAAGGTGAGGGTCAGGATTAGGGTTAGAATTATGGTTAGGTTGAGGGATAGGGTGAGGTTTAGGGTTAGGATTAATGTTAGGGTTAGGGTGACGGTGAGGGTTAGGGTTAGGATGTGTGTTAGGTTTAGGGTGAGTGTTAGGGTTAGGGTTACGTTGGTGTCTGGGTTAGTGTTAGGTTGAGGGTTAGAATTAGGTTTAGGGTTAGATTGAGGGTTAGGTTTAGGGTTAGGGTGAGGTTTAGGGTTAGATATAGGGTTAGGGGAGGGTTAAGGTAAGGGTTAGGAATAGGGTTAGTGTTAGGGATTGGGTGAGGGTGAGGGTTAGGTTGAGGTTTATGGTTAGGGTTAGTGTGAGGGTTAGTGTTAGGGTGAGGGTAAGTGTTAGGGTGAGGGTTTGGGTTAGGGTGAGGGTTATGGTTAGGGTGAGGGTTAGCATTAGCTTTAGGGTTATTGTTAGGGTTAGGTTTAGGGTTATGGTTATTGTGAGGGTGAGTGTGAGGGCTAGGGCTAAGGTTAGGATGAGATTTAGTGTTTGGATTAGGGTTAGAGTTGGCGTTAGGTTGAGTCTGAGATCTAGCGTTAGGGTTAGGGTTAGTGTAAGAGTTATGGTTAGGGTTCGGGTTAGGGTGAGGGTAAGTGTTAAGGTGAGGGTTAGTTTTAGGGTGAAGGATATGGTTAGGATGAGGGTTAGGGTTAGGGTTATTGTTATTGTAAGGTTTAGGGCTAGGGTTATGGTTACGGTGAGGGTGAGGGTTAGGATTAGGGTTAAGGTGAGGTTGAGGTTTAGGTTTAGGGTTAGATTTAGGGTTAGGGTGAGGGTTAGGATGAGTGTTAGGGTTAGGGTTAGGGTGAGAGTTAGGTGGAGGTTAAGGATTAGGGATAGGGTTAGGATTAGTGTTAGGGTGAGGGTGAGTGTGTATGCTAGGGTTAATTTTAGGGTTAGGCTTAGGGTTAGGCTGAGGGTGAGGGTGAGGGTTAGGGTTAAGATGAGGGTTAGGTTTAGGTTTAGGTGGAGGGTTAGGATGAGGGTTAGGATTAGGATTAGGGTTAGGTTGAGGGCTATGGTGAGGGTGAGGGTGAGGTTTAGGGTTAGGGTTAGGATGAGGTTTAGGGTTAGGGTTAGGGTGAGGGTAAGATTTAGGTTTAGATTTTGTTTTAGGTTGAGGCTGAGGGTGAGTGTTATGGTTAGGGTTTGTGTTAGGGTTAGGGTTAAGGTGAGGGTTAGGCTGAGGGTGAGGGTTAGGGTTAGGGTTAGGATTAGGATTAGGGTAATATGGTGTGTGTGAGGGTTTTGGTTAGGGTTAGTTTTAGGCTTAGGGTTAGGCTGAGTGTGAGGGTGAGGATGAGGGTTAGGATAAGGGTGAGGGTTAGGGTTAGGGTTACGGTTAGGGTGAGAGTTTGGTTTCAGGGTAAGTTTAGGGTTAGGATGAGAGTTAGGGTAACAGTTACGGTCAGCGTGAGGGTTAGGGTTAGGTGGATGGTTAGGGTTAGTGTGAGGGTTAGGGTGAGGTTAGGATGAGGATTTGGGTTAGGATTAGGGTTAGGGTGAGGGCTAGGGTGAGGATGAGGTTTAGTGTTAGTTTTAGTGTGAGGTTTAGGTTTAGAGTTAGGGTTAGGGTGAGGTTTTGGATGAGGGTTAGGGTAATGATGAGGGTCAGGTTTAGGGTGAGGGTGAAGTTTAGGGCTAGGTTTAGGGTTAGGTTGAGGGTGAGTGTTAGGATTAGGGTTAGGGTTAGGTTTAGGATAAGGTTTAGGGTTACCATTAGTGTTATTGTTAAGTTTATGGTTAGAGTTACGGTGAGGGTGAGGGTCAGGGTCAGGGTGAGGTTTAGAGTTAGGGTGAGGTTTAGGGTTAGGGTTAGGGTGAGGGTGAGGTTTAGGGTTAGATTTAGGGTTGGGGTGGGTTAATTCGTGGGTTAGTGTTAGTGTTAAGGTAAAGGTTAGGTTGAGGTAAAGGTTTAGGGTTAGTATTGGTTAGGGTGAGGGTGAGTGTGAGGTTTAGTGTTAGGGTTAGGCTTAGGCTTAGGCTGAGGCTGAGGGTGAGGGTGGGGCTG
The DNA here is from genome assembly GCF_024711535.1 of Dipodomys merriami. Classification (NCBI taxonomy): domain Eukaryota; kingdom Metazoa; phylum Chordata; class Mammalia; order Rodentia; family Heteromyidae; genus Dipodomys; species Dipodomys merriami. The sequence goes on along the minus strand of NW_027206324.1, from coordinate 5,959,540 downwards.
AGGATTAGGGTTAAGTTGATGGTTAGGGTTTGGGCTAGGGTGAGGGTTAGGGTTTGGGTTAGTGTTAGAGTTAGGTTTAGGGTGAGGTTGAGGTTTATGGTTAGAGTTACGGTTAGGGTGAGTGTTATGTTGAGGGTTAGGGTTATTGTTATTTTTAGGGTTATGTTTAGGGTGAGATTTAGGGGGAGGGTTAGGTTAGGAATAGTGTTAGGATTAGGGTTACAGTGAGGGTGAGTGTGTATGTTTGGTTTAGGTTTAGGTTTAGGCTTAAGTTTAGACTGAGGTTGAGGTTGAGGGTGAGGGTTAGGGTTAGGTGACGGTTAAGGGGAGGGGGAGGTTTAGGGTTAGAAGTTGGGGTTAGGGTGAGGGTGAGCGTGAGGTTTAGGGTTAGTGTTAGAATTAGGGTTAAGGTGAGGGTTAGGGTGAGTGTCCTATTCCGTGTTAGGTTTAGGATTAGGATTAGGCTTAGGGTGAGTGTGAGGATTAGGTTTAGGGTTAGGCTTAGGCTTAAGCTTAGGCTGAGGGTGAAGGTGAGGGTGAGGGTTAGGGTTAGGGTGAGGGTTAGGGTTAGGGTTAGGGTGTGAGTTAGGGTTCAGGTTAAGTTTAGGGTTAGTGTGAGGGTTAGGGTAAGGGTTATGGTGAGGTTTAGAGTTAGGGTTCGGTTGAACCTTAGGGTTAGTTTTAGGGTTAGGGTGATGATGAGGGTTAGGTTTAGGATTAGGTTAGGGTGAGGGTGTGTGCTAAGATCAGGATTAGGGATGTGGTTAGGGTTAGGTTTATGGTTAGGATTAGTGTTATTGTTAGGGTTAGAATTAGAGTTAAGGTGAGGTTGATGTTCAGGGTTAGGTTTAGGTTGAGGTTGAGTTTTAGGTTTAGGGGTAGGATTAGGGTTAGGGTGAGGGTGAGGTTTATGGTTAGATTTAGGGTTAGGGGGAGGGTTAGTTCTTAGATTAAGGTTAGGGTTAGTGTTAGGGTTAAGGTTAGGGTGAGGATTAGGTTGAGGTTAAGGGATAGGGGGAGGGGTAGGTTTAGGATTAGGGTTAGGGTGGGGGTGAGTGTGAGGGTTAGGGTTAGGGTTAGGATTATGCTTAGGGTTAGGCTGAGGGTGAGGGTGAGGGTGAGGGTTAGGGTTAGGTTTAGGGTGAGGTTTAGTGTTAGGTTTAGGATTAGGTTCAGGGTGAGTTTTAGGGTTAGAGTTAGGTTTAGGGTAAGGGTGAGTGTGAGGGTTAGGTTTAGGGTTAATGTTCGGCTTAAGTTTAGGCTGAGGGTGAGGGTGAGTGTTAGGGTTAGGGTAAGGATGAGTTTTAGGGTTAGGGTTAGGGTTAGAATTAGTGTTAGGGTGAGAGTGAAGTTTAGGGATAGAGTTAGGGTTAGTGTTAGGGTTAGGGCTAGGGTGAGGGTTAGGGTTAGGCTTAGGCTTAGTCCGAGCATGAGGGTGAGGGTTAGGGTTAGGTTTATGGTGATGGTTTGTGTTAGGGTTAGTGTTATTGATAGGTTTAGGGTTAGAGTTACCGTGAGCGTGTGGGTGCGGGTCACAGTTAGTGTTAGGGTTAGGGTGGGGTTTACAGGAAGGGTTAGGGTGAGGGTTAGGGTGAGGGTTCGGGTGAGTGTGATGGTAAGCCTAAAGGTGAGGTTTAGGCTGAGGCTGAGGGTTAAGATAAGGGTGAGTGTGTTAGGTTGAGGGTTATGGTTAGGGTGAGTGTTATGGTTAGGGTAAGGGTTAGAGTTAGGGTTACGATTATTGTTAAGGGTTAGGGTGAGGTTTAGGGTTAGAGTTAGGGTTAGGGGGAGGGTTAGGGTGAGCGTTAGAGTTAGGGTTAGTATTAGGGTTAGGGTTAGGGTGAGTGTTAGATTGAGGTTTAATGTTAGGTTTTGGTTTATGTTTAGGATTAGGTTTACTGTGAGGGTGAGTGTGAGGGTTAGGGTGAGGGTGAGGGTTAGATTGAGGATTAGTGTTAGGTTTAGTGTGAGCTTTAGGGTGAGGATGAGGGTTAGGGTTAGGTTGTGGGCTATGTTGAGGGTGAGGGTTAGGATTAGGGTGAGGTTTAGGGTTAGGGTTATGCTTAGGGTTAGTGCTAGGGGGAAGGTTAGTGTTAGGATGAGGGTAAGTGTTAGGGTGAGGGTTAGGTTTAGGGTGAAGGTTATGGTTAGGATGAGGGTTAGGGTTCGGGTTCGCGTTATTTTTAGGGTTAGGGTTAGGGTTACGGTTACGGTGAGGGTGAGCGTGAGGGTTAGTTTTAGGATGAGGTTTAGGTTTAGAGTTAGGGTTAGTGTAAGGGTTAGGGTGAGGGTGAGGTTTAAGGTTGGAGTTAGGTTTAGTGTTATTGTTGGGGTTAGGGTGAGTTTTAGGGTTAGTGTTAGACTTAGGCTTAGGCTTAGGCTTAGGCTGAGCATGAGAGTGAGGGTTAAGGTCAGGGTTAGTGTGCGGTATAGGGTTAGGGTTAGGGTGAGTGTGAGGTTGAGTGTTAGATATAGGGTTAAGGGGAGGGTTATTGTGTTGGTTAGGGTTAGTGTTAGGGTGAGGGTAAGTGTTAGGGAGAGGGTTAGGAATAGGGTTAAGGTTTTTCTTAGGGTTAGGTTTAGGGTTATGGTTACGGTGAGGGTGAGGATGAGGGTTAGGGTTAGGGTTGGGGTGAGGTTTAGGGTTTGGGTTAGTGTTAGAGTTAAGTTTAGGGTGAGGGTGAGGTTTAGGTTAGAGTTAGGGTTAGGGTGAGGGTTAGGTTGAGGGTTAAGGTTAGTGTTTGTGTTAAGGTTAGGGTTAGGGTGAGATTTCAGGGGAGGGTTAGGGTTAGGGTTAGGGTTAGGATTAGAGTAAGGGTGAGGGTGAGGTTTATGTTTAAGGTGAGTGTTGGGGTTAGCGTTAGAGTGAGGGTTAGCGTGTAGTTTAGGCTTAGGCTTAGGGTTTGGTTATGGGCTATGGTGAGGGTGAGGGTTAGGGTTAGGGTGAGGGTTAGGGTGAGGGTTAGTCTTAGTGTTAGCATTAGGGTTGGGTTTAGGGTTAGGTTTAATATTAGGCAGAGGGTGAAGGGGAGGGTGAGGGTTAGGGGTAGATTTAGGGTTAGGGTGAGGTTTAGAGTTAGGAGTAGGGTTAGGGTGAGGGCTAGAGTGAGGGTGAGGTTTAGGGTTAGGGTTGGGGTGAGGTTTAGGGTTAGGGTTAGGGTTAGAGTTAAGGTTAGGGTGAGGCTGATTGTGAGGTTTAGGGTTAGGGTTAGTGTTAGATTTAGGGATAGGTTGAGGGCTAGGGTGAGGGTGAGGGTTACACTTACCCTTATGATTATTATTAGGGTAAAGGTTAGGGTGAGTGTGAAGGATAGGATTAGGGTTAGGGTTAGGGTTAGTTTGAGAGTGAGGTTGAGGTTGAGGGTTAGGGTTAGTGTGAGGTTTAGGGTTAGGGTTAGGGTGAGAGTTAGGGTTCTGGTTAAGTTTATGATTAGGGTGAGGGTTAGGGTTAGGGTTACGGTGAGCATGAGGGTTAGGGTTAGGTTGAGGGTGAGGATTAGTGTTAGGGTTAGGGGCTGGGTTAGTGTTAGTTTTAGGGTGAGGGTTAAGAGGAGAATTAGGGTTACCATTATGGTTAGGGTGAGGGCTAGGGTGAGGTTGAGGGTTAGGGTTTGTGTTAGGGTCAGCTTTAGGGTTAGGGTTAGGTTTAGTGTGAGGGTTTGGTTGAGGGTTAAGGTTAAGTTGAGGGTGAGGTTTCGGGTTAGGGTTAGGGTTAGGGTTAGGGTTATTGTTAGGGTTAGGGTTCAGGTTATGGTTATGGTTAAGGTGCGGGTGAAGGGTAGGATTAGGGTAAGGATTAGGATGAGGTTTAGGTTTAGAATTAGGGTTAGGGTGAGAATAAGGTTTAGGGTTAGATTTTGGGTTAGTGTTAGGGTTAGCGTTAGGGTGATGGTTAGGGTTAGGGTTCGGCTTAGGCTTAGGCCGAGCATGAGGGTGAGGGTTAGGGTTAGGGTGAGGGTTACAATGATGTTTAGGGTTAGGGTGAGGGCTAGGGTGAGGGTTAGGGTGGGCGTTAGGGTTAGGGATAAGGTTAGGTTTAGGATTAGGGTTAGGGTGAGGGTTAGGTTTAGGGTTTTGGTTAGGGTGAGGGTGAGGCTGAGGATTATGGTTAGATTTAGGGTTAGGGTTAGGTTTAGGGTTAGGTTTAGGGTTATGGTTAGGGTTAAGGTGAGGTTTAGGGTTAGGGTTAGGGTTAGGATTAGGCTTAATGTTAGGCTGAGGTTGACAGTGGGGGTGAGGATTCGGGTTAGGTATAGGGTTAGGGTTATTGTTAGTGTTATGGTTAGGGTTAAGTTTGCTGTGAGGATGTGGCTGATGGTGAGGTTTATGGTTAGGTTTAAGGTTAAGGTTAGGGTTAGGGTGAGGCTTAGCGTTAGGCTCAGGGTGATGGTGGGGGTGAGGATTAGGGTTAGGGTTAGTGTTAGGGTTATTGTTAGTGTTATGGTTAGGGTTAAGTTTGCGGTGAGGTTGACGCTGAGGGTGACGATTATGGTTAGGGTTAGGGTTTGGGTTAGAGTTAGGGTTATTGTTAGGTATAGAGTTAGAGTTACAGTGAGGTTGAGGGTGAGTGTGAAGGATAGGGTTACAGTGAGTTTTAGAGTGATGTTTAGGGTTAGGGTTAGGGTTAGGGTGAGGGTGAGGTTAAGGGTTAGACTTAGGGTTAGGGGGAGGGTTAGGGGGAGGTTTAGGGCTAGGGTTAGTGTTAGGGTTAGTGTGAGGTTTAGGTTTAGGGTTAGGGTTACGGTGAGGGTGAAGTTTTTAGTGTTAGGCTTAGGGTTAGAGATAGGGTTAGGGTGAGGTTGAGATTTAGGGGTAGAGTTAGGATTTGGGTGAGGGTTAGGTTGAGGGTTAGGGTTAGGGTGAGGGTTAAGCTGGGGGTGATGGTAAGGGTAAAGTTGAGGGTTAGGCCTAGGGTGAGGGTTACAGTAGGGTGAGGGTTAGGTTATGGGTGGGGGTTAGGGTTAGGGTGAGGGTCAGGGTGAGGTTTAGATTGAGGATTAGTGTTAGTGTTAGTGTGAGGTTTAGGGTGAGGATGACCGTTAGGGTTAGGGTGAGGGCTAGGGTGAGGGTGAGGATTAGGTTTAGTGTTAGGGTGAGGTTAGGGTTAGTTTGAGGGTTATGGTTAGGGTCAGGGTTAGGGTTATGGTTAGTTTTAGTGTTAGTGTTAGGGTTAGGGTTAGGTTAAGGTTAGGGTTACGGTTATTGTTAGGCTTAAGGTTAGGATGAGGTTTAGGTTTAGGTTTAGGTTTAGAGTTAGGGTTAGTGTGAGGTTGAGGTTTAGGGTTAGAGTTAGGGTTAGTCTTAGGGTTAAGGTTAGGGTGAGAGTTAGGTTTAGGGTTAGGCTTAGGCTTTGGCTTTGGTTTAGTTAGGCCCAGCATGTGGATAATGGATAGGGTTAGGGTTAGGGTGAGGGTTAAGGTTAGGGTTAGAGTGAGGATTAGGATGAGGTTTAGGATTAGGATCAGGGTTAGGCTGAGGGTTAGGGTGAGGGTTAGGATTAGGGTTAGGATTAGTGTTAGGTTTAGGATTAGGTTTAGGGTGAGAGTGAATATGAGGGTTATAATTAGGGTTAGGGTTAAGCTTAGGGTTAGCGTGAAGGTTAGGGTTAGGGTTTGGTTAGGGTGACGGTGGGCTGAGGATTAGGGTTAGGTTTAGGTTTAGGGTTAGTGTTAGTGTTAGTGTTAGGCTTAGGGTTACAGTGAGGGTTAGGCTTAGGGTTAAGGTTATTGTTAGAGTTAGTGTTAGGGTTACAGTTACAGTGAGGGTGCGGGTGAGGTTTAGCGTTAGGATTATGGTGAGATTTAGTGTTAGGGTTAGGGTTAGAGTTAGGGTTAAGGTGAGGGTGAAGTTTAGGGGTAGAGTCATGGTTAGGGTGAGGGTTAGGGTGAGGGTTAGTGTTAGGGTGAGGGTTAGCATGGGGGTGACGGTACGGGTAAACGTGAGGGTTAGGCTGAGGGTGGGGGTTATCATAAGGGTGAGGGTTAGTGTTAGGGTGAGAGTTAGGGTTAGAGGAAGGGTGAGGATGAGGGTTAGATTGAGGATTAGTGTTAATGTTAGTGTGAGGTTTAGGGTGAGGATGATTGTTAGGGTTAGGGTGAGGGCTAGGGTGGGGGTGAGGTTTAGGTTTAGGTTTAGGGTAAGGTTTACGGTTTGGGTGATGGTTAGGGTTAGTGTCAGTGTTAATCTTAGGGTTAGGGTGAGGGTTAGGATGAGGTTTATGGTTAGGATTAGGGTTAGAATGAGGGCTAGGATGAGGCTTAGGGTGAGGGTTAGGGTAAGGTATAGGGTTATGTGTAGGATTAGGGTTAAGGTGAAGGTGAGTGTGAGGGTTAGGGTTAGGGTGAGGGTGAGCGTTAGGGTTAGGGTTGCAGTGAGGGTTCGGCTTAGGGGTAGGGTTAAGCTTAGGGTTAAGCTGAGGGTGAGGGTGGGGGTGAGGATTAGGTTTCGGTTAGGGTTAGGTTTAGGGTTATTGTTAGTGTTATGGTTAGGGTTAATTTGCGGTGAGAGTGAGGCTGAGGGTGAATGTTATGGTTGGGTTAGGTTTAGTGTTAGGTTTAGTGGTAATGTTAGGTTTAGGGTTAGAGTTAAGGTGAGGTTGAGGTGAGGGTGAGGGTTAGGGTAAGGGTGAGGTTTAGGGTGAGGTTTAGGGTGAGTGTTAGGGTTAGGGTTAGGGTGAGTGTAAGGGTTAGGTTGAAGGTTAGGCTTAGGTTTAGGGTTAGGATGAGGGTGAGGGTGGGGGTGAGGATTAGGGTAAGGGTGATGGTTCGGGTTAGTGTTAGTGTTATTGTTATGGTTAGGGTTAGAGTTCCTGTGAGGGTGAGGGTGTGGGTGAGGGTTAGGGTTAGGGTTTGGGTGGGGTTTAGTGTTAGGGTTAGGGTTAGTGTTAGTTTGAGGGTGAGGTTTAAGTTTAGATATATGGTTCAGGAGAGGGTTAGGTATAGGGTTAGTGTTAGGGTTAGTGTTAGGATTAGGTTGAGGGTGAGGGTTAGATTGAGGTTTAGAGTTAGGTTTAGGGTTAGTGTGATGGTTAGTGTTAGGGTTAGGATTAGTATTAGGGTCAGGGTAAGTGTTAGGGTGAGGGTTTGGGTTAGTGTGAAGTTTATGTTTAGGTTTAGGGTGAGGTTTAGGTTTTGGGTTAGAGTTAGGTTTAGGGTGAGTGGTAGGTTGAGGGTTAGGGTTAGGGTTAATGTTAGGGTTAGGGTTATGGTGAGAGTCAGGGGGAGGTTTAGGGTTAGGGTTAGGGTTCGATTAGGGTTAGGGTGAGAGTGAGTGTGTGTGTTACGGTTAGGTTTAGGGTTAGGCTTACTTTTAAGCTCAGGGTGAGGTTGAGGATGAGGATTAGGGTTAGGGTGAGGGTTAGGCTTCGGGTTAAGTTTAGGGTTAGGGTAAAGGTTATGGTGAGGGTGAGGGTTAGGGTTAGGTTGAAGGTTATGGTTAGCGTGAGGGTGAGGGTGAGGGTTAGCGTTAGGGTTAACGTGAGAGTTAGGATGAGGGTTAGTTTTAGGATTAGGGTTTGAGTGAGGGCTATTGTGTGTGTGAGGTTTAGGGTAAGGGTTAGGGTGAGGTTTAGGGTTACGGTAAGGGTTAGGGTTAGGGTGAGGGTGAGGTTTAGGGTTAGAGTTAGTGTTAGGGTGAGGCTGAGGGTGAGGATTAGAGTTAGGTTAGTTTTAGATTTAGGGTTAGGATTAAGGTTAGGGTTAGGCTTAGGGTAAGGCTTAGGGTTAGGATTAGGATAAGGGTAAGGTTTCAGGTAAGTCTGAGGGTTTGGGTTAGGTTTAGGGTTAGGCTTTGGGTTAGGCTGAGGGTGAGGGTGAGGGTGAGAGTTAGGGTTAGGGTGAGGTTCAGGGTTAGGGTTAGAGTGAGTGTTAGGGTTAGGTTGAGGGTTAGGCGTAGGGTTGTGGTGAGGGTTAGGGTTAGGGTTAGGGTGATGGTTAAGATGAGGATTAGCGTTAGGATTAGAGTTAAGGTGAGGGCTAGGTTGAGGGTGAGGGTTAGGTTTAGGGTTAGGGTGAGGTTTAGAGTTAGGTTTAGGGATACCGTGAGGGTTAGGATGAGGGTTAGGTTTACGGTGACATGAGGGTTAGGGTTAGGGTGGGGCTTAGGCTTAGGGTTAGGCTGAGGGTGAGGGTGGGGTGAGGATTAGGGTTAGTGTGTTGGTTAGGATTAGGGTTAGGATGAGGGCTAGTGTGATGATGAGGGTTAGGGTAAGGCTTAGGATTAGGCTTAGGTTTAGGCTGAGTGTGCGATTGAGGGTGAGGCTTAGGGTTAGGGTGATGTTTAGGTTTAAGTTTAGGGTGAGGGTTAGGATGAGTTTTAGTGTTAGGGTGAGCATAAGGGTGAGGATGATTGTAAGGGTAAATGTGAAGTTTAAGCTGAGGGTTAGGGTTAAGATAAGGCTGAGGGTTAGGGTTAGGTTTAGAGTTAGGGTAAGGTTTAGGGTTAGGGTTAGGGTGAGGGTTAGATTGAGTATTAGGGTTAGGGTTAGTGTGAGGTTTAGGGTGAGCATGAGGGTCTGGTTTAGGTTGAGGGTGAGGGTTAGAATTAGGTTTAGGGTGAGGGCTAGGGTGCGGGTGAGGGTTAGGGTTAGGGTGAGGTTTAGGAGTAGGGTGAATGTTAGGGTTAGTTTGAGGCTTAGTGTTAGGGTTAGGGTTAGTGTTAGTGTGAGTGTAAGTTCTAGGGTGAGGATTACCGTTAGGGTGAGGGTTATGGTTAGGGTGAGGGTTAGGGTTAGGGTTAATGTAATTGTTAGAGTTATGGTTAGGTTTAAGGTTACGGTGAGAGTGAGGGTGATGGTTAGGTTTAGGGTTAGGGTGAGGTTTAGTGTTAGGGTTAGGGTTAGAGTTAGGGGTAGGTGAGGGTGAGGTTTAGGGGTAGATTTAGGGTTAGGGTGAGGGATAAGGTGAGGGTGAAGTTTATGGTTAGTGTAGGGTTAGGGTTAGTGTTAGGGTGAAGGTAAGAGTTAGGGTGAGGGTTAGGGTGAGGTTTAGGGTGAGGGTTAGGCTTATGGATAGTGTTAGGTTTAGGATTAGGGTTAGGGTGAGGGTGAGTGTGAGGTTTAGTGTTAGGGTTAAGCTTAGGGATAGGGATAGGGTTTCATTGAGGGTGAGGGTGAGGCTAAGGATTAGGGTTAGGTTGAGGGTTAGGGTTAGGATTATGGTGATGGTTAGAGTTAGGGTTAGGCTTAGGCTGAGGGTGAGGGTGATGGTGGGGGTGCAGAATAGGGTTAGGGTTAGGGTTAGGTTTATTGTTAGTGTTATGGTTAGGGTTAAGTTTGCTGTGAAGTTGAAGCTGAGGGTGAGGTTTATGTTTAGGGTTAGGGTTAGGGTTAGTGATATTGTTAGGGTTAGGGTTAGCGTTCCGATGAGGTTGAGAGGGAGGGGAGGTTTAGGGTTAGGGGGAGGGTTAGGGTGAGATTTAGGGTTAGAGTTAGTGTTAGGGTTAGGGTGAGGGTGAGGGTTAGGTTGAGGTTTAGGGATAGGGTTAGGTTTAGGATTAGGGTTAGGGTGAGGATGAGTATGTGGGTTAGGATGAGGGATAGGCTTAGGCTTAGGGTAAGGATGAGGTTGAGTGTGGGGGTGAAGATTAGGGTTAGGGTGATGGTTCGGGTTAGGCTTAGTGGTATTGTTAGGGTTAGGATTAGAGTTCCGGTGATGGGGAGGGTGCGGGTGAGGGTTAGGTTTAGGTTTAGTGTGGGGTTTACGGTAAGGGTTAGGGTAAGGGTTTGGGTGAGGGTGAGATTTAGGGTGAGATATTGGTTTAGGGGGGGTTAGTGTTAGGGTTAGTGTTAGGGTTAGGGTGAGTGTCAGGATTAGGTTGAGGTTTTGGGTTAGGGTTAGGGTTAGTGTTAGGGTGAGGGTAAGTGTTAGAGTGAGGGTATGGGTTAGGGTGAGGGTTATGGTTCGTGTGCGGGTTAGGATTAGGGTTATGGTTTTTGTTAGGTTTAGGTTTAGGGTTAGGCTTAGGGTTAGGCTGAGGGTGATGTTGAGGGTGAGGGTTACTGTTAGGATGAGGGTTAGAGTTAGGGTTAGGGTGATAGTTAGGGTTAGTGTTAGGGTTAGGGTGAGTGTTAGGTTGAGGGTAAATGTTAGGTTGAGGCTTATGGTAAGGGTGAGGTTAGGGTTAGTGTTAGAGATACTGTTAGATTTAGGTTTAGTGTTAGAGTTAGGGTTAGGGTGAGAGTGAGGTTTAGGGTTAGAGTTAGGCTTAGTGTTAGGGTTAGGGTTAGGGTGAAGGTTAGGGTTAGGACTAGGCTTAGGCTTAGGCTTAGGCTTAGGCCGAACTTGAGGGTGAGGGTTAGGGTCAGGGTGAGGGTTAGGGTTAGGGTTAGGATTAGGGTGAGGTTAAGGATGATGTTTAGGGTTAGGATTAGGGTTAGGGTGAGGGCTAGTGTGAGGCTTAGGGTGAGGCTTAGGGTAAGGTATAGGTTGACATTTAGGATTAGGGTTAGGGTGAGGGTGAGTGTGAGGGTTAGGGTTAGGTTTAGGGTGAGGTTAGGTTTATGGTTAGGGTTATGGTTACAGTGAGGGTTAAGGTTAGGGTTAGGGTTAGGCTTAGGGTTAAGCTGAGGGGGAGGGTGGTGGTGAGGATTAGGGTTAGGGTTAGGGTTAAGGTTATTGTTAGTGTTATGGTTAGGGTTAATTTTGCGGTGATGGTGAGGCTGAGGGTGAGGGTTATGATTAGGGTTAGGGTTAAGGTTAGGCTTAGGGTTAGGCTGAGGGTGTGGTTGAAGGTGAGGGTTAGGGTTAGGGTTAGTGTTATAGTTAGATTTAGGTTTAAGGTGAGGGTTAGGGTGAGGGTTAGGGTTAGGGTTAGGGTTAGGGTGAGGTTGAGGTTTTGGGTTAGAATTAGGGTTAGGTTGAGCCTGAGGGTGAGGGTCAGGTTTACATTTAGGCTTAGGATTAGGCTTAGGCTTAGGCCGAGCATGAGGGTGAGCTTTAGGTTTAGGGTTAGTGTTAGGGTTAGGGTTAGGTGAGTGTTACGGTGAGTGTAAAGGGTTAGTGTTAAGGTTAGGTTTTGCCTTAGGTTTAGGCTGAGGGTGAGGGTGAGGGTGAGGTTGAGTTTTAGAGTTAGTGTTAGGGTTAGGGTTAGGGTTAGGGTGAGGGTCAGGTTTACGTTTAGGCTTAGGATTAGGCTGAGGCTTAGGCCAAGCAGGAAGGTGAGGTTTAGGGTTAGGGTCAGGGTTAGGGTGGGGTTGTCGGTAAGGGTAAACGTGAGGGTTAGGCTGACGGTGAGGGTTACTGTAAGGGTGAGGGTTAGCATTAGGGTGAGGTTTAGGGTTAGGGGTAGAGTGAGGGTGAGGGTTACATTGAAGATTAGTATTAGGGTTAGGGTGAGGTTTAGGGGGAGGATGAGGGTTAGGGTTATGGTGAGGGATAGGGTGAGGGCTAGGTTTAAGGATAGGGTTAGCTTTAGGTTTAGGGTGATGGTTAGGGTTAGTGTGAGGGTCAGTGTTAGTGTTAGGGTTTGTTTGAGGGTGAGGGTAAGTGTTAGGGTGACGGTGAGGGTTAGGGTGAGGGTTATGGTGAGGGTGAGGGTGAAGGTTAGGATTAGGATTAGGATGAGGTTTAGGTTTAGGTTTAGGGTTAGAGTTAGGGTTAGGGTGAGAGTGAGGTTTATGTTTAGAGTTAGGGTTAGTGTTAGGGTTAGGGTTAGAGTTAGGATTAGTGTTAGGGTTAGGGTTAGGTTTAGGGTTAGGATTAGGGTTATGTTGAGGGCTAGGGTGAGGTTGAGGTTTAGTGTTAGGTTTAGGGTGAGGTTTAATGTTAGGTTTAAGGTTAAGGTCGGTGTGATTTTGAGGTTTAGGGTTAGAGATAGGGGAAGGGTGAGGGTTAGGGTGAGGGTTAGGGTTAGGTTTAGTGTTAGGGTTAGGGTTAGGGTTAGGGTTAGGGTGAGGGTGAGTGTGTGTGTTAGAGTTAGAGTTAGGATTAGGATTAGGGTTAGTGAGAGGGTGAGTGTGAGGGTGAGTGTTAGGGTTACGGTGAGGCTTAGGTTTATCGTTAGGGTGAGAGTTAGGGTTAGGGTTTATGGTTAGGGTGAGGGTTATTTTTAGTGCTATGATTACGGTTAAGTTTGTGGTTAAGGTGAGGCTGAGTGTGAGGGTGAGGGTTAGGTTTATTGTTAAGGTTAGGTTTAGGGTTAGGATTAGTGTTATTGTTAAAGTTAGGGTTAGAATTAGGGTGAGGGTGGGGGTGAGGGTTAGGTTTAGGGTTAGGGTGAGTTTTAGGGTTAGGGTTAGTGTTAGTGTGAGGGTTAGTGTTTGGGTTAGGGTTAGTGTTAGGTTAAGGTAAGTGTTAGGGTGAGGGTCAGGATTAGGTTGAGGGCTATGGTGAGGGTGAGGGTTAGGGTTAGGGTTAGGCTTAGGCTTAGGGTTAGACTGAGGCTGAGGTTGAGGTTGAGGGTTAGGGTTAGTGTGATGGTTAGGGTTACGGTTAGGGTGAGGGTTAGAATGTGGGTTAGGGTTAGGGTGAGGTTTAGGGTGAGGGTGACAGTAAAGGTAAAGGTGAGGGTTAGGGTTAGGGTGAGGATTATGTTTATTGTTAGGGTGAGGGTTAGGATGAGGTTTAGGGTTAGGATTAGTGTTAGGATGAGGGCAAGGGCGAGGGTGAGGTTTAGGGTTAGCATTATGTAGAGGTTTAGGATTAGGGTTAGGTTTAGGGTTAGGGTGAGGTTTAGGGTTCGGGTTACGGTGAGGGTTAGGGTTAGGGTTAGGGTTAGGATGAGGCTTAGCGTTAGGATTAGGTTTAGGGATAGGGCGAGGGTGAGGGTGAGTGTTAGGTTTAGGCTTAGGCTTAGGCTTAGGGTTAGGCTTAGGTTGAGGGTGAAGTTGAGGGCTTGTGTTAGGGTGATGGATAGGGTTAGGGTTCGAATAAATGTTAGGATGAGTGTTAGGGTTAGGGTGAGGGTTAGGGTTAGGGTGAGAGTTAGGGTTAGTGTGAGGGTTAATGTTAGGTTTAGGGTTTGTGTTAGGGTGAGGTTAATTGTTAGGTTGAGGGTTAGGTTTTGGGTGAGTGTTATGGATAGTGTTAAGGTTAGGGCTACGGTTACGTTGAGTGTGATTGTGAGGGTTAGGGTTAGGGTGAGGTTTAGGTTTCGGGTTAGGGTTAGGTTTAGCATTAGGGTTAGGGTGAGGTTGAGGTTTTGGGTTAGAATTAGGGTTAGGGTGAGGCTGAGGGTGTGGATTAGGGTTAGGGTTAGTGTTAGGGTTAGGGTTAGGATGAGTGTTAGTGTGAGTGTGAGGTTTAGTGTTAAGGTTAGGTTGAGCCTTAGGTTTAGGCTGAGGGTGAGGGTGAGGGTGAGGTTGAGGTTTAGAGTTAGTGTTAGTGTTACGGTTAGGGTTAGGGCGAGGGTCAGGTTTACAGTTAGGCTTAGGATTAGGCTTAGGCTTAGGCCGAGCATGAGGATGAGGTTTAGGATTAGGGTGAGGGTTAGGGTGGGGGTGACGGTAAGGGTAAACGTGAGGGTTAGGCTGAGCGTGAGGGTGACTATAAGGGTGAGGGTTAGCATTAGGGTGAGCTTAAGGGTATTGGTAGAGTGAGGGTGAGGGTTAGATTGAGGATTAGTGTTAGGGTTAGGGTGAGGGTTAGGGTGGGGGTGACGGTAAGGGTACATGTTAGGGTTAGGCTGAGCGTGAGGGTTACTGTAAGGGTGAGGGTTAGCATTAGGGTGAGGTTTATGTTTAGGTGTAGAGTGAGGGTGAGGGTTAGATTGAGGAATAGTGTTAGGGTTAGGGTGAGTTTTAGGGGGAGGATGAGGGTTAGGGTTAGGGTGAGGGCTAGGGTGAGGGGTAGGGTTAAGGTTAGGTTTAGCTTTAGGGTTAGGGTGATGGTTAAGGTTAGTGTGAGGGTCAGTGTTAGTGTTAGGGTTTGGGTTAAGGTGAGGGTAAGTTTTAGGGTGAGGGTTAGGGTTAGTGTGAGGGTTACGTTGAGGGTGAGGTTAAAGGTTAGGATTAGGATTAGGATGAGGTTTAAGTTTAGGTTTAGGGTTAGAGTTAGGATTAGGGTGAGAGTGAGGTTTATGTTTAGAGTTAGGGTTAGTGTTAGGGTTCGGGTTAGGGTGAGGGTCAGGTGTACGGTTAGGCTTAGGCTTAGGCTTAGGCTTAGGCCGAGCATAAGGGTGAGGTTAGGGTTAGGGTTTGGGTGAGTGTTAGGATGAGGTTTAGGGTTAGGATTAGGGTTAGGGTGAGGGTTAGGGTTAGGATTAGGGTTAGGGTGAGGGCTAGGGTGAGGATGAGGGTTAGGGTTAGTGTGATGGTTAGGTTTATGGTTAGGGTGAGGGTTAGAATGTGGGTTAGGGTTAAGGTGAGGGTTAGGGTGAGGGTGACATTATGGGTAAAGGTGAGGGTTAGGCTTAGGTTGAGGGTTAGGATGAGGATTAGGGTTAGGGTTAGGCTATGGGTGAGGGTTAGATTGAGTATTAGTCTTAGGGTTAGTGTGAGGTTTAGGGTGAGGATGAGGGTTAGGGTTAGTGTGAGGGCTAGGGTGAGGTTGAGGTTTAGGTATAGGGTTATTTGAGGTTTAGGGTTAATGTGATGGTTAGGGTTAGTGTGAAGGTTCGTGTTAGTATTAGGGTGAGTTTTAGGGTGAGGTTTAGCATTAGGGTGAGGGTTATGTTTAGGGTTACTGTTAGGGTTAGGGTTATTGTTAGGGTTAGGGTTACTGTTACGGTGAGGGTGACGGTTAGGGTTAGGGTTAGGGTGAGGTTTAGGTTTATGGTCAGGTTTAGAGTTAGGGTTAGGGAGAGGGTGAGGTTTAGGTTTAGGGTTAGGGTTAGTGGGAGGGTTAGGGTGAGGGTTAGGGTGAGTGTTAGTGTTAGGATTAGGGTTAAGGTGAGGGTGATTGTGAGGGTTAGGGTAGGCTTAGGATTAATGTTAGGCTGAGGGTGAGGGTGAGGGTGAGGGTTAGGGTTAGCTTGAGGGTTAGGGTTAGGGTTAGGTTGAGGGTTAGGGTTATTGTTAGGGTGAGGGTTAGGATGAGGTTTAGGGTTTGGATTAGGGTTAGGATGAGGGCAAGGGTGAGGGTGAGGTTTAGGGTTAGCATTATGGTGAGGTTTTGGATTAGGGTTGGGTTTAGGGTTTGGGTGAGGGTTAGGGTTAGTGTTACGGTGAGGGTGAGGGTTAGGGTTAGGTTGAGGGTTAGGGTTAGGTTTAGGGTGAGGGTTAGTGTTAGTGTTAATGTTAGAGTTAGTGTTATTATTAGGGTTAGGGTTAGAGTTACGGTGAGGTGGTGGGTAAGGGTGAGGGTTAGGGTTAGGGTGAGGTTTAGGGTGAGGTTTAAGGTTAGGGTCAGGGTTAGGGTGAGGGTGAGGTTTAGGGTTAGAATTAGGGTTAGGGGGAGGGTTAAGGTGAGGTTTAGGGTTAGGGTTAGTGTTAGGGTTAGGGTGATGGTGAGGGTTAGTTTGAGGTTTAGAGATAAGTTTAGGGTTAGGATTAGGGTTAGGTTGAGGGTGACTGTGAGGGTTAGGGTGAGGGTTAGGCTTAGGCTTAGGGTTCGGCTGATGGTGAGGGTAGAGGTGAGGATTAGGTTTAGGGTGATGGTTAGGTTTAGGGTTAGTGTTATTGTTAGGGTTAGGGTTACAATTATGTTGAAGTTGATGGTGCGGGTGAGGATTAGTTTTAGGGTTAGGGTGGTGTTTAGGGTTAAGGTTAGGGTTAGGGTGAGGGTGAGGTTTATGGTTAGATATTGGGTTAGGGGGAGAGGGAGAGTGAGGTTTAGGGCTAGGGTTAGTGTTAGGGTTAGGGTGAGGGTCAGGGTTAGTTTGAGTTTTATGGTTAGGTTTAGGGTTAGGGTTAATGTGAGGGTTAGCTTTAGGGTTAGGGTTAGTGTTAGGGTGATTGTAAGTGTTAGGTTGAGGGTTTGGGTTAGGGTGAGTATTATGGTTAGGGTGAGGGTTAGGATTAGGGTTAGGGTTATTGTTAGGGTTAGGTTTAGGGTTACAGTTACGCTGAGGGTGAGGGTGAGGGTTAGGTTTAGGGTTAGTGTGAGATTTAAGCTTTGGGTTAGGTTTAGAGTTAGGTTTAGGGTGAGGGTGAGTTTTAGGGGTAGAGTTAGGGTTAGGGTGAGGGTGAGTGTGAGGGTTAGTGTTAGTGTTAGGGTGAGGGTGAGTGTGAGGGTTAGGGTTAGGCTTAGGGTTATTGTTAGGGTTAGGGTTAGGGTGAGGGTGAGGTTTAGGTTTATAGCTAGGGTTAGGGTGAGGGTGAGGGTGAGGGTTAGGGTTAGGGTTAGTGTTGGAATTAGGGTTAGGGTGAGTGTTAGGATGAGGGTGAGGGTTAGGCTTAGGGTTAGGAGGAGGGTAAGTGTTAGGGTGAGGGTTAGGGTCAGTGTGATGGATATGGTTAGGATGAGCGTTAGCGTTAGGGTTAGGGTTATTGTTATGGTTAGGGTTAGTGTTATTGTTAGGGTAAGGTTTATATTTATGGTTAAGGTGAGGGTGAGGGTTTGGTTTATGGTTAAGGTGAGGTTTAGGGTTTGGGTTAGGGTTAGAGTTATGGTTAGGGTTAGGGTGAGGTTTAGGGTTAGAGTCAAAGTTAGGTTGAGGGTTAGGTTGAGGTTTAGGGTTAGCGTTAGTGTTAGGGTTAGGGTTAGGGTGAGATTTAGGGGGAGGGATAGGGTTAGGGTTAGGCTTAGGCTTAGGGTTAGGCTGAGGGTGAGTGTGTGTGTTAGGGTTAGATTTTGGGTTAGGTTTAGGGTTAGGCTGAGGGTGAGGTTGAGGGTGAGAATGCTATGGTTAAAGTGAGGGTTATGCTTAGGTTTAGAGGGAGGGTTAGGATGAGGTTTATGGTTAGGATTAGGTTTAAGGTGAGGGCTAGGGTGATGTTGAGGTTTAGGTTTAGGGTTAGGGTGAGGTTTAGGGTTAGGTTTAAGGTTAGGGTCAGGGTGACCTTTAGGTTTAGAGTTAGGGTTAGTGTGAGGCTGAGGGTGTGGGTTAGGTTTAGGTTTAATGTTAGGGTTAAGGTTAAGGTGAGGGTTACGGTGAGGGTGAGGGTTAGGGTTAGGTTCAGCATTAGGATTAGGGTTAGGGTTAGGGTGAGTGTGAGGGGTAGGGTTAGGGTTAGGCTTAGGCTTAGGCTGAGAGTGAGGGTGAGTGTGAAGTTTAGGGTTAGGGTGAGTGTGAGGGTTAGGGTTAGGGTGAGGGTTAAGGTTCGGATTAGAGGGAGGGTTAGGATGAGGGTTAGGGTTAGGATTAGTGTTAGGGGGAGGGCTAGGGGGAGGGTGAGGTTTATGGTGATGATTAAGGTGAGTTTTAGGGTTAGGGTTAGAGTGAGGGTGAGATTTAGGGTTAGAGTTAGGGTTAGGGTGTGGCTGAGGGTGAGGGTTAGGTTTAGGGTTAGTGTTAGGGTTAGGGTTAAGATGAGTGATAGGGTGAGGGTGAGGTTTAGGCTTAGGGTTAGTATTAGGATTAGTGTTAGAGTTAGTGTGAGTGTGAGGTTTAGTGTTTGGGTTAGGCTTAGTCTTAGGCTGAGGCTGAGAGTGAGGGTTAGGCTTAGGGTGAGTGTTAGGGATAGGGTTAGGGTGAGAGTTAGGGTTAGTGTTAAGTTTAGGGTTAGGGTGAGGGGTACGGTAAGGGTTTGTGAGGGTGATGGTTAGGGTTAGCGTTAGTGTTAGGGTGAGGATTAGGGTTAGTATTAGCGTTAGGGTGAGGGCTAGGGTGAGGATGAGGTTTAGGGTTAGGGTTATGGTGAGGTTTATGGTTAGTGTTAGGTTTAGGGTGAGATTGAGGTTTAGGGTTAGAGTTAGGTTTAGGGTGAGGCTGATTGTGAGGGTTTGGGTTAGGGTTATTTTTAGATTTAAGGTTTGGGTGAGGTTTAGGGTAAGGGTGAGTGTTAGGCTTAGAGTTAGGATTAGGATTCATGTTAGTGTTAAGCTGAGGGTGAGGGTGACAGTGAGGGTTAGGGTTAGGATGTGGTGTAGGGTTAGGATTAGGGTTAGGGTGAGAACTAGGGTGAGGGTTACTGTGAGGGTTAGGTTTAGGTTTAGGATTAGGTTTAGGTTGAGGGTGAGTGTGAGGATTAGGGTTAGGGTTAGGGTTAGGCTTAGGGTTAGGGTGAGAGTTAAGGTTAGGGTTTGGTTTAGGGTAAGGGGGATGGTTAGCTTAGGGTGAGGGTGAGGGTGAGGGTGAGGTTTAGGGTTAGGGTTAGTGTGAGTGTTAGGGTTACGGTGAGGGTTATGGTTAGGTTGAGGGTTAGGGTTAGGGTTAGGGTTAGGGTGAGGTTTAGTGTGAGGGTGAGGTTTAGTGTTAGGGTGAGGGTGAGGTTTAGGGTGAGGGTGAGGTTTAGGGTTAGGGTTCGGGTGAATTTTAGGGTTACGGTTAGTGTTAGGGTTAGGGCAAGTGTGAGGTTTAGGGTTAGAGTTGGGTTAGTGTGAGGGTTAGGGTGAGGTTTAGGGTTAGTGTGAGGGTCAGTGGTAGGGTTGGGTTGAAGGTTAGCATTTGAGTGAGGGTTAGGGTTAGGTTTAGGTTTAGAGTGAGGGTTAGGGTGAGTGTTAGGGTTAGGATTAGGATTAGGGTATGTGCTAGGGTGAGTGTTAGCGTTAGGGTTAGTGTTATGTTGAGGGTTAGGGTTAGGGTTAGTGTTAGGTTTAGGGTTGGGGTTAGGGTTAGGATTAGGGTTAAGATGAAGGTGAGTGTGAGGGTTAGGGTTAGTGTTAGCCTTAGGGTTAGGCTGAGGCTGAGGGTGAGGGTGAGGGTTAGATTAAGAGTGAGGGTTATGTTTAGGGTTAGAGTGAGGGTTAGTGTGAGTGTTAGGGTTAGGATTAGGGTTAGGGTATGTGCTAGGGTGAGGGTTTGGGTTAGGGTTAGGCTGAGCTTGAGGGTGGCGATAAGGATTAGGTTTAGAGTGATGGTTCAGGTTATCGTTAATTTGAGGGTTAGGATGATGGTTAGGGTTAGGATTAGGGTTAGGGTGAGGGCTAGGCTGAGTGTGAGGTTAAGGGATAGGTTTAGGCCTAGGCTTAGGTTAGGCTGAGGCTGAAGGTGAGGGTGAGGTTTAGGGTTATTGTGATGGATAGGGTTATGGTTAGGGTCACGTTTAGGATGAGGGTTTGGATTAAGGTGAGGGTTAGGATGAGGGTGACAGTAAGAGTAAAGTTGAGGGTTAGGCTGAGGGTGAGGGTGCCGGTTAGATTGAGGATTAGTTTTAGGGTTAGTGTGAGGTTTAGTGTGAGAGTGAGTGTTAGGGTCAGTGTGAGGGCCAGGGTGAAGTTGAGGGTTAGGGTTAGTGTTAGGGTGAGGTTTAGGTTTAAGGTGATGGTTAGCGTTAGTGTGAGGGTTAGTGTTAGTGTTAGTGTTAGGGTGAGGGTAAGTTTCAGGGTAAGGTTTAGGTTTAGGGTGACGTTTAGCATTAGGCTTAGTGTTAGGGTTAGGGTGAGGGTGAGGTTTAGGGTTAGAGTTAGGGTTAGGATGAATGTTAGCGTTAAGGTTAGGGTTAAGGTTAGGGTGAGGTTTAGGGTTTGGTTTAGGGTTAGAGTTAGGGTTAGGGTAAGGGTGAGATTTAGGGTTAGAATTAGGGTGAGGGTGAGGGTTAGGTTGAGGGTTAGGGTTAGGCTTAGTCTTAGGGTTAGGGTGAGGGTGAGAGTTAGGGGGAGGGTTAGGGTTACGGTTAGGGTTAGGGTTAGGATTAAGGTTAGGGTGAGAGTGACTGTGAGGGATAGGGTTAGTGTTAGTCTTTGGCTTAGGGTTAGGCTGAGGGTGAGGGTGGGGATAAGGATGAGGTTTAGAGTGATGCTTCAGTTTATCGTTAGTTTGAGGGTTACGATGAAGGTTACGGTTAGGATTAGGGTTAGGGTGAGGGCTAGTGTGAGTGTGAGGTTTAGGGATAGTGAGGGTGAGGGTTAGGGTTAGTGTTATGGTTAGGGTTATGGTTAGGTTGAGGTTTAGGATGAGGGTTTGGTTTAAGGTGAGGGTTAGAATGAGAGTGAAAGTAAGAGAAAAGGTGAGGGTTAGGCCGAGGGTGAGGGTTATGGTAAGGGTGAGGGTTCAGTTTAGTTTTAGGGTGAGGGTGAGGGTTAGATTGAGGATTAGTGTTAGAGTTAGTGTGAGGTTTAGAGTGAGGGTGAGGGTTAGGGTTAGGGTGAGGGCCAGGGTGAAGTTGAGGGTTAGGGTTAGGGTTAGGGTGAGGTTTAGGTTTTGCGGTATGGTTAGCGTTAGTGTGAGGGTTAGTGTTAGTGTTAGTGTTAGTGTTAGGGTGAGGGTAAGTGTTAGGGTAATGTTTAGGTTTAGGGTGATGTTTAGGATTGGGTTAGGGTTAGGGATAGGGTGAGCGTGAGGTTAAGGTTATAGTTAGGGTTAGGGTGAATGTTAGGGTTATGGTTAGGGTGAGGTTTAGGGTTTGGTTTAGGGTTAGAGTTAGGGTTAGGTTGATGGTGAGATTTAGGGTTAGAGTTAGGGTTAGGGTGAGGGTTAGGTTGAGGGTTAGGGTTAGGCTTCGTCTTAGGGTTAGGGTGAGGGTGAGAGTTAGGGGGAGGGTTAGGGTTAGGGTTAGGTTTAGGGTTAGGGTGAGGGTGAGTGTGAGGGTAGGGTTTAGGGTTAGTCTTTGGATTAGGGTTAGGCTGAGGGTGATTGTGGGGATAAGGGTTAGAGTTAGGGTTAGGGTGAATGTTAGGGTTACGGTTAGGGTTAGGTTTAGGGTGAGGTTTAGGGTTTGGTTTAGGGTTAGAGTTAGGGTTAGGGTGAGGGTGAGATTTAGGGTTAGAGTTAGGGTTAGAGTGATGGTTATGTTTAGGGTTAGGGTTAGGCTTAGTCTTAGGGTTAGGGTGAGGGTGAGAATTAGGGGGATGCTTAGTGATATGGTTAGGATTAGGGTTAGGGTAAGGGTGAGTGTGTGTGTTAGGGTTAGGTTTAGGGTTAGGCTTAGCGTTAGGCTGAGGGTGAGGTTGAAGGTGAGGGTTAGGGTTAGGGTTAATATTAGGCTTAGGGTTACGGTGAGGGTTAGGGTGAGGGTGAGGGATAGGTTTAGGGTAAGGATTAGGTTTAGGGTTAGGGTTAGGGTTAGTGTGAGGTTTAGGGTTAGGGTTAGGGTTAGGCTTAGGGTTAGGCTGAGGGTGAGGGTGAGGGTGAGGGTTAGGGTTAGGGTGAGGGTTAGGGTTAGGGTTATGGTGAGGTTTAGTTTTAGGGTTAGGGTTAGAGTTAGGGTTAGTGTTAGTGTTAGGGTTAGGGTGAGAGTTAGGGGGAGCGTTAGGGTTTGGGTTAGATTTAGGGTTAGGTTTAGCATTAGGGTTAGGGTGAGGGTGAGGTTTAGGGTTAGAATTAGGGTTAGTGTGAGACTGAGGGTGAGGGTTAGGGTTAGGGTTAGTTTTAGGTTTAGGGTTAGGGTGAGGTTTAGGGTGAGGGTGAGGGTTAGGGTTAGGGTTAGGATTAGGATTAGGGTTAGGGTTATGGTGAGTGTGAGGGTTAGTTTTAGGGTTAGGGTTAGCCTTAGGTTTATGGTGAGGGTGAGGGCTAGTGTGCGGTTTAGGTTTGAATTAGGGTTAGTGTTAGGGTTAGGGTAATGTTTAGCTTAGTGTGAGGGTCAGTGTTAGTTTTAGGTTTTGGGTTAGGATGAGGGAAAGTGTTAGGTTGAGGGTTAGGTTTAGGGTGAGGGTTACGGTGAGGGTGAGGGTGAATGTTACGGTTAGGGTAGGATGAGGTTTAGGTTTACGTTTAGGTTTAGAGTCAGGCTTAGGGTGAGAGTGAGGTTTAGGTTTAGAGTTCGGGTTAGTGTTAGGGTTAGGGTTAGGGTGAGGGTCAGGTGTACGGTTAGGCTTAGGCTTGGGCTTAGGCTTAGGCCGAGCATGAGGGTGAGGGTTAGGTTTAGGGTTATGGTGAGTGTTAGGATGAGGTTTAGGGTAAGGATTATGGTTAGGGTGAGGGCTATGGTGAGGGTTAAGTTTAGGGTGATGTTTAGAGATATGGTTAGGTTTAGGATTAGGGTTAGGGTAGAGTCAGTGTGAAGGTTAGGGTTAGGCTTAGGCTTAGGCTTAGGGTTAGGGTGAGGGTTCGGGTTAGGGTTTGGATTAGGGTGAGGGTAAAGCTTAGGATTAGTGTTAAATTTAGGTTTAGGTTTAGGTTTAGGTATAGGGTTAGGGTTAGGGTTAGGCTTACTGTGAGGGTTAGGGTTAGGGTTATAGTTAGGCTTAGGGTTAGGCTGAGGATGAGGGTGGGGGTGACGATTAGGGTTAGGCTTAGGGTTATGGTTATTGTTAGTGTTATGGTTAGGGTTAAGATTGCGGTGATGGTGAGGCTGAGGGTGAGGTTTATGGTTAGGGTTAGGGTTAGTCTAAGGGTTATGGTTAGTGTTATTATTAGGGTTATGTTTAGAGTTACTTTGAGGTGGTGTGTAAGGGTGAGGGTTAGGATTAGGGTGAGGTTTAAAGTTAGGGTTAGTGTTAGGGTGAGGGTGAGATTTAGGGTTAGAGTTAGGTTTAGGGGGATGTTAGGGTGAGGTTTAGCGTTAGGGTTAGTGTTAGGGTTAGGGTGAGGGTTAGGGTTAGGGTGAGGTTGAGGTTTAGGGTTAGAGTTAGGGTTAGGGGGAGGGTTAGGTTGAGATTTAGGGTTAGGGTTAGGGTTAGGTTTAGGGTGAGGGTTAGGTTGAGCTTTAGGCATATGGTTAAGGTTAGTTTTAGGTTTAGGGTGAGGTTGAGTGTGATGGTTAGGGTGAGGGTTAGGCTTAGGCTTAGGGTTAGTATGAGGGTGAGGGTGGAGGTGAGGATTATGTTAAAGGTGATGGTTAGGGTTAGGGTTAGGGTTACTGTTAGGGTTAGGGTTATAGATATTGTGAAGTTGAGAGTACTGGTGTGGATTAGGGTTAGGGTTAGGGTGGTGTTTAGGGTTAAGGTTAGGGTTAGGGTGATGGTGAGGTTTACGGTTAGATATAGGGTTATGGGAAGAGGGAGGGTGAGGTTTAGGCTTAGGGTTAGTGTTAGGCTTAGGGTGAGGGTGAGGGCTAGGTTGAGGTTTAGGTTTAGCGTTAGGGTTAGTGTTAGTGTGAGGGTTAGCTTTAGGGTTAGGGTTTGTGTTTGGGTGAGGGTAAGTGTTAGGGTGAGGGTTTGGGTTAGGGTGAGGGTTATGGTTAGGGTGAGGGTTAGGATTAGGGTTAGGGTTATTGTTAGGTTTAGGTTTAGGGTTACAGTTACTGTGAGGTTGAGGGTGAGGATTAGGGTTAACGTTAGGGTGAGGTTTAGGGTTTGGGTTAGGGGTAGCGTTAGGTTTAGGGTGAAGGTGAGGTTTAGGGTTAGAGTTAGGGTTAGGGTGAGAGTTAGGTTGAGGGTTAGGGTTAGGGTTAGTGTTAGGGTTAGGTTGAGGGTGTGGTGAGGGTTAGGTTTAGGGTGAGTGTTAGGGTTAGGGTTAGGTTGAGAGTTAGGATTCAGGTTTAGTTTAGAATTAGGTTGAGGGTTAGGGTAAGGGTTATGGTGAGGGTGAAGTTTTGGGTTAGGTTGAGGGTTAGGGTTAGGGTTAGGGTTAGGGTGAGTGTTAGTGTGAGGGTTAGGCTTAGGGTTAGCATTAGGATTAGGGTAAAGTTTAAGGTGAGTGTGAGAGTTAGGGATAGGGTTAGGTTGAGGGTAAGTGTTAGGGTGAGGGTGAGGGTTACGGTGAAGGATATGGTTAGGATGAGGGTTAGAGTTAGGGTTATTGTTTGGGTTAGGGTTAGGTTTATTCTTAGGGTAAGGTTTATATTTACGGTTACGGTGAGGGTGAGGGTTAGGGTTAGGGTTAGGGTTTGGGTTAGGGTTTGAGTTAGGGTTAGGGTGCGGGTGAGGTTTAGGTTTAGACTCAGGGTTAGGGTGAGGGTTAGGTTGAGGGTTAGGTTCAGGGTTAGTGTTAGGTTTAGTGTTAGGGTGAGAGTTAGGGGGAAGGTTAGGGTTAGGGTTAGGGTTAGGATGAGGTTTAGGGTGAGGGTGAGTGTGTGGGTTAGGGTTATATTTAGGGTTAGGCTTAGATTTAGGCTGAGGGTGAGTGTGTGTGTTAGGGGTAGGTTTAGGGTTAGGCTTAGGGTTAGGCTGAGGGTGAGGTTGAGGGTGAGAACGTTAGGGTTAAGGTGAGCGTTATGCTTAGGTATAGGGGGAGGGTTAGGATGAGTTTTACGGTTAGGATTACGGCTAGGGTAAGGGCTAGGGTGAGCGTGATGGTTAGGTTTAGGGTTAGGGTTGGGTTTAGGGTTAGGTTAGGGTTAGGGTCAGGGTGACGTTAATGGTTAGAGTTAGGGTTATGGTGAGGCTGTGGGTGTGGGTTAGGGTTAGGGTTAATGTTAGGTTAGGGTTAAGGTGAGGGTGAGGGTTAGGGTTAGTGTCAGCTTTAGGATTAGTGTTAGGGTTACGGTGAGTGTGATGGTTAGGGTTATGGTTAGGCTTAGGCTTAGGCTGAGGGTGAGGCTGAGGTTGAGAGTTAGGGTTAGGGAGAGGGTTAAGGTTAGGGTTAGGGGGAGGATTAGGATGAGGGTTAAGGTTAGGGGGAGCGCTAGGTTGAGGGTGAGGTTTATGGTTATGGTTAGGGTGAGGTTTAGCGTTAGGGTTAAGGTGAGGGTGAGATTTAGGGTTAGAGTTAGGGCTAGGGTGAGGCTCAGGGTGAGGGTTAGGTTTCGGGTTAGTGTTAGGGTTAGGGTTTAGGGGAGGGATAAGGTGAGGGTGAGGGTTAGGGTTAGGATTAGGATTAGGGTTAGGGTTAGGGAGAGTGTAAGGTTTAGTGTTAGTGTTAGGGTTAGGCTAAGGCTTAAGCTGAGGCTGAGGCTGAGTGTGAGGGTTACGCTTAGGGTGAGGGTTAGTGTTAGGATTAGGGTGAGAGTTAGGGTTTGGGTTAAATTTAGGGTTAGGGTGAGGAGTAGGTTAAGGGTTTTGGTGACGGTGAGGTTTAGGGTTAGGGTGAGGGTTAGGATGAGGGTTAGGGTTAGGATTAGGGTGAGGGTGAGGGCTAGGGTGAGGATGAGGATTAGGGTTAGGGTTAGGGTTAGGGTGAGGTTAAAGGTAAGGGTTAGGTTTAGGGTTAGGGTGAGAGTCATTTTTAGGGTTAGAGTTAGGGTTAGGGTGAGGCTGATTTTGAGGGTTTGGGTTAGGGTTATTGTTAGATTTAGGGTTAGGGTGAGGGTTAGGGTGATGGTGAGGGTTAGGCTTAGGGTTAGGATTAGGATTAGGGTAAGGGTTAGCGTGACTGTGAGGGTTAGGATTAGGGTTAGGGTTAGGATGAGGGGTATGGTTAGGCTTTCGGTTAGTGTTAATGTTATGGTGATTGTGAGGGTTAGGTTGAGGTTTTGGGGTAGGTTTAGGTTTAGATTTAGGGTTAGGGTAAGGGTGAGTGTGTGTGTTAGGGTTAGGTTTAGGGTTAGGCTTAGGGTTAGGCTGAGGGTGAGGTTAAGTGTGGGGGTTAGGGTTAGGGTTAGGGTTAGGGTTTGGGTTAAGTTTAGGGTTAGGGTGATGGTTAGGGATAGGGTTATGGTGAGAGTGAAGTTTAGGATTAGGTTGAGGGTTAGGGATAGGGTTAAGGTGAGGGTTAGGGTTAGGGTTAGGGTGAGGGTTATGATGAGGATTAATGTTAGGATTAGGGTGAGGGCTGGTGTGAGGGTGAGGGTTAGGGTTAAGATGAGGTTTAGAGTTAGGATTAGGGTTAGGGTGAGGTTTAGTGTTAGAGTTAGGGTTAGTGTTCAGGTTAAGGTTAGGTGAGGGTTACGGTTAGGCTTAGGCTTAGGCTTAGGCCTAGCATGAGGGTGAGTCTTAGAATTAGGTTTAGGGTGAGCGTTAGCCTTAGGGTGAGGGTTAGGTTGAGGTTTAGGGTTAGGATAAGGTTTAGGGTGAGCACTAAGTTGAGGGTTAGTGTGAGGGCTAGGGTTAGGCATAGGGTTAGTTTTAGGATTAGGTTTAGGTTGAGGGTGATTTTGAGGGTTAGGGTTTGGGTGACGCTTAGGGTTAGGGTTTGATTTAGGGTGAGGGTGAGGGTTAGGGTTAGGGTGAGGGTGTGGGTGAAGGTGAGGGTTAGGGTTAGGGTTAGGGTTAGTGTGAGTGTTAGGGTTAGGGTGAGGGTTATGGTTAGGATGAGGGTTAGTGTTAGGTTTAGGCGTAGGCTTAGTCTTAGGTTAAGGCTGAGTGTTAGGGTTAGGGTGAGTGTGATTGTTAGGGTTTGGGTTAGGTTTAAGCTTAGGGATAGGCTGAGGGAGAGGGTGAGGGTGAGGTTTAGGGTTAGGGTGAGGGTGAGGTTTAGAGTTAGAGTTTGTGTTAATGTGAGGGTTAGTGTGAGGGTTAGTGTTAGGCTTAATATTAGGTTTAGGGATAGGGTGAGTTTTAGGGTGAGGTTTAGGGTTAGGGATAGGGTTAGTTTTAGGATTAGGGTTTGGGTGAGAGTGAGTATGAGGGTTAGGGTTCGGGTTAGTGTTAGGGTTAGGCTTAGGGTTAGGCTGAGTGTGAGGTTGAGGGTTAGGATGAGGGTTAGGTTTAGGATTAGGTTTAGTGTGAGGGCTATCGTGAGGGTGAGGTTTAGGGTTAGGGTTAGGGTGAGGTTTAGGGCTCGGGTTAGGTTTAGGGTTAGGTTGAGGATTAGTGTTAGGGTTATGGTGAGGGTCAGGGTTAGGTTTAGTTTGAGGGTTAAAATTAGGTTTAGGGTTAGGATGAGGGTTAGGGTGAGGGTTAGGATGAGGTTTAGAGTTACAATTAGAGTTAGGTTGAGGGCTAGGGTGATTGTGAGTTTTAGTGTCAGGGTTAGGGTGAGGTTTAGGGTTAACTTTAGGCGTAGGTTTAGGGTGAGGGTTAAGGTTCGGGTTTGGGTGAGGGTGAAGGTTAGGTTTGGTGTGAGGGTTAGGGTGAGGACTAAGGTGAGGGTGAGGGTTAGGGTTAATGTTAGGCTTAGGGTGAGGGTTAGGTTGAGGTTTAGGTTTAGGTTTAGGGTTAGTGTTAGGATTAGGGTTTGGGTGAGGGTGAGTTTGAGCCTTAGGGTTAGGGTTAGGCTTAGGCTTAGGGTTAGGCTGAGGGTGAGTGTGGGGATGAGGATTAGGTTTAGAGTGCTGGTTTAGTTTATGGTTAGGTTTAGGGTTAGGATGAGGGTTAGGGTTAGGATTAATGTTAGGGTGAGGGCTATGGTGAGTGTCAGGTTTAGTGATTGGTTTAGGCTTAGGCTTAGGGTTAGGCTGAAGCTGAAGGTGAGGGTGAGGGCTAGGTTTAGGGTGATGGTTAGGGTTACTGTTAGGCTGAGGGTTAGGGTTAGGGTTAGGTTTAGGGTAAGGGTGACAGTAAGGGTAAAGGTGAGGGCTAGAGTTAAGTTGTGGGTTAGGGTGAGGATTAGGGTTAGGGTTAGTGTGAGGGTGAGGGTTAGATTGAGTATCAGTGTTAGGGTTAGTGTGAGGTTTAGGGTGAGGATTAGGGGTAGGGTTAGGGTGAGGGCTAGGGTGAGGGTGAGGGTTAGGGATAGGGTTAGGTTGAGGTTTAGGGTAAAGGTGATGGTTAGGGTTAGGGTGAGGGTTAGTGTTCGGATTAGGGTTAGTTTTAGGGTGAGGGTAAATGTTAGGGTGAGGGTTAGGGTTAGGGTGAGAGTTATGGTTAGGTTTAGGATTAGTATTAGGGTTAGGGTTATTTTAGGGTTAGGGATAGGTTTATGGTTACAGTGAGTGGGAGGGGGAGGGTTAGGGTTAGGGTTAGGTTGAGGTTTAGGTTTTGGGTTATGATTAGAGTTAGGGTTAGGTTGAGTGTGAGGTTTAGGTTTAGATTTAGGATTACGGGGAGGGTTAGGGTGAGGGTTAGGGTTAGGGTTAGTGTTAGGATTAGGGTGAGGGTGAGTGTGAGTGTTAGGGTTAGGGTTAGGCTTAGGCATACGGTTACGCTGAGGGTAAGGTTGAAGGTGAGGGTTACGGTTAGGTTGAGGTTAGGGTTAGGGTTAGGGTGAGGGTTAGGATGAGGTTTAGAGTTAGGTTTAGGGTTAGGATCAGGGCAAGGGTGAGGGTGAGGTTTAGAGTTAGCATTATGGCGAGGTTTAAGATTAGGGTTAGGTTTAGGTTTAGGGTGAGTGTTAGGGTTAGGTTTACTGTGATGGTGAGGTTTAGGGTCAGGGTGAGATTTAGGGTTAGTTTGAGGGTGAGGGTTAGGATTAGGGTAAGGGTTATTGTTAGTGTTATGGCTAAGGTTAAGTTCACAGTGAGGGTGAGGCTGAGGTTGAGGTTTAGGGTTAGGGTTAGGGTGAGGTTTAAGGTTAGGGTCAAGGTTAGTGTTATTGTTAGAGTTATGGTTAGAGTTATGGTGAGGGTGAGGGTGAGGGTCAGGTTTAGGGTTAGGGTTAGGTTTAGGGTGAGGGTGAGATTTAGGGTTAGAGTAAGGTTTAGGGTAAGTGTTATGGTTAGGGTTAGGGTGAGGGTTAGGTTGAGGTTTAGGGTTAGGTTTAAGGTTAGGTTGAGGATTAGGGTTATGGTGAGGGTGAGTGTGAGGGTTAGGGTTAGGCTTAGGCTTAGGCTTAGGGTTAGGCTGAGAGTGAGGGTGGAGATGACGATTAGGTTTAGGGTGATGGTTAGGGTTATGGTTAGATTTAGGGTTAGGATTAGGATTAGGGTTAGGATTAGGGTTTGGGTGAGGGCTAGGGTGAGGGTGAGTGTTAGGGTTAGGTTTAGGCTTAGGGTTAGGTTTAGGCTGAGGCTGTGGGTGAGGGTGAGGTTTAGGATTACGGTGATGCTTAGAGTTACAGTCAGGGTGAGGGTTAGGATGAGGGTTAGGGTTAGGGTGAGTGTTAGAATCAGGGTGACGGTAAGGGTAAAAGTGAAGGTTAGGCTGAGAGTGAGGATTATGGTAAGGCTGAGGGTTAGGGTTAGGTTGAGGGTTGGGTTTAGTGTTAGGGTGAGGGTGAGGTTAAGATTGAGGATTAGTTTTAGGTTTAGTCTGAGGATTAGGGTGAGGATGAGGGTTAGGGTTAGGGTGAGGGCTAGGGTGAGGGTTAGGGTTAGGGTGAGGATTAGTGTTAGTGTTAGGTTTAGTGTTAGGGTGAGGGTTAGTGTCAGGTTGAGGTTTAGGTTTAGGGTGAGAGTTATGGTTAGAATGAGGGTTAGGGTTTTGTTTAGGGTTATTGTTAGGGTTAGGGTTACGGTTACAGTGAGGGTGAGGTTTAGGGTTAGGTTTAGGGTGAGGTTTATGTTTAGGGTTAGAGTTAGAGTTAGGGTTAGGGTGAGGGTGAGGTTTAGGGTTAGAGTTAGCGTTAGTGTTAGTGTTAGGGTTAGGGTGACAGTTAGTGTGAGGTGTAGGGTTAGGCTTAAGCTTAGGTTTAGGCTTAGGCTTAGGCCGAGCATGAGGGTGAGGGTTAGGGTTAGGTTGAGTGTGAGGATTAGTGTTAGGGTTAGGGTTAGGGTTAGTGTTAGGATGAGGTTTAGGGTTAGGATTAGGGTTAGGGTGAAGGCTAGGTTGAGGGTGAGTTTTAGGGTTAGGCTTAGGCTTAGGTTTAGCCTGAAGGTGAGGGTGAGGTTGAGGGTTATGGTCAGCGTGATGGTTAAAGTTACAGTTAGGCTGAGGTTTAGAATGAGGGTCAGGGTTAGGATGAGGGTTAGGGTGAGGGTGACAGTAAGGGTAAAGGTGAGGATTAGGGTTAGGGTGAAGGTTAGGGTGAGGATTAAGGTTAGGGTTAGGGTGAGTGTGAGGTTTAGATTGAGTATTAGTGTTAGGGTTAGTGTGAGGTTAGGGTGAGGATGAAGGGTAGCGTTAGGGTGAGGGCTAGGGTTAGGTTCAGAGTTAGGGATAGGGTTAGGTTGAGGTTTAGGCTTAAGGTGATGGTTAGTGTTAGTGTGAGGGTTAGTGTTAGGATTAGGGTTAGTTTTAGGTTGAAGGAAAGTGTTAGGATGAGGGTTAGTTTTATGGTGAGAGTTATGGTTAAGGTTAGGATTAGTGTTATTTTTAGGGTTAGGGTAAATATTATGGGTACAGTGAGGTTGAGGGTGAGCATCAGGGTTAGGCTTAGCCTGAGGTTTAGGTTTAGGGTTATGGTTAGAGTTAGAGTTAGGTTGAGGGTGAGGTTTAGGTTTAGAGTTAGGGTTAGTGGGAGGGTTAGGGTGTGGGTTAGGGTTAGGGTTAGGGTTAGTGTTAGGATTAGGGTTAGGGTGAGGGTGAGTGTGAGGATTAGGGTTAGCGTTAGGCTTAGGCTTAGGGTTAGGCTGAGGTTGAGGGTGAGGGTGAGGGTTAGGGTTAGGGTGAGGGTTAGGTTTAGGGTTAGGCTGAGTGTGAGGTTTAGGGTTAGGATTAGGGTTAGAGTTAGGGTTAATGTGAGGGTGAGGTTTAGTGTTAGATTTAGACTTAGGGTGAGGGTTAGTGTGAGGGTTAGGTTTAGGGTTAGTGTTAGGTTAGGGTTAGTGTTAGGTTAGTGTGAGGGTTAGGGTTAGAATTAGGGTTAGGGTTAGGATTAGGGTTAGGTTGAGGGTGAGTGTGTGGGTTAGGGTTAGGTTTAGGGTTAGGCTTATGTTTAGGCTGAGGGTGAGGTTGAGGGTAAGGGTTAGGTTTAGGTTGAGGGTTAGGATTAGGGTTAGGGTGAGAGTTAGGATGAGGGGTAGGGTTAGGATTAGGGTTAGGGCTAGTGTGAGGGTGAGGTTTAGGGTTAGGGTTAGGGTGAGGTTTAGGGTTTGGGTTAGGGTGAGGGTGAGTTTTACTGGTAGATTTAGGGTTAGGGTGAGGGTTAGGGTTAGGGTTTGTGTTAGGCTTAGGGTTATTGTGAGTGTTAGGTTTAGTTTGAGGGTTATGTTTATGGTTAGGATTAGGATTAGGGTTAGGGTGAGGGTGAGTGTGAGGATTAGGGTTAGGGTTAGGCTTAGGATTAGGCTGAGGGTGAGGGTGAGTGTTAGGGTTAGGTTGAGGTTGAGGTTTAGGTTTAGACTTAATGTTAGTGTGAGCAGTAGTGTGAGGTTTAGTGTTAGGTTTAGTGTGTGGGTGAGGTTTATGGTTAGGGTGATGCTTAGGTTTACGGTCAGGGTGAGGGTTAGGATGAGGGTTAGGGTTAGTGTGAGGTTTAGGGTGAGGGTGACAGTAAGCGTAAAGTTGAGGGTTAGGCTGAGAGTGAGGATTAGGGTAAATGTGAGGATTGGGTTAGGGTAAAGGTGAGTGTTAGGGTTAGGGTGAGGGTGTGGTTTAGGTGGAAGATTAGTTTTAGGGTTAGTATTAGGTTTAGCGTGAGGATGAGGGTTAAGGTTAGGGTGAGGGCTAGTGTAATGGTGAGGGTTAGGGTTAGCGTTAGGGTGAGTGTTAGGGTTAGCGTGATGGTTAGGGTTAGTGTGAGGGTTAGTGTTACGGTTAGGGTTAGTGTTAGGGTGACAGTAAGTGTTAGGGTGAGGGTTAGGGTTAGGGTTAGGATTATTGTTAGGGATAGGGTTAGGATGAGGGTTAGGGTTTGGTTTAGGTTTAGGGTGAGGGCTAGGGTGAGGGTGATGGTTAGGGTTAGGGTTAGGCTTAGTGTTATTCTGAGGGTGAGGGTCAAGTTGAGGGTTAGTGTTAGGGTCATGGTTTGGGTTACTGTTAGGATGAGGGTTAGGTTTAGGGTGAGGGTTAGAGTTAAGGTGACAGCAAGGGTAAAGTTGAGGGTTAGGGATAGGGTGAGGGTTTGTGTGAAGAATAGTGTTAGGGTTAGTGTGAGTTATAGGGTAAGGATGAGGGTTAGGGTTAGGGTGAGGGCTAGTGTGAGGGTGAGGGTTAGGGATAGAGTTAGATTGAGGGTTAAGGTTAAGGTGATGGTTAGGGTTAGTATGAGGGTTAGTGTTAGCATTAGGGTTAGTTTTACGGTAAGGGTAAGTGTTAGGGTGAGGGTTAGTGTTAGGTTGAGGGTTATGGTTAGTGTTAGGGTTAGTGTAATTGTTATGTTTAGGGTTATGGTTACTGTTACCGTGAGGGTGAGGGTGAGGGTTAGGGTTAGGGTGAGGTTGAGTGTGAGGATTAGGGTTAGGGTTAGCCTTAGGATTAGGCTGAGGATGAGGGTGAGGGTGAGTGTTAGGGTTAGGGTGAGGGTGAGGTTTAGGGTTAGACTCAGTGTTAGTGTGAGCATTAGTGTGAGGTTTAGTGTTAGGTTTAGGGTGTGGGTGAGGTTTAGGGTTAGGGTGATGCTTAGGTTTACGGTCAGGGTGAGGGTTAGGATGAGGTTTAAGGTTAGTGTGAGGTTTAGGGTGAAGGTGACAGTAAGGGTAAAGTTGAGGGTTACGCTGAGAGTGAGGATTAGGGTAAATGTGAGGATTGGGTTAAGGTGAAGGTGATTGTTAGGGTTAGGGTAAGGGTGTGGTTTCTGTTGAGGATTAGTTTTAGGGTTAGTGTGAGGTTTAGCGTGAGGATGAAAGTTAGGGTTAGGGTGAGGGCTAGGATGAAGGTGAGGGTTAGAATTAGGGTTAGGGTGAGTGTTAGGTTTAGCGTGATGGTTAGGGTTAGTGTGAGGGTTAGTGTTAGGGTTAGGGTAAGTGTTAGGGTGACAGTAAGTGTTAGGGTGAGGGTTAGGGTTAGAGTTAGTCTTAGTGTTAGTCTGAGGGTGAGGGTCAGGTTGAGGGTTAGTGTTAGGGTGATGGTTTGGGTTACGGTTAGGATGAGGGTTAGGATGAGGGTTAGGTTTAGGGTGAGGGTTAGGGTGAAGGTGACAGCAAGGGTAAAGTTGAGGGTTAGGGTTAGGGTGAGTGTTATGGTTAATGTTAGGGTTAGGGCTATTGTTATGGTTAGAGTTATGGTTCCTGTTACGGTGAGGGTGAAGGTGAGGTTTAGGGTTAGGGTTAGGGTGAGGTTTAGGTTTAGGGTTAGGGTTAGAGTTAGAGTTTGGGTGAGGGTGCGGTTTAAGGTTTAGAGTTAGAGTTAGGGGGAGGGTTAGGGTGAGGGTTAGGGTTAGGGTTAGTGTTAGGATTACGGTTAGGGTGAGGGTGTGTGTGAGGGTTAGGGTTAGGGTTAAGCTTAGGCTTAGGGTTAGGCTGAGGGTGAGGATGAGGGTGAGGTTTAGGGTTAGGGTTACTGTGAAGTTGAGGGTTAGGGTTCGGATGAGAGTTAGGATTAGGGTTAGGGTGAGGGTGAGGGTTAGGATTAGGGTTAGGATTAGGGTTATTGTTAGTGTTATGGTTAAGGTTAAGTTTACAGTGAGGATGAGGCTGAGGGTACGGGTTAGGGTTAGGATTACGGTTAGGGTGAGGGCTTGGGTTAGGTTTAGGGTTAGGGTGAGGGTGAGGGTTAGGGTTAGGTTTAGGGTTAGTGTTATTGTTAGGGTTAGGGTTAGGGTTAGAGGGTGAGGATGAGGGTGAGGTTTAGGGTTAGGTTAGATTTAGGGTGAGCGTGAGGTTTAGGGTTAGAGTTAGGTTTATATGGAGGGTTAGGGTGAGGGCTAGAGTTAGGGTTAGTGTTAGGGTTAGGGTTAGGGTGAGGGTTAGGTTGAGGTTTAGGGTTAGAGTTAGGGTTAGATTTAGGATTAGGGTTATGGTGAGGGTGATTGTGAGGTTTAGGGTTAGGTTAGGGTTAGGTTTAAGTTGAGGGTTAGGATGAGGGTTAGGGTTAGGATTACTCTTAGAGTGAGCGCTGGGGTGATGGTTAGTTTGAGGGTTAGTGTTAGGGTTAGGATTAAGTTTATGATTTGGGTTAGGTTGAGTGTGAGTGTGAGGTTTAGGGTAAGGGTTAGGGTTAGGTTTAGGATTAGGGTTAGGGTGAGGGCTAGGGTGAGGGTGAGGTTTAGGGTTAGGTTTAGGCTTAGGCTTAAGGCTAGGCTGAGGCTGAGGGTGAGGGTGAGGGTTAGGGTTAGGGTGATGCTTAGGGTTACAGTCAGGGTGAGGGTTAGGATGAGTGTTAGGGTTAGGGTGAGGAAAACGGTAAGGGAAAAGTTGAAGTTTAGGCTGAGAGTGAGGATAAAGTTAAGGGTGAGGGTTAGGGTTAGGTTGAGGGTTAGAGTTAGGGGTAGGGTTAGGGTGAGGTTAAGATTGAGGATTAGTTTTAGGGTTAGTTTTAGGTTTAGGCTAAGGATGAGGGTTATGGTTAGGGTGAAGGCTGGGTGAGGGTGAGGTTTAGGGTTAGGGTGAGGTTTAGTGTTAGGGTGATGTGTAGGGTTAGTGTGAGGATTAGTGTTAGGGTTAGGGTTAGTGTTAGGGTGAGGTTAAATATTAGGGTGAGGGTTAGGGTTAGGGTGATGGTTATGGTTACAATGAGGGTTAGGGTTAGTTTAGGGTTGTTGTTTGGTTTAGGGTTAAGTTTACAGTTACTGAGAGTGTGAGGGTTAGGGTTATGTTTATGGTGAGGTTTATGTTAAGGGTTAAGTTTAGAGTTAGGTTTAGGGTGAGGATGAGATTTTGGGTTAGATTTAGCGTTAGTGTTATTGTTAGGGTTAGGGTGAGGGTTAGTGTAAGGGTTAGGGTTAGGCTTAAGCTTAGGGTTAGGCTTAGGCTTAGGCCGAGAGTGAGGGTGAGGGTTAGGGTTAGGGTTAGGGTGAGGGTTAGGGTTAGGTTTAGGGTGAGTGTTAGGATGAGGTGTAGGGTTAGGTTTAGGGTTAGGGTGAGGGCTAGGGTGAGGTTGAGGGTTAAGGTTAGCGGTAGGGTGAGGTTTAGGCTTAGGGTGAGGGTGAGGGTTAGTGTGAGGGTTAGTGTTAGTGTTAGAGTTAGGGTGAGGGTAAGTTTTAGGGTGAGGGTGAGGGTGAGGGTGAGGGTTATATTTAGGGTGAGGGTTAGGTTTAGGTTTAGGTTTATTGTTAATTTTAGGTTTTGGCTTATATTGAGGGTGAGGGTGAGGGTGAGGTTTAGGGTTAGGGTTAGGGTGAGGTTTAGGGTTAGGTTTAGTGTTAGAGTTAGGGTTAGGGTGAGCGTGAGGTTTAGGTTTAGAGCTAGGCTTAGGGTGAGGGTTAGTGTGAGTGTTAGGGTTAGAGTTAGTGTTAGGTTAGTGTTAGGGTGAGGGTTAGTGTGTGGGTTAGGGTTAGAGTTAAGGTTATGGTTAGGATTAGGGTTATGGTGAGGTTGAGTGTCTGGGTTAGGTGTAGGTTTAGGGTTAGGCTTGGGATTAGGCTGAGGGTGAGGTTGAGGGTGAGGGTTAGGGTTAAGGTGAGGGTTAGGATTAGGGTTACTGTGAGGGATAGGACGAAGGTTAGGGTTAGGATTAGGGTTAGAATGAGGGCTAGAGTGAGGATGAGGTTTAGTGATAGGATTAGGGTTAGGTTTAGGATTAGGGTTAGGGTGAGGGTGAGGTTTATTGTTAGAGTTGGGCTTAGGTTGAAAGTTAGGATTAGGATTAGTGTTAGGGTTAGGGTTAGGGTGAGTGTTAGGCTTAGGGTGAGGGTTATGGTGATCGTTTGGATTAGGATTAGGGTAGGGTTAGGGTGAGTGTGAGGGTTAGGGTAAGGGTTAGGCTTAGGTTAGCCTGAGAGTGAGGGTGAGGGTTAAGGTTAGAGTTAGGGTGAGGGTGTGTGTGAGGGTTAGGGTTTGTGTAAGGGTTAGCCTTAGGTTTAGGCTGAGGGAGAGGGTGAGGGCGAGGGTTAGAGTTAGGGTGAGTGTTAGGGTTAGGGTTAGGGTGAGGTTTAGTTTTAGAGTTAGGGTTACAGTAAGGGTTAGGGTGAGGGTGAGTGTTAGGGTTAGTGTTAAAATTAGGGTGTGGGTGAGGTTTAGGGTTAGGGTGATGCTTAGGGTTACGGTCAGGGTGAGGGTTAGGATGTGGGTTAGGTTTAGTGTGAAGGTTAGGGTGAGGGTGACAGTAAGGGTAAAGTTGAGGGTTAGGCTGAGAGTGAGGATTACGTTAAATGTAAGGTTTAGGGATAGGGTGAGGTTTAGGGTTAGGGTTAGGGTGTGGGTGTGGTTTAGATTGAGTATTAATTTTAGGGTTAGTGTGAGGTTTAGGGTGAGGATGAGGGGTTAGGGTAAGGGCTAGGGTGAGGGTGAGGTTTAGAATTACGGTTAGGGTGAGTGTGAGGATTAGGGTGAGTGATAGGGTTAGCCCTAGGTTTAGGCTGAGGGTGTGGGTGAGGGTGAGGTTTAAGGTTAGGTTGAGTGTTAGGGTTAGGGGAATGATGAGGTTTAGTGTTAGGGTTAGGGTTAGGGTGAGGGTGAGGTCTAGGGGGAGAGTTGGGCTTAGGGTGAGGGTTAGGGTTAGGGTGAGGGTTGGGGGGGGTGACGGTAAGGGTAAACTTAACGGTTAGGCTGAGGGTGAGATTTACTGTAAGGGTTAGGGTTAGGGTTAGGGTGAGGGTTAGGGTTAGGGGTAGGGTGAGGGTGAGGGTAAGATTGAGGATTAGTGTAAGGGTGAGGTTTAGGGAGAGGATGAGGGTTGGGTTAGGGTTAGGGTTATTGTTAGTGTTATGATTAGAGTTAAGTTTGCGGTGAGGGTGAGGCTGAGGGTGAGGTTTATGGTGAGGGTTAGGTTTAGGGTTAGGGTTAGGGTTAGTATTATTTTTAGGGTTAGGGTTAAATTTACAGTGAGGGTGTGGGTGAGGGTTAGGGTTAGGGTGAGTTTTACGGTGAGGTTTAGTGTTAGGGTTAGGTTGAGGGTGAGGTTTAGAGTTAGAATTAGATTTATGGGGAGGGTTAGGGTAAGAGGAAGGGTTAGGGTTAGTGTTAGTCTTAGGGTGAGTGTGAGGGTTAGGTTGAGGTTTAAGGATAGGCTTAGGGTTAGGATTAGGGTTAGGGTGAGTGTGTTTGTGAGGGTTAGGTTTAGGCTTAGGCTTAGGGTTAGGTTGAGGGTGAAGGTAGGTGAGGGTTGAGGGTTATAGTTACGGTGAGCGTGAGGATTAAGGTTACAGTGAGGGTTAGGTTGGGTTAGGATAAAGGTGAGTGTGACAGTTAGGGTTAGGGTGAGGTTTAGGTTTAGGATTAGGATTAGGTTGAGGGTAAGTGTGAGGTTAGGGTTAGGGTTAGTGTTAGATTAGGGTTAGGGTGAGGCTTAGGATGAGGGTTAGTGTTAGGATTAAGGTTAGGGTGATGGCTAGGGAGAGGGTGAGTTTTAGGGTTAGGATTAGGGTGAGGTTTAGTGTTAGGGTGAGGGTGAGGTTGAGTGTTAGAGTTAGGGTTACGTTTAGGGTTAGGGTTAGTGTTAGTGTTAGGGTTAGGGTTAGGGTGAGTGATAGGTTTAGGGTGAGGGTTATGGTTATGGTCAGGATTAGGATTAGTGTTATGGTGAGGGTGAGTGTGTGGGTTAATGTTAGGTTTAGTGTTAGGCTTAGGGTTATGTTTAGGTTGAGGTTGAGGCTGAGGGTTAGGTTTAGCGTGAGTGTTTGGGTTACAGTGAGGGTTATGTTTAGCGTGACGGTTATGGTTAGGTTTAGGGTTAGGTTCAGGGCTACATTGAGGGTGAGGTTTAGGGTTAGGTTTAGGGTGAGGTTTAGGGTGAGGGTGAGGTTTAGGGTTAGGGTTAGGCTGAGGTTTAGGATTATAGTTAGGGTTAGGGTTAGGGTGAGTGTGAGGTTTAGGGTTAGAGTTAGAGTTAGGATGAGGGTTAGGGTGAGGTTTAGGGTTAGAGTTATTGTTAGGTGGAGGGTTAGTGTGAATGTTAGGTTTACGGTGAGGGCTAGGTTGAGGGTGAGGGTTAGGGTTAGGCTTAGGATTAGGCTTATGGTTAGGCTGAGGGTGAGGTTGAGGTTGAGGGTTAGGTTTAAGGTGATGGTTAAGGTTACGGTTAGGTTGAAGTTTAGCATGAGGTTTAGGGATAGGGTGAGGATTAGGGTGAGGGTGATGGTAAGGGTAAAGTTGAGGGTTAGGTTGAGGGTCAGGGTACAGATCAGGGTGAGGGTTAGTGTTAGGGTGAGGGTTAGGGTAAGTGTGAGGGTTAGGGGTAAGGGTGAGGGTGAGGGTTAGATTGAGGATTAGGGTTAGGGTTAGTGTGAGGTTTAGGGTGACGATGTGGGTTAGCGTTAGGGTGAGGGTTAGGGTTAGAATTAGGGTTAGGATGAGGGCTACGGTGAGGGTGAAGGTCAGGGTTAGGTTAGGGTTAGGGTGAGTTTTAGGGTTAGGGTGAGGGTTAGGGTTAGTGTCAGGGTTAGTGTTAGGGTTAGGTTTAGTGTTAGGATGAGGGTTAGGGTTAGGGTGAGGGTTATAGTTAGGATGAGGGTTAGTGTTAGGGTTATTGTAATTGTTAGGATTAGGATTACATTGCGGGTGAGTGTGAGGGTTAGGGTTAGAGTTAGGGTGAAGTTTAGGTTTAGGATTAGGGGTAGAGTTAGGGTTAGGGTGAGGGTGAGGTTTAGGGTTAGAGTTAGGCTTAGGGTGAGGGTTAGTGTTAGGATTAGGGTTAGGGTTAGTGTTAAGTTAGAGTTACGGTGTGGGCTAGTGTAAGGGTTAGGGTTAGAGGGAGAGTTAGGGTTAGGCTGAGGCTGAGTTTGAAGGTGAGGGTAAGGGTTAGGTGAGGGTTAGGTTTAGGGTTAGGATGAGGGTTAGGTTGAGGATTAGGTTTAGGATTAGGGTTAGGGTGAGGGTGAGTGTGTGGGTAAGGGTTATGTTTAGAGTTAGGCTTAGGGTTAGGCTGAGGCTGAGGTTGAGGTTGAGGGTTAGGGTTAGGGTGAGGTTTAGAGTAAGGGTTGGAGATAGGGTTAGGGTGAGGGTGATGTTTATAATTAGAGTTAGGGTTAGTGTTAGGGTTGGGCTTTGGGTTAGGCTGAGTGTGAGAGTGGGGGTGAGGATTAGGGTTAGGGTTAAGGTTAGAGTTAGGGTTTTGGTTAGGGTTAGGGTTATTGTTAGTGTTATGTTTAGGGTTAAGTCTGCAGTGAGGGTGAGGCTGAGGGTGAGGTATATGGTTAGGGTTAGGGTTAATGTTAGGGTTAGTGTTAGTGTTATTGTTAGGGTTAGAGTTACTGTGAGGTGAGCGTGAGGGTGAGGGTTAGGGTTAGGGTGAGGTTTGGGGTGACGTTTAGGGTTAGGGTTAGGTTGAGGGTGAGGTTTAGGGTTAGAGTGAGTGTTAGTGGGAGGGTTAGGGTGAGGGTTAGGTTTAGGTTTAATGTTAGTCTTAGGGTGAGGGTGAGGGTTAGGTTGAGGTTTAGGGATAGGGTTAGGGTTAGGATTAGGCTTACAATGTTGGTGAATGTGAGGGTTAGGGTTAGATTTAGGCTTAGGTTTAGGGTTAGGATTAGGATGAGGGTGAGATTTAGGGTTAGGGTGAGATTGAGGTTTATGTTTAGGGTGAGTATTAGGGTTAGTGTGAATGTTAGTGTTAGGGTTAGGTTTAGTGTTAGGGTTAGGGGGAGGGTTAGGGTGAGGTTTAGAGTAAGGTTTAGTGTTAGGGTTAGGGGGAGGGTTAGGGTTAGTTTGGGGTTTCGGGTTAGGGTTAGGTTTAGGATTAGGGTGATTGTTAGGATGAGTGTTAGGGTTAGGATTAGGGTTAGGGTGAGGACTAGGGTGAGGGTGAGTGTTTTGGTTAGGGTTAGGGTGAGATTTAGGGTTAAGGTGAGGGTTAGGGTTAGTGTGAGTGTTAGTGTTAGGTTTTGGTTTAGTGTTATGTTTAGGGGAAGGGTTAGGGTCAGGGTTAGTGTTAGGGTTAGTGATAGGGTTAGGGTTAGGGTGATGGTTAGGGTTACTGTTAGCTTGAAAATTAGGATGAAGTTTCGGGATAAGGTGAGGGTTAGGGTAAGGGTGATGGTAGGGATAAATTTGAGGGTTTGGCTGAGGGTGAGGGTTAAGGTTAGTGTGAGGGTTACAGTTGGGATGAGGGTTAGGGTAAGGGTGAGGTTTAGGGATTAGGGTGAGGGTGATAGTTAGATTGAGGATTAGGGTTAGGGTTAGTGTGTGGTTTAGGGTGAGGATGAGGGTTAGAGTTAGGTGAGGGTAAGAGTTAGAATTAGGGTAAGGGTGATGGTGAGGGTTAGGGTTAGGTTTAGGGTGAGGTTTAGGCTTAGGGTGAGGGTTAGGGTTAGTGTAAGGGTTAGTGTTAGGGTTCGGGTTACTGTTAGGGTGAGGGTAAGTATTAGGGTGAGGGTTAGGGTTAGCGTGAGGGTTATAGTTAGGGTGAGGGTTAGGGTTAGTGTTAGGGGTATTAGTTTTAGGTTTCGTGTTACCTTGAGGGTGAGGGTGAGGATGAGGGTTAGGTTTAGGGTTAGGGTAAGGTTTAGGATTAGGATTAGGGTGAGAGTTAGGGTTAGGGTGAGAGTGAGGTTTAGGTTTAGATTTAGGCTTAAGGTGAGGGTTAGTGTTAGGGTTAGTGTTAGGCGTGGGTTAGGGTGAGGGTTAGTGTGAGGGTTATGGTTAGGGTTAGGGTTAGGCTTAGTGGTAGGCTGAGGGTGAGGTTGAGTGTTAAGGTTGGGGTTAGGGTTAGGGTAAGGTTTAGGGTTAGGGTGAGGGTTAGGATGAGGGTTAGGTTTATGATTAGGATTGGAATGAGGGCTAGGGTGAGGGTGAGTGTGAGGGTTAAGTTAAGTGTTAGGCTTAGGTTTAGGTTGAGGGTGAGGGTTAGGTTTAGGGTGAGGGTGAGTGTGAGGGTTAGGGTTAGTGTTAGGGTTAGGGTGAGGGTTAGTGTGAGGGTTAGTCTTAAAATTATGGTGTGGGTGAGGGTTAGGGTTAGGGTGAGGCTTAGTGTTACTTTCAGGGAGAGGGTTAGCATGACGTTGAGAGTTAGTGTGAGGGTTAGGATGAGGGTGACAGTAATGGTACAGTTGAGGGTTAGGCTGAGAGTGAGGATTATGGTAAATGTGAGGGTTAGGGTTAGGGTTAGGGTAGGGGTAGGGTGAGGGTGAGGGTAAGATAGAGGATTAGTGTTAGGGTGAGGTTTAGGGTGAGGATGAGGGTTAGGGTTAGGGTTATTGTTAGTGTTATGGTTACAGTTATGTTTGCAGTGAGGGTGAGGCTGAGGGTGAGGTTTATTTTTAGGTTTAGATTCAGCGTTAGAGATAGGGTTAGTATTATTTAGAGGGATAGGTTTAGATTTACAATGAGGGTGAGGGTGAGGGTTAAGGTGAGGGTGAGGTTTACGGTGAGGTTTAGGGTTAGGTTTACGTTGAGGGTGAGGTTTAGAGTTAGAATTAGGTTGATGGGGAGGGTTAGGGTGACAGGTAGGGTTAGGGGTAGTGTTAGTCTTAGGGTGAGGGTGAGGGTTAGGTTGAGGTTTAGGGATAGTCTTAGGGTTAGGATTAGGGTTAGGGTGAGGTTGATTATAAGGGTTAAGTTTAGGCTTAGGCTTACAGTTAGGTTGAGGGTGAAGGTAGGTGTGAGGGTTATGGTTACAGTGAGGGTGAGGATTAGGGTTAGGGTGAGGTTTAGGGTTAGGGTGAGGATTAGGGTTAGGGTGAGGGTGAGGTTTAGGGTTAGAGTTAATTTTAGGGCGAGGGTTAGAGTGAGGGTTAGGGTTAGGGTTAGGGTTTTGTTTAGCTTTAGGATTAGGGTTAGGGTGAGGGTGAGTGTGAGGGTTAGGTTTAGGCTAAGGCTTAGGGTTAGGCTGAGGATGACGGTGGGGTTGAGGATGAGGGTTCGGGTGATGGTTAGGGTTAGGATTAGGGTGATGGTAAGGATGAGGGTTAGGGTTAGGATTAGGGTTAGGGTGAAGACTAGGGTGAGGGTGAAAGTTAGTGTTAGGCTTAGGCTTAGGCTTAGCGTTAGGCTGAGGTTGAGGTTGAGGGTGAGTGTTAAGGTTAGGGTGATGGTTAGGGTTATCCTTAGGTTGAAGGTTAGCATGAGGTTTAGGGACAGGGTGAGGGTTAGAGTGAGGGTGATGGTAAGGGTAAAGCTATGGGTTAGGCTGAAGGTGAGAATTAAGATACGGGTGAGTGTTAGGGTTAGGGTGAGGGTTAGTGTAAGGATGATGGTTAGGGTTTATGGTGAGTTTGAGGGTTAGATTGAGGATTAGGGTTAGGTTTCGTGTGAGGTTTAGGGTGAGGATGAGGGTTAGCGTTAGGGTGAGGGTTAGGGTTAGAATTAGGTTTCGGGTGAGGGCTAAGGGGAGGGTGAGGTTTACTGTTAGTGTTAGGGTTAGGGTGAGTTTTAGGGTTAGGATGAGGCTTAGGCTTAGTGTGAGAGTTAGTGTTAGGGTTAGGGTTAGTGTTAGGGTGAGGGTAAGTGTTAGGGTGAGGGTTAGGGTTAGGGTGAGGGTTATAGTTAGGGTGAGGATTAGGGTTAGGGTTATTGTCATTGTTAGGTTTAGCGTTACGTTGACGGTGAGGGTGAGGGTAAGGGTTAGGTTTAGGGTTAGGGTTAGGGTGAGATTTAGGGTTAGGATTCGGGTTATAATTAGGGTTAGGGTGAGTGTTAGTGTGAGGGTTAGGTTTAGGGTTAGTGTTACGTTAGGGTTAGGGTGAGGGTGAGTGTGAGGGTTAGGGTTAGGTTTAGTGTTAGGCTTAGGGTTAGGGTGAGGGTGAGTTTGAGGGTGAGGGTTAGGGTTATGATGAGGGTTAGAGTTAGGGTTAGATTGAATGTTAGGCAGAGGGTTAGGGTTAGGAATAGGGTTAGTTTGAGCGCTGGTGTGAAGGATAGTGTGAGTGTTAGGGTTACGATAGGGTTAGGTTGAGGGTGAGTGTGAGGGTTATGGGTAGGGTTAGGGTTAGGCTTAGGGTTAGGGTTAGGGTTAGGGTTTGGTTTAGGGTGAGGGTGAGGGTGATTATTAGGGTTAGAGTTAGGGTTAGGGTTAGGGTTAGGCTAAGGGTGAGGTTGGGGGTGAGGATTAGGGTTAGGTTGATGGTTAGGTTTAGGGTTAGTGTTATTGTTAGGGTTAGGGTTAGAGTTAAGGTGAAGGTGAGGGTGAGGGTGCAGGTGAGGTTTAGGGTTAGGGTTAGGTCAGGTTTATGGTTAGGGTAAGAGATAGGGTTAGGGTGAGGGTGAGGTTTACGGTTAGATTTAGGCTTAGGGTGAGGGTTACTGTTAGGGTTAGGGTTAGCATTAGTGTTAGGTTTGGGTTAGGGTGAGGGTTAGGGTGAGGGTTATGGTTA
This sequence comes from Dipodomys merriami, assembly GCF_024711535.1. Lineage (NCBI taxonomy): Eukaryota > Metazoa > Chordata > Mammalia > Rodentia > Heteromyidae > Dipodomys > Dipodomys merriami. Next base: position 5,916,826 of record NW_027206324.1, on the reverse strand, counting down.
GATTTAGGGTTAGGGTTAGGATTTGGGTTAGGGTGAGGTTTAGTGTGTGGGTTAGGGTTATGTTTAGGGTTAGGCTTAGCGTTAGGCTGAGCGTGAGGTTGAGTGTGAGGGTTTGGGTTAGGCTGAGGGTTAGGATTAGGGTTAGTGTTAGGGTTAGGATGAGGGTTAGGGTTAGTATTAGGATTAGAGTGAGGGCTAGGGTGAGGGTGCCCTTTACTGTTAGGGTTAGGGTGAGGTGTCGGGTTAGGGTTAGGGTGAGCATGAGGTTTAGTGTTAGAGTTAGGGTTAGGGTGAGGTTTAGGGTTAGGGTTAGTGTTAGGGTTAGGGTTAGGTTGAAGGTTATGGTTATGGTTAGGATTAGGATTAGGGTTAGGGTTAGGGTGAGTGTGAGGATTAGGGTAAGCTTTAGGCTTAGGGTTAGGTTGAGGGTGAGGGTTAGGTTTAGAGTGTGGGTGAGTGTGAGGGTTAGGGTTAGTGTTAGGTTTAGGGTGAGGGTTAGTGTGAGGGTTAGGTTTAGGCTTAGGCTTAGGATTAGGTTGAGGGTGAAGGTAGGTGGGAGGGTTATGGTTACGGTGAGGGTGAGGATTAGGGTTAGGGTGAGGGTTAGGATTTGGGTTAGGATTAAGGTGAGGGTGAGGGTTAGGATTAGGGTGAGTGTTAGGGTTAGGATTAGGGTGAGGGTGAGGGTGAGGGTTAGGATTAGGGTTAGGGTTATTGTTAGTGTTATGGCTAAGGTTACCTTTGCAGTGATGGTGAGGCTGAGGATGAGGGTTAGGTTTAGGATTAGAGTGAGGGTTAGGTTTTGGCTTAGTATTAGTATTTTTGTTATAGTTAGGGTTAGAGTTATGGTGAGGGTGAGAGTGAGGGTGAGGGTTAGGGTTAGGGTGAGTTTAGGGTTAGGGTGAGGATTAGGGTTAAGGTGAGGGTGAGGTTTAGGGTTAGAGTGAGGGTTAGGGGGAGGGTTAGGGTGAGGGTTAGGGTTAGGGTTAGGGTTAGGTTTAGGATTAGGGTTAGGGTGAGGGTGAGTGTGAGGGTTAGGGTTAGGCTTAAGCTTAACCTTAGGGATATGCTGAGGATGAGGGTGGGGTTGAGGATTATGGTTTGGGTATTGGTTAGGGATAGGATTTGGGTGAGGGTTAGGATGAGCGTTAGGGTTATTATTAGGGTTAGGCTGGGGGCTATGGTGAGGGTGAGGGTTAGGGTTAGGTTTAGGCTTAAGTTTAGGGTTAGGCTGAGGGTGAGGTTGAGGGTGAGGGTTAAGGTTAGGGTGATGGTGAGGGTTACGGTTAGGTTGAAGTTTAGCATGAGGTTTAGGGATAGGTTGAGGGATAGAGTGAGGGTGATGGTAAGGGTAAAGTTGAGGGTTAGACTGAGGGTGAGAATTAAGATAACGGTGAGGGTTAGCGTTAGGGTGAGGGTTAGGGTAAGTGTGAGGGTGAGGGTTAGATTGAGGATTAGTGTTAGGTTCAGTGTGAGGTTTGGGGTGAGGATGAGGGTTAGGGTTAGGTTGAGGGTTAGTGTTAGGTTTAGTGTTATTGTTAGATTAAGGATTAGATTTACGGTGAGGGTGAGGTTGAGAGTCCTGGTTAGGGTTACGTTTAGGGTGAGGTTTAGGGTTAGGTTTGGAGATAGGGTTAGGTTGAGGGTGATGTTTAGGGTTAGATTTCAGGTTAGTGTTAGGGTTGGGCTTAGGGTTAGGCTGAGGGTGAGAGTGGGGGTGAGGATTAATATTGGGTTTAGGGTTAGGGTTAGAGTTAGGGTTAGGGTTAGGTTAGGGATTAGGGTTAGGGTGAAGGTGAGGGTGAGTGTTAGAGTTAGCGTTAGGCTTAGGCTGAGGGTGAGGGTGGGGGTGAGGATTAGTTTTCGGGTGATGGTTAGGGTTACGATTAGGGTAAGGGTTAGGATGAGGGTTAGAGTTGGGATTAGGCTTAGGGTGAGGGCTAGGGTGAGAGTGAGGTTTAGGGTTAGGGTTAGGGTGAGGTTTAGGATTAAGGTGAGGGTTAAGGTTAGTGTGAGTGTTAGTGTTAGGTTTAGGTTTAGAGTTAGGGTTAGGGGGAGGGTTAGGGTCAGGCTTAGGGTTAGGGTTAGTGTTAGGGTTATGGTTAGGGTGATTTTTAGGGTTACGGTTAGCTTGAAAGTTAAGATGAGGTTTAGGGATAGGGTGAGGGTTAGGGTAAGGGTGATGGTAAGGGTAAATTTGAGGTTTACGCTGAGGGTGAGGGTTAGGATAAGTGTGAGGGTTACGGTTAGGGTGAGGGTTAGGGTAAGGGTGAGGGTTAGGGATTAAGGTGATGCTGAGGGTTAGATTGAGGATTATGGTTAGGGTTAGTGTGTGGTTTAGGGTGAGGATGAGGGTTAGGGTTAGGTGAAGTTAAGTGTTAGAATTAGGGTTATGGTGAGGACTAGGGTGAGGGTGAGGGTTAGGTTTAGGGGTAGGGTGAGGTTTAGGCTTAGGGTGAGGGTTAGGGTTATTGTGAGGGTTAGTGTTAGGGTTAGAGTTAGTGTTAGGGTGAGGGTAAGTGTTAGGGAGAGGGTTAGGGTGAGGGTGAGGGTTGTACTTAGGGTGAGGCTAAGGGTTAGGGTTAGGGTTATTGTTAATTTTAGGTTTAGGTTTATGTTGAGGGTGAGGTTTAGGGTTAGGTTTAGGTTGAGGTTTAGGGTTAGATTTATCTTAGGGTTAGGGTAAGTGTTATGGTTACGGTTAGGATTAGTGTTATGTTAGGGTTAGGGTTAGGGTTATGGTGTGGTTGAGTGTGTGGTTTAGGGTTAGGTTTAGGGGTAGGCTTGGGGTTAGGCTGAGGGTGAGGTTGAGGGTGATGGTTGCGGTTAGTGTGAGGGTTAGGATTATGGTTAGTGTGAGGGTTAGGATGAAGGTTAGGGTTAGGATTAGGGTTAGAGTGAGGGCTAGGGTGAGCATGAGGTTTAGTGTTAGGGTTAGGGTGAGGTTTAGGGTTAGGGTTAGTGTGAGGGTGAGGTTTAGTGTTAGAGTTCGAGTTAGGTTGAGGGTTAGGATTAGGGTTAGTGTTAGAGTTAGGGTTAGGGTGAGTGTTAGGGTTAGGGTGAGTGTTATGGTGATGGTTAGGATTAGGATTAGGGTAGGGTTAGGGTGAGTGTGAGGGTGAGGGTAAGGGTTAGGCTTAGGGTTAGCCTGAGGGTGAGGGTGAGCGTGAGGGTTAGGGTTAGGGTGAGGGTGAGTGTGAGGGTTAGGGTTAGTGTTAGGGTTAGCCTTAGGTTTAGGCTGAGGGTGATGGTGAGGGAGAGGGTTAGAGTTAGGTTGAGGGTTAGGTTATGGTTAGGGTGAGGGTTAGGGTTAGAGGTATGATGAGTTTTAGTGTTAGGGTAACGGTTAGGGTGATGGTGAGTTCTAGGGTTAGAGTTGGGCTTAGGGTGAGGGTTAGCCTGAGGGTTAGGGTTAGGGTGAGGTTTAGGGTGGGGGTGACAGTAAAGGTAAACTTTAGGGTTAGGCTGAGGGTGAGAGTTACTGTAAGGGTTTGGGTTAGGGTTAGGGTGAGGGGTAGGGGTAGGGGTAGGGTGAGGGTGAGTGTAAGATTGAGGATTAGTGTTAGGGTGAAGTTTAGGGTAAGGATGAGGGTTTGGGTTAGGGTTTTTGTTAGTGCTATGGTTATAGTTAAGTTTGCAGGGAGGGTGAGGCTGAGGGTGAGGTTTATGGTGAGGGTTAGATTTAGGTTAGGGTTAGGGTTAGTATTATTTTTAGGGTTAGGGTTAGATTTACAGTGAGGGTGAGGATGAGGGTTAGGGTTAGGGTGAGGTTTACGGTGAGGTTTAGGGTTAGGGTTACGTTGAGGGTGAGGTTTAGAGTTAGAATTAGGTGTATGGGGAGGGTTAGGGTGAGAGGTAGGTTTAGGGTTAGTGTTAGTCTTAGGGTGAGGTTGAGGGTTAGGTTGAGGTTTAGGGATAGGCTTAGGGTTAGGATTAAGGTTAGGGTGGGGTTGAGTGTGAGGGTTAGGTTTAGGATTAGGCTTAGGTTTAGGTTGAATGTGAAGGTAGGTGTGAGGGTTATGGTTATGGTGAGGGTGAGGGTTAGGATTAGGGTGAGGGTTAGGGTTAGGATTAGGATTAGGGTGAGGGTGAGGATTAGAGTTAGTGTTAGTGTTAGGTTTAGGGTTAGGCTGAGGGTGAGGGTGGCGGTGAGGATTAGTGTTAGGGTGATGGTTAGAGTTAGGTTTAGTGTTATTGTTAGGGTTAGGGTTAGAGTTACGGTGAGGGTGAGGTTCTGGGTGAGGTTTAGGGTTAGTGTTAGGGTGAGGTTTAAAGTTAGGGTTGGAAATAGGGTTAGAGTTTGGGTTAGTGTTAGGGTTGGGCTTAGGGTTAGGCTGAGGGTGAGAGTGGGGGTGAGTATTAGGGATACGGTTAAGGTTAGGGTTAGAGTTAGGTTTATGGTTAGGGTTAGGGTTATTGTTAGTGTTATGTTTAGGGTTAAGTTTGCAGTGAGGGTGAGGCTGAGGGTGAGGTTGATGGTTAGGGTTAGGTTTTGGGTTAGGGTTATTGTTAGTGTTAGTGTTAGGTTTAGGGTTAGGGTTAGAGTTACGGTGAGAGTGAGTCTTAGGGTTAGGTTGAGGTTTAGGGTGCCGTTTAGGGTTAGGATTAGGTTAAGGGTGAGGTTTATGGTTAGAGTGAGGGTTAGTGGGAGGGTTAGGGTTAGGATTAGGGATAGGGTTAGGTTTAGGGTTAGGATTAGTGTTTTTGTTAAGGTTAGGGTTAGACTCATGGTTAGTGTTAGGGTGAGGGTGAGGGTTAGGGTTAGGGTAAGGGTTTGGCTTAGGGTTAGGTTGAGGGTGTGGGTTATGTTTAGGGTGAGGGCGAGTGTGAGGGTTAGGATTAGTGTTAGGGTTAGGGTGAAGGTTAGTGTGAGGGTTAGTGTTAAAGTTAGGGTGTGGTTGAGGGTTAGGTTTAGGGTCATGCTTAGGGTTACGGTCAGGGAGAGGGTTAGCATGAGGGTGAGAGTTAGTGTGAGGGTTAGGGTGAGGGTGACAGTAAGGGTAAAGTTGAGGGTTTGGCTGAGAGTGAGGATTATGGTAAATGTGAGGGTTAGGGTTAAGGTGAGGGTGAGGGTTAGGGTTAGAGGTAGGGTGAGGGTGAGTGTAAGATTGAGTATTAATGTTAGGGTGAGGTATAGGGTGAGGATGAGGGTTAGGGTTAGGGTTATTGTTTGTGTTATGGTTACAGTTAAGTTTGCAGTGAGGGTGAGGCTGAGGGTGACGTTATAGTTAGGGTTAGGTTTAGGTTTTGGGTTAGGGTTAGTATTATTTTTAGGGTTAGGGTTAGATTGACAGTGAGGATGAGGGTGAGGGTTAGGGTTAGGGTGAGGTTTAAGGTGAGGTTTAGGGTTAGTGTTAGGTTGAGCGTGAGGTTTAGAGTTAGAATTATGTTTATGGGGAGGGTTAGGGTGAGAGATAGGGTTAGGGTTAGAGTTAGTCTTAAGGTGAGGGTGAGGGTTAGGTTGAGGTTTAGGGATAGGTTTAGGGTTAGGATTAGGTTTTGGTTGAGGATAAGTGTGAGAGTTAGGTTTAGGCTTAGACTCAGGGTTAGGTTAAGGGTGAAGGTAGGTGTGAGCGTTATGGTTACGGTGAGGGTGAGGATTAGGATTAGGGTGAGGGTTAGAATTTGGGTTAGGATTAAGGTGAGGGTGAGGGTTAGGGTTAGGGTGAGTTTTAGGTTTAGGATTAGGATTAGGGTGAGGGTGAGTGTTTGGATTATGGTTAGGGTTATTGTTAGTGTTATGGTTAAGGTTACCTTTGCAGTGATGGTGAGGCTGAGGGTGAGGGTTAGGTTTAGGATTAGGGTTAGGGTTAGGTTTAGGGTTAGAATTAGTGTTTTTGTTAAGGTTAGGGTTAGAGTTATGGTGAGGGTGAGGGTGAGCGTTAGGGTTAGGGTTAGGGTGAGCTTTAGGGTTAGGGTGAGGATTAGGGTTTTGGTGAGGGTTAGGTTTAGGGTTAGAGTGAGGTTTCGGGGGAGGGTTAGGGTGAGTGTTAGGGTTTGGGTTAGGGTTAGGTATAGGAGTAGGGTTAGGTTGAGGGTGAGTGTGAGTGTTAGGGTTAGGCTTAGGCTTAGGCTTAGGGTTAGGCTGAGGATGAGGGTGGGGGTGAGGATTATTTTTTGAGTGATGATTAGGGTGAGGATTAAGGTGAGGGTTAGGATGAGGGTTAGGGTGAGGATTAGGGTTAGGGTGAGGGCTAGGGTGAGATTGAGGGTTAGGGTTAGGGTTAGGTTTAGGGTTAGGCTGATAGTGACGTTGAGGGTAAGGGTTAAGTTAAGGGTAATGGTTAGGGTTAAGGTTAAGTTGAAGATTAGCATGAGGTTTAGGGATAGGGTGAGGGTTAGAGTGAGGGTGATGGTAAGGGTAAAGTTGAAGGTTAGGCTGACTGTGAGAATTAAGATAAGGGTGAGGGTTAGGGTTAGGGTAAGGCTTAGTGTAAGGGTGTGGTTTAGGGGTTATGGTGAGGGTTAGGGTTAGGTTGAGGGTTATAGTTAGGGTGAGGGTTAGGGTTAGGGTTATTGTTATTGTTAGGTTTAGAGTTAGGTTGAGGGTGAGGGTGACAGTGAGGGTTAGGTTTAGGGTTAGGATTAGGGTGAGATTTAGGGTTAGGATTAGTGTTAGAGTTAGGGTTAGGGTGAGGGTGAAGTTTAGGGATAGAATTAGGCTTCGGTTGAGTGTTAGTGTGAGGGTTAGGGTTAGGGTAAGTGTTAGGGTGAGGGTTAGGTTTAGAGTGATAATTAGGGGTAGTATTAGGGTTAGGGTGAGGTTGAGTGTGTGGGTTAGGCTTAAGTTTAATGTTAGGCTTAGGGTTAGGCTGAGGGTGAGGTTGAGGGTGAGGGTTATGGTTAGGGTGAGGGTTAGAGTTAGGGTTAGATTGAGGGTTAGGATGAGGGTTAGTGTTACGATTAGTGTTAGGTTGAGCGCTGGGGTGATGGTTAGTGTGAGGTTTAGGGTTAGGGATAGGGTTAGGTTTAAGATTAGGGTCAGGTTTTGGGTGAGGGTGAGGGTTAGGCTTAGTGTTAGGGTTAGGATTAGGGTTAGGGTTATGGTTAGGGTTTGATTTAGAGTGAGGTTGAGGGTAAGAATTAAAGTTAGTGTTAGTGTTAGGGTTAGGGTTAGGCTAAGGGTGAGGGTGGGGTGAGGATTTGGGTTAGGGTGATGGTTAGGGTTAGGGTTAGTGTTATTGTTAGGGTTAGGGTTAGAGTTAAGGTGAGGGTGAGGGTGAGGGTGCGGGTGAGTTTTAGGGTTAGGGTTAGGTGAGGTTTAGGGTTAGTGTTAGAGATAGGGTTAAGGTGAGGGTGAGGTTTAGGGTTAGAGTTCGGGTTAGTGTTAGGGTTACGCTTACCGTTAGGATGAGGTTCAAGGTGGGGGTGAGGATTAGGGTTAGCGTTAGGGTTAGTGTTAGAGTTCGGGTTAGGCTTAGGGTTAGGGTTATTGTTAGTGTTATGGTTAGGTTTAGTTTGCAGTGAGGGTGAGGCTGAGGGTGAGGTTTATGGATAGGTGTAGGTTTAGGATTAGGGTTAGTGTTAGTGTTATTTTTAGGGTTAGGGTTAGAGTTATGGTGAGGGTGAGGGTGAGGGTGAGGGTTAGGGTTAGGGTGAGGTTTAGGGTGAGGTTGAGGATTAGGGTTAGGTTGGGTCTGAGGTTTAGGGTTAGAGTGAGGGTTAGTGGGAGGGGTAGGGTGAGGTTCAGGTTTAGGGTTATTGTTAGTCTTAGGGTGAGGGTGAGGTTTAGGTTGAGTTTTAGGGTTAGGATTAGGGTTAGGGTGAGGGTGAATGTGAGCGTTAGGGTTAGGGTTAGGCTTAGGCTTAGGTTTATGATTATGGTGAGGGTGAGTCTTAGGCTTAGGATTAGGGTGAGGTTTAGGGTTAGGTTGAGGGTTAGGGTTAGTGTGAGTGTTAGTGTAGGGTTAGGTTTAGTGTTAGGGTTAGGGGGAGGGTTAGGGTCAGAGTTAGGTTTAGGGTTAGTGTGAAAGTTAGGGTTAGGGTGAGGGTTTAGTTGAGGTTTAGGGTTAGGGTTAGGGTTAGGTTTAGGATTAGGGTTAGGTTGAGGGTATTTGTGAGTGTTAGGGTTAGGTTTAGGCTTAGGCTGAGGGTGAGGATGAGGGTGAGGCTTAGCGTTTGGGTGATGGTTAGGGTTAGGATGAGGGTGAGGGTTAGGATGAGAGTTAGGGTTAGGATTAGGGTTAAGGTGAAGGCTAGGGTGAGGCTGAGGGTTAGGTTTAGTGTTAGGGTGAGGTTTAGGCTTAGGATGAGGGTTAGGGCTATTGTGAGTGTTAGTGGTAGGGTTAAGTTTAGTGTTAGGGTTAGGGGGAGGATTAGGGTCAGGGTTAAGTTTAGGGTTAGTGTTATGATTAGGGTTAGGGTGATGGTTGGGGTTATGGTTAGCTTGAAGGTTAGGATGTTTAGGGATAGGGTGAGGGTTACGGTGAGGGTGATGGTAAGGTTGAAGTTGAGGGTTATGCTGAGGGTGAGGGTTAAGATAAGGGTGAGGATTAGGGTTAGGGTGAGGGCTAAGGTAAGGTTGAGGGTTAGGGGTTGGGGTGAGGGTGAGGGTTAGATTGAGGATTAGGGTTAGGGTTAGTGTGAGGTTTAGGGTGATGATGAGGGTTAAGGTTAGGGTGAGGGTTACGGTTAGAATTAGGGTTAGGATGAGGGCTAGGGTGAGGGTGAGGGTTAGGGTTAGGTTGGGGTTAGAGTGAGTTTTAGGGTTAGGGTAAGGGTTAGGGTTAGTGTGAGGGTTAGTGTTATGGTTAGGGTTAGTGTTAGGGTGAGGGTAAGAGTTAGGGTGAGGGTTACGTTTAGGTTTAGGGATATTGTTATTGTTAGGTTTATGGTTACATTGAGGGTGAGGGTGAGGGTGAGTGTTAGGGTTAGAGTTAGGGTGAGGTTTAGGTTTAGTATTACGGGTAGAGTTATGGTGAGGGTGAGGTTTTGGGTTCGAGTTAGGCTTAGGGTGAGGGTTAGTGTGAGGATTAGGGTTAGGGTTAGTGTTAGGTTAGGGTTAGAGGGAGGGTTAGGGTTAGGATTAGGGTTAGGGTGAGGTTGAGTGTTTGGGTTAGGGTTAGGTTTAGGTTTAGGATTAGTGTTTTTTTAAGGTTAGGGTTAGAGTTATGGTGAGGGTTAGGGTGAGGGTGAGGGTGAGGCTTAGGTTTAGGGTTAGGGGACGGTTTAGGGTTAGGGTGAGGATTAGGGTTAGGGTGAGGGTGAGGTTTAGGGTTAGAGTTAGGGTTAGGGGGAAGGTTAAGGTGAGGGTTAGGGTTAGGGTTAGGGTTAGGTTTAGGATTAGGGTTAGGGTGAGGGTGAGTGTGAGTGTTAGGGTAGGCTTGGGCTTAGGCTTAGGCTTAGGCTGAGGATGAGGGTGGGGGTGAGGTTTAGGGTTCGGGTGATGGTTAGGGTTAGGATTAGGGTGAGGGTTAGGATGAAGGTTAGGGTTAGGATTAGGGTTAGGGTGAGGGCTAGGGTGAGGGTGAGTATTAGGGTTAGGGTTAGGCTTAGGCTTAGGGTTAGGCTGAGGTAGAGGTTGAGGATGAGGGTTATGGTTAGGGTGATGGTTAGTGTTACCGTTAGGTTGAAGGTTAGCATGATATTTAGTGTTAAGGTGAGGGTTAGAGTGAGGGTGATGGTAAGGGTATAGTTGAGGGTTAGGCTGAGAGTGAGAATTAAAATAAGGGTGAGGGTTAGGGTTAGGGTGAGGCTTAGGGTAAGGGTGAGGGTTAGGGGTTATGCTGAGGGTGAGGGTTAGATTGAGGATTAGGGTTTGGTTTATGGTCAGGATGAGGGTTAGGGTTATGGTGAGGGTTAAGGTTAGAATTAGGTTTAGGTTGAGAGCTAGGGAGAGGGTGAGGGCTAGGGTTAGTGTTAGGGGTTAGGATGAGTTTTAGGATTAGGGTGAGGTTTAAGGTTAGTGTGAGGGTTAGTGTTAGGGTTAGGGTTAGTGTTAGGGTGAGGGTAAGTGTTAGGGTGAGGGTTAGGGTTCGGATGAGGTTTATAGTTACGGTGAGGGTTAGGGTTTGGGTTATTGTTATTGTTAGGTTTAGGGTTACATTGAGGGTGAGGGTGAGGGTGAGGGTTAGGTTTAGGATTAGGGTTAGGTTCAGATTTATGGTTAGGATTAGTGTTAGAGTTAGGGTTAGGGTGAGGGTGAGGTTTCGGTTTAGAGTTATGCTTAGGGTGAGTGTTAGTGTGAGGGTTAGGGTTAGGGTTAGTGTTAGGTTAGGGTTAGGGTGAGGATTAGTTTGAGGGTTAGGGTTAGAGTGATAGTTAGCATTAGTATTAGGGTTATGGTGAGGGTGAGTGTTTGGGTTAGGGTTAGGTTTAGTGTTAGGCTTAGGGTTAGGCTGAGGGTGAGGTTGAGGGTGAGGATTAGGGTTAGGGTGAGGGTTAGAGTTAGGGTTAGATTGAGGGTTAGGATGAGGGTTAGGGTTAGGATGAGGGTTAGGTTGACCGCTGGTGTGAAGTTTAGTGTGAGGGATAGGGATAGGGTTAGGTTTAGGATTAGGGTTAGGTTGAGGGTGAGTGTGATGGTTAGGCTTAGGGTTAGGGTTAGGCATAGGGTTAGGGTTTGGGTTAGGGTTTGGTTTAGAGTGAGGGTGATGGTGAGGATTAGGATTAGTGTTAGGGTTAGCGTTAGGGTTAGGCTAATGGTGAGAGGGTAGGGTTGAGGATTAGGGTTAGGGTTAGGTGAGGTTTAGGGTTAGTGTTAGAGATAGGGTTAGGAAGAGGGTAAGGTTTAGGGTTAGAGTTAGGGTTATTTTTAGCGTTAGGCTTAGGTTTAGGCTGAGGGTGAGCGTGGGCGTGAGGATTAGGTTTAGGGTTAGGGTTAGGGTTAGGGTTAGAGTTCGGGTTAGGGTTAGGTTTAGGGTTATTGTTAGTGTTATGGTTAGAATTAATTTTGCAGTGAGGGTGAGGCTGAGGGTGAGGTTTATGGTTAGGGTTAGGTTTAGAGTTAGGGTTAGTGTTAGTGTTGTTGTTAAGGTTAAGGTTAGAGTTACGGTTAGGGTGAAGGTGAGGGTGAAGGTTAGGGTTAGGGTGAGTTTTAGGGTGAGGTTTAGGGTTAGGATTAGGTTGTGGTTTAGTGTTATTCTTAGGGTGAGGGTGAGGATTAGCTTGAGGTTTAGGGATAGGTTTAGGGTTAGGATTAGGTTTAGGGTGAGTGTGAATGTGAGTGTTAGGGTTAGAATTAGGCTTAGGCTTAGGTTTGGGATTATGGTGAGGGTGAGTGTTAAGCTTTGGTTTAGGGTGAGGTTTAGGGTTAGGGTGAGGGTTAGTGTTAGGGTGAGGGTTAGGTTTAGTGTTAGGGTTAGGGGGAGGGTTAGGGTCAGCATTAGGGTTAGGGTTAGTATGAGGGATAGGTTGAGGTTTAGGTTTAGGGTTAGGGTTACGTTTAGGATTAGGGTTAGAGTGAGGGTGAGTGTGAGTGTTACGGTTAGGTTTAGGCTTAGGCTTAGTGTGAGGGTGAGGGTGAGGCTTAGTGTTTGGGTGATGGTTAGTGTTAGGATGAAGGTGAGGGATAGGATCAGGGTTAGGGTTAGGATTAGGTTTAGGGTGAAGGCTAGGGTGAGGTTGAGGGTTAGGTTTAGGGTTAGGGTGACGTTTAGGCTTAGGGTGAGGTTTAGGGTTAGTGTGAGTGTTAGTGTTAGGGTTAAGTTTACTGTTAGGGTTAGGGGGAGGGTTAGATTCAGGTTTAGGGTTAGGGTTAGTGTTAGAATTAGGGCTAAGGTGATGGTTAGGGTTATGGTTAGTTGAAAGTTAGGATGCTGTTTAGGGATAGGGTGAGGGTTAGGGTGTGGGTGATGGTCAGTTTAAAGTTGAGGGTTAGGCTGAGGGTGAGGGTTAAGATAAGGGTGAGGGTTACGGTTAGGGTGAGGGTTAGGGTAAGGGTGATGGTTAGGGATTAGGGTGAGGGTGAGGGTTAGATTGAGGATTAGGGTTTGGGTTAGTGTGTGGTTTAGGGTGAACATGAGGGTTAGGGTTAGTTGAGGGTAAGGGATCGAATTAGGAATAGGGTGAGGGCTAGGGTTAGGGTGAGGGTTAGGGTTAGTGTGAGGTTTAGCGTTAGGGTTAGGGTTAGTGTTAGGGTGAGGGTAAGTGTTAGGTTGAGGGTTAGGGTTAGGGTGAGGGTTATAGTTAGGGTGAGGGTTAGTGTTAGGGTTAGGGTTTTTGTTAATTTTAGGTTTAGGGTTATGTTTATGGTGAGGGTGAGGGTCAGGGTGAGGGTTAGGGTTAGGGTTAGGGTGAGGTTTAGAGTTAGGATTAGGTTAGTGTTATGGTTAGGGTGAGGGTGAGGTGTAAGGTTAGATTTAGGCTTAGGGTGAGTGTTAGGGTTAGGGTTAGTGTTAGGTTAGGGTTAGGGTGAGTGTGTGGGTTAGGGTTAGGTTTAGGTTTAGGCTAAGTGTTAGGATGAGAGTGAGGTTGAGGGTGAAGTTTAGGGTTAGGGTGAGGGTTAGGATTACGGTTAGGGTGAGATTTATGATGACGGTTAGGGTTAGGATTAGGGTTAGAGTGATGGTTAGGGTGAGGGTGAGGTTTAGGTTTAGGGTTAGGGTGAGGTTTAGTGTTAGGTTTAGGGTGAGGTTGAGTGTTAGAGTTAGGGTTCGGGTGAGGGTTAGGGATCGGGTTAGTGTTAGTGTTAGGGTTAGGGTGAGTGATAGTGTTAGGGTGATGTTATGGTTATGTTTAGGATTAGGATTAGGGTTAGGGTGAGGGTGAGTGTGTGGGTTAAGGTTAGTTTTAGTGTTAGGCTTAGGGTTAGGCAGAGGGTGAGGTTGAGGCTGAGGGTTAGGTTTAGTGTGAGTCTTTGGGTTACAGTGAGGGTTATGTTTAGGGTGACGGTTACGATTAGGTTTTGGGTTAGGTTGAGGGCTACGTTGAGTGTGAGGTTTAGGGTTAGAGTTAGGGTGAAGTTTATGGTTAGGGTGCTGTTTAGGGTTAGGGTTAGGCTGAGGTTTAGGGTTATAGTTAGGTTTAGGTTTAGGGCGAGTGTGAGGTTTAGGGTTAGAGTTAGGGTTAGGGTGAGGGTTAGGGTGAGGTTTAAGGTTAGAGTTAGGGTTATGGGGGAGGGTTAGGTTGAGGGTAAGGTTTAGGGTGAGGGCTAGTTTGAGGGTGAGGGTTAGGGTTAGTGTTAGGCTTAGGCTTATGTTTAGGCTGAGTGTGAGTTTGAGGGTGAGGGTCAGGGTTAGGGTGAGGTTAGGGTTACGGTTAGGTTGAAGGTTAGCCTGAGGTTTAGGGATAGGGTGAGGGATAGGTTGTTGGTGATGGTAAGGGTAAAGTTGAAGGTTAGGCTGAGGGTCAGGGTAAAGATAAGGGTGAGGGTTAGGGTTAGGATGAGGGTTAGGGTAATGGTGAGGGTTAGAGGTTAGGGTGAGTGTGAGTGTTAGATTGAGGATTAGGGTTAGGTTTAGTGTGAGGTTTAGGGTGAGGATGATGTTAGGGTTAGGGTGAGGGTTAGGGTTAGAATTAGGGTTAGGATGAGGGCTAGGCTGAGGGTGAGGGTGAGGGTAAGGTTAGGGTTATGGTGAGTTTTAGGGTTAGGGTGAGGGTTAGGTTTAGTGTGCGGGTTAGTGTTATGGTTGGGTTAGTGGTAGGGTGAGGGTAAGTGTTAGAGTGAGGGTTAGGGTTAGGGTGAGGGTTATAGTTAGGGTGAGGGTTAGGGTTAGGGTTAGTTTTAGGGTTATTGTGATTTTTAGGTTTAGGGTTACATTCAGGGTGAGGGTGAGTGTGAGGGTTAGGGTTAGAGTTAGGGTGAGTTTTAGGTTTAGGATTAGGGGTAAAGTTAGGGTTAGGGTGAGGGTGAGGTTTAGGGTTAGAGTTAGGCTTAATGTGAGGGTTAGTGTGAGGATTAGTGTTAAGGTTAGTCTTAGGTTAGGGTTAGGGTGAGGTTTATTGTGAGGGTAAGGGTTAGAGGGACTGTTAGGGTTAGGATTAGGGTTAGGGTGAGGTTGAGTGTGTGGGTTAGGGTTAGGTTTAAAGTTCGGCTTAGGGTTAGGCTGAGGCTGAGGCTAAAGGAGAGGGATAGGGTTAGGTTAGGGTTAGGTTTAGGGTAAGGTTGAGGGTTAGGGTTAGGATTAGTGTTAGGGTGAGGGTGACTCTGTGGGTTATGGTGCAGTTTAGTGTTAGGGTTAGGGTTAGAGTTAGGGTTATGGTGAGGGTGAGGTTTAGGGGTACAGTTGGGGTTAGGGTGAGGGTTAGGGTGAGGGTTAGGGTTAGCGTGAATGTTAGGGTTGTGGTGAAGGTAAGAGTAAATGTTAGGGTTCGGCTGAGGGTGAGAGTTACTTTAAGGCTGAGGGTTATTGTTAGGGTGTGGGTTAGGTTTAGGGGTAGTGTGAGGGTGAGGTTTAGATTGAGGATTAGTGTTAGGATTAGGGTGAGGTTTAGGGTGAGGATTAGGGTTAGGGTTAGGGTTATTGTTAGTGTTATGGTTAGGGTTAAGTTTGCGATGAGGTTGAGGCTGAGGGTGAGGTTTATGGTTAGGGTTAGGTTTAGGGTTAGGGTTTGGGTTAGTGTTATTGTTAAGGTTAGGGTTGGTGTTACAGTGAGGGTGAGGTGAGTGTGAGGGTTAGGTTGAGGGTTAGGTTTAGGATTAGGTTGAGGGTGAAGATAGGTGTGAGTGTTAGGGTTATGGTGAGGGTGAGGATTAGGTTTAGGGTGAGGTTTAGGATTTGGGTTAGGATTAAGTTGAGGGTGAGGGTTAGGGTTAGGGTGAGGGTTAGCATTAGGATTAGGGGTAGGGTGAGGGTGAGGGTTAGGATTAGAGTTAGGGTTAGGGTTATTGTTAATGTTATGGTTAAGGACACCTTTGCAGTGATGGTGAGGCTGAGGGTGATGTTTAGGGTTAGGATTACGGTTAGGGTTAGGTTTAGGGTTAGGATTAGTGTTATTGTTAAGCTTATGGTTAGAGTTATGGTGAGGGTGAGGGTGAGGGTGATGGTTCGGGTTCGGCTTAGGGTGAGGTATGGGGTTAGGGTTAGTGTGAGGTTTAGGGTGAGGATGAGAGTTAGCGTTAGGTTGAGGGCTAGGTTGAGGGTGAGGGTAAGTGTTAAGGTGAGGTTTAGGGTTAGGGTTATGGTTAGTGTTAGTGTGAGGGTTAGTGTTAGGGAGAGAGAGTGTTAGGGTGAGGGTTAGGGTTAGGGTTAGAGTTAGGATTAGGGAAAGGGTTACGGTGAGGGTTAAGGTGAGGGATAGGTGGAGGTTTAGGTTTAGGGTTGGGGTTAGGTTTAGGATTAGGGTTAGGGTGAGGGTGACTGTGAGGGTTAGGGTTAGGCTTCGGCTTAGACTTAGGGTTAGGCTGAGGGTGTGGGTGGGGGTGAGGATTAGTTTTTGGGTGATGGTTAGTGTTACGATTAGGGTGAGGGTTAGGATGAGGGTGACTGTAAGGGTAAAGGAGATTATTAGGGTTAGGGTGAGGGTTGGGGTGAGGATTATGGTAAGTGTTAAGGTGAGGTTGAGGGTTAGATTGAGGATTAGTGTTATGGTTAGTGTGTGGTTTAGGGTGAGGATGAGGGTTAGGGTTAGGGTGAGGGCTAGGGTGAGGTTGAGGGTTAGGGATAGAGTTAGGTTGAGGTTTAGGTTTAAGGTGATTTTTAGGGTTAGTGTGAGGGTAAGTGTTAGGATTAGTGTTACTGTTAGGGTGAGGGTAAGTGTTAGCATGAGGGTTAAGCTTAGGGTGAGGGTTATGGTTAGGTTTAGGCTTAGTGTTAAGTTTAGGGTTATTGTTAGGGTTAGGTTTAGGGTTACGGATACTGTGATGGTGAGGGTGAGGGTGAGGGTTGGGGTTAGGGTTAGTACTGGGGTTAGAGTTAGGGTGAGGGTTAGGTTGAGATTTAGGGTTAGGTTTCGGGTTAGGTTTAGGATTAGGGTTATGGTGTGGGTGAGTGTGAGGGTTAGGGTTAGGGTTAGGCTTAGGCTTAGGGTTAGGCTGAGGGTGAGGGTTGGAATGAGTATTAGCTTTAGGGTGATGGTTAGGTTTAGGGTTAGGTTTTGGGTTATGGTTAGGGTTAGGATTAGGGTTAGGGTGAGGGCTAGGGTGAGGGTGAGGGTTAGGCTGAGAGTTAGGCTGAGTCTGAGGGTGAGGGTGAGGGTTAGGGTTAGGTTGAGGTTTAGGGTTAGGGTTAGGGTGAGTTTGAGGTTAAGAATGAGGATTAGTTTTAGGGTTAGTGTGAGGTTTAGGGTGAGGATGAGGGTTAGGTTTAGGGTGAGGGCTAGGGTGACGTGAGGGTTAGGGTTAGGGTGAGGCTTAGGATGAGGTGTAGGGTTAGGATTAGGGTTAGGGTGAGCGCTAGTGTGATGGTTAGTGTGAGGGTTAGGGTTAGGGATAGGGATAGGTTTAGGATTAGGTTTAGATTGAGGGTGAATGTGAGGGTTAGGTTTAGGGTTAGGGATAGGCTTAGGGTTAGGGTGAGTGTTAGGGTTAGTGTGAATGTTAGGGTTATGGTGAGGGTTATGGTTATGGTGAGGGTTAGAGTTAGGTTTAGGGTTAGGGTTAGGGTGAGGTTTAGGGTGAGGATGAGTTTTAGGGTTAGGTTTAGGGTTATGTTTAGGGTTATTGTTAGGGCGATGGTGAGGGTTAGGGTTAGAGTTAGGGTTAGGTGAGGGTTAGGGTTAGTTTTAGTGTTAGGGGTAGGGTTAGGATGAAACTTAGGGTGAGGGTGAGGGTTAGGGTAAGGGTTAGGATTAGGATTAGGGTTAAGGTGAGGGTGAGTGTGAGGGTTAGTGTTAGGGTTAGGGTTAGGTTTAGGATTAGGGTTAGGGTGAGGGTGAGGGTTAGGGTTAGCGTTATGTTTAGAGTGAGGGTTAGGGTGAGGGTTATGGTGAGGGTAAGGGTTAGGATTACCGTTAGGGTATGTGCTAGGATGAGCAATAGGGTTAAGGTTAGGGTTAGGGTGAGGGTTAGGGTTAGGGTTAGGGTGAGGCTTAGGATGAGGTGTAGGGTTAGGATTAGGGTTAGGGTGAGCGCTAGGGTGATGGTTAGTGTGAGGGTTAGGGTTAGGGATAGGGATAGGTTTAGGATTAGGTTTAGATTGAGGGTGAATGTGAGGGTTAGGTTTAGGTTTAGGGTTAGGCTTAGGGTTAGGGTGAGTGTTAGGGTTAGTGTGAATGTTAGGGTTAAGGTGAGGGTTATGGTTATGGTGAGGGTTAGAGTTAGGTTTAGGGTTAGGGTTAGGGTGAGGTTTAGGGTGAGGATGAGGTTTAGGGTTAGTGTTAGGGTTTGGTTTAGGGTTATGGTTAGGGTTATTGTTAGGGCGATGGTGAGGGTTAGGGTTAGAGTTAGGGTTAGGTGAGGGTTAGGGTGAGGGTTAGGGTTAGTGTTAGTGTTAGGGGTAGGGTTAGAATGAAGGTTAGGGTGAGGGTGAGGGTTAGGGTAAGGGTTAAGATTAGGATTAGGGTTAAGGTGAGGGTGAGTGTGAGGGTTAGTGTTAGGTTTAGGATTAGGGTTAGGGTGAGGATGAGGGTTAGGGTTAGGGTTATGTTTAGAATGAGCGTTAGGGTGAGGGTTATGGTGAGAGTAAGGGTTAGGATTAACGTTAGGTTATGTGCTAGGATGAGCAATAGGGTTAGGGCTAGGGTTAGGGTGAGGGTTAGGTTGAGGGTTAGGGTTAGGGTTACGGTGACTGTGAGTGTAACAGTTAGGGTTAGGGTTAGTTTTAGGCTTAGGGTTAGGCTGAGGCTGAGTGTGAGGGTTAGATTTAGGCTGAGTTTTTGGTTTAGTGTTAGAGTGAGGGTTAGGGGGAGGGTTAGGGTTAGAATTAGGGTTAGTGTATGTCCTAGGGTGAGGATTAGCCTAACACTAACGTTTAGGTTTAGGGTGAGGTTTAGCTTTAGGGTTATGATCAGGATTAGGGTTAGTGTGATGGTTTGGGTTAAGGTTAGAGTTACGGTGAGGGTGAGGTTTAAGTTTAGGTTTAGGGTTATGGTTATTGTTAGGGTTAGGGTTAGGGTTAAGGTTAAGGTAAGGGTAAGGGTTAGGGTGATGTTGACTGTTAGGATTAGGGTTAGGATTAGGTTTAGTGTTAGGGTGAGGGTGAGGTTTAGGGTTATTGTTAGGGTTAGGGTTAGGTTTAGTGTGAGTGTAAGGGTTAGGTTTAGTGCTATGGTTAGGTTTATGGTGAGGGCTAGTGTGAGGGTGAGGGTATTGTTAGGGTTAGGCTTAGGCTTACGGTTAAGCTGAGGGTGAGGGTTAGGGTTAGGCTTAGGCTTAGGGTTAGGCTGAGGTTGAGTGTGAGGATTAGGGTTAGGGTTTGGGTTAGGGTTAGGCTTAGTGCTAGGCGGAGGGTGAGGGTGAGGGTGAGGGTTATCTTTAGGGTGAGGGTGAGGATTAGGTTTAGGGTTAGCGTTACGGTGCGGGTTAGTGTGAGGGTTAGGGTTAGTGTTACGGTTACGGTGAGGGTGAGAGTGAGTGTGAGGGTTAGAGTTAGGTTTAGTGTTATTTTTTGTGTTATGGTTAGGTTTAAATTTACAGTGAGGGTGAGGATGAGGGTGAGGGTTAGGTTTAGGGTTAGGGTGAGGTTTAGGATAGGGTTAGGGTAAGGGTTAGGGTGAGGGTTTGGGTAAGGGTTACGGTTACGGTAAGGGTGAGTGTTAGGGTTAGGGTGAGGGTTAGTGTGATTGTTAGGGTTAGAGTTAGGGTGAGGGTTTGGATGAAGTTGATGGTTAGGGTCTGGATTAGCTTTAGGGTTAGGATTTGCATTAGATTTAGTGTTAGGTTGAGTACTTGGGTTAGGCTTAGGTTTAGGGTTAGGCTTAGTGTTAAGCTGAGGGTGAGGATGAGGGTGAGGTTTAGGGTTAGGGTTTGGGTTAGGTTTAGCGTTTGGGTGAGAGTTAGGGTTCGGGTTAAGTTTAGGTTTAAGGTGAGGGTTAGGGTTAGGGTTATGGTGAGGTTGAGGGTTAGGGTTAGGTTGATGGTTAGTGTTAGGATTATGGTTAGGGTGAGGGTTCCGGTTAGGATTAGGGTGAGAATTAGGATGAGGATTAACGTTAGGATTAGTGTTATTGTGAGAGCTAGAGTGAGGGTGAGGGTTAAGGTTAGTGTTAGAGTGATGTTTAGGGTTAGGGTTAGGGTTAGGATGAGGGTTAGGGTGAGGGTTAGGGTTAGGGTTAGGGTGAGGGCTAAGATGAGGGTGATGTTTAGGTTTAGGGTTAGGGTGAGGGTACGGTTTAAGGTTAGAGTTAGCGTTAGGGCTTGGGATAGGCTGAGGTTCAAGATCAGGGTTAGTGTTAGGGTTAGGTTTAGCTTGAGGGTTACTGTTAGTGTGAGGGTTAGGTTTAGGGTTAGGATTAGGATTAGGGTTAGGGTGAGGGTGAGTATGAGGGTTAGGGTTAGGTTTAGGCTTAGGGATAGGCTGAGGGTGAGGGTGAGAGTGAGGGTGAGGGTGAGGGTGAGGGTGAGGGTGAGGGTGCGGTTTAGTGTTAGAGTTAGTGTTAAGTTGAGGGTTAGTGTGAGGGTTAGTATTAGGGTTAGGTTTCGGTGAGGGTTAGGTTGAGGGTTAGGGTTAGGGATAGGGTTAGGTTTAGGATTAGGTTTTGGTTGAGGGTGAGTGTGAGGGTTATGGTTAGGGTTAGGATTAGGCTTAGGTTTAGGCTGAGGGTGAGGGTGAGGGTTAGGGTTAGGGTGAGGGTTAGGTTTAGTGTTAGGGTGAGGGTTAGGATGAGAGTTAGGTTTAGGATTAGAGTTAGGGTGAAGGCTAGCATGAGAGTGAGGGTTAGGGTTAAGGTGAGGTTTAGGGTTAGGGTTAGGTTTAGGTATAGGGTGAGGGTTAGGGTTAGGGTTATGTTGAGGGTGAGGGTTAGGGTTAGGTTGAGGATTAGGATTAGGTCTAGGTTTAAGGTGAGGGTTAGGGTTAAGGTGAAGGTTAGCATTAGGGTCAGGGTTAGGATTAGGGTTAGGATGAGTGCTAGTTTGAGGCTGAGTGTTAGGGTTAGGGTTACATTGAGGTTTAGGGTGAGTGTCACGGTGAGGGTCAGGGTTAGGGTTAGGGTGAGGGTTAGACTTGGTTTAGGGTTAGGATGTGGTTTAGTTTTAGGGTTAATGTGAGGGTTAGTATGAGGGTTAGGGTTACAATTTGGGTTAGGGTGAGGGCTTGGTTGAGGGTGAGGTTTAGTGTTAGGGTTAGGGTGAGGGTTAGGATTAGGATTAGGGGTAGCGTTAGGGTACGGGTTACAGTGAGGGTGATGGTTAGGTTTGGGGTGAGGTTTAGTGTTAGGACTAAGGAGAGGGTGAAGGTTAGG
Source organism: Dipodomys merriami (assembly GCF_024711535.1). NCBI lineage: Eukaryota > Metazoa > Chordata > Mammalia > Rodentia > Heteromyidae > Dipodomys > Dipodomys merriami. Next base: position 5,896,606 of record NW_027206324.1, on the reverse strand, counting down.
GTTAGGGTTAGGGTGAGGGTTAGGTTTAGGTTTAAGTTTAGAGTTAGGGTTAGGGTTAGGATTAGGGTGAGGTTTTGTGTGAGTGTGAGGGTTAGTGTTAGAGTTAGGCTTAGGTTAGGGTTAGGCTGAGGGTGAGGGTGGGGATGAGGATTAGGTTTAGAGTGATGGTTCCGGTTTTGGTTAGGTTGAGGGTTAGGATGAGGGTTAGGGTTTGGATTAGGGTTAGGGTGAGGGCTAGGTTGAGTGTGAGGTTAAGGGATAGGTTTAGGCTTAGGCTTAGGTTTAGGCTGAGGCTGAAGGTGAGGGTGAGGGTTAGGTTTAGGGTGATGGTTAGAGTTACGGTTAGGGTGAGGGTTAGGATGAGGTTTAGGATTGGGGTGAGCATTAGGATGAGGTTGACAGTAAGAGTAAAGTTGAGGGTTAGGCTGAGAGTGAGAGTTATGTTTAGGGTGAGAGTTCGGGTTAGGGTTAGGTTGAGGGTGAGGGTTAGATTGAGGTTTAGTGTTAGGGTTAGTGTGAGGTTTAGGGTGCGTATGAGGGTTAGTGATAGGGTGAGGGATAGGGTGAAGTTGAAGGTTAGGGTTATGGTTAGGGTGAAGTTTAGGTTTAGGGTGATGGTTAGCGTTAAGGTGAGTGTTAGTGTTAGGGTTAGTGTTAGTGTTAGGGTGAGGTTAAGCGTTAGGGGAAGGTTTAGGTTGAGAGTGAGGTTTAGAATTCGGGTTAGGGTTAGGGTTAGGGTGAGGGTGAGGTTTAGGGTTAGTGTTAGGGTTAGGGTGATGGTTAGGGTTAGGGTTAGGGTTACTGTTAGGATTAGGGTTAGGGTGAGGTTTAGTGTGGGGGTGAGGGTTACTGTTAGGGTTAGGATTAGGATTAGGGTTAAGGTGAGGGTGAGTGTGAGGGTTAGGATTAGGGTTAGGATTAGGATTAGAGTTTGGGTGAGGGTGAGGGTGTGGGTTACAGTTAGGGTGATTGTTGGGTTTAGGGTTAGAGTGAGGGTTAGGGTCAGGGTTCGGCTTAGGCCTAGGGTTTGATTATGGCCTGTTTTGAGGGTGAGGGTTAGGGTTAGGGTGATGGTTAGGGTGGGGGTGACGTTAAGGCAAAAGGTTAGGGTTAGGCTGCGGTTGAGAGTTACTGTAAGGGTTAGGGTTATGGTTAGGGTGAGGGTTAGGGGAAGGGGTCGGGTGAGGGTGAGGGTTAGATTGAGGATTAGTGTTAGGGTTAGGGTGAACTTTAGGGTGAGGATGAGTGTTAGGGTTAGGGTTAGGGTTATTGTTAGTGTTATGGTTAGGGTTAAGTTTGCGGTGAGGGTGAGGCTGAGTGTGAGGTTTATGGTTAGGGTTAGGTTTAGGGTTAGTGTTATTGTTAGGGTTAGGGTTAGAGTTACAGTGAGTGTTAGGGTGAGGGTTAGGGTTAGAGTGAGGTTTACGGTGAGGTTTAGTGTTAGGGTTAGGTTGAGGGTGAGAGTTAAGTTTAGAATTAGGTTTAGGGTGAGGGTAAGTGTGAGGGGTAGGGTTAGGGTTAGTGATAGTCAGGGTGAGGGTGAGGGTTAGGTTGAGGTTTAGGGATAGGCTTAATGTTAGGATTAGGGTTAGGGTGAGGGTGAGTGTGAGGGTTAGGGTTAGGCTTAGGCTAAGGGTTAGGTTGAGGGTGTAGGTACGTGTGAGTGTTAGGGTTACAGTGAGAGTTAGAATTGTTTGGGTGAGGGTTAGGATTTGGTTTAGGTTTAAGGTGAGGGTGAGGGTTAGGATTAGTGTGACGGTTAGGGTTAGGATTAGGATTAGGGTGAGGATGAGGGATAGGATTAGGGTTTGTGTTATTGTTATTGTTATGGTTAAGGTTAACTTTGCTGTGATGGTGAGGCTGAGGGTGAGGATTAGGGTTAGGATTAGGGTTAGGGTTAGGTTTGGAGTTAGGATTAGTGTTATTGTTAAGGTTAGGGTTAGAGTTATGGTGAGGGTGAGGGTTAGGTTTAGGGTTTTGGTTAGATTTAGGGTTAGGGTGAGGATTAGTGTTAGGGTGAGGGTGAGGTTTAGGGTTAGAGTTATGGTTAGGGGGAGGGTTAGGGTGAGGTTTAGGGTTAGAGGTATGGTTAGGGGGAGGGTTAGGGTGAGGGTTAGGTTGAGGTTCAGGGTTAGGGTTAGGGTTAGGTTTAGGATTAGGTTTAGAGTGAGGGTGAGGGTGAGGGTTAAGGTTAGGCTTAGGCTTAGCGTTAGGCTGAGGGTGAGTGTGGTGGTGAGGATTAGGGTTCGGGTGATGGTTAGGTTTAGGATTAGGGTGAGGGTTAGGATGAGGTTTAGGGTTAGGATTAGGATTAGGGTGAGGGTTAGGATGAGTGTTAGGGTTAGGTTTATTGTTAGAGTGAGGGCTAGGGTGAGGGTGAGGGCTAAGGTTAGGGTTAGGTTTAGGGTGAGTTTTAAGGTTAGGGTGAGGGTTAGGGTTAGTGTGAGGGTTAGTGTTAGGGTTAGGGTTAGTGTTAGGGTGAGGGTAATTGTTAGGGTGAGGGTTAGGTTTAGGGTGAGTGTTATAGTTAGGGTGAGGTTTAGTGTTAGGGTTAGGGTTTTTGTTAATTTTAGGTTTGGGGTTATGTTGACAGTGAGGGTGAGGGTGAGGGTTAGGTTTAGGGTTAGGGTGAGTTTTTGGGTTAGGATTAGGTTAGAGTTATGGTTAGGGTGAGGGTGTGGTTTAGGGTTAGATTTAGGCTTAGGGTGAGGGTTAGTGTGAGGGTTAGGGTTAGGGTTAGTGTTAGGTTAGGGTTAGGGTGTGGGTTTGTGTGAGGGTTAGGGTTAGAGTTAGGGTTAGGTTTACTATTAAGGTTGTGGTGAGGGTGAGTGTGTGGGTTAGGGTTAGGTTTAGGGTTAGGCTTAGGGTTAGGCTGAGATTGAGTTTGAGTGTGAGGTTTCGGGTTAGAGTGAGGGTTAGGTTTAGGATTAGGGTTAGGGTGTTGGCTAGGGTTAGGGTGAGTTTTAGGGTTAGGGTTAGTTTGAGGTTTAGTGTTAGGGTTTGGGTGAGGGTGAGATTGAGTGTTAGAGTTAGGGTTAGGGTGAGGGTTAGGGTTAGAGTTAGTGTTAGGGTTAGGTTTAGGGTGAGTGATAGGGTTACATTGAGGGTTATGGTTATGGTTAGAATTAGGATCAGGGTTAGGGTGAGTGTTAGTGTGTGGGTGAGGGTTAGGTTTAGCGTTAGGCTTAGGGTTAGGCTGAGGGTGATGTTGAGGGTGAGAGTTAGGTTTAGTGTGAGTGTTAGGCTTATGCTTAGTGTGAGGGTTACTGTTAGGTTTAGGGTTATGGTGAGGGCTACTTCGAAATTGAGGTTTAGTGTTAGGGTTAGGCTGAGGTTTTGGGTTAGGGTTAGGGTTAGGTTTAGGGCGAGTGTGAGGTTTAGGGTTAGAGTTAGGTTCAGGGTGAGGGTTAGGGTGAGGTTGAGCGTTAGTGTTAGTGTAAGGGGTAGGGTTAGGCTGAGGGTGAAGTGAGTGTGAAGGTTAGGCTTAGGGTTAGGCTTAGGTTTATTCTGAGGGTGAGGGTGAGGTTGAGAGTTAGGATTAGGGTGAGGGTGAGGTGTAGGCTTAGATTTAGTGTTAGTGTGAGGTTTAGTATGAGTGTTTGTTTTAGGGTTAGGGTGTGGGTGAGGGTTAGGGTTAGGATGATGCTTAGGGTTACGGTCAGGGTGAGGGTTATGATGAGGATTAGGGGTATGGGTAGGGTTAGGGTGAGGGCTACATTGAGGGTGAGGTTTAGGGTAAGTGTTAGGGTGAGGTTTAGGTTGAGATCGAGGTTTAGTGTTAGGGTTAGGCTCAGGTTTAGGGTTAGGATTAGGGTTAGGGTTAGGGCGAGTGTGAGGTTTAGGGTTAGATTTAGGTTTAGGGTGAGGGTTAGGGTGAAGTTTAGGGTTAGTGTTAGTGTTAGGGTAGGGTTAGGCTGAGGGTGAGGGTGAGTGTGAGGGTTAGGGTTAGGGTTAGGCTTAGGTTTAGGCTGAGCGTGAGCGTGAGGTTGAGATTAAGTGTTAGCTTAAAGGCTAGGGTTACGGTTTGGCTGAGGGTTAGTATGAGGATTAGGGTTAGGGTGTGGGTTAGGGTGAGGGTGACAGTAAGGGTCAAGTTGAGGTTTAGG